>NC_012871.2:63776426-64976426 GCF_000003195.3 Sorghum bicolor
TTTTTTGATGAATTTAGACGACTTTTTTGCCATAGTTTGCACGAGTTTTTATAAAAGTTGTTGTGGGAACTAATGAATTTTCGCCGTCTGTTCAGGTCTAATTTTATTGCTTCCTACTCGATGCGTGAAGGTGTTCAAAGGCTGATTCAGGGGCTGTTTGGTTGCTAGCCACAGTTTGCCACACTTTTACCTTAGACATGTTTGACAAAGTTGGCAAGTGTTTGGTTGACAACTAAGTTTAGGCGTGATTATTTTGGGCTCCACATGTCATAGAGTTAAAAAGTTTGGCAAGATTCCTTTAGACATGGCAAAGTGTGGCAGCCAATTTGCTAACCATACTTTTTTGTGGTTTGCCACACTTACCTAAAGTTAGTTGTGGTAAACTATGGCTAGCAACCAAACATCCCCTGTCCCAGCGAGGACCCTTTCAAAAAGAAAAAAAAACCAAGCTAGGCAGACACCCATACATCTTCCTCCAAATGTCCCCCATAAAGCTGGGCCTTGTTTAGTTCCTAAAATATTATACAAAAATTTTCATATTTCTCATCATATCGAATCATATGCATGGAGCATTAATAAAGAAAAAAGAAATAACTAATTACATAGTTTAACTATAATTTGCGAGACGAATCTTTTAAGCCTAGTTAGTACATGATTGGATAATATTTGTCAAATAAAAAAAATATTACTATTTTTATTTTACAAAATTTTTTTGAAGTAAACAAGGCCCTGACATGGTATCTGAATTCCTTCAAACGGCAGCATTATTTATGCAGATTGTAGGAGTATAAGTGACTGTATAGCAGTTCGAAATGGTAATCGCTCCATATACTCCTGCTAGCCCCGGACGGAGATGACAACTCTAGACTACTCGCAAACACCCCAACAAGACCACTCAATTACTAGTCGGCTAGTCGCTCTCTTATCTTGTTGGGTAGGAGGGCCAGATCTGCGTGCCGTGATCTCAGATCCAGTTTCTCTGCCTCTCCAAGAGCATTTACGCGAGTCGCCGAGTCTCACTGTTCCGCCCGTGGCCGGTGTCCAGAAGAGCCCAGAGATCCAGTGACAGGAGGCTGCCCACGCCCGCCACCAGGCCGGCGCACGCGTGATTTTGCTTTCGATGCCTGGAACAACCTGATCCTGATCCTGATCCGATGAGCTAGCTGTACTAGCTCGACCTGTGCCATGCGCATGGGCTCGCTCGCCCCGTGACGCCTCCGCGCCGGCCTGGGCGGCCGCGTCGTTGCTCGTTCCAACGGCCTGGGCATAAGCACGCGCGCCCCGATCGTTTCGTGTGCCTGTGACGCCAAACTCACGCGCGCGCTCGACGCTGCGGAGGCCGGCCGGTGGGTGTTTCACTGTCCAGGGAAGCTAGCCGGCGCTGCACGCCACGGCAGTCGGCGCCTTGCCGGCCTAATCGTGTCCAGCCACGGCGCGCGCTCTGCGTGGTTCCTTCCTCCGTGGGCTGCAGCAGTCCTGATCAGAAAAATGGACTTCCGTGCAAGGAAGAAAAACCGGCGCGTGCTTTGCTTTGGAAACAAATTTCCTGAAGAAAAGAAGCCGGCGCTTCCACAGTGCCAGTGGTGGTACTGGTACCTGCAGGTGCATTTTTTTTTTTCCCTTCAGGAAATGCAACGCGATTTTGTTCTTACGTTGAACAGGGAAACGCGTGGAACATTCTTGAGCTCGAAACAAGGAGGCTGTTTCGACGGAAATACTACGTGCAGGGTGGTTACGTAAACTACCGGTAGCTGGTAGAGATATGGCGTGGTCAGGTCAAGAATCCCTGCTGGTGCTCACCACGTCGTTTCGGTTCAGTTAGTTCATTCTGCGTAGGTAAGCAAAAGCGGTCATTGATGTCGAACGGAACCCTATTCTCAGGGGTGGGGGAGGGGAAAAAAAAGGGTGAACAGAAGCATGGACTATCGACCTATCGTACAGGGGGAATGGGAGCGCACTCAAATTCTGGAGAAGCGGCTCAATGCATTGATGGCGTTTTCGGGTACAGAGAAAAATTACCATGAGGCAATCACCGCCTGTCATCTACGGAGTGGAGTACTCATCTTTCCATAAAAGTGTACTCCCACGTGTGCAGTGGTTTCTGTAAATGGTAAAGTTGGACATGGTGTATGGAGCTCGCCCACCACGAACCAACCCGGGTGAACGACAATGATCCTGATAACGCACTTGCAGGACAGACTGGGCGCGACTACAGTCTGCAGAAATGCTGATGAAGATGAGGCACTGATGATGATGTGCAACTCCCTTCTCTCTCTCTCTCTCTCTCTCTGAGAAAGTAAGGCCTTGTTTAGTTTCGAAAATGAAAACTTTTCGGTACTGTAGCACTTTCGTTTGTTTGTCACAAATATTATTCAATCATAGACTAACTAGGATCAAAAGATTCGTCTCGTGATTTGCAGCTAAACTGTGTAATTAGTTTTTGTTTTCGTCTATATTTAATGTTTTATGCATGTGCCATAAGATTCGATGTGACGGGGAATCTTGAAAAATTTTTGGTTTTCAGAGTGAACTAAAAAAAGGCCTAATAGAGAAAAGTAGGAAGTGGTGCCTGTATCCAGAACAAAAACAGCGAAAGCAAGCAACATGCTGGCGCCTCCGGTCAGTCAAACGCATTGGCCGGACACAAAGCAAAGCTTCTTCTGATCCACTTGGCTGTGTGTGTGAAACGACCCGAGGATTACGCCTTTACCCCACGTGCACGCCTGCCTGCCTGCCTTGCCCTTAAGGCCTGTTTAGATTGGGAACGAAAATTTTTTAGGTGTCACATCAGATGTTCGGGAGGATGTCGGGAGGGGGTTTTAGAAACTAATAAAAAAACAAATTACATAGCTCATCAGGAAACTGCAAGACAAATTTATTAAGCATAACTAATCTGTCATTAGCATATGTGGGTTACTGTAGCACTTAAGGCTAATCATGGAGTAACTAGGCTTAAAAGATTCGTCTCGCGATTCTCAACTAAACTGTGTAATTAGTTTATTTTTTTATATACATTTAATGTTCTATGCATGTGTCCAAAGATTCAATGGGATGGATGAAAAATTTTTAGGTGGGGAACTAAACAGGGCCTTAGTTCAGCTGAAAACCAAAAAGTTTTCAAAATTCACCGTCACATCGAATTTTGTGGCACATGCATGAAACATTAAATATAGACGAAAACAAAAACTAATTACACAGTTTAGCTGTAAATCACGAGATGAATCTTTTGATCTTAGTTAGTCTATGATTGGATAATATTTGTCACAAACAAACGAAAGTACTACAGTAGTGAAAACTTTTTACTTTTCGGAACTAAACAAGGCGCAATGGAAGCAATAGTTCCACATCCCCCAGCCCCGGGGCTTTCCTTCCTTGAGATCTCGCTTTCCTTTCCTTCACAGCAGGCGTCCAGGCGCCAGCGCAGTCGTTCAGATTAAAACTAGCTGCTTGTCGCGGTGAAAGAGGCGCGATTGGTGCACCGGGAGGGAATATGCCTTGCGCGCAGCGATCTCGATGCGACGCGGACGTCCACGTCGCTGTCAGGCAGAGAATTAACGCCAGGACGATGGGATTATTAAACAACAGTATCCGTTCGACCACTCCCCTCTCCAACGGACGCGCGCGCCCTGGCCTTTGCTCAGCACAGCAGCGGCAGGTCCTCGGATCGCGGCGCGAACGCGAGGCGGTGACGGTGACGGACTGACGGTGATGCGGTCGGGTGGTCCGTGGTCCCCTCTCGCTCGCCCGCCACGCCTCCGAGCCGAGGTGTCGCGTGCGTGCCGTGCGTGAGCGCGAGTGGCGGTGGCTGGCGGACGAGCGAGCCTCTTCTTGGCTCTTGCCCCGGTCCCGACCCCGCGCGGCAGCGTGCGCGCCGTCGCTTTCGCGGGGCGGGGTGGTTTGTTTGGTTGGAGTTGGACGGCCTGCTGCCCGCGCGGCGCGCCCTCTCGTGCTCGGTCAGGCCCGGTCGCGGACTCGGCGGGGGCTTTGCTCGTTTGACCGCGCGCGATGTGGGGGGTGGGGGGGGGGGGGGGGGGGGGGGGGGGGGGGGTGCTCAGTTCTCGGTTGGGTTGGTTCTTGGTTTCGGCCATCGCCATCGCGCTCGCGCGCGGACGTGCGTTTCTGCTGGAAACCAGCCGGAAAACGGTGGAAATTTTGGAACAAGTCATGGTGCGGCGCTGACAAGTGTCGTGTAGGGTAGGCTAGCTGTTGTTCTCCGATTTCCATCACCGGCAATTTTCTCTGTCACAGTAGGTGGAGTTACTTCCAGGGCGAATAGTCAGGCCAGACCTGGCTGTTCGCATTTTTTCTCTGTGGAATACTACTTCTCCACCAGCGTCGACGCATCAATGAACGTTTGTTACCTTTGTGTTGTTGTTACGGTACGGTGAAAACTCAGCCAAAAGGTTGTTGGTTGTTACGGTACGGTGATACAAGATCTGAACGTGCGTGCGTGTGAACTAACGGTCTTTGGTAGATGCCATGGATCGATCGAGTCGTTGTCACCTGCCAAACCACCCGCGCGACGAGCGTTCATACGTAACAAAGTGTCCCTATCATGTACGGTGCCCGCAAATTGCGATGGAAGGACGCATCCAATTCATGTAGCCGCCCGTATGTTGTGCACAATTTTTTTCTAGGGTGGCAGGGTTTTTTTTTCCCCCCTCCAAACACCGCTAGATTTTTAATGACACGTTTCAAGATTTTATTATGAGTCACAAGTATCATTATCTACTTACCTCTTATATATGTTCAGTCCGTGTGAATCGTGAGGATCACCTTATGTTTGCCTGGTTTAAAATTTTACTTTCTCCGTCTGAAAATATAAAATGTGTTGTTTTTGCTAGATGCATCATTTTTATTATGTATCTAGACATAGTGTGTATCTAAGTGCATAGCAAGAACTATGTATCCGAAAGAGCCAAAACGCCTTATAATTTATAAGAGAGAGAGAGAGAGAGTAAAGTAGACAAGCAAATGTGCTCATGTGTGTTATAATGAAACCTAATACATATTAATCAAATTTTGTATCATCCCTGGACACGAGCTGTTAGTATGAGCATGTCTCGTCATAATTCTGTGTCATACATATACGAGATACGGAGGGTCCATCCAATACGTCTTGGATTGACACTTCATATTGATCACCACTAGAGACACGAGTTGTTTTAATTCGTATGAGCATGGATCATGAGTTCAGTGACATAAGAGACGTGGAGGGTGTAGGTACAATTTAGAAAGTAAAAAAAAATAGGACGGAAGAAATTCTCCATTATTTGATAGTTAGAAGGTGGTAGATCAAATATAGAATAAATTTTGGTTAATCTTGGATAGATAGATAGATAGATAGATAGATAGATAGATAGATAGATAGATAGATAGATAGATAGATAGATAGATAGATAGATAGATAGATAGATAGATAGATAGATAGATAGATAGATATATAGATAGATAGAAAGAAAGAAAAATAAACACATAGCCATAACCAGTATGATTGTCAACTTTCTCTTTGCAAATTTAAATTTGAGCTAACTCTCAAACTCAAAGCATAAGACTTGCCCCCATATAACGACTAAGTCATTTTTCAACACAGTTGCCTCAATAGAGAGTGGAAACACGAACCTCAAATATCTATTTATGGAGAAGAGTCTACGTCATGCATGATGTAACTTGGTTACCACTTTTTTATAAACTTTTTTAATGCATGTTGTAACATTTTTTTATTGTTATATATATATATATATATATATTGCCGAATAGGTAAGATTACATGCTTAAAGCTAGTGGTGTTTTAGGTTGAATGTTGTGGTTAATCTTTAAAAAACTAGTAGTGCTCAAGTGTCTAGCTACACTTCGGATAGCTACAAAATCACTCTATATTATAGTTAGGTTGAGGCCTTGGGCGCCCTTCTTTGATTCATATATGTAACCAAAATCTACAAAAATATGTTGCATTTGTGAAAGACACATGAGCAATAGCACGCTTCAAATCCAAAATTTAAACGAAATGTTTACTATACAAGCAATTTCTACGTGCCTTGGTGTTTGATGCTTTGAATTTATCCCGCGCTATCCTGCATGGCGCGAGTTAATATCTCTAGTCATAATTGTATTTATCGGATTCGATAACGACAAATTTGAAGACAATGATCAACCGTTGACTTCATTGTTTAATTAATATTTTAATTTTATAAAACTATGTACCTTGGATCGTAATCGGACGGCTGTGAGGCGGCGAGTTGAAGCGACGCGCTATGTAAACCTATATCTTACACACAACCTAGATAAAGAAAAAGATAATACCATGAAAACCTTAATAATAGTAAGCTATATATGGGCTAAAGGAAGACAAATGCATTCCAACAGAAGAAAAGCATGTGCAAAAACAGTCATAGGCCAGCTATTTTCTCCAAATAAGACTACTCTCCACGCTTAAAATAGAAGCACAAGAATGACAAAACGCTGTCATCTTTCTTCTCTCATTACGATGTGTCGACAAACTAAGCATATCATCATCTTAATGGGGGCGACAAAGTGAAAAGAAAAGCGCAAAAGGCCATGAGCTTCTAGAACCGCTTGACCTGAGCACGGTCACGCACCAAAGGAATTTTGTCTCATTTTTTTGTACTGTCCCAACTTCCCAAGGCCTGCGCTGCGTATAGCCTCCAAAAAATCTCACGACGACGACGTCACACGCAGCAGGAGACGCCGGCCGCCGTCTCGAGCCTGTCGGTGGTGTGGCTCGTGCTGACCACTGTTTTCGGCCGCGCGGGCCCGGCCGGACCCAGAGCTCCGTCTCCGTGTCCGTGGTCGCTACGATCCGGACGCAACGATGTGAGAGCCTAGTAGCAGTGACAGTAGGAGTAGCCCGCCGCTAGCCGCCCGCGTCTTGTGATGCGGAATTCGACGGCAAAAGCTTATCGTAGGCCGTATAAATCCAGATCCCAACTGCGTGTGTTAAGCCCAAATCGCGTCCTCAAAAACCTCTCGTCCCGAAAGCGCACACAACAACTCCTCAGAAGGCACGCGCGACGGCCAGGTACAGACAGATCCATCTCTCGCCTCGCATCCCCACCTCCCTCGCCGATCGAGGCCCGCCGCCGCGCCCAGATCGCTTCTTCGCCTCGGCGCGGAGGTGGCCGAGGGGGGAGGAGGAGCCTCCCGGATCCGCCTCGCCGTCTCCGTCGGCTGTAAGTGCTTCTCACACCTGACCTCTCGATCTCTCTCTTCCTGCGAGCTTTGGGTTTTGTGTGTCTCTCGATCTCGTTCTGCGAGCTTTGGGTTTTGTGTCGTGGGAGCCTTGGAAGTGGTCAATCCACGGTGATCTCTGATCTGCGATCTGTGTTGTGAGGGTGTATGGGTCTGGTGTCTAACGTAATACGTGTTTTTGCTCTCTGGTGTGCAGGATCGGGGCGCGATCCGCGGGGGAGCAGCAATGACGGCGGAGGGGACGCCGTGCAACGGCGCCGGCGAGGCGCCGAAGGTGGAATTCGCGCCGGAGAAGGTGGTGGTGGCCGCGGCGCCGGAGGAGAAGACGGCGGCCGGTGAGCGCGAGGGCGAGGAGGACGTCGGCGGGCCGTTCGTGATCGTCAACGGCGGCGACTCCGACGGGCACTCCGACCGTGGCTCAGATCTGGGCAAGGCGCCCGACGAGGACTCGCCGTCCGAGGAGGACGGCGTGCCCGTCTCCAATGCAGCTCCGGACGCGGCCGTGGGCGGAGATCACGGGGCCGCCGAAGGGGAAGTGGGTGCGGCACTCGGTGCTTCGTCGGTGGAGGGGGGTGATCGTGCTTCCGACGGGTCCGAGGGTGGCGCGGATGAGGGCAAAGGTGAGCCAAGTTCCGATTCTGTTGCTGAAGTGGCGCAGCAGGAGGCTGCTGGTGAAGAGAACGGTGGGGCAGCTGCTCTGGCGTCCGGTGGGTGCGAACCTGCCATCACCAGTGATTACTCTGACGCACCTGCTGTGGATTCTGAGGTTGAAGGCAAGGAGGGCATAGTGGATGCAAGTGCTGTTGCTGATGTCGCTGAAGCAGTAGTGCATCAGGAAGCTAGCACAGAGCAGGATGGAGATGCCGCTGTGATGTCCTTTGGCCATGATGATGCCCTATCATCTCCCAAGTCTTCTTCTGCTGCCATGGAGTCCGAGGTTATTAGAGAGGATAGCAAAGAAGAGAGTACCGCTGATGTTGTGGCACCACAGGAGCAGGGTGCAGTTGGGGCAAATGCTTTGGAGAATGAGCATCTTTGTGCTGATATGAGGGCTGATTCAGTTGTAGCTGCTACTGAGCCTGACAGTCAAGAGGATGCTGCTGTGGAGTCCTGCAGGCAAGATGCTGCTGCTGTGGAGTCTTGCAGGCAAGATGATGCCCTAATTTGTACTGAGTCTGGTTCTGCTGACATTGAGTCTGAGGTTTATGGGGAGGATAGCAAACAAGAACAGAGCAATGCTGGTGTCGTGGAGGTCTTGGAGCAGGGTGTTGGTAGGGCAGATGCACTGATAGCAAATGGGCATCTTTGTGCCGACACCCAAGCTGATTCTTCTGAAGCTACTACAGAGCCTGAGAACCATTCTAATGAGAGCAAATTGACTGAAGTTGCAGAATCAGTGGAGGAGGATGCTGCCAATGCCACAGATGCATCATCACAAACCAATGGCAATATTTATGTTGCCTTGAGTGCTGATTCTGGTATAGTTGCTTCTGAGTCTAAGGCTGATTCCTTTGAGAAAGATGGGCAAGAAACCGATCAGCAAGAAGAGGGAGCTCCAAAAACTGAAGCTGAAGTATTGGAGGGAGTGTTAAAAACAACTGAAAGGAACTGTGCAGGTACTGTTGAGGAACTCATAGGAGAGGAAGTTGACGCAGTTGGGCATGCCAGTGTAGAAGATACAGCTGATGCTTCTGGGGAGCAAGAAGCCAATCCCATGCAGGTAGAAGGTGAAGCCACATGTGGTATTCTCGAATTTGAAGAAGTGGATATGGATAAGGACAGTGAGGAGGGTTTTTGTGATGACTCCACAGTTGGTAAGGAAAAAATAGATGAAGCTGTCCCCAGTGTTAATGTTGGTGAGTCGGAGGAAGTAACTGAGAATACAAGCCAAGATACCATGCAGGGTGGATTGGCCAAGGATGGAGTTTATATAGGCACAATTCATATTAAGCCAGGATCAGATCCTTATGTTGAATCAAGCCTTGAACATAAAGTCAAGGCAGAAGTTGATTTAGTTGATGAAATCACAGCAGAGTCAGATTTGAAAGCTGTAAATATGGTTGAAGTAAGAACAGCTCATGAAGTTGATGAAGTAGAGGTAAAAGAAGTTGCTTTTGCTGATGAGGCTAACCTAGCTCCTTTACACCTTCAGCAGGACTGTGAATCTGTTATGGAAACTATAGAGCATGAGAAGGTGGAAGCACCAGGTGGCTGTCAAGCTCATGAAATTGAGAATTCTTCAGAAGTAGAACCGAAAAAAGAGTTTGAGATGGAGGTTGATGATGACGTTCCATTGCAAGAAGCTGCAGCTTCTGCGGTCTCTGTTTTCCACAGTGAGCCAAGGTCCATTGATTTGGTTGAGAATGATTGTTGTAACCATTCTAGCCCAACTACTGTATTGGAATCTTGTGACCATGCGCTAACTGAGGAGAGCAGATCACAAGAAATTTCTATGACCACTGTTGAGCAACCTATATGCGGTGCTTCTTTGGAACATGGAACAATGGTGGTTGATGAAGCTGAAACAAACTCTGCAACAGGAAATGGATCTAAAGAAAAATCTAGCGACGTTGCTGTTGATCAAGTTGAACCTATCAACCTGAATGTAGATGAACTTGTTGCGGTTAATGATGATCAGCCCAGTTTTGTTCCAAATTGTGAATCTGCTAGCTTGGATAAACCCGGATGTTTTTCCAAAAAGGACGATTCAAGTGAGATTGTTGAAGATAGCAAATCACTAGAAAATCAGTCAGAAATTTGCAATGCAGAGTGTTCCTCCAGAATTGCAAATGAAGGTCCCTCTCTAATTAATATGTCTGATGAGTGTTCCTCCAGAATTGCAAATGATTGTTCCCCTAATGAGGCTTCTCATCTAACTGAGGAGCCTTGCCTCTCAGACAAGTCATGCAACACCATCAATTATGAAAATGGAAATGAGCCTGCTAAATCTTCTGATGTGGTTGAAACCAAATGTGTGGAAGGTATGTGGTCATTATTTTCTGGGTGTCCATTTTATTTTCTTAAATTTAAATGTATTATTCTCCTTAAATGCTAATTATAACCCACATGGGAGTTAAATGGTCACTTTCATAATCCTTGAGCAGCACTAGTGACAGAACAGAAGGACAATGGACACCATGCTTCTGGTGAGTGGCATGGAGATCATGCGCAAGTCATCGGACCACAGAGAGTCTACATAATTAAAGTTCCAAAGTTTGCCGGTGATGATCTCTGGAATAAGATCCAGGCTGCGCAGGCTCACTTAGACCAATTGACCCAGGAAAGAGATGCGATTAACCGTCGTAGGCAAAAGCAAAAGGTAATAATAACCTTCTAAATGTTTTTTTTTCAAACAAACCTCCAAATGACCATCTTTCTTTTTCTTCATACCATGCTTCAATTTTTTTTTTTTTGGAAAAAATATTGCAGGCTGTATGTGATCAATACAGGGAGAAGCTTGAGGCAGCACGTCAAGAAGAGCGGGAAGCTAGGATTGCCCATGGAGATAAGAAGAATGATTTAAATAGTGTACGTTCGGTATTAGGGAAATTGCACCAAGCAAATTCAGTTGAAGAACTTGATGAGCTGGTATGAATTCTGCAATGTTGTACCTACTTTGCTCCCTTCACCTTCATTACACTGTTCTTTAAATCTTCTCATTTTCTTCTTTTCCTTGATGTCTTAGATTGCAAAGAAAGAGAGGACTATGCAACATGAGACCATTTCTTCTTTGAAAGAAGAAAAGCTTTTAATTAAAGAGATTAATGAATTAAAAGCCCAACGGAAGCAGCTGTCTGCCACTATGGGCTCAAAGGCTGAAATCAATGAGGCATTTGACCAAAAAGATCACATTCATGAGCGGCATAAGGTATTGAAAGCAGAAAATTCTGATTGTGCTCTTGATGCCATTCCATCCTCTATATATCGACTGATTTTCTTTACCATGTCTAGGTGTTAAAGAAGGATTCTGATGTTTTATTTACCAACCTGAAAGCCCTAGAGGAAAACACAAGAAAGATTCAAAAATCTTTCGAAGATGAAAGAACAGCTCTAAGAAAATTAACAGAGGAACACCGAGCAGCTAATGAAATACGCCAAAAGGCCTACAGTGAGTGGACTGAGCTTAGAAATGAGCCCAGCAAGAAGGTACAGATCTTTACTTGTTGCAGTTCTTGTCCATTTGGTTCAGGGAGTGGTTTATTGAATATTCAGTCTGTTTCATTTTGCACCATTCGCAAATTTTAAAAATATCACGTGGTTAAATATCCAGAAATACAAAGTATTGGATATAATGGTGTATTGGATACATGATTAGTTCAAGAAGATTCCTGGTTACATGGAATGAAAGATTAGGAATAACATTACACTTCAAGTTTCATCAAGTCATCACTATCAGTGATGTGGTCCTCATCAATGCCACCTGTTATGTGCCTGTGCTCATGTTATCAGAATTTAATATTACCAATGATGGGCATTTTCTATGTGATATGCTGCTCCTGCTTCCTGGAGGGAGGGGTGTTTTCATTTGCCAGTCTCATCACTTACACACAGTCAAATTTCTTGTAGGGAAGCATGTGATCTGTAGTGTTTAAACTTTGCTTATTAGTTTTCTAAAAGCTGAACAAGTTTCTTTGCTATGTTTTGGATTGCAGAATGAATACTTTTTCGAGTACAGGGATGCCCGGAATGCAGCAGAAACTTTCAGAGCTAATGGAGATGCAAATGGACTTAAAACACACTGTAATAGTCAGGTAAATTGCACAGCCTGTCTTCAAATATGGCTGCAATTACTATATCAGCGTTTGGTTTGGTTTTTGTTGATTAAGCTGGTTTGACCCATATGTTTTTTGCTAATTATTAAGGAATGGTACAAGTTCATACCATTAATGTTTCCAAGTGCCTCTGCACATTATATGTATTCCCGTACTACAGCTAAGCATTGTATTTGTAGTATTACCCTTCTAATAACTGCCAGCATTGTGGAGACTCCTACATTTTTTTTCATTTGATTGTTATTAAAGTTCAACCCTCCTGTGCACTGGTTCTAAAATACAACGTTGTCTTGTCTCAACATTTTGTGATGTGCCAATATATTTTTTTCCCTCTTTTAGATTGAGAGAATTATGGAAATGTGGAACACAAACGAGGACTTCCGCAAGCAGTATGTTGAATCAAACAAGGTTAGCACACTAAGGAGATTAGGGACCCATGATGGACGAAGACTTGGCCCTGATGAGGATCCTCCAGTCATTCCAAGCAGAAGACCAAGCAACATTTATCCATTGTCTGCCTCAAGCCCAGAAGTGCCCACTTTAGCTTCAATGCCAGCACCTGTATTGGCTGCTCCAGCTGCAGTCCCTGCCAAAGAGGACTCCTTTCCTGCTTTGGCAGCCCCCCAGACCAGTAAGCGCGCCAAATCAAAAGCATCTGGTAGCTCTGCCCAGATTGAGAACAATTCTGTTATAGTATCAGAGGCAGAAGATTTGAAACAAACTTTAAAAGAAAAGGCTCGTCTAGTGGAGGAACAATTGGAGTTAGCTAGGAAAGCAGAGGAGTTGGCACGGAAGGAGGAGGAGGAATTAAGGAAAGAGAGGGATGCAGCTGAAAAGGAGCGGCTTAGGCTGGAGCAGAAGGCTAAGGCTAAGGAGGCTGAGGAGAGGAAGAGGCGGAAAGCAGAGAAGGACAAGGAAAGAGCCGAGTTCAAAGCACGTAAGGAAGCTGAGGAGAGGGAGAAGGTATGATATGTTCCACTTGTCCTCTGCTTTGATATTTGAGTTATGTTATTACTTAATCATATGATAGACCATTCATGCAACAAGTTTCCAATCCTAACTCCGACCCTTGTTCAAACATCTGCAGAAGAAAGCAAAGAAAGACAAAAAGAAAGGCACAACCCCAGCAGAGTCGAGCGCCATTGCTGACAGCAATGCTGCGGCTTTGGCTACAGCGGATACTGACAGCAATGCATCAGACAACCCAAGGGAAGCTGATGTTTCTCAACCAGCGGCTCCCAAGAGGCTGTCTAGGCCAGCAGCGGCAATCAAGCAACTGAACAGGTTGCAGCCGATGCCAGCGCCCCTGCGCAACAGGGGCAGGAGGAAGCTGCGGCAGTACATCCTGATTGCAGCGGCTGTGCTATCGGTGCTGGCGTTGTTCGTGGCAGGCAACTATATTCCCAGGCTCAAGTCGGTTCACTCCTAAGTTTATCGGTAGGAAAGGGGTGCGGTGAACCTGGTTCTTCTACCTAGAGGATTCCTTCGTCTTATTTCGACTGTTCCGGTTGATTTGTATTTATTTTCCCCTTATATAGGTTGTGATGATGAGAGTTGAGGGTGCATTGTGTTAAAGTTGTTTACCGGATGGTGGTGAAATATTCGTTAGAACATGGTAATAATGACTATAGATTCTTTTTTGTATATAGGCCCTCTGGTGGTCTCCTTAGCGTATATGATTTTTAATCCTATGGCGTTTTGGCTGTCTCTGGTGTGAGTGTGAATGGTGTCGTCGACAAGAGGCAAGTTGCATGTACATCTTCTGTGCGATGTGGACATCCATACTCCGTAGTTGTCGGAGAACGAGCAGTAAAGACGAGTAGCATATTGGACCATGATCAGCTCGTTGGCATGTTGGACCATGGTCGGCTTGGAAGATTCCGTGCACATGTGCCGGTTATTCTAGCTACGGCCTTGTTTTTGACCCTGAAAACCAAAAAGTTTTCAAGATTCTCCGTCACATCGAATCTTGTGGCACATGTATGAAACATTAAATATAGACGAAAACAAAAATTAATTACACTTTTTAGCTGTAAATCATAAGACGAATCTTTTAATCCTAGTTAGTCTATGATTGGATAATATTTGTCACAAACAAACGAAAGTGCTACAGTATCGAAATCTTTTCGCTTTTCATAACTAAACAAGGCCTACATTTGGATCGATATGGTCTTCGGAAGTTTAATAGTCTCAACAGTAGGCAAAGTCACAGCTTCTACAAATCATCACTCCTCGCAAGTTCAGTGCATCCTAGCCTTCGTGCTACAATGCTACTCGCAGGGCGACGAGGTCTTAGACAAGTTGCCGAGGTTCGCCACTTGACTGCCTGAAATTGAAGTCTGAATCGTATGGTGATTGTATATGAACTGCCTAATCGACCCAACAGGGTCGCATATATAAGAATGAAATGCGTGGACTAGGCAAACGTCTTTTTTTCAGTAGCTTCACGTACAACTGCATCCTACTATACGTCCCGGTTGCCGACTGCCTGATGATCTAGCATGTGAACTTCTCGCTGCTGATCCGTGTGATGGGCAGTCGCTCGTCGAACACTGCCCCGTGCTGGTTTCTACAGAACCAGCGACTGCTCGTTCTGCCTGGTGCCTGCGTAGGATGGCCTCTTTACCCCCAGCAATAGTTTTTTTCCCCCACGATCGTGCGTCCGTGCGACACAGAAAGCCTATGAGAAGTCAAGGAATATCTAAACTGGCTTGGCCAACCTGTGCAGGTGTGGCGCAGGCGCAATGCCGGTCCTGAGATTTCAGAGGCCTAGAGCGAACTTAAAATCAGGGTCCTCACTTTCCACGACGAAAAATAATACTCTCTTTGTTCTAAATTATATAGTGTTTTGATTTTTTTCCTATATTTATAGTTTTTTTTGCTATACTTTGATATAGTGTATGTCCAAATACATAGCAAAAGCAATATATCTAAGATATCTAACAACTAACATGTACACTGCGCAGGTGTAGCACAACAGGCTCAATACTTTGCTAGTAGTACCTTTTTGTTTTGTTGTTTTCCTCTTTTCTTATGTTCGTTTCGCAGAAAAAATGTTTTAAGATGGTCTGATGATGCTTTTGTTCTTGTGTTTTTTTTATTTCTCTCATCTAATAAAAATTGCGCAAAGCTCTTGCCATCGTTTCAAAAAAAAGTACATTAGTATATGTAAAATATTATCAATACATTTACAACTAATCAAACGAGAGGTTCATATCAAATATTTTTGTACAGCTTACCTCAAAAGTTTCTTCTAACATTCCTAGAAGCTAAGTCAATAAACATGGTGTGAATATGAATGTAACCGAGCAATTTCTTCTCATTGTGTAAAGCTGTCAAGCTACTTCTCCACTAATATGTCTCTTGCACTGTTATCAAAATTAACCCAATGCATTGAATCGTCAATATGCATAACGAAAAATGATTGTTCATCAGAACTAGCTGATCATTATACAACTAACAGATAAAATAAAATCTGCATAACGGGACAGATTATTAAAAAGCCAATTAACATGTACATCCTAGGGATGCATAGATTGTAACAAAAGCTACCCATAATTTGGTTGAAATAGGGCATAGAACTTGTTTAATCGGTTAGGGCTAGTTATTAACAGAGACTAAAATTAGTCTAAATTAACTATGATTGGTCAGCTAGTTAACTAATGGTTGAAGTCTTGGCTAAAAAATTAGCCCACCTGTTAGGCTTTTAGATGAGCTAGAACTAGAAATTAAGGTTGACGTCATTTTTGTAGAGATTCGAGAAGCAGGCATAGTCCTTTGAAACATGCGAGTTGCTAGACCAAATAATACTATGTATAATATACAGTATGATTACTGTAATTACGTTCACTTTGCACGAGACGAGCGATACAGAGCAGATCGATGACACAACACAACACAAACTTAGTAAAATTTGCTGATCCGAAACTAGCTTCTCCTGCTTCTCCCAATGCTCTCGACGAAGGCCTCCCCGATGCCCTCCCCGATCCCTTCGATGAGTCCGCCGATGACCCCGAACAGCGCGTTGACGGTGACCCTGGCGGCGGTGGCCAGCGCGTTCTTCTTCTCCGGCGGCACGACGCCGTGCACGTAGAGCCCGTTCACCATGTCCTTGGCGCACCTGGCGTGGAGGTAGTATCCACACGGCAGGCACTGGTACACGTGCTGCCCCGACCGCTTCGTCCGCCTGCACACCTGGCACACGAAGCTCGTCTCCGGCTCCCCGCCGCCGTCGTCCTGTGCCAGCAGCAGCGGGTGCTCGTGCACGGCGGGGAGCTCCAGCCGCCGCGCCATGGACGCGCAGCACGGGTGCATGTCGAAGCTGCACGACGCGCACCGGAACGAGAACCCCCGCACGGACTTGCCGCAGAGGTCGCACTTGCGGCGGAGGAACCCGCCGCCGCCGCCGCCGCCGCCCGGCGATGGCTTCACGAAGAAGAGCAGGTGCGGGTGCTTGCGGTGGAACGGGTGGTCGTGCAGCGCCGGCGGCGCCAGCGCGCAGAACTCGTGCAGCTGGAAGCCGCAGGCCTGGCACATGAACCGCTTCCCGGCGCCGTACTCCTTGCACCCCATGCACATGAACAGGTACGGGAAGTCGAACCGGGCCAGCCGGTGCTCCGGGTGGCTGAAATGCACCATCGTCTCGCCGCCGTCAGCCTCCGGTCCGCAGTCGCCGACGTGCTGATCTCTCGTCGTCTCCAGAACATCGTCTTCGGACGACGACGGCAGCCGGTGGCCGCTGAGCTTCCTTGAGTTCATGGACACGCACCTGCTGTTCATGCTGTTGCTTCAGCTCTGCCTCTACCTGGCTTGGTGGCTACACGCTCTTTCGTTCTTTGATCTCTACCATTGCCAAGGCCAGAGTTTTGGGGAGTTATATACGGCAAATATAAGGAAGAAATCTTGATCAGGAAGATCTCGATCGCCGCCTGGTTTTAACGTTGCACAGAACACAGGCATTGCTGGTCCTGATCTGCAGCACTGTACGCTGCAGCAGCCTTTTTTACACCGTGTGGTAAAGCTAAGTTTTGATGCTTGTGTCACGAACAAGTCTGGACTCCTCTGTGAAAGTTACAGCATCAAGAAATCTTCATCCCCTTTACAGCTTCCAATTCTGACAGATTTAGAGCCCATGGCAACCTAAGAAAATTGCCACATTAAGAAACATACCAATTTCATGATGTGAAATGGTCTATGTCTAATTTCTCATAGTCATAGCCTTATCCTGATTACTCGTATGGAGTTTGAACCATTACAGTTAAAGGTCGCTTTGAAATTAAAAAGAAAACGTTCAGTTTCAAACGGGTCTTAGTGAAGTTTAATCAAGCACGAAGGTAAAATCTATTGGGAGCCGGGAGATTCTCATTTATAGCCAGCCCTTATGAAAGTAAAATGCCATTTTTTTATTAGAGCTATTTTCCTTTTACCTTTGCAATAGTGCTCATGTTAGGTTCTAGGATGATAGGTGATTAGGAAACTTTACTCTAAAAGATAAATATCCATTTTTATACATTATTGCAAGAAATAAACATAGACAGTGGCTAAGACGTTTAGAGGTTTAGTATTACATCTCTTAATATTTCTTTTTCACAGAGCGCCAGTGGAGTATAAAGTGCAAACAATGGATCGAGTTAGCCAGAAAAGTACCATTTCTGTAATTCGATGACCAATTTCTACCAAATGGAGCCTTATGATCCAAGTAGTGCTTTTTGTAAGCTCCTCAAATCTTGCTGGGGTCGAAATATAATAATGTATTGATTAGTCAAAACTCTTGCGAGACTAGAATAAAATTTTCTTCTAGAAAGGATCTCTACTTCAAAAGATGTTTTTTCCCTATGCATTATTACAACGGCTAGGTGCACCAAACATAAAAACAGTTCTTTTTAGAACAAGATTGTTAACAAAAAGTTGGTTCACGTGGCATTCATCAAATCTAGTTACTAAACCTTCAGCCATGACAAGCTAAGATTTTCACAATTTTTTAGGACCTATTCGTTTACCCCCACAGCTTATACTAGAATCTGACTTATCTCAGCTAGAATCCAGATTATATAAGCTCTAGTGGTTAGCAAACATCTAAACTTGTAGGCCTGCTTATATAATCCTATAAAATGTTCTAGACAAGCCTGTTTTAAATTTTCTTCTTCGGCACCTATAAGAGCAAGTGTAGTAGCAGGCCATAAACTAGCTAAGTGCTGATTGCTGAGGTAGAGGAGAGAGAAGAGGAGAGAGGATAGAAGTGAGTTGTAAGCTTATAGCCGACTCAAGCATAAGAACCAAAAAAGTTTGTGAGAGAGACAAGTGGGCCATGTATTAATAGTGATGAGCTAACTACTACATGAGTAGGCTACGAGAAAGCTACAAAGAAACCTTATAACCTGCGGTCGACTGTACTATTAGCCTTGCTCTAAGCTGACGGTAAGCAAACTATTCCTAGCCCCTAGGTAACCTAAAAGCCTACACGGACTGCAGCTGAATTTCAAAATATAAGCGCAATGGATAGTAGCGTGTGTTTCGAGTCCTCGAGTCCAATGTGTCACGCTATTTTCAACCACTGCAAAGCAAGACTATATTCAGTACTATAAAAGGATAACTATTGGGCTTTTTTCATTCGAATTCACCTGCAAAATCCCTAAAGGGACTGCTCATCAATTTATTTATTCCTCCATAGTTAAATATCTCACCCATGGTTAAGATGGTGTTGCAAGTCTATTGTATTCTACAAAACAAAACTAAATGAATTTATCAATGCTATAAAAATTTTAAAAAGCTGAGTACAACATACTTTTTTTGGAAAAAAAGGTACCCATTCCAATTCTAAAGGAGTGCAAGACTAAAGCATATCATAAACCAGAAGTGCTAGAAGTGGTACAATAGATAGTCATAATGGACTAGGTCATTTGAATTTCACATTAAAACTATATTTATATTTTCATTATCCATCATTTATGAAGACTCATATAACATTGATATTCTAAACATCAAGCTTGAAATATTGTTTACCATAATGGTATAACACATGTTCATATTCGTATTATCATAGCATTATTTTTTCTCCTTGCAACGCATGGGCATTTACCTATCTCTTCATATATATGGGTAGATAAACATTATGTAAAAACTTTAGTTCTCCACAAGATGTATAACTTATTAACAGATCTATTATTCTCTCATGTTTAATCGACCAAAGCTTACACAACATACACTGATAGGTTAAAATATTACAATGCTACCTGCAATCGGTATTTGTGGGATGGCAAAAGAGGTTATGTGTGAGGCCTCACATCGTAGATTCGGCTAAAATACGAATGATACGTTTGTGAGAAATTCTATGCCGATGCATGATAAAAACAAGTGTATGGACTTTCTTTCTAATAATTCACGGTGCCTCCAAATACACTATGGCGTGAATAGTTATTGTACTCATTAGTTGTGAAGCTCGTGGAGATACTTATAAGCAGAGTTATAAGAACTAGTGGAACGCTTCTTTCCTATAACTAAAACCAGAGCATCTCCTCACTTTCTATGGACACACATTTAAAATACTCCCTCTATCCTAGTATATAAGGCATAACCACTTTTTGCTCATGTCCCATAATATAAGGCATGCTCTCTCACAAATATAAATGCAGTACTACTAGTGCTGCGAGAGAAAATTAAATATGTTCTTGGTCTTTGAATCAGAAGTGGTTACGCCTTATATACCGGGAGGAAGGGAGTATTGATAAAAAACGATCATATACTTTGCCGAAATTTAATCAATGTCTCATGAAAACTCATGATATGATCCATCATCATATTAAGCTTATAAGATATCATACATCATATGGATCTAAGATACAAACAACTTTTGGAAAAAAACACAAATTATCTAATTGAAGTTGAAGCAAAATACATAGATTTGATGATGATGAAGAAATAAAAGAAGACCATGCAAGGACTTCTTGGAATAATTTCTAGATAATTGAAAATAGAACCCTATAGTGAGTTCTTTTGTTCCTTTTTTCTTTGCCCTCATCTTCTTATCAAATGTAGCTCAAAATACGGGGCACATCAACTGCTTTGATAGGCTTTATGATATACTCCTTGGCCCCTGCATCCAAGCACCTGCATATGGCATAAATTAAGTATATAGATGATACTGATGTATATAATGCAATTGCTTGATAGATTTAAGCTTCACTCACTTTTGCATCCTTTCAGGGATGTTGTCACTGGACATGATCACCACAGGGATATGCTTTAGCTTTGGTGATTCCTGAGTGGGTGTAACAAATTTAGTTAATAATTAATTTTCTATATATTTCAGGACACAAACATAAAACATTCAACACAATATATATCATAAAACTATGTGACCATGGATATTATAAGTTTTTTATTTAAGAAAAGAGTCTACCTTCACCTCCAGCAGAAGATCATACCCCGTCATACCAGGCATACAATAATCAGTTAGAATTAGATTTACATCATTCTCCTGTATACAAATGTTATGTCGAAAACATGTCAAAACACAGTATGAAACCAAATAAACTAAATTATGTGCATTTCTATTAATATTAGTTATATATAAACTATTGATATACCACATCTAGAAATTCCAAGGCTTGCTTTGGGCCCTCCACAATTGTCACTACAAAATAATATTATTATTAAAAAGGGGAAATTTAAAATTGAAAAACTTGAGTGAAAGCATAGAAAACTTAAGACATTATACCTTGAATGTTACAATTCTTTAAGACTCGAGATGCCACAAGGCGATCAACAAAGGTGTCATCAACTATGAGTACATGTGGAGCAACAGTGTCCATGATACTCTTATGTAACTTCTTATTCCTCCCTCTGAGGAAGACCTTGCAAACCTTTGATACTCGATTGTTTGTATTGCGATGTTGTTGATGGAGTGAAGCCAAAGTGGACCTCCTTATATAGAAGTTTGTGGATGTACTAATGGTATATGTAATATAGTATCAAATACTTGCTGGCTACTATCTATAGCCTTAACTCCTTAAGATAGAAATGATAAGTTGCAGCTGTGTCGATGGTATCTTTAATATAAACGACAAGTTTGTAATTAAACATATGATATCCTTAAGATATGGAATAAGCAAGTAGGTATATTGATACTATCTTTAAACATAGAGAAAACAATAAACAATAGTAGGATTTAGCTATCATATCTTTTAACATTAGTGAGTATATCCTTCGGATATAGAACGTATCTGTAATATATATATATATATATATATATATATATAGACACACACACACACACACACATATTAATCATATAAATCATTTAGGATACGTTTTTTGGTTGCTTAGTAAGCCTTTCTTCAGACTTGAGCTAACAAGCATTTTCCTTGCTTCTACAGGCAAGCAAATTTGGCTCGCCAGCGGAAGCAAGGTAAGCTTGCTCAGGCCAAAAAGGTAGTTGTGCTCGCTTGGGAACCAAATTGGCCCTTAATTCCTAGAGCACCAATGGTAAGCAGATCATAGGAATAGCATTTGGAGGGTTTTAACACTCTCATAATGCTACATCTTGTTAACAACTTGGCTGCAAACATTCCAATTGTGCTAACTTATTGGTAAGTATAATACTAGATGTATGTTTCCTATTTATAAACAGGGTCACATGATTGAATATACATGTGCACAAATTAGAAACTAACAACTATCACCACTCTAGAAGTGAACTTCACTCCTGGCCCATCCAAAATAGGTTGGCCACATTAAGAAACATTATTGGAAGACATTTAGAGGTTTAGTATTACCTCCTTTAATATTTCTTTTTCATATAGCGCTACTGGCATATAAACTGTGAATCATGGAATGAGTTAGCCAGAAAAGTACCATTTTGTGTAATTCAATGACCAACTTGATTCTATCAAATGTAGCGTTATGTTCCAAGAGGTGTTTATGGTACAATCTATGTATAAGCTTTTAGCTAACCAAATTGTAATGCTTTAAATAGATTGATCTGTAAGCTAAAGTTACCTCTAAAATGGAAGATTTTTGTTTGGTTCTTAATCAATAGTTAACTTGACAAAAGAGAATATCTTAAAGAGACATTTAAAAATGTGATGAAAATTGTTGTTTTTTAACAATTAAAAAACCATCCAATATTTGATGTTTGGTTATCATAATACAATATTATTTTGAGAATAGTTTAATTCGCATTTAGTCTATGACCACCAAATTTTGTGAAATACATTCTCAATGTATGGATAAAATAACTAGACCCTACTTTGCAATCTCAAATCCATGTGGGAGCAAGTGTATGATTGTCTAGAAATATATTTTTTTCATAAATTGTTGCACTCTTATTTACTTTTTATTTTCAGGACTAGTCACTGGACCATTCATGGTCCATTCTACACAAAGAGGCATAAAGAACTAGAGTGAAATGAGCATGCCAAATGTTGAAAACTGCGTCAATGGAGATTTCCTCCAAGAATAAGTGGTTGGACATAGTGCTTAGTTTGTTAGTTTCTAGTTTTACTTGCTTTTTGTGAGCTCTTCAAATTTTATCAGGGGTTAAAATGTAATAATGTATTGGCTTAGTAAAAACTCTTGCAAGACTAGAATAAAAAATTCTTTTCCTAGAAGGGTCTCTACATCAAAAGATGTTTTTTCTATGCATTATTACAATAGCTAGGTGCACCAGCAGTAACATAAAAAATAATTCTTTTTAGAACAAGATCGTTAAAAAAGTTGGTTTATGTGGCATTCATTAAATCTAGTTACCAAACCTTCATCCATGACAAGTGAAGATTTTCGCAGTTTTTTGGGACCTGATCATTTACACCCACAACTTACACGACAATGTGACTTATCTCAGCTATAATCTAGATTATATAAGCGGCTCTAGTGGTTAGTGTTGGGTGAAAGATCTTGAACTTCCCAACCAGTCACACAAATATTCAAAATCAAACTTGAGTCGTAAGACAAAGCTTTATTACTTAATCCGTATTGTACATGTCAGTGGGGTATTTATAGGGCCCCCAACTTCGCCTAATGTACAAAATGACTAATTTGCCACTTATGTAAATAACTACAACATACTACTCTGGTAAGGGTGAAGTCATCATTCTTCACATCCAATCTTCATTTCCTCACCCTCGAGCTTCAAGCCTTCTAGCAACTTGCAATCCTGACTAAGCTCATTTGCATGGTCAATTATCAAGCGAAGCCAAACTTCGTCTTCGCTCTTCTAGGCCTGTTGTCTGAAAGCGAAGACGATTTCATCGTAAGCGAAGCTGAACCATGATCTTGGTAAAGTCAACTTTTGTCTTCGCTATAATCTTTCTCCTGTAAAAAAACTCTGAAACAAATTTTAGAATAGATTTTCTGAGAATCTTCGACTACAAAGTTTGGAACTATTTTTCATGACTAAGTTTAATTCCCAACAGTTAGCAAATATCTAAAGTTGTAGGTCTACTTATATAATCCTATAAATGGCCCTGGACAAGCTTGTTTTATTTTTTCTTCTTCGGCACCTATAAGCTGATGGTAAACAAACAAGGCTTAGGTGACCTACAAACCTATGGACTGTAATTGAATTTCAAAATATTAGTGCAATGGACAATAACACGCATTTTGGCTCCTCAAGTGCAATGTATGAGGGCAGTGATAACGTAGAAACTGTGATAGTTTCTATAGATATTAATTGCACTACCATATAGGCAATTTGCTGATGTGGAAAGTGATTTAATGAGAAGAGAGAAAAATTAAGAAATCAAGCTTTAACTAAAAAAACTGAGTCTTCACGGTTATCGATGGATAAGAAACTATTCTACCTGTGTTGGGAGAGCAAATATGGTTTTTATTATCACTACTTATGCCTCATGCTATAGAAAATCTTGCACCAATAAGAATAGTTTTTTTGGTACGATGTCCTATGCTATAAAAACTACTAATAATGTCTTACATTTTGAGTGCCCTCATGCCATTTTCAACCGCTGCAATGCTGCTCCAGTACTTAAAAAAGGAAGAAGTCCACTTTACGTCCCTCAACTTTCCCAAAAGTCTGATTTTCATCCCTGAACTTCAAAACCGGGTAAAATACATCCCTCAATTTTTGAAATCATGCATATTACGTCCCTGACATGGCTATGAGCGGTTTTGAAGGCAGTTTTGTCTTTTTTATTTTTATTTATTTTGGCTGAATATTTGTAAAATTATAGTAAATCACATAAAATTCATAAAATAGTAAATCTGATTTTGTTGGACTCCAGATAAGTAGATCTACATAGTGAACATATAATATAGTATGCTTTAGTACAAAATTTTTATTGTAGCTTTAGATCTCTGTTTTTCTATAATTAATTAGAATAATTCATAGCTATAGTTTGTGTGGTCTAATTGTGGTGATTTTTTTATGTTAGACTAATTATTATATGTTTAAATTATGGTAAAAATTTCTTACTCATTAGATCATGTATAACTTAGTTATAGATTTATTATAATTTAACAAGCATAAACCTAAATAAATCTATAACTAAGTAATACGTGATTCAATGAGTATAAAATTTTTACTATAACTCAAACATAGAATAATTAGCTCACCATATAAATTTCATCACAATTGGACCATAGAAAATGTAGCTATAATTAGTCTAATTAATTACAGAAAAACATAGATCTAACGATGCATCAAAAAAATTTGTACTAGAACATACTATATTATATATTCAATGTGTAGATCTACTGATCTAAAGTCCAACAAAATTGAGTTTTTTATTTTATAATTTTTATGTGATTTATTGTGATTTTTCAAAAAATTCAGCCAAAATAAATAAAAAGAAAAAGGTAAAACCGCTTTCAAAACCAGGTCAAGGATGTAATGTGCACAGTTTAAAAGTTGAGGGATGTATTTTGTCCGGTTTTAAAGTTCAGGGACGAAAATTAGACTTTCGCGAAAGTTGAGGGACGTAAAGTAGACTTTTTCCCTTAAAAAAAGGGACAAACTGTTGTATTGGGCTTGCATTCAGATGAGAAATCACTAAAGAAATGCCTAACGGCCTGCTCGCCAAGCCCAGCCTTTTCCACGTTTCAGCCACTCCGTGCAGCTCTTCCGCTCAGGCTGCAGAGAAGTGCCGAGCAACCGATGCGGCATTGCGGCGAGCCGGCGACTCTTGGCCCCCGTTGGGAATGCGAAGCTGCCAACGCAGTAGCAGCTAGCTTACCAAAATACCACTAAACGAGGTGAAAAGGTTTTCAAAGGGATTTTCTTCGGGTGAGAAGACGAGATATTTTTTTTTGAGTGTCACCTGAAGGCCTTTGTGTCGACTCTACCCCTGGGCCCTGGCCTCAAAACAGACTAGAATTACCATGGGGACCTGATGGTCAATTGTCTTACTTATTATCCAAAAGAAAAAGGGCTCCCTGATATTATTGGGAAGAGACAAAACTTGAATATTGATTTGGTTGAGATGTACCAAGCCCATACAATCCTAGGGTCCTAGCGCTGACAATAGGACCCAGGAGGTCTTGTGAAAAAAAAGGGACCTAGGAGCAACCAGGAACACTAATAAGGCCTTCTAAGCCCAGCCGAACAAACCCATGAGCTCTGCACGAACCCATGAGCTCATTGATCCGACAGATGAAAATTGTGAAAGTTTGGCCTTGTTTAGATGTCTTCAAAATTTTTTAAAATTACAAGATTTTTTATCATATCGAATCTTTGAACATAAGTATAAAATATTAAATATAGATAAAAAATAACTAATTAAATTAGAAGACGAATGTTTTGAGCTTAGTTGATTGGACACTAATTGATAAATTCAAGCGAAAGTGCTAGCTAAATTCTAAAATTTTTTGATCTAAAAACAAGGCCTCATTGACCCGACAGATGAAAATTGTGGAAGTTCCACCCTCTGTGCAACCACCACAAATTTCCGTGCTCGTCAGCGCGTGGCAGAGAGGGTGGCTAACGGTCTGGCTGGTCCGTCTTGTCCTCATCATCCTCGTACTCATACGTGTACCTTCGTCACTCGGCTCGCAAAATTTTTTATTTTTAGGTACTGTAGTATTTCGTTTTTATTTGATAAACATTGTCAAATCATGGAGTAATTAGGCTCAAAAGATTCATCTCACAAATTACAGGTAAACTGTGCAGTTAATTTTTATTTTCGTCGCTCCATACATACGACCAAAGATTCGATGCGAAGGGAATCTTAAAAATTTTTGCGAACTAAACCACGCCATGAGGGGCTGACCAGCCGACCCGGGCGTCTGCTGCCGCGAGCGGTGACGATTGAACTGAATATAGAGCCGCCGCACATGCAATGCATTCAGGCACTCCCCGCGGACGCGTCAGGCGTGACCTTTGAACGCGAACGGTGGATGACAGGTCCGTCGCTGTCACCACTTAACGATCGGTACCAAGCCGCCATTTTGGCCGGCGAACCTGCTGTCCTGCTGGCTGCTGCTGCTGTCCCGATCGTCCTAGCAACTACGGCAGGCGGCACGCACGAGCATCACTGGTCGCTTTGACGGACCAAACTCCTGCCTTGTGCAAGATCTCCCTGTCGCCATCGACACCGACAGCGACACAGCGTGACGAATTGGCCTGCGTCATCGCTCCAGCACGCCAATGCTCTTGCTCTTTATAAAAGCAACAGCATTACCACCCGTGCTGTCGTGCAGCAGCACTTGTCTGAACAGGCGCGACCAAGACTCCCGAGACCCAACCCCACACCTAGCCAGACGGGGAACAAGGCGCACACGTCACGAGCAAAGAGATGGGCGCCTGCGTCTCCTTCTCGCGCTCGCCGCCGGCGTCGTCAGCACCGGAGCCAGAGGCGTCCCAGTCCCAGCGAACGGCGGCCACGGTCAAGGTTGTGAACCTGGACGGGTCCATGGCGCAGCTGGCGGCGGGGCCGGTCACGGCGCGCGAGGCGCTGGCGGCACCGGCACCGGCACCGGGCGACGACGGCGGGCGCCACCGCGCGTCGTCGTCGCCGCCGCCGCCGCCGCGGGTCTTTCTCTGCAGCGCCGACGAGCTGGGCTTTGACGCGCCCCCGCGCGCGCTGGCCGCGGGCGAGGCGCTCCAGCCGGGTCAGCTCTACTTCGTGCTCCCGGCTTCTGCACTGCGCCGGCCGCTGTCCGCCAACGACATGGCCGCGCTCGCCGTCAGGGCCGCCACGGCGCTCGCCGCCGCCGGTGGCTTGTCACCGCGGCGCGATAAACAGGGCGGAGCGACGCAGGCGAGCAAGCGGCGGCGGCGGTCGACGGCGCGAGTGGCTCCGCTTCTGGTCGCCGTGAGCAGCAAAGAGGGCACGCCTGATGGTGATGGTGCTCGGAAGAACGACGTGAGCCCACCGCGGTTCAGGACGGTGAACGCACGGTGGGGAAGACGAGGAAGAGAGCTGCTGGTTACAGAACCGGCGGTTCTCGCCGTCGTGCCGTCGTGCAGAGGTTAAGCGCTATCGCGGAAGACGGCGAGTGATCCATCCGTATGTTCGGCTCAGGTGTTTTCATCCTTGCTGCGCTGCATGGACGGTGCGACAAGCGATGGATCAGGTTTTGATCACGGGCCGGGCAATGCCTGGCTCCTCCGTGTTTGAAGATAGGAGGAGATCGAAGCGAACATGAACGCCAATGTATAGTGCGTAGAAATTACAGGCTACCACTGCGATTCTTTCGTGTGTAACATGGTAATTTGGGTTATGGAGACCCATGGACCAACAACAACGTGATAAACCGATAATTACAAATTTACAATACACCTCGCCCTTGTTGATGTAGTGCAATGTGCAAGGCACATTTGCCATTATATCGAGTCGTCACTTGAATTCGTCCATGCTGCTGTTGCACATTGCACTCGTGTGCTCCCGTTAGGCGGATACTGTTGTACGCCTCGAGCCCTCGAGCATGCGTGAATGACAAGAGATCTCCAGCAAGACCTTACCACTTTGAACACTTGTTGCCTTCTGATGCCGGTCAGGTTAAGCAATAGCCTCAGTGGTCAGCGGAGGTTACCTACTAGGGATCAAGCCCCAGGTTTTTTATACCGATGTGCCTCATTGTGCACATATTTCTTCTTCCAGTAGTAGGTGTCATTTTCACCCATAGCAAGATGCTTGTTATAAACCTCATTAATCGATGTCACAATTTCCAGATCTAATCTTCCATAGATACTGCAGGGATTTAGTACACGTATGTATTCATATAGGTAAATACGGAAATCCGGCCAAAATCAAATAGTTGCTTGTGTGACGTACATGAAATTGTCTGCAAATAAGTAATAGTTCAAATATGCTGAAATAGATCAATTGTGGCGATAAAAACATTTTCGAATGTGGTTTAAAACCTTCGCCTTTCATGGGCACTGTCGTTTTTTAAAGTGATGCCACCATGCATAAATGCTCCACTTTTACTGGCCTTTTCACACTCGTGGATGAACCACCTCTAATAAAGATCAAATTCTACCACCAGTATAAATTGTCTATGTACTATTGTTTAGAGGTACTCTAGCAAAAGGAATTTACCGGGTATCTTCCAAGGACATGAAAACAGGTAAATTATTCTTCAACGTGACATAGCCTTTAAGTTGAGAGATGTTTTACTTAGTGTAACGACATAAATTTGTTTTGAGTAAAACGATAGTGGATGAAAAGTCCTCGTCTGATATATTAACCATAGATTATTCCAGTCAATAATGATGGTGGAGAGCAATGCCTAACAGGGTGGACCCTGCATGCAATATAATTACAAATCATAGAACTTGAAGAAAAGGATGTTATAATGGAACATTTGACACCACACTGTAAGATTCAAATGTAGCTAGTGCGAGGGTCGGTAGCTCCATGCCATGGTAGAGTCCCTATGGGTAGCGAGCAGTCAAAGAAGACTAGGGTGTTTCCCACAAAACACCACACCATTGCGATGTTTCTAGAGCTCCCAATAGCATAGGAGTACAAAGGTGGTCTCTTTCGTTGGATCTACCGTGTTCAGGAGCCTATTTGGAGTTTCACAGCATGTAGATAGGGGCAGTGTGACGTGTCTCCACTCCAACATGATTCAACAAGCTAGCCACAAAGGGACAACCGGAGATGATATATGATCTGTAGATTCCAGCTTGCAACACGCATCCTATTAGGCTAGGGTTGTCTCTAGTCTAATTCTGTTTTGCGCCAATAGCCACCAAAGAATCTCACCCTAGGGGGGCAAAATTTCTCTACACGAACATGTGCACAAAAATATTTTTATAGCCTAGCCTATTGTAACAAGGTGGTGGTGGGGGTGGCTGGCGACATGACTCCAAGCAGCGGCTAGGGTTACGGCGTGGAGGAGGTGGGCGGCGGTAGGGTTTGGGAGAGGGCGGCGATGCAGAGAGAGAGAGAGAGAGAGAGAGAGAGAGAGAGAGAGAGAGAGAGAGAGAGAGAGAGAGGAGGGGCGATAACATAGAAGGGGGAGGGGAAGATAGAATGCACTTTGTCTATTCTTTGTTTGATTCGATTGATACATCTTTTATCCTTGTATAGAAAGGTTTAATCCCAACCAAAACTTGCTTGATCCCTAAGTAAACGACTTTTATCTCTAATTAACAACACTAATGAGCTACGCCGTCCACCTAGCCCCAATAGACCTCAAACATACTCTAACATTGGGCCTATCATTAAACATGTGACACATGTTCACCTATATTACATACTAATAGGTTGTCTCATGTAACATTTGCAATGCCATACATGTAATTCATTGAAGTTAACTCAGTGCAGCATGTCAACATACATGTCGTGCTGTTACGTTCAGTAGACCTTGTCCTTGTCTCATCTTCCGTAGGACGAAGTCAGAAACCGTTAATGTGTTTGTAGTAAAATATTGTCGCAACAATTATCATCCCATCCAGATCCAGTAGTCTGCGAGCACGCGCGGAGCCTCGACCTCCGAACGTCGCGAACTCGCAATCTCTTTTTCGTGACGCTAGCCGTGACGATTCGAAGCCGCCTTTGGCGCACCACCACCGCACACGACCCTGTACCTTTCAATTTCAGTCTTTCAGACAGTCAGCGAGCTCCTCCCATTCGCCTGCCGATTCGTCCTTTCCCACGGCCGTACTGCTCCGAGAAAGCGAACGCAAGTGCGCAAATCTCTATCGTCCCTGTCTACGGTTTGACCTCTCCAGCTGAGCTGCAGTGCAGTGCTCCTATCAGTCCTCTATACTACGTCCTCGCTCGCTCGTTGACGCGCACAGCTGACGAGCTCACGTACGTCATTGCCTGAGCAGATGTCGACGTCGTGCCTTGCGTTCCACTCTCCAAGCACCTCTATAAAACTAGCAGCCAAGGGCTGCACTCGCCCGTATCGACCGTTTCGACTTTCGACTCTGCTCCATCGCCATTCACGAATTAGCCATAAAACTCTCCATCACGATTCACGAATCCACTCGGAGATTGCAAGGCAAGAAGATCAATGGGATCGTGCGTCTCCCGCTCTGGTGCCGCGGCGGAATCCGTGTCCGTGCACGCGCTCACGGCCAAGGTCGTGGACCTCGACGGCTCCATGGCGCAGTTCGCGGCGCCCGTCGCGGCGCACGAGGCCCTGGCAGCCGTCACAGCCGACGACGGAGCTGCGCCGTCGCCGGCGCCGTCGCGCTTCCTCTGCTGCTCCGACGCGCTGGACTTCGACGCGCCCATCACCGCGCTGGCCGCGCACGACGCGCTCCGCCACGGGCAGCTCTACTTCGCCCTGCCAACGTCCATGCTCGGCAGGCCGCTGTCCGCCCAGGACATGGCCGCGCTCGCCGTCAAGGCCTGCGCAGCTCTGCGGACAGCGCCGGTCGTCCCCGCCGCGGACGTGGGCGCAGCCGGCACCGGCAGCGCGCCGCCGTCGTCGCTGGGCAGGAGCGAGGGCGCCGGTGCGGCGAGCAATAGGCAGCAGCGGTGGCAGGCCACGGGACGAGTCGCGCCGCTCGTCGTCGTCGTGAGCGCAGACGCGCACGGCGAGTGGAAGAGTTACCCCGTGCACGACGGGTACAAGGACGCGCGCAAGGCGGCGCGCGGCGGCGAGACGGTTGGGAAGGCGAGGAACGGAGTTGGCTACAAGGGTGTCGCCCGTGATCTTGCACCCGTGCAGAGGCTAAGCGTGATCGTGGAAACAGCAAGCGAGTAGCGAGTGATGATCCATTGATCGGTAACAGTTTTGATCATGGCTAGCTGGCAATTTAGCTAGTTTACTTGCTCCCCCATTCCATTTGAGAGGAGATCGGTGTACTACTGTTTTCAGTAAAGTTTTTGATTCTTTGGTGCGTATAGGTTCCAGTAATACTTAGAACTCTCATAGTATTTGAAAAAAAATGATGATTGATGGACGAAATTACAAGCTATCAAAATCAATGCAGCATACCATCATCAGATTCTGCTAAATCGCGGATCACTTGCATTTACAGGATCAGTTTTTTTTTTTAAAAAAAAAACTCAAAAGAACGCGGATTGGATTTGGAAATCCGCCGAGGGCTTTTGGGCCGACAATGATAGGGCCCAAGACACGTAAGCCTACTACACTTTCTAGTAAATTGCTGGGCCGGGCCATCCACCCATTCGGCCATTTGAGTCTGCGATGACACTTCTTCGCCCGTCTCTCTCACCACCGCCTTCGGCCGTTGGGTGCATGTGCTCGTAGCTCGAATACGCTGTAAATGGACTTTCATAAAAAGACACTAGGCCGAGTAGATTCGCAACGTTTTCAGCGCTAGCTTTCGCGGCAGGTGGAAACATGCAGGTTTCGAGAAGTACGTGCAAGATTCCTTGATTCCTTGCTTCCATCACCATTCACCAGCCGTGCATATATAGGCAGAGCATATCCACCACGCAACGGCCGAGAAAAAGCTCATACCTTGCGCCGCGATGATCGGCCGTAAAGCAGTAAAGATGTGTCAAGTGTTCACGTGCTTTATTCTGATCATTCGCTCAAATGTCTCGTTTAGTCGTTTTCCCCCCCTTTAGCTTGCCCTTGAGACGCCATATCGATTTCTGAATAGTACGGGTACGGCGCACGGCGCATGCAGAGGTGCCTCCCTTGAGACCGACGTTTCTCCGATCTCCATGAAATTCAACATGTGTGCATGCGTGCGCGTAGGGTCGTTTCAGGCTTCCAGCTCCATCCTGACGTCCGATCGAATTCATTTCTCCGACGATCCACACACGGCAAGCTAAGCTAGATCGTCGGTTTTATTCATTTGGCTCAGAAGTTAAGATAGAAAGTGTTAGCTAATTTGTTGCGCGAAGGAAATACTGTTGAATGGCGCTACACCCAACACTGAAGCGATCGTTTCAGGTATCAGGTTGCTACTCCTATAGTAATAGATACTGGACCAAGACTAGCTTAACTAGCGTAGAGGCAGGTTGCCATGCCTTTAATCAAATGCATTGGCGTCGTCTCAAGCTTGTTGTTGGGGTGGCGTCAATGGATAGTGAGATTATCCATACCTGTTCAAGTCAACTGCTATTTGTTGATTGCATCGATCGTAATCGTAGGTTAGGTGAAACGTGCATATGCATATGCTGGAGACTGAAGGAACGGTACCGAACAAGAACGACCTAGTCGACACTTCGGATTTTGCTGGCTCGACAGTCGAACCAGACTTTGCACAGTAGTCGCCACTTGAACAACAATAGTACTACGTATTAGTTCATCAGATCAATAATAATAGTTCTAGTCCACATCGATCGATCGACACCACAGTTGGAGATATAAATCAGCACTACTTCAGTAGTAGTTTTTTTTTTCAAACGTGTTCTTCTTAGGCAGTGACAGAGAAAGAGAGGGACAGAGCAGTTAGTAGCCACTGTACGATCCATGCCCACCGGAGCACACGTAGCAATGTCGTCTTGGCGTGTTACAAATTAAGCTGGGCAGGCTTCTTAATCATGGATTACATACCTTCTCCTTTGGCCCAGTACGCTGTACGCCCACTGTCCTACGTACTACTGATAGTATCAGTCCTACCGATCGCAACGATTACAACAGTTTACCGTCGCTCATTGAACGCAGGACCAAACAAAGGGTCGATCTACTGACAATTATTTTAATTTGGTCCACGACGACAATTGTTTCATTTTCCTTCCTACCGGAGACAGGACCAATTGCTGCATTAACGTCAGGATCACAGTTTTCAGACGACTGGGAATAGAAGAATAAGTAACCACAGTACGTTCTTCAGATATACTCCCTCGCTCCAAAAAAAAAAGAAAACTGAAACGTATAGGGTCTTTTACAGGTCGACTAATTTTGTACTTCCTCTATTTCAACTTATAAGTTACTTTGACTTTATATTTGGAACAGAGAGAGTAAAAAATATTAGTAACGTTTGTTGTTCAAATAAATTTATTATAAAATTATATTCAATCATAATCTAATGATATTTATTATTGTACCGTAAATATTAATAATCTTTTATATATATCTAGTTAAAATTAAAAATATTTGATTTTTTGAAAAGTGAGAATCATACTATTAGAGGGACGGTGAGAGTGCACGGCTAAAAATTAATTATGAATTTTGGATGTCAAATAGGAGAGCCAAACATAGGCTGATAAGCGCTAATAAAGTTAATTGATGGTTAAAGACTATTAGCTTTTATTAGCTCATGATTAGTCCATGTTAAACCTAGTACCACAGGATATGGACTATAATTTCTAGCCCTGTGATCTAAACACCCTCTTACAAAATTGAAAAGCAAATCGATAGTAATCTTAGGGCAGGTATAAACCAATTCACCCACACTGAGATCACTTTTGTATTTATGGATGCCAAGTGCTCTGAGATATGAGCACATGAGACGGTGGAGTTCGAAGCAATAATATGCAGAACAAAAACAACCCTTGAACAGAGAGATTCCGGGCAAGGAGGTGCACAGTGCCGACACCGTCGACGCCTAGCTGTAGGGAGGAAAGGACGGATCAACGACGGCAGAAGAGAAAAAAAATAAAAGTACTCCAACTGTACCCGTACAGAGCAAAAGGACGCTGGTCCGGTGGTCCCGCCATCCTATCCATGTCGGGACGGCTGCGGGCGCCATGAAATTTCCTCGAGCTCGCAAAGGTTCCGGGACCTGATGATGGATCGATCAGGACAGCACGTAGCGCTAGCAGAGCGAAGCAGCGGGCAGGCGCTGGTTCCCCGCTTTTGTTGGGTTCCTTGGATCCGATCATCGGAATCCGACCGTCCGCCACCTAGCGCGGCGCGGCCGGCTCAATGAGGGCCTGTTTAGATTGAGAACGAAAATTTTTTGGGTGTCACATCGGATGTGTCGGAAGAATGTCGGGAGAGGTTTTTAGAAACTAATAAAAAAACAAATTACATAGCTCGTTAGGAAACTGTAAGACAAATTTATTAAGCATAATTAATCTGTCATTAGCATATGTGGGTTACTGTAGCACTTAAGGCTAATCATGGAGTAACTAGGCTTAAAAGATTCGTCTCGCGATTCTCAACTAAACTGTGTAATTAGTTTATTTTTTTATCTACATTTAATGTTCCATGCATGTGTCCAAAGATTCGATGGGATGGATGAAAAATTTTTGGGTGGGGAACTAAACAGGGCCTGAATGAATGGGGTGGGGGGTCTCCGATCCCGCCGGCAGATGGATCGCCAGCGCCACCGACACACGGCCGCGGCCCGCACGCACACATGGGCAGGTCGTCACTGGTCAGGTGGACCCCGCCCCCCCCCCCCCTCTTCTGGGACTGGTCCGGGAGGCCACACGTGTACGTACGTCCCGCCGGCTCATCGGTGGTGCGCCGCGCGGCTGATCACGCGCTTCTTAATCATCCGTACCAGTACCAGGCAGGCAGTGCGCCAAGCCAGCAGGCTGCAGTACGCGCGGGCGCGGGCGCAGCAGCTGCCACTGCCAGCCATTGGCATGCAGACGCAGGGGCCAGCAGGGCCATCCCGCACACGTAACTCAGCGGCAGGTAGGTGGGCGGGTGGCCACCAAGGCACCAACTCTCCCAACCCCTCGACGCCGACGTGGGTCGCCCACACCGACGTCGCCCCGTCCAGGTGCGTGCATGCGCGACCGCCCGCCGTCTGCCCGGGCGCGGGCGGCCCCGCTCTCCGACACAGCGTCAGCGTCAAGTCGCGCGACCGCACGCGCCCGCCGCAAACGCAACCGATCGGCGAAAAAACCGCAGCGCGCTGCTGCAGGTTCTACTTCCAAGCACCGGCGCGAGCAGGGGGGGGGGGGAAGGCTCGGCCCGTCGGCCGGGCGGCGCCACACCGCTACGCTGCGTCGGCAGAGACATGGGCCGCACGCGGGGGGACGCGGTGCACGCGAGCGCGCCGGGGCTCAACCGTCCCCGATCTGGGCGGGCACTGTGGGCAGGAGGCATTTGTTTATCCGATCCGCGCTCCCCGCGGTCTCGCGCGCGTCGGGGGGAATGCGGGGTGCCGCGCCATGGCGCCATGCCGTGCGGCTCGCGGCTCGTCGATCGTCGTGCGTCGTGGAACGAAGATGCTTCGTTCCTTGCTTTGCTTCCCCGGGCCCGTGTTTGTTTACTCGCGGTCCGCGGGCGGGCATAAATGAATAAAAAAAAAATGTGCGCGGATTCGTCGCCCGTCGATCATCTCGGATCTCGGCCCCCATCCATCCTTGTCACTCCGATCTTCGGCCGCAAACCGATCCTCTCATCATTATTAAATCAACGATGAATGATCTGATGCGTCCCGAGTTGCCACGCATGCGAGTACAGTGGTGGCAATGGCAGTGGTGGGAGTGGGACACCCGCTTGTTTATGAGGCACAGCGCAGAATCGCATGCCGCTGTTTGTCCGCTTGCCTCGCCAGTGCACGGACGCACGCCGGATCTCCGGGCTTGGCTCGTCGTGGTAGACCGAGTAGACGACAGTGACCCGGTGCTCGTCGTCTCGGTGGGTGATGAAATCCAACTTTACAACTGTGCTCGCTGGGTTTTTCTGCATTATTGCCAAGATCACAGGCCTGCAGCTGCAGGACAAGGAAGGCGAGGAGATGAGATGTTGCATCAGAGCAGAGTTCAGAGGCCCAACTCTTCTGTTTTTTTTTTTTTTTTTTTTTTTTTTTTGTACACGGGGGGGGGGTCACGGGAAGGAGCAAGCGTGCATGCAAGGCGCCACCAGCCGACCAGCCTTGAATGGACTGCTCTTGGTGCAAGGCACCGTCGGTTCGGTTTGACCATACGTCCGTCAGGGGCCAGGGGCTCGGCTCACTCAACCGCGCCGCGTTGCTTCTGCTCCACAGAAAGGTGCTACTGTTTGCCCCTCTTTGCAGTGTCAAAGAATCTAACATGTTACATTTCACATACATCTTAAGCAACCGAATTCTTTGCTCTGTTTTTGTTTTTGTTTTTGTTTTGGTTCCACGAACAAGAGAACCAACATACACAGAGAGGAAGTACTAAACGGGAGAGCCAGATGCTGATGAGTTTCAGAAGTTCAGGTGTCCAGTTCCCCATGTAAAATGCGGTTGACCTCCTCCCGATTTCACGATCGGCACGGCATAAATGAGCTGTCCTGTGCTACTAGCCACTAAAATAAAGCATCAATCCAAACAGCAGTAAATAACCAATTTGCTGATGGTGAATATAGTGATTGACCAGGTAGTGACTGACCAGGAATGAACGGTTAACCGAACAGTAGTCCTGAGTCCTGACAACGTTACTTTCCCAAAGCAAACATCAGAAGCCAGTACTAACCAAATCCCCGTATTATTCCCACCTGCCCTCCCTGCTCCCCCACCTAATGATAATACTCCACTCATTCAGTCATCCTCACACATCTCCTTTGCCACAAAAACAAAAAAAAGATTTGGTGCCTGCTTGTCCCCAGCTTATGACACTGCTACTAATCCAGCCAGACTGTGTATCTACTGCTGCTACTAGTGGTGATTAGATTGCAGTGGTTCGGTTTAGGGAATGGAGTCGCAGCCGCTAGCCTTTCCCTGTTCCTTCGGTTAAAGAATTAACAGCGGTGGGACAAGGAGGATTGATGCCCACTGTCCGATTGATTCCTCTTTCTTCCTCCTCCCTCCCTCCCTTTTAAGCCCCCTGCTTTTCCTGGCCATCTTTTCCATTCCCATTTGTTTTGGCGGCGGCGTCTACCGCGCCAGCTTTCCTGTGCCCCTTTCGCCTCCCGGGCTATTCTCTTCTCCTTCTCCCCCACCACTACCTCCTCCTCCTACCTCTCATCAGCCTCGTTCTTATACGAGCGCCATTGTGGGCATCAACTAGCCTCTCATCTCCTCCGCTGTTCTCGGCTGTTGATATCCAAGAAACAAAGCCTTGGTGGTTTCCTCTGCATGCATGAGCGAGTAAGCACTGCGGTTCTTTCGACAACCACCGGAGCCCGGAGCAGTTGAGCTCCTCCAGCTCCGGGACAAAGCTGAGCCACGGCGCCTTTGTTGCTCCGTACATGGACAGCTCACTCTTCCCGGCAGGAACAGCTCAAGGTATGGCGACCCTGCTTGATCCTGCTGTCAGATACTCTATACCGCTACAGTAATGCTAATCCAACCGATAAGATCGATCGCTGAGAGATTGATCAAATACATCGCTGTGGAGATTGCTTGCTTCCATTGCACATGAGACTCTTGGTCATGGATTGATTGATGGCTGGCGCCTGGACGACGCAGGTTCTAGGTGAGGGGAGTCGAGGCTCTGAACCGGCGATGGAGAGGGAGTCGAGGTCAGGGATGCTCTCAGAGACGGCGTCCTGCGCCGGCACGCCGAGGTCGGTTCAGTCGACTTGCAGTCTCCAGCGCCGGTACTCTTCACGGAGGTTAGAGCTGTACTGTACTTACTCTCGCATGCCCTGTCCCTGAAACGGTGAAACCTGAATGAAAAATTTCCTCCTGTAACCTGTGCGATTCGTCATGATTACTCGATGCTGCACCTGTTGAAAGAGCACGTAGCTCCAGTCTCAAATTAAGGAACGCACAGAGGAGGACTAATTCGCAAGCGCTAGTGATTTAGTGAAGCTGGAGAAAGGACACAAGTAGTAGACAGCTACCTCTAGCTCTCTACTACCATTCTGAACCGTGTTTAAGCACTGTTCAGTTCATCGTCCGTACCGTGCATACACTGATACACAGCAATCTTGCATTATTTCAGTTCAGCAGCCTATTAACTTCTTGATGTACAATTCAACCGTTCTCTTCGCATCACATTGAATTCCTTTAGGCCACAAGTACAGTACCACTGTAGTGTAGTCCACTGTCCGGAGTCCATCTTCAAGAAAATCGTTGACAATGGTGCTAGTATGGATTAAACTTACAACTGTAAAAATAGTTTTAGGCAAAGTTTACGTGTAGAAATTTTCTGATGTCAGCAAGGCCTTGGGTGTTGAGAAGACTTTCAATTGATTTGTTTCAATATATCAAAATGGAAAATTGTTCTAATGATTTACTGATTGTCATTTTAGCATTCTGAAGCCTCAGGAAGGCGCATTGGACATGTCACCACGGTTCTCCTACTGCAAGCCTGTGAGTAAATTGGACCCATCTTGCTATATATTTTTTTTCTGCATAGACATTTTTCCAGTTTACTTATTGTAATGGCCTTTTTATCATGCAGGTGACCCATAGAGATAAGATGTTCAACAGAAGACACTCTCTGAACTTGCCGGAGCAATTGCCAGGCCATTACTCCAGGAAAGCTACAGAACGAACCCAAAAGGCTACCTCAAAGGTCTGTGCTCAATCCTACAAATTTGTTTCAAACTGTCGTGAAAAGATGAAATATGAAAATGCACAGGGTGTAGGCTACTATTCATTCAGGGTTAACGGTTTAAAATCTAAACGCGAACATGTTCATCACACTGAAACTGAATTGAGAAAATATGTTCTTCTTCATCAGTCAAACTCTCATGGTGCATTTTTTAGTTCTGATCTTGCCTTTCTGCAGTCTGTTGCAGATTTAGTTGGGGAGATTGCAGCTCTCGAGCAGGAAGTCATACGCAAGGAATTGCATCTGCTTTCCCTGTATAGAAGAGCATTTGATCAATATGTATCTGAATCCTGCAGCTTCACAAGCGAGGTACCTAACTCCCCGTATTAGATCAGATGGTATGAAGTCCAAATGTTCAATATCCTAATATTGCTATCATTAGCAGCAGGTGGATCAAGAAATTCTGAAAAACATCGACGAGGGCGCACTCCGTTTGAGGGATATAAAGCACTCTGCAGCGTTCAACTCGCCAACCGTCTCAAATTCTGTCAGTACACAGATCATTTCTTTCATTCTTTCAAGCTAGTATCTTTCTAGTTGAAAAACATGTGACACCTCATATGTTGCAGGAGGTACCAAAATCAGGCGCAAGGCATTCCAGCCTTGTGAACTTCTTGAGTGCTTCTATTTCCGAATATGTGCCTAAGATCTCATGCAAATTATCGGAGGACATCTTAAGTTGCATTGCTGCTGTCTACTGCAAACTTTCAAGCACGGAACCGCAAGGCGCAGACTGCATGGCTTCACCAAGTCCTTCTGTTTCATCTTCAAGTACTTTTTCTCCGAGGCGCCATAATGATAGTTGGAGCCCTCAGTACAACTTCGATAGCCCACGCCCGTGTGGACTTCAGAAAGAGAGTAATGAACAAAACATAGGCATGATTGTCATCCCGAGGATACGCATTGATTCTGACAAGTTTGAATATGCCTCAAAAATGCTTGAGACTATCAGGTAACCAAAGGAAACAAGAAAACCAGTGAAACTTCTCTTTGAAGATGGTAAATTTCTTCAGGTAATTATTTATATATTTATACATGATGTGTCTCAGGTCTCTGATACAGCGCCTCGAAAAAGTTGACCCTATGAAGATGACACATGAGGAGCAGCTCTGCTTTTGGATTAATATCCATAATGCTCTAGTTATGCATGTATGGCCCTATATACTCAAATTTCAACTCAACTTTCCTATGTCCCATGGTTAGCCCATAATTCAGAATTCATCCTTAATAACCTGAATTACTGCCTTGTGACATGACAGGCTTTTCTGGCCTATGGTCTACATGACAAACGCATGAAGAGCACGGACATGATTCTGAAGGTACAGCATTTCATTTCCTCTGTCTCTATTCACACACAAATTTATCTGTCCATTTTAACGAGTTTTACTGAGAGAATCCTTTGTAACATCTTTCGCCAGGCTGCATATAATGTTGGCGGCCAATCAGTAAATGCCCAGACTATTCAGAACTCAATTCTTGGATGCCAATCCCATCGTCCATCATTGGTACGTACCTATGCAAAATATGGCACTTCCCTCGACAACAAAAAAACTCAGGCAGTCATCAGGAAATGCAGATCAAACAAACTAATGCGAACTGCATTTCAGTGGGTCCGCGCGCTATTCACACCGACGAAAAGATCCGGTGCAGGCACGGCAAGGCACCCCTATGCTCTCCACCACCCAGAACCAGTTGCACATTTCGCCCTCTCCACCGGAGCATTTTCAGACCCACCTGTAAGCTCTTTGATCATAGCATCTTCAGAGCCTGTGGCATGACAATTGACACTGACACCAGAAGCTCTTTGTTGCATTGCAGGTCCGGCTGTACACGGCGAAGAAGATACAGCAGCAGCTGGAGGCGGCGCGGACGGAGTTGATCCAGGGCAGCGTGGTGGTGCGGAAGCAGGCGCTGCTGCTGCCCAAGGTGCTGCACTACTACGCCAGGGACGCCGCGCTGGAGCTGCGGCACCTGGTGGAGCTGGTGTGCGAGAGCATGTCGGACGCGCAGCAGAAGCAGCTCCAGCAGCTGCAGCTGCAGCACGGCCTCCGGCGGAGGGTCGACAAGTGCGTCGAGTGGATGCCGTACAAGTCGTCCTTCAGATACGTTGTACATAGGGATCTCGCTGACTAAGCGCCACGTACGGTTGCCCTGTTTTGGTTGGTTGGTTGGTTTCGTGTCCGTTCAGAACTTCAGATACATGCGTCGTGTTACAAAGTGTAAGTACCGGGGTCTTTGGGTGTGCATGCGAAAGAGAGTGTGCATGTAAATACAGGTGTGGTCATGACTTTGTGAGTAGTTTTGACTTTTGAGCTAGGAAATTGTGGCTTGAAATACTGTACATTTTCTTTGTGGCTTGGAATACTGTACATTTTCTTTTGTAGCTTTGCATTGGGGAATTTGGGATTGAGATTATGAATTGATGCAAGTGCCATCCAGTGGATTCAGTGGGAATAATTTGTATGGATTATCATCCAATGATTTATCAGACTGTGGAGTCATTTGTCCATCCGAAGTCCGAACCGGCACACGGCGTTCGTTATTTGCCTCGCACTTCAGCGAAGAATGATCTCCAGTCTCAGACTCGGTCGATCGCACGCACCGCGGGACCGGTGTCTCCGATCGTCATTATCAGTCGTCGGTCGTCACGGACAAGGCGACAACCACAAGAAGTTCGCAAAACGAACAAAAAATGGTTAAGGAAATTAATGGCGACGTGACATTTTATTCATGTAGTGCTAGAACCCGTGAGCTATGACCTTTTTTCTTTCTAAAGATTCCGTGAGCGATGAACTGACAGCAGCAGTTCACGCAAGGACGCTGACATGACATGGAATTATTGAAACAAATTGACAGGGAGCAAGCGAGTTCTGGACGCGACCCAACTGTGTTTGGCTCTGGCCTGTTCTTGTCGGGGACAAGACCTCTTTCTCCCTCAATCTTCATCACAGGGGGCACTCCAGCAGGTGGCCCTGGTCTTTGAGCGACTGGACACAGTCGTCGAACATCTCCTGCACTCCCCTGAACTTGAAGCCCAGCCCCTGCAGCTTCGACGTGTTCAGCTGGTACGACTGCTTGCCGTAAGGGCTGTTCAGTCTGCAGACAGATTAACACAAATCTCCAGTCAGAGATTTAGCTTTGGTTTCATCTGTCAATGGCGCATATCCAAACGACTAACCTCCGGGGTATGGGGAATACTGGGTATCGCTTCGCGAGCAAGGAGACCAGCTCGTCGTTGTCCAGCACCACGGAGCTGCACAGGTATCTCCCGGTGGCATGGGGGGTCTCGTACACCAGGATATGGCTGCTGGCAACATCGTCGATGTGAACGTATCCCATTCTTCCGTAAGAACTGAACCTTGCCGTGTCACCTGAAGAAAGTTCATTTCGTTAGCACTCACTTAGAGTAGCTGAGTCTCTTGTGTTGAACTGAGCCTCTTGTGTTGAACTTGAACACATGAAAAAACAGAGCTAAATGTGGTGATGCAACGAGGAACATGAATGAATACCTTGGAATAAGCCTAGGACATCTGAAGCGGTAACACATAGTTCATGGGATAAACTGGGCCCGATCACAAATGATGGGAGGACAGTCACAAGGTCGATGTTGTTCTCCTTGGCGAATTCCCATGCCGCTTTCTCTGCAAATACCTTCGCTAGGGCATACCATAGCTTTGGATGAATAAAAAGGAATGGCAACATTTTTCAGATCGATCACACGGTAATGCGGAAAAAAATGCAGGGAGTAGATTGTCCCATATATCACCTGCATCTTTTCACAGAGTGGCACAGAGCTCCATGTTGTTTCATCCAGTGAGATATTAGGCTGATCATCATCCCTAATCCTCACTGCAGATGATGAAGACGTAAGAACAACCCTTTTCAGAAATGGGTTCTTCTTGCACGATCTTAGCACATTCAGAGTACCGTTTACTGCTGGAACAAGCGTTTCCTCCTGCAACATGAATATTGCACGAAAACAGTTTAGCTTCACGGTAGATGCATTTCCATAGAAGGAAACTAGAATTTGAACAATGATTTTAACTTCTAAAGCCACAATAAAGTAGCAACTTGACCCAATACCCTGAATGAAAAGACTAGTAGGATGATGCACATGCATATGTAGCAAGATGGTGATGACTGATGAAAGAGTGATCTGTTTAAAGCAAATGTGGCATGCCTTGCTACTAGAATCAGATTTAGCGAGCACAGGGGATGCAGTGTGGAAGACGCCATCACAGTCCATGACAGCATTGTCAAAGCTCCCTTCTTCCAACAGATCAGCTCGCACAATTTGCAGCCTCTCTTTGGCACCAGGTAATTTCCAAAGGTGTGCTGTTTTTTGGTGATTTCCTTATAGGTTACAGAAAAAAAGAACAGTTCATTATACAAAAACTGATATACAAGAATTAATGTAATAAAGAGGATTGATAAAAAAGTAATGATATGTTCATAAATACCTGGGTCTCTGACAGTCCCTACCACATGATATCCAGACTCGAGCAGCCGTTTGATAAGCCAAGAGGCAATAAAGCCTGAAGCCCCAGTTACACATACTTTGCCCTTGTTTGAGCTCACCATCTTCTCAGACAGTGGCAAGTGATGCTGAGCTCCAATCCAAAGTTCCAAACCAACCTTCTCTTATAAGCATCAACAGGAATATTCTAGAGAAGAAAGAGCAAGAATGGTACATCATATCAACACAATTTTGGTGATCACAATTGACAGATACAAGCTGGGTTGGTTGAAGGTAGATTTACAATAGATTCTGGAGGCATCACATTCTAGGTGATAAGTTGGTGCAAAACAAAGTTGTGTGATCCACAATGAGTTTGCAGGCTCTTGCCAATTTTCTCTGTCCATTCCCTTTGTCTCGTGACAGTCAGAAAAAGAAAGCGAGGTGATAAAAATACAGTGGGCTACAGGTATAGCAAACATGCACAGATGTAGGATAACTTAACTCCAAGGTGATTAGCCTTTTATCATTGTAAAAGGAGCCAAATTGCAGAAGTTCAAAATAGAAACTGAAAAGATAGCAGAATGAAACTCTCCTAAGGTATGTGGAAAGTGGCAATGGACAAAATAAAACTTATAGAGAATTGATTCCAACAACTAGAAATTGATTCTGCGAACCAATCCCATTGCCACATAATTGTACGCTGTATCGCTGACATGATGGGAAAATAGAAACTAAAGGTAAACAGTTCGACTGACTGAACTACTGGCAACTTTCATGTACATCAACAAATTGAAAAACCCTCATTGCTGTACATGCACTTGTCATGAGGTAAATATAAATAACTCAGATAAAATTACTGACAATAAAACATGCTAGATCCTGTAAAAAATGTTATCGTCGCAATGGTAATGTGGTGTGAGTGCCTGAAGGTGAACCATGTCCATCCTGAGTGCTGCAATGCAAAACAGGCACACGGACATTGCCGCGGTTGTCATCTTCTGTGTCTGATCAGCAGCCCCAGCCGTTCGACGTTTTATTTAGGAAACAGTAGGCAATGCCGAGATGCCATGTAGCCCGTTCCACGGCGACCGGCGTTCAGTTGGTCCTTTCACTTAGCTCGGAACATTCATGATTCATGAAACGGGCGAATTGCGGCTGTTTCCAATTCTTCATGTTGTAGCAATGAGAAATTCAACTACACTATCTTCTCGGAAGAAAATGTCGCGGCAAGAGCATCGACAACCCCATGGAAGCTGCTGAACCTGGCGCTCACGACGTCCACCTCAACCCCGAGGCTCCTCGCGCCACCGGCGGTGACCGGTCCGTGCGCTGCCACGACCATGCCGGGACAACGCGCCGTCAGCCGCGCCCAGGTCCACCCCGCGGATTCCAGCCTCTTGAGCAGGCCCTCCACCTCGGCCGTGCTCGTGAACACGACGGCGTCGAGCGGCGCAGCGTCCGGATCCACCAGCGCCTCCGCGCAGCGCGGCCCGGCCCAGCACGTGGTGTACGCCGGCGCGCGCACGGCTACCCACCCGGCCGCCTCGAGCCCCGCGAGGAAGTCCGGCACGACGGGAGGCTCGCGGAGGCCGACGACGTCAGGGACGGGGCAGAGCACGCGGCGGCCGGACCCGCGGCCCAGCGCCTCCACGAGGCCGGCCGGGGTGGGCACGTCGGGGACGAGCACAGATACCCTCGTCCCGGCGGCGGCGCCGCAGAGGCGCGAGAGGAACGCGTGGTCGAGGAGGTCCGCGTCGCTGCCCAGCGCCGCGACGGTGAAGGGGAGCGCGGAGGCGTCGGCGAGGGGGTGGTGGGAGGACGAGGAGAGGGCGCGGGCGAAGGCGGAGATGCCGGAGCGGGAGGTGAACGCGAGTGCGGCGAAGGGGTCCAGGGCGCCGGGCAGGAGGAAGGGGCGGAGGCGGTCGGGGTCGTGCGGGTGGACGGCGATGGTGGGCACGGGGACCGGATGCGCGCCGCGCTGCCGCAGGAGCGCGCCCAGGCGGCCGCCGTACGCACCGCCGCCACCCGTCTGCGGCGTCGTGAACGCCACTCGGCGGCCGGTGAGCGACGGGGTCTCGGGGAGCGGCTGCGCCATTTCCTTCCACGGCAAGGCGCAGGCGCTGCACGGAATGCAGAGAAGATTATCCACTTTCCACTGCTTTCGCGGGAAGGAAGTGCTGAACTGTTCGTTTACGGTTCAGCGGTTCGTGACTGCAGAGACGAGAATTCAGAAGTCGCGAACACGGTGGATAAGGACGGGGATGACCCAAGAGTTAAAACAGTTTAGTCTTTATTAGCTGCCTAAAATTTAGCAAGAGGAACCAAATAGATCGTAAGTCAATAATTTCAGATTTGTAGACTAATTACATCTGTTAGGTCACAGCTTGTTCAGTGCAGCGGCTTGCATAAGCCAGCAGTGAACATCACAATTCACAAGCTGTCAGATGGTGTTAATATCAGCGAGCCAGGAGCCAGTGAACAAATTTCTGGATCGACACAATGATGCTCCCGGTCATGGGAAGCCAAGTGTGGCTGCCAACATTATTTGATAGTTCACACAGATATACAGAGCATGACAATAGAAACTGAGAAATTCTGCATCAAGGTGCCATTTTTGCACAGCATCGGAGGCTCGGAGCAGTGCCGGTTGAAGGTACTAGCATTTTGTCAGTTGAGACCTCGCACCACAGGTTTTTTTTCTCTCACAGCTGACCACATCTGATGACCAGTAAGATGACGATGTCAAATTTGTGGTAACAATGTCATCTGGCTTCACGAAAATCTCACTTCTCAGTAAAGCGAACAGTATGTTGGCTTGATTGGGATGCTTCCTGGTGCTGGCTCAGAATGATATAACAATCAACAATCACTGCAATTGGGTGTCAAATGGGAGTTCGATGGGTGTGGCGTTGCCATAGAACTCTTCCAGGTTGTAGAATGCTCGCTGCTGCGGAAGGAATATATGGACTACAACATCACCTGCACAAGTGCGAATTGTTAGCTACGTCCACGAAAAGCTTTGAATCATGCAATTGGGCATCCAATAGGAATTCATCCTGTTTCAGACAAAGGCATAACCCATTTAAGCTAATACACAAGGACAGTTCAGAAATGTGATTACAAAGAACTGAACGGTGCAAGCAAGAATTTCATTGCAACGTGTATGAAAGAAATGAACAGAACAAGGAGAGTTGCATTATGCCAAGTTTGCAACTGAATTGCAAAACTACCCCTATCCTAATCAGTTGGTTTATTATTTTTTTTTGTCCCTTCAAACAGAAACTTATGAACATTGTTTTAAACTGAACATCCATATCTGAACCTTTTTCTGAAACGATGAAAATAGGAGTCGTTTGGTACTACCATGAGCTAATTCATGTTCGACTTTTAGAGATAATATGGGTAATGGTTTCTTTTTTATTAAAAAGCAAATAGTTGGATCTTCTGGTAGAAGTTGACAACCTGAAATGAGTAAACTTAATAGATAAAACATAATACAGAAAAAAGAGACTTGCCAAAATCCAGTAATGTCCAAGAATTCGGTTTCGTATCACCAGATGCAACTATGCTAAACTGCTTCTCGCCAATATCTCTCATTTTGGAACTACAAGGTAAAAACACAATCTCTTTGTCAGCCGAAATTAAGTGCACTAATTATATAATCTTGATATTCAGCAAGAGAATATCTCAGTGTATACCTGATAGCATCTATCTGAGCATTTGAGAAGGCAGTGAGAATGATGAAGAACCTAGTCCAGTAGACAAGCCGCTTCACGCAAAGTACACGGATATCAGTAGCCTTTATCTCACTTGCGGCTTTAGCCAACGAGACAGCAACTGCAAAGAAAGTATACAGTCGGGTCTAAGATTAACAGTGAAAGATAAAATGCATTTATAAAAAAAGAAAGTACTGTTTCAACAATCTGCAGTGACTAGCATGTGATAAATTTTTGCACCAGTGCAATACAGAAGACACAATATGCAGGGGTGTAATCGGGAAATCGTGTCCACCTCAGCACCAGACCATTGTCATTACGAAATTGTTTCAGAGTATGTGACGAAAAAACTTTCAAGGCAAGCCTGATTTCATGGTATGGCTTGAGGAGTTGAGGGAAAGAGGGCACGTACAGGACAAGCACTCGGCGTCGTCGTCGGCCTCAACGGTGGGAGACGGAGGTCCACCTGAGCTGTACACCACCTCGCCGTGCTGTTTGAGCAAATCCTCGAGCAACTTATCCGCATCATCCCCTCTCCCAAAGTTCTAAGCGATGAACCAGAGTGAGGAATCAGAGCAGCTGCTAAAAGACACCCAAAGAAATGGGAGCTCGGTACTCACCACATTAGACGAGGAAGAAGACCGAGAGCGAGCTCGGCAGGCGACGGTGGGCGGCGGCAGCAGGTCGCTCCTCAGTGGCTGCTGAGGGCTGCTCCAGTGGCCGCCGCTGCCCGGGGAAGCGCGCCGCGCTCGCGGATTCAGAGTGACGGCGGCCGGGGGCGCGCAGGCGAGGCCGTGGCTCGGGACTGCGCCGCCCGCACCTCCCATGCTAGCAAGTAGCTTCCGCTGCAAAATCTTCCGCGGCAGGAGGACGAGAAGTAGCGCGGAGAACGCACGGCTGAACGAGATAAGCAAGCAGCACACTGGTTGAAGAGGATAGGCCAGACTTTTTCTTTTTCACCATTTCGTTTCCAATTTAAACGGTCGCGCTTAGGAAAAAAAATTGCAAAAATAGGACTCACGCGAGGTTTTAGCAGGTGTGCTTGGGATTTGCGCAAGGGCATCCTTTCTCTGGACGCAGATTCAGTAACTTACGCTTTTAGGCCTTGTTTAGTTCTGAAAACTAAAAAGTTTTCGGAACCGTAGCACTTTCGTTTGTTTGTGGTAAATATTATCTAGGCCTTGTTTAGTTCCCAAAAAATTTTGTAAAATTTTTCAGATTCCCCGTCACATCGAATCTTTAGACGTATGCATGGAGTATTAAATATAGACGAAAATAAAAACTAATTCCATAGTTTGGTCGGAATTGATGAGACGAATCTTTTGAGCTTAGTTAGTCCATGATTGGACAATATTTATCACAAACAAACGAAAGTGCTACAATATCTGTTTTGCAAAAATTTTTGAAACTAAACATGGCCCTAATCATAGACTAACTAGAGTCAAAAGATTCGTCTCGTGATTTACAGTCAAACTGTGTGATTAGTTTTTGTTTTTGTCTATATTTAATGCTTATGCATGTGCCACAAGATTCGATGTGACAGGGAATCTTGAAAACTTTTTGGATTTCGGGGTGAACTAAGGCCTTGTTTAGTTCGCAAAAATTTTCAAGATTTCCGGTCACATCGAATCTTTGGTCGTATGCATGGGGCATTAAATATAGACAAAAATAAAAACTAATTGCACAGTTTACCTGTAATTTGTGAGATGAATCTTTTGAGCCTAGTTACTCCGTGATTGGACAATGTTTGTCAAATAAAAACGAAATACTACAGTAGCCAAAAACAAAAAATTTTGCGAACTAAACAAGGCCTAAACAAGGCCTTACTTCCACTCAAAAACCCAACATTTTTCAAAATTTCTCGTCACGTCAAATCTTTAGACGCATACATGAAATATTAAATATAGACGAAAGTAAAAACTAATTATACAGTTTAGTTGAAATTGACGAGACAAATCTTTTGAGCCTAGTTAGTACGTGGTTAGACAATAATTACAACAAACAAACGAAATTGCTACAGTGTCGCAAAATTTTTTCTTTTTAACTAAACAAGGCCTTACCTCGGGTAAGTCATGCCGTAACTTGCGGTGCCACATCCACCGTCCAAGCCAGATCGAAAGGCTGTAGCCGTCTGTTCACCCTGGGATTTGGGCTCTTGGGCTTTTTGGCCGTGAAGACACGCTGCTCTGTTGCACGGCGAAAGTCAACGTCGACCCACACTTGCGCTCTCCAATCTCCACCACTGGATTCACGCAACATCCTGTCGAGCAGTCATGGACGTAGCTTGGCTCCGCTACTCCTCCTTGCCCTTGTGATCTCCTTGCTCATCTTTGTTGAGACTTGGTAAGGGGCACGACAATTAATGGCGAGCCAAGCCCGCCATCGCTCCCGCTGCTCAGCCAACTCTACCGCTTGGCAAGCCACTGCAGTGCTCCCTGGCCACGCTTGCAGCCGCGCACGACGCCGGGACAGGCTACCGCGGTGAGCGCGGATAACCGGCGCAGGCTCGAAATGCGGCGAGTGCGGACGGCTGGCTTGGAGGGAAACGTTGCGAGCGGCGCAGGCCCAGGGCGCCGCGAGCACGTGCAGCCGGCGCAGAGAGCGAGCAGCCGACACAGAGGGCAGTGGCCTCGCGAAGGGCTACATGGTGAGAGCTCGCGGCCAGGCGTCGAGCATGCGCAGCCCGAATGGAGGGCGGCGAGGGCCGAGGGCGGTGGCGGCTCGGCGTGGGTACTCGCCAACGGACGAACGGAGAAACGCTCGCGTGGCCGGTCTTCCACGGGTGAAGAGCCCAAATTCTAGATGAAAGCGCTCGCAGCCCTTGGATTATCCATACACGGTAGATGTGATAGGGTAAGTTACCACGTGACTTGCTAGAGACAAGTCACCGAATCTGTGTCCCCTTTCTCCGGTGAGCCATGATTACTGTTTCATCTCGCAAAAATAGAAGTCACGTGGAGCCTAAGTCATGATAAAAAGTACTAGTGGCTAATTTATTAAACAAACATTATTGAATTATTGGTAGATTCGTTGAACCTTAAATGAAAAGGCTAGAGAAAAATGTTTTTTTGCATGTAAGTTTTTTTTTATTGGGTGGAATGGATCTACAATTATTTTGACATCAGTGAGCTTGATTAGAAATTCTTGTGATGAGAACAAGATTGTTGAAAACCTTTTTGACTAAAAAGGCGGGAAAAAAGGTACTCTATCTGTACTCATGAAGTCGTTTAGGACAGCGACACAGTCTTCAAAGTTTAACTTTAACTTTTTATTTTTATAAAAATATTTATCAGGAAGTGGTATATGTATATTTTTATGAAAGTATCTTTCAAGACAAATCTACAAACCCAACAATTTAAAAGTCACTAATGATTTATATTCTCAATGTTTGACCATAAATTGTCCAAAATGACTTTCTTTGTGAGTACGGAGGGAGTACATGCATACCCTGTTATGGCACGACATTGCAAGATTTCAGAATCATTTGAGGAAAAAAAGGTAAGCGCGTTCTAAGAATCTTGCAGAATCAAAATATCTCAAATTTGACCAAATTTCTACGATAGAATAATAACATTTATGATATCAACTAAGTATCATTAGGTTCTTCATTAATTATATATTCATAGTATATCTATTTGATGTCATGAAACTTTATATTTTTTCTATAATTCTGGTTAAACTTGAGATGCTTTGACTCTCCAAGGTTCTTGGAATGACTTACAATTTGGGATGGACGGAGTACCAAATAAAATGGAGATCGAAATATAACATGTGAGGTCTCTAAAAAAACTCGACTTGCGGGGGTAAGACAGCCCCCGGGCATTGCACTAAGAAGTAGACCTTCTTACGCGGGTCGAGAAAACGGTTTGACAATTGAGCTTTGTATTTTTGTTAACTTGGCAAGTAGAAGGGAAAGACTCACATATATGTCAAGCCCCTCCGCGCTTGGCATCACGTCCCTCGTGTGAAATCCGTCGCCCCCGCGCGTGGTCGCGTGACTACTCTCTTCTCTTGCCACCAAATTTTCTTTTTTGCTAAGTCATTAATGTCAAATTATTGAAGATTGTCTCTTTTCACCTTTGCCATATTTATTTAGGACTTGATAAACTTCCTCATTTATCAAAACGGTTACAAATACTCCCATAAGTACCGCCGGGTTTCTCTAACCAAGCGGACCAAAGGCCCTTTGGCGTGAGATCTCTAAAAGTACAAGCTCGGCAGTACTTTTAGACTTTCAGTAATTTCAATGAAAATAGCATGGTAAATCTTCACCACACTAGTATACAAAACGGCATAAATCGTGCATGTATGAATATATACTGACAGTCAGTCAGACAAGAGAGGCATCTATTGTAGGATCTTAAAGGCTTTGTTTAGTACTTAAAAAATTTCAAGATTCTTTATCACATCAAATTTTTAGACACATGTATGGAGTATTAAATATAGACGAAAACAAAAACTAGTTGTACATTTTGTGTGTAATTTGTGAGACGAATCTTTTAAGCATTGTTAGTCCGTGATTGGACAATAATTATCAAATACAAACAAAAGTGCTACAGTAGCCGAAATAAAAAAATTTCATGAACTAAATAAGGCCTAAAAGTAAAAAACAGTGGATCTCCACCTTTGTAGTGTAGTGTATGACTCGGAACATGAGCATTTGTACAAATCAATGGAAAAATATCTGCATCAGGTGAATGAGGTTGTCAAATTCAAACCCATTTTACTAAGGCCTTGTTTAGTTCACCCCGAAATCCAAAAAGTTTTCAAGATTCCCTGTCACATCGAATCTTGCGGCACATGCATGAAACATTAAATATAGACGAAAATAAAAACTAATCACACAGTTTGACTGTAAATCACGAGACGAATCTTTTGACTCTAGTTAGTTTATGATTAGACAATATTTACCACAAACAAACGAAAGTGCTACCGTTCTGAAAACTTTTCAGTTTTCGGAACTAAGCAAGGCCTAAAAAAACATCCTTGCAGCTCGCGATAACATAAGCTAACTGAAGCATCTAAGCATATGTAAGGAAAATGCATACTAGCTATGCATCTCAGCTTCGGTAAAACACATATTTATCTCAAATTAGTTCAGCATTTTCTTAAGCAGCGAAACCAGAGAAGAGACCATGTGCAGGGAGGAGTCCCATTTGTGAAGGCGTCCCAGCGTCGGTCGGTGGCTGGTCGGCGACGGCGCCCGGTCCCGCGGGTAGCGGCGGCAGTGGCACCCAGTCGCGCGGGCACTTGAGCTGGTCGCGGGGATCGCCCGGGAGCAAGGGTTCGCCAGGGTCGAGTTCTATCTCTCTCTTTTTTTCTCTTTTGTTTTTCGTGCGCTGGTTGGCTTGAGGCCGATTCGTTTTGGTTGTGTTTAGGCCTTGTTTAGTTCCAAAATATTTTGTAAAATCGACACTGTAGCTCTTTCGTTTGTATTTGTCAAATATTGTCCAATCATAGACTAACTAGGCTCAAAAGATTCGTCTCGTCAATTTCGACTAAACTGTGCAATTAGTTTTTATTTTTGTCTATATTTAATACTTCATGCATATGTCTAAAGATTCGATGTGACAGAGAATCTGAAAAATTTTGCAAAATTTTTTGGAAACTAAACAAGGCCTTAGAAGTTAGACATATCGTTTTTCTTTAATCGGCGGACACGTCGGGCTTGGCAGGGGTAAAATTGAATACTCCTGTCAAATGTACATGGAGACATATGCCACGCCGTTTGTTAAATGGTAATTAGGGAAATAAACTACATAAACAGATGGCAGTTAAGGAAATAAACCAAGATAGGTAACGGTGATAGCAGTTGAGGAAACAAAAAAACACAAAACTACATAAACAGATGGCAGTCAAGGAAATAAACCATCTATAGGTAACCGTGATATGACAGTTAAGGAAACAAAAAAAAACACAAATTGATGGCAGATAAGGGAAGCTATTTTTTTTATGGCAATGGGGGAAGAAGTACAGATTTTAATGGTAATGAGCAAATTTTCTCAAGAAAATACTAGGAAACTAACAAGCAATGAGCCTCTAAAGGCTAGTCTTGATCAGTGGGAGGTTTTATCCCACAGTTTCTAAGATATGACAATATTGGTAACTGTGAATAAAAGACTCTCAGTACATACTTTCATTTCACTGTTTTATAGGCTACTTGAAATATTTAAGTCTGAATGTCTTGCTGCGTCATCTGATAGAGAGAACTACACCTAACCTGAACTTTTGCATAGATGACATGCAATAAAAATAGGGTCTCCATTTCGGGAAGACAGGTCTATGATTTTGATCTGAGTTCATTTCTGCGTGAATGAAAGACAGAGGCTGTTCATATTTGAGGACTCCCAATCAGTCAAAATATTCGGATCCTGGAGAGTAGGTGCAGATTAGCAACTAAAATCCCTTCATAGTCCATACAAGTGGAAGCAAAACAAATAAGAATCGGACATTGTTCATATATAAGTTGAAGCAAAACAGATAAGAATCGGACATCTAGACCGAACATACAGAAAATGAAGACTGGAACACACCAGAAAGTGGAAACCAGCAGATAACATCATCTGAGCTGTCACAAATAAAAGAGAAACAACTGGAGATCGATTATTCAAATTTCAGGGTGCATAAATGTAATTGTGTTACATTTCCAAGTTAATGGAAGCAATAAGGTCCAGTGCAATTCCTGAGTAAAGCTGCACGTCTGCTGCCCAAGCGAGCATCTTGTTGCCTCCCGGCGACACGAGTGTTGCGTTGCCCGTGCTCCCGAAATCATCCATGCACAGAGTGGCGTCATGCTCTATCCCGCCGACGTATACACTCGCAGTATCCAAATCAAACTTGGCGCGCTCCCTTCTCCTGCCGGCGGCCGTCAGCAGCCGCCGGAGCGCGGGCAGCGCCGCGTCCTCTTGGTGGAGATCTGCATTGGCGAATGTCAGGCAAGCCTGCAGCGACATGTCCGCCATTCTCCCGGAGCCGGTGCCCCCGTGCTGCTGGAGGCGGCGGAGACGAGAGACGAAGGTGCGGAGCCGAGCGTACGCGATGGTGGAGGAGGTAAGGGCGACCCTGACGCGGTTGCCGTGGAAGGATCCCGCGCTCGGGAGGAGGGAGTCGTAGCAGACGGACGCGTTTGTCGTGTTGGTGCAGCACGCATGGAGGAACCTGCTGCCTGCCGCCGGCGCCGCCGCAGGCTGCGGCATATCCGTTGCCCCCGATGCGCGTGCCGATACGGCTAAGGCGACGACAAGAACAGCGGTAAGGACGACGCCCAAGGATGGACACGAGCAAGGAGGCATATTGTTGTCCCTTCCAGGCCCGTACGATATGCCGTCGGGTTGGTCTCACTGGAATGGCAGCCAATCAGCCGGGTGCACTTTTATAATCACAACGCATATATTCCTTCTATTTTTGCCTGCCGTAATGGTAGTGCTTACCAATTTCCACTGCATCTCCATCAGTCTATCTATAATAATGGGGGACATTAATGTGCAATAATCTAACCTTCTTAATACATTACAAATTTTCTTACAAGTACAATTTTTTTAATGCAATTTTAGCAACTTCCAAGAAAAAGAATGCCATTAACAAGGGATAGTGGAAACAACGGCGCGTAACTTGAAGTTGCACAAATCAGAATATGACTTAGAGCACTCCAATGCACAAACCATCGTAGTTTTTATAGATATTAATTGCAGTGCCACCTAAGCATTTTGCTGATGTGGCAAGAGAGTTATTGAAGAGAGAGCAAAAATCATAGAAACTGGGTCTAAGTTAGAAACCATGTCTACACAAAATCCAAGACATGAAGAGATATGATTGGCTAAAAATGGAGAGAGAATAAATGTGATTGGCTAAAAAAGTATTCTGTAGAAACTATCCATTGGGACCATAGTTTCTATATATAGTGTCTATAAAAATTAATAGGTATAGAAACTACATGTAGTTCTAGCATTGGGAGTGCCCTTATAATACAACCTGTTGCTATCTGTATATACATATCTTATTATTAACATATGGTCCACTTTTTATTTTTATTTTTAAAGCTCTTGTGTTAGTTGGGTGTAAATCTACAACCCATTTCTACTCTCTCTCACTTCATGGCAGCCAATCACATTGGACACACTTTTATAATCTCATACGTTCTTTCTATTTACGTGTGTCGTGATGACATACAAGTAGTGCTCACCAATTTTCATTGCATCTCCATCTGTCTATAATAATAGGAGACATTAATGTGCGTTAATCCAGCTAAGGAATGGTGGAAACAGCAGAGCATAGTTTGTTTTCGGAATGCTAGAAGACAATGATAGAAGGAGCGGTATATGGTCAAAAGTCGGTTTGGGCAAGGAGGAGAGGGTGGAGAAGGGGAAAGCAGAATAGGATGGCTCCGCTCTCGGGCGTCTCTGCGCCCGACGGCGCGCCACCACCGCCCCCACCGCTCTCCACCCCCCCTGCCACTCCTCCACCGCCGCGCTACCCGCCGCCCACCTCGCCTGAAGCGCCCCCTGCCGGCCGCCCTCCACCGGAGCTGTCGGCTTCGAGCAGCCGCGACGCCGCCGGCCAGGTTCCCCGCCGCCGTTGTGTGGTCATCCCGCCGTCGCCATCCAGGTTCGATCTCCAAAATCGCCTGCTCTCTGAGCTCCATGACTGCATTGTTCCCAACCTTCTTACCCCATCGGCTTCCCCAGCCCCGGTCTGGGTGACTCCGCCGTCTCTGCACCCTCACTTCAACTCGTTTTTCGTCAAGAACTCTCTTTGCCACTGCCTTGCGCCGCGTCCGAGTCACCTTAGCGTTGTTCGTGTCCAAGTCGCTGTGTTCGTGGTGACGTTTCGAGTAAAAGGTTCGCGGATGCTCTGGTGGTCACCGGTGCGCTTCAGCTCGCCGACGTTCGGCTCTTCTTCCACCCATCCCTGGAGGCGGCCTTGCTTGCGGTGTCCTGGCTACCCCCGTTCGTGCCAACGGCCTGCCGCAGCGTTCGAATTCCTACCGCCTCATTTACTGAGCCCCGTACGTGCTCACCAAACGGAGTCACTCCGGCAGTACTCCCCTCTGTTGCCCCCCCTTACAAATCCGGCTGGGCTCTGTGCCCGCAAATCTTTTGCGTGCCGCGCCCATGCCTCTACCCTCGTTGCCAGGTACGGGGGGAGCGTTGGCACGTCCTGTCGCGCCCGCGGCGACAGCCTTGCGCGACTTTACGCAGCGCGGAGTCAATGCGCAGCGCCCGCGCACCTACCTAGAAGCCGCGCTTTCTCCTCCCGCGCCAAAACCCTCGCCTGTCTCTACTCGCATTTTACTGAACCCTGCCAGGGGCTGCTTCCGCTGCCTTGCAACGGACCACCAAGTTGCCGCCTGCCGTGACCCTGTCCGCTGTCGCCGTTGTGGGGCTTCCGGCCACAGGAGCAACCGCTGCAAGATGAAGCTCGGGGTGATCCTCCACGCTGTGGTGCGCAGGCTGCGCACCCCGGCAGCCGCCCGTGCTGCCCGCGCACGTTCGGCCCCAATCCCAGCCGCTGCGGCACCGGTTGAGCGGGCCGAGGACCCCCCGTCCGACTTCTACCCCAACTGCTCAGCCGCCTACCATCGCCTGGAGCTGCCCCTGGAGCTGCGGATCTCCAGCAGGTTTTAGCTAGGCCATTTTTAGCTAGGCCATTTTTTATTTCTATGTCGTCGCCTTCTTCAAATTCACAGATTAGTTCTAAGTCTCTATGGTATATAAAAGAACAAAAGTGTAAAATTCAGAGTTCGTATCCTGGTGAAAATGAGGACACGTGCTCTGAAACTCATTCAGTTTAAGAGCTGCAAGGTTCATTCAGTTTTAGAGTTGGTTCAAGGAACATTACAAGATAGACAAAAACTCTTGTTGTACATGATCTTTACAGTTCCATCTTAGCTCATGTTGTATATGAGTAAAAACATTTTTTCCTCTGCTCATGTTGTACAAGCTCTTTAAAATTACTTATTTTCAGACATGGAACTTCATACAAATACTCCTCCAACAGGAAATACTGAGGTAGATCAATAATGATCCAACAAGAAATGGTTATCCTTTTTCATTTATGACAAAAGCACACAGAGAGCACAACTTGATGTTGTACAGGGGAACGTTTGAAATGAAAACATATCTGATAAAGATGACCATTTATACTTCTACACGGCAAAAGCGTCTGCAGATCAGTACTGCTCTGCCTAACATGACAAAAGATTAGGAAATGGTTGTTTTTTGAGGAAAAATTAGGAAATGGTTGTTGATCGTGCAATACGGTATGTTCACCTAGCTAAACAATCCGAAGAGACTACCAGAAAATCAAATTCCAAGATAAAACATGGCTTCACATTGTTTAGTTAGCTTGCAGGCACACCCATATTTCACCATCCACCTTCAGGTTAGGTCCAAGATCTTTTTGTAGGTGTACTTCAGAATAGCATCCTCCAATTTGATTTCACTTGCGCCACACCGTGCTGCCGCTATGCACTCAGTCGACGTCGGTGCTATCCACTCTTACCAAGCGAAGGCGATGAAAGATCCCTGAGAGCCTCATTTCAACGTAGTGATAACATACAGTCAGCAGCATACACCTTGAACAGCTTGCACAAAGCCACAAACGTCCTGCGATTCAGTTCGTAACAGATGGTCTGTTGATGACATTGATCGCACAAGAACATCCTGTATCATGGTCATATAGACTCAGTCCATGTTTTTTCCATTGGGTCCAAAGTCGACGGTTTCAGATCAAGCACAATTGGGCCTTGCTTCCCCACTGCATGCCTATCCAGATATGAATACTGAGGCAAGAAAATTCATTCAAGTATGGAGAAACATGAAACAAAAATGACAAACGATTACACAGTATAATCTCTTATTGGTAGAAAAATTCATACAGAAGGGAATGATATTAGCCACCTAGAAATCCACTTCTAAACCACTCGCCACCTGAAACATGGCGACTGCTCGGCCGCGACACGCGGCGTTCTCTTTCTGCACAAGGTCGGCCATGTTCGGCGTTCGCGGTCTGACCGATGCTGCCTGCGTTTCCACCCTCGGGTGACTGACGGCCCAACTTTGGCGCCCAAAAACTCGTGAAAACGTGCTGCAACAGACCAAGATTTCTTACTAAACATCGTATAGCTACACGAGATCTCCAAGTTTTCTTAAACAAGTTTTGTAAAAAACGAACTGGATTGCAAGGTACAAACTCCAAATTCTGATACACGAAACTGAGACAGAGTTTCAGTTACAACAGTAAGGTTCAGTGAAAACAGTGAACTTGTTGTTTTGGATTGTGAATTTGAAACTCAAACAGCATTCAATCAAAGTTGGGGTTTATTTCCATGTTAACAACTTTCAGAGTACTACAACTTTTATTAAGGGTTTGAGAGCAGTTGCTACACAAATTTCCAAACCAGTCATTCAAACATATCATCAGCTTCCTACCGGCAGTCAAAGGCCGGGCTTGTAGTCTACGCCCGTGCCCGGAAGCCAGTCATTGCCGTTGATGAACTTCTCGACGGTGAAGTTGATGGCCTCGGCGGCGTCCTGAATCGTGTGGAAACCGGACCACTTGACCCGGCCACCCACCGCGGCACCTGGCCCGTCGTTGTCGTACTCGGCGTAGTAGATCGTGTCAGGAGGGGCGGCGTGCTCCCATGGCAGCCACCCCTTGGCGTGCCGCACGTTGGAAATCGTCGACTTCATGAAGATGACGCGGGAGTACGCCTTCCACGGACGGCCCAGGTACGTTTCCACGCCGCTTGCCTTGGCGAGATCGTCGTCGGCCGCCACCGTGCACGACTGGAAGCAGAAGCCCCCATTGCTGTCGGGCTTGTCTCGCCCCTCCGCAGTGAGGGTGTTCTGCTGTCCCTGAATCGGCAGGCGCGCGAGGATGTCGCAGTTCTGAAACACGGCCGCCGCGTCGCCGAAAATGAAGTCCACCGTGCCAGAGATTTTGCACTCGCGGTAGAACTGCCTCCCGAGCTCGGCGTAGAGCGTGTCCTGGTAGCCGCGGAGGGCGCAGCGGAACACCACGGACTGATCCGAATTGGACAAGAGCGCCACCGCTTGCCCCAGCTCCTTCCTCGGGCCGGCCGTGTTCTCGACGCGGAGATCACGGGCTATGAAGCCCCTGCCGAGAACAGCTGCGTGCACAAATAGAGAGGAAAATCGCGATTACTCACAACTGCTAGAGCGAAAAACAGACAAATTGGGAAAGCACAACAGAGGAAACTAAAATCGCGATTACTCAGAACTGCCGTCTGCGGCGTGTGGAAGCCATCCGCGCAGCATCGGCTGCCGGAGATCACGGTGGCGTCCATGCCGTCGCCGATCAACGTCACGTTCCACGCGTCCTCTCCCAGGATGACGAACTCCTTGTACAAACCTTTCTTGATGTGAATGACGTGCCTCTTGTTGCTCTTGAGTGGCGCGGCAGCGATGGCAGCGCTCACGGACGAGTAGTCGCCGCTGCCATCCGCGGCCACCACCACGTCGACGGGAACAGTCGCCATTGGAGCTTCTGAAGATGATCTGATGGATGGGGAATTGGGGATTGGTTAGCTGCTTGCTTCTGTTCTTCTGTGGATTGGATGATCTGAGCTTCTGAAGCTGAGCTGATGGGAATTGGGGATTGCTTGGCTGCTTGTTTCTGTTCCTGTGGATTGGATGATCTGCAAGCCGATGGGTATATATATAGGATCGGGCGGTCAAATTGTTCATCAAAACTTCAAAATCACACGGCAACACCGACCATTTCCATTGTTGCTGCCGACCATTTCCATAACTTCATTGTTGCTGACTTGCTGTGCCGACCATTCCCAGTTCCAGCAGGAGGACCGCGGAAGTGAGAAGGTATGTTTTTCCAGGGGTTTAAATGAAGAACACATTAGACAGATGAATAGTAATAAGTAAGAGAAACCGATTAAGTAAACTTCAAGAGCGTATGTGAAAAAACGCGTTTGTGCCATCGGTCTGGGCTGCGTTGGGGCGGACTGTCCCTGAGATGGGCTTGGCTCCGGCCAGTTGCGGCCCTTTCTAACTTGTAAAATTAAAAATAAATTATAGAAAAATCATGAAATGCTAAAGCATTTTTTTAACTTCACTTGACTATATCTAAACAGTAAATACATAATATCTCATGCTTTAGTATTTTTTTGCTGTATAAGTGTAAGGATACGCTTTCATGTGTTTGTTTAATAGAGCATGTTTATGTGGTCCAAATAGAGGGAAATTTTTATGGTGGGCTATTCATGACATTTTCTAGATATGGTAAAAACTCCATGCTCAGTGAATACAAAATATGAGTGAATTATGATTTAATTGTGTTTATGCTTATTTAATGCAGTTACAAATAGAGATGCGCTGGAGTGTTCTGTTGATAAAAGGTGTTTTATAGCTCGTGCAGTGAAATTGTTCTTCAACACTTCACCGACCCTTTCCACTTTTGGTGTGCCGGCTGCCGACCATTTCCATTCCTAGGCCTTGTTTAGTTCACCCTAAAAATCAATTTTTTTAAAAAATTCTCCGTTACATTAAATCTTGCGGCACATGTATGGAGCATTAAATATAGATAAAAATAAAAATTAATTGCACAGTCTACCTATAAATCATAAGATGAATCTTTTAAACTTAATTAGTCCATAATTAGACAATAATTATCAAATAAAAATGAAAATGCTACAATATCCAAAACTAAAAAGTTTTGGGAACTAACAAGGCCCTCCTCGTTTATATCCGAAACCTTTTTAGATTTTGACACAATAGCACTTTTGTTTGTATTTGGTAATTATTGTCTAATCATGGACTAACTAGGCTAAGAATATTTTATTCATAAATTACAGATAAACTATGCAATTAGTTATTTTTTATCTATATTTTATGCTCTATGCATGTGCCGTAAAATTCGATGTGACGAAAAATCTTAAAATTTTTGCAATTTTTTTTGGGAACTAAACAAAATCATGCCAGGAAGTACATAATGCCATTGATCAGTGGCAATCAAAGTGTAAAATAGCGAGCTATTGAAAATAGTGACAACTTTTTTTTCAATAGCTATGTAGCTATAGCGGCGCTATGATAGATAGCGTTTTTGTAAAAAAAAAACATGAGAAACACGAGTAATTGATGAAAAAGACATGGTAAATATGAATTTTGATGAATAAAAATATATTTTCATAAGTCTAACATTACAAAATACCAATATGACATTACAACATGGTTTATGAAAGTTCCATTGTCCAAAATACCAAATTAGTTACAAATAATAAATGATAATCTAGTCTAAGATGGAGTTTTCAGAGTCAGACTGAGAAGATTTATCATATCGGCGCTATAGCGCGTAATAGCGGTGAAATTTGTTGTAACAAATGCAACTTAGCGGTGCTATAGCACGTAATAGCGGTGAAAGTTGTGATAGCGGAAAAAAATATACAAATAGCTTAGCGGCAAGTCTGACCAGCACCTATAGCCCCGCTATAGCCCGCTATTCTTTTCTTTTGTGGCAATAGCTGCAGCGCGTTGTCATTCACTTGGCAGAAAAGTCATGGCTGAAAGTACTATTCGTTGATTTGTTGGCAGTTTTGTTAGCTAATTTGTTAGTAAATTCGTCAGATAACCTCAAGCGAACAAGATAGGGTCCCATAACTTGCATCGCTGCAGCTTCCAAAAAGTAATTATTGTATGATCATATATACAAATTTATGACCTACCTTCGCAGCATGAGTTATTAGATTCGTTAACTGCACAAGCATTTGTATTACCCTTTTCTAGTCCACTACGTGTTTGCCCGTGCGCTGCCACGTGGATAAATTTAAAAGAATCAAGATAAGCACTGGAAAACATGGTGTCACCGATTCTTCGTATCAACAGTTCAATTTAGTGTTTGCTATATAGCATAGAGGTGATTAAGCTTAGATAAGTCATCACATATATTACAAAGAAGTTGATAGCAGTTTAAACATAGGTGAAAGTTATTGAGGTGCAAAATCTTGCAGTTATCTGACTGAAAGTAGTCTACCAAATACATTTAGAGACAATGGAGATACCAAACTGTTCGAAGCATCAGACTCAAGATTTTTCAAATCTAAAATAAGGGTTTTTACTGTAGCGAAGATAGACAATGCTTGAGGCAGAAAACTTCCTCTAGCCTAATTAGCTGCAACACACCTGGCACAGAAAATTCTGCCTACTTTGATGGGCATCACAAGACAAATCAATCCCAATTCTTTTAAAATGCGCGCGCGCACAGAGAGAGAGAGAAGAGAGATATCTACATAGACATGGGATCTCAGTTGTGCAATGATGAATTTTCTTTCCCAATTATATGATGTTATGCACAGAAACTGAAGCTATAATAATAGTTTAATTACATTCAGTACATATATCTGTCAAAATACAAATGAGGACAGTAATTCATTAGTTTCAAATATTACCATCAGATATGGCTTTTTTTCCTTGCATTTTACCATCTTAAATAAGCTCTAAGACCTATATTCATAGTACCACCCTCAAAATGTTTCTACCTCTTCACCCTTTTGAAAGGGAAGGGATATTCAAACCAGAACTGATACCGAGGACAAGGTCGTCAGGTTGCCACTTCATCTGTGTCACGTAGAAGAGGATTTCCAAAAACCTTTGCAAAAATTGAGGGCAGAGCCAGAAGTAAAAGTCCATATGATAGAAGCAAGTATAACCAGTAGAGAGATGAGCATCAGCCTGCTGCCTCTGGTAACCTGAATACTTGGGGTGCCTGGTTCTTCCCTTGTTGCTTGCTGTGACTTGAAGCTAGAGATGTGCTGAAGTGTTCTGTTGATAAAAGTGTTTTCTTCACCTGCAGTTTGCTGTGATCGGAAGCTAGAGATGCGCTGGAGTGTTCTGTTGATAACAGTATTTTCGATTTCAGCAGCTAATGCTGGACTACTAGGTACAGAGTCCAACAAGGCTGATAGAGCCGCATTGAACCATGATTGTGAAGCTGTGGAGCTCTGGTTATTTACCTCATTTGCTGCATGAATATTCATAGTGCCTGCTAAGGGGTAATGGGCCACATCAGATATCGGAAGAAATTGAGTTTCGAATGATCACACAAAAATGTTTAAAAATATATAAGAAATAATTAGGCACCTGATGCATGCGAGGATAAGACTACATGATCATGCTTCATATGGCTCCGCACATTAAGAGCAGCCTGATTATGTGTCCTTACTTCTGTTGTATATTGATATCTCTGGTTCTGAATTCCACTGTTACCAATATCAAAAAATTGATTTTCAGCTACCAATCCAACTGTGTCAAATGGCCCAGGCAGAAATGAAGGAGCATCACAGTATTCCAAATTGTCAAACATCCCATTTGTTGCAGAGATCAAGTACTCAGTTGTCGTACAATCTGCATTCTGACCTACATCATCCAGATCAAAGAAATCATTGATTTCAAGGAACTCCTCATCAGCATCCTGACTGTGGTAACTGATCAAACCTGACACAGAATGTGCCACACTGGTCCCTTCAGAAGAATTTGTTTCTCCGCTAAATGGCAAATTGGTTACATTAGACTGTGGAAATTGACTACTCGGCTCAGTCCGTGGTTCACAAAATGCACTTTCCTGAACTATACAAGAAAGATTACCAACCGGAGCACCATGAGATTCATGTAAATCCCCAATGCCAGCCTGCACAAGTCAATAACATGTCTTAATGAATAGGAAACATAGAGTAAAATACTATATTCATATTACAAGATGTAGCTCTGTCATGCAAGGTAAGAAACACACTCTGACATGTGCGCAAGACAACAGAAATTATTATGCATCTTAAAGGTTTAAACTGAAGCAATTCTACATAAGCAGTATAAGCATGACGCTGCAATACGTTGTGATTTCTAATCATCTAAAGGATGGCCTGATATGATGAATAACTTACAGTCGTATACACAGCAAAACAAACCTGATTGAAATTATGATGTGGAATCGGTGCAGAGAGATCTGATTGGGGTTCAACCATGTCCTGGTCGTTGGCTATTTGCAGCAGAAGCCCTTCAAGATCCCCAAGTGGAAGTTCTGTGTCAATACATTCTGCTGTTACAACAGCACCACTGCTGGCAGTAGGATCCCCAGCACAAACTTCATGTCCCCCGTCAGCATCATGCCAAGCCTGACGATCTTCGCACTGGAACTGCAGTTCTGGAACTGATGTTGATAAATCCGAGAACAATTCAGCGTTTTGCTGATCATCAGATATTTGCATCAGAAGCTGCTCAATATCCCCAAGAGGGAGATCAGTGCAGGTGTTCTCTGCTACAACCACAGCACCATTGCTAATGGAAGCATCCACAACCTCAGCCTTGTCACCCCCCTCACTGAGCCAACCCTGACCTTGACCATGGGAAGAAGTAGGCTGTGCTTCACTAAACTCCTGATCATTTCCAAAATTTGACAGGAGTTCATCAAGATCCTCAATTGGAAGCTCACGGTCAGTAATTGCATGCTCCTCCACTGTACATGGTGGATTATTGGTGTTAGGAACAGAATTAGCGGCAGCATCCGCAGTCACTCCCTCATCGTCGTCATCCAACCAATCCTCCTCCCTAAAGGGAGCACCGTACTGTTCGCCGTTCTTGGGCCCGGCCCCGCTCTTCTGGAAGAGCTTGTACAGCGCGTAGGACTCCCTCCCCTGCGCGGCCGGCGGGAGCGCGTCGGCGAGTAGGGTATACTCGTGCATGACCCAGTCCGTGCGCTCCCCGCGCGGGGCCCGGCCGTGGTGGTACACCAGCGTCTTCTTGTTGCCCACCGCCCGGCCGCCGCCGCAGATGAAGCGGTCCTTCCCCGTGGCCTTCCAGTATCCGTCGCCAGTGGTGCGGCTGGCGCGCGAGCCGTTGGGGTACTTGCGGTCCATCCGGCTGAAGAAGAACCACTGCCTGTCCCCCGTCTGCAGCGCCGACCTCTCTGCAGTGCAGCACCGATAAATAACTCGAGGTCAAGAGGCCGCCGGAGGGATTGCAAGAAGCGATCGATCGGGGGTGAGGGGTGGGGGAAAGAAGGAGGACGCGTACCGGGGAGGTGGGAAGGGTGTGACTTGTACACTTCGACGTCGGCGACGTAGGGAGAGGGGCGGCCGGAGACGATCCGGCGCTTGAGGAAGTAGAGAACAAGCTCCTCGTCGGTGGGGCTGAAGCGGAAGCCCGGCGGCCACCGGCGCGGCGGCGGGGTCTCCATCTCGCCGGATGATGGTTGGTGCTGGAGGCGTGTCGTCTGCCGGGTCAACCCGATGTGCTCCGGCTACTTAAGCTAAGAGAGCGCTCAATCTCTGCGGGGCCCGCGGTTCTACGCGGCTTCCTGGTAACTTCGCGCTTCTTTTGACGGCCCCAAGGCCCGTTGGGCTGAATACATGGTCCACGCACAGTGAGTACTGTACACAGCAAGGCCATAGTAGCTGAGCAACGAGTCCACGGTCACTTGGTCCCACCGTTCAGTGACAAAACACAGATCGAGGCTAAAGTTAACAAGACCAGTAGTACAAAATAAACCTTTAATCATTGCAAAGGAAACTAACAGTAGGCATAGAGTCCACGCCGGGGGAAAAAAGGTTGAAAAAAAAAAAGAAACATCAGTGCAGTAGAGCACGGTGAATCGGTGATGTGTGATCAGACATTCCAGTCATCAGAGTCAAAAGTTGCAGAAAAAAGGAGACGGTCGAATTTCACGATACATGCTGTTGTTTACAGATGGTCGATGGGCTAAAACAATTAGGCACCCATAACACATGAAACAAATAGAGGAGGTGATAGTTCATTTACAACAATATCTGACCCGTTGCCAGCAGCAGAGCAAGCCAACCTGCAGCCAACCGAGAACGAACACACAACACAAGTCTGTCGTCGCATGCTTAATTGATTGATTACACGACTGAAGAAAAGAAAAGATGCAATGGGTACCCAGCTGCTACATCACGCTACTGCTACTAATGTTATAAACACGACAATGAGGACCATGACCATGCTCCATGCCATCTGCTACAGAAGCAATATTATTGCACAAAATGACGATCCACCCAAAACAGAGCTGCCGCACTCAAATGGGGTCCCTCTACGCGCCAGGTGCAGCGATAGGCATTGCCGCATTGGGAAGAAGATGAAGGAGCAACCGTCAAACCAAGGGGCCTCCACCGCTCCATCCATGTATGGAATCTAAACAGAAACAAGGGTGGCTTTCAGTCTAAATGTTTGACTTTAACAGCAATGTTACAACAAGACTACAATACTTCATGTGTCTTTACATTTTCAGTAAGAAACAACAAACATGGAACCCCCAAACTCAAATTCTACTTGTGTGCAAGGTAAGAGTGATGTTATGCCATCGTAGTCCAAGGCTGAAGTTAGACCTTTTTTTATAAGGGCTGAAGTTAGACTTGAGTGCATGTGACCAGTGCAATAGTTGGTTGTCCTCATTGGGTACATAAAAAATTCTTTTGCAAGGCTCGCAGCACCAGTCATTAGATCTGGTGATGGATAAAGCAATAATTGACCTGGAGTAAGTTTCTTGGTGGTGCGGCGCCTCTTCTTTATAGCTTCAGCATCCTCTGCACACAAAATGAAACATTACAGAACAGTTGCCAAATTCAGGCATTAGCAACAGAATCACGTTAGCATTGTACCAGTGATAGATGATCTGGTGTATAGAACAACTCAACGTAAACTTGTGCAGTGCCACTCATTTCGTGAAAAAAATAGCAACACTAACAACTAAAACTAGTTACCGAACCAAACTATTTAGCTTTTCACAGTTCATTGGAAGTGCAGTTAGAGTTGTAAACTTGTTATACTATAACAAAAAATTGGTGATAATTCAGTGCAAACAGGTAAGTGTAATAACTAAAACAAATATTCTCAGCTGAGTAAATCCCATACCTTGTGCTGCTTCATGTACATGGCTGTCCATGAGAGCTTGGCTGGCTTCAGGCAGTTGTGCAAGTAGCATTTGCACTTCGATTTCGAAACAAGGAACACCTGAAAAGTTCAGAGAAAAAATAGGGTTAGACGCTGTATTCAATTCCCATCATTTTTTCAAGAATTCACTATGTCAGCAAATCACCTGTGAATCTGCACGGGTAAATCTGGCACCCATCTGGCACGGATAGATCTTAGCTCCACCGAAACAGCACAGCTCTGTTCTGCAGTAGAGAACTTCTGGTGCATAAGGAAATATCAATATCTCCATCCATCATATATGAATGAAGAACAACACACACAAAAAAACTATATTTCAGTTACCATATCATGTTCACACCTGCTTTTGTTTCAAGAGAAAACAATGGTCACAGCATCTTCAGAAAATAGAATAAAGAAAGAAATTGTTTGTCACCATCACTTGCCACTTAGAGCTGACTGAGAAAAGATTTATCCTATTACTGTACAATGCCACTTCTTCCAACTAGTCTCTCAAAATTTTCATCCTGGAGTTCCTTCCTCACAACTGAAACATTGGTCCAGTGACCAGCATCAGCATAAATGTTAGACAAAGCTACTTTGGATGCGCCATGGGTTTGGTCGAGCTTTGCTAATTCTTCAGCAGCTTTCTCTCCTAATGCGATATTTCCTTGTGCCCTTGCTGCTGAAAGGATGCTGCCCCAAATTACAACATCTGCTTTCATGGGCATCATTGAAACAAGTTGTTCAGCCTCTTCCAAGTACCCAGCTCGACCAAGGAGATCAACCATGCAACCATAGTGCTTAATTGTTGGCTGGATCCCATATTCCCTCGTCATGGCCTCGAAGTAATATTTTCCTTTGGCTACCATCCCAGTATGACAGCACGCACTTAAAACACCTATGAATGTGATTGAATTGGGCTTAATACTGGTCCTCTGTAATTGTGAAAATAGGTCAAGTGACATATGTGCATAACCATGGATGGCTAAACTACAAATCATAGCATTCCATGGTGAAACGGAAGAGAACTTATCACTGGCGCAATTGAAAAACTGCACTGCATCAGCAACACTGCCACGCTTGGCATACATATCTATCAACCCAGCACTCAGGTTATCAGTAAGCTGGATTGGTCTGTTCATTATATGGTCATGGATCCATTTACCTTGGTCCAATGTGCCAGAATCAGCAATTGCAGATAGAGCACTGGCCAATGTGACCTCATTTGGTTCAACACTCGTATTCAACATGGAATAGAATAGCTCCAAAGCCATGTCTGAACGTCCAGTCTGCACATACCCAGAAATCATTGTACTCCAAGAAACAGTGTCCCTTTCAGGCATATCATCAAACAGCTCCCTTGCTTCATGAATTAGGCCCTTCCTCAGAAGAGCAGCCAAAAGAGCGTTCCATGATGCTGTGTGTGACTTGTCTGACAATTTGAATGCCATCTGGGCAAGGCCAATAAGACCGCAACACCCATAGAAATGGACCAGGGTCGCTTGCACAAATGCATGGGCATCAAAACCATTCTTCAGAATAACTGTATGCAGTTGTTGGCCTTCTGTAATAGCAGAGTACCGAGCACACGCCTTCATCAAATCAACAAGCAATACCTCGTGGTCGTTTGCACCGACTTCACCCACCATTTGAACATACGCCTTCATTGCGTCTGATATGAGATCTGCACAGATATATCCATCAATCAATGTCAACCAAGATACCTCATCTCGCTCTGGGATCCTCCAGAACACCTCTGCAGCCATGTCTATCATCTCTGCCTTCACATATCCATTGAGCATTGCATTCCAAGTGACTGCGTTCCTATGCGTCATCCCATCAAACATGGCCCGGGCAGAATAAAGCTCTAACACCCCTGCATAGGCATGAACCAGGTTGGTGGCTACAATGACGAACCCATCCAGCGCCCGCTTCAGAGCGAAACCATGGATCATCCCCACAGTCGCCGGTGCCCCACAGCGAGCAAACGCCATGATCGCACCGGCGAGAGTCACCTCGTTGGGAACAACATTCTCGGAGAGCATGCCGCGGAACACGGCCACGGCGCGCCCCGCGTGCCCCGCGCGAGCGAGCGCGGTAACCAGGGTGGTGTACGAGACGGCGTCCCTGTGGACACGTGGCATCTCATCGAGCAGGCGCTGCGCGCGGTCGAGATGGCCCGCACGAGTCAGCGCGGCGAGGACGCTGTTGCGCGCGGCGGTGTCGCGGAGCGGCGCGGGTGTTTCGTCGAACAGCTGGAGGGCGCTGGCGAGGGAGGATGGAAGGCGGGAGTAGAAGGAGAGGACAGAGTTGCGAACGAAGGCGTTGCAGGCGAGGAGGCCCGACTTGGCAGCGAGCGCGTGCAGCTGCTCGCCGCAGCGGAGACGCGCCGCACGCTTCAGGGAAGCGACGAGGAACGGGGCCAGAGGATTGCCGCCACCGGGCATGGGCGAAGCCTGGCTTTTGAGGCTTCCTCCTTCGATTTGAGGCTTCCGCGTGAGTGTGACGAGAGAGACCGCGGGAAAAGGAGACAAGCGCACCAAAGACGCAGCGCAGCGCGGCCCGGCCCGGAAACGACATCCTCTGACGTATGGGCCTTACGATTCTAGGCCGTGGCGTAAACCTGTGTATTGCCGTTCCACGCACACAAAAAAAAAAAGACTCTGTGTACTGCCGTTCGATGCAAAATGAGCGAAAATTCGTCCCTCTACGTTCAGAAAGCAGTACTACGTCAGAATCCAGTGCCATAATTTTTCTTCACAAGAATCACCTCCCCTAGTACCCCAAAAAAAAAAAATCCCCTACCCTCACAATTGACTTCAGACAGGGTCTATCGCACGATAACTGTATCCAAAAAAACATGTACAAGAAAAGAAACATCAGTGAAATGGAGTAACGCACTGTTATCACTTATCAGACATTCCAGTCATCAGAGCCAGAGTTGCAGAAAGAGGAGATGATCGATTTTCATGAGAAGTGCTGTTGTTTGCACAGATGGGCCATAGGCTAAAACAATTATGCACCCATAAACACATGAAACAAAAGAGGAGGAGGTGATAGTTCATGTACAACGATGGGTGAGCCGTGGCCAGCAACAGAGCAAGCCAACCTGTGGCCACTGGCCAGCAGCCCTTTGTTACGCACAACACAAGGCTGCCGTCGTCGCATGCTTCATTGATTCGTTACACGAAGGGAGAAAAGAAAAAGATGCAATGGGTGCCAAGCTGCTCAATCACACTACTGCTACTAATGTTACAGATAAAAATGATTTACACAAGCAATATTGTACAAAATGACCATCCACACAAAACAGAGCTGACGCACTCATGGTGATCACGGAATGGGGTCCCTCTGCGCACCAGGTGGAGCGATAGGCATTGGGAAGTCGAAGGAAAAATAACCGCCGAACTGAGGGGCCTCCACGTATGGACTCTGAACAGAAACAAGGGAAGCTTTTAGTATCATGCTTGACAAACAGAATTTCATGTCCAGAAAGGGATCTGCTATCAGTATACATTTTCACATTTATATGTTAAGAAACAACAAAAATGGACCCACCAAACCCAATTTCTACTTTCTTGTTAGTTAAGAGCGTTGTACATTGAATCATGGATGTCATGCTGGTGGTCTAAGGCTGAAGTTAGACTTGAGTGCATGTGACCATTGCAATAGTTGGTTGTCCTCATTGTGGGACATACAAAATCCTTTTCAAGGCTTGCAGCACCAGTCATTAGACCTGATGCTGGAGAAAGCAATAAAAGGGTGGATGTATGTATTTGCAAGCAAAGATTGGTGAAATTCGATGAAGCTGGAACCCAATTAGTCACTATGAGGTGTGGTGGCTACCATGTTTTATATATTGGCCCAATATATGTTGACATTTAGCTAATTGGCATTGATCTACCAAGGGGCAAGTGGAGTTGAAGGTGAACATGGAAAAATACTACTGCCAGGACAAGCAGGAAGTAGTTAAGACTTAAGAGGTTATTGATGTGTTCTTTTTATGTGTAAGGTGGTCTCGGTAATGCTATATCATATTCATTTACAGCATTCTGTGACATCTGACAAAATCTATCTCCACATATACTGCTTATAAACAAAACAAATATTGTTCCACTTTGTGATACTACTTCAGATAACACTATCCCCTCCCCTTATCATCATTATACTATATCCCCCGAAAAATATAGCAACTAGCATTGACTGTGTCACAATATAGTATGGCACTGGCCAACTAACAGTTGGGATGACATTTGAGCTGGTGTAGCACTGCAGTTCAATGACGCTCTTATATGGGCATTGTAAAGTGGGCCTTTCTGGATTTTTTTTTCTTTTTAACATTTGCGTTGGATAATTATTACTTAATATAAAATAAAACATAGCATCTTCAGGTTTACTCCACATTACTAAGGCATTAAGGAGTACATACTTGTAGCTCCCACAGACATCAGTGATGAAAACAACTTTCTTAGGACATACTATCAAAAAAGCACCTGGGAATAAGGTGGATTTGCATGGAACATTTGATCCCTGGGAGATCTTGGAGATGACTCCGGTGAACTACCATCATTCTCATCCAAGTTATTTATTGTATTATTCATTGCTGCTGGATCTCCCTCGGTAGTGCTAAGCTTAACTTGCTGCAAGATAAAAGCCCAAATTAGATTATGGAATGCACTGGATAACTTACAAAATGAATAGAAAAATATATGAAGAACTGTACCTGGAATATTTTGCCTAAAGTTTTCAATCCTTTAGCTCGAGCTCGTAGTTCCTCTTTCCTGGCAGTGCTGTCTTGAAGCACCTGATATTGATAATAAAAAAACAGTTAAAACCACTGTCACAACTAACAACGGCAAAATATCAGATGTAAGATATCTCTAAAGAAAACCTTGGAAAGATAGACAAGATATGAATACAGACCATTTGACACACATGTGACAGGGTTGCCTCTATATCAGCAACATTAAGCTTCCATAACGAATCCACCATAACACTCCTATGCTCCAGCATGTAAGCCTCCAGTTCCTCTTCGCTGTAGTGGCACTCAGCACTGAGATGCTTTCTCAAGTCTTCCTGCAGCTGCATAAGTGCTATTGCACCTGCAAATACATAAGAAAAACCAAATCTCATGAGCAAATTACAGATCATGCTAACATCAATGAAATTTAATGAACAAAATAACTTTACATGTTGCAGCTGTCAGTTGGGATTTAATAGAATGTCCTTTGTTTCTGAACCATTCAGCAATAAACGGAACACCAAGATATTTAGCTTTCTTTCCAAGCTCCTTAGCAGCTTGTCTTGAATACACATAACCAATAGTGCTCAGCATATCAACACCATATGCTGCAAAATAAGCAAAATGGAAACAGAAAAGAACTCGAGTCAATATTCCATTGTACTCAGAATGTGATCATAAAAACAAAAGGAAGTGCTACTGAATGTTGTTTTATTGCCAGAATCATATAAGGATACACAGGGATAGAAGGGCGAACAAAAGATTTAGAGCTACTAAGCAGGCCTAAAAGCATAAAATGCATACAGAACCCACAAGTTGCTGCATGGACATACAGCTTAGCAAGTGATTAAAGGGCTGTCATTAATATTCTGGGGAGGTGAAGGAATGGTTGTCATGAACATATACCGGCGTTAGAGAGTCTAGTAACCTCAGCTTCAGCATACTGGATAAATTCCTCTTTGTTTCCTTGAAGATATAGGTGCAACCTATCTTTCAGTAATTCTGCAAGTTTCTCCTCCCTTTCTTTTTGTACAACCTACATCATAATTAAATTCTTAAATCAATACTACACCAGAAAGTACAAATAGCATGAAACACCAACCAACAAATTGAACATTTCAAGCACCAGAAAGGTTTTGTTGTTTGAATATTTAAAGCACTAATAAAGAACAGAAATTTGGGTAGTATTTCACAGCTACAATAAAACCACATCAAGTGTGATTAATCTGAGTCAATAATGATGGCTGTTAAATCCATCATTCCCATCTAGTATAACAAAGGCTAAATGGGATCGCCACTATAAGTTGAAAGTGCTGCAGAGGTCGACAAGCATGAAGATTGATATTCTGCATGAGAAATGCCATGCAGAAACAACTGAGAGAGTGTATTATATATCGCTGGAGTTTCTCAACTTTATCATTCCTAGAAGCTTGTTAAGATGTGAAGCTCCTGGGAGTTCTCAAAATGTTGAAAAGGCCAATCTTGTAGTGTTAAACGCAGGTAAAGCATTAACTGCAAGAGGTAAGTTCACATTCTGACATTAGATTTTATTTAGAGTACTGTGCAGAGTGAGTGACTACAAAGGCTGCCATAGATTGAAGACTTCTCATTCAAATAACAGGATTTAACAAAGAAGTAGGAGAAATAGTGCCAAAATTAGTGTGTGCAGATCCATTTGTGTAACCTGGGTCATAAAATATCAGAAAAGGTAAGTTTCATGAAGCAAAATACGAAAAAAAAATCCCAAATATGATCTCTGATTTCTCGTAGAGTTTCTAGCTTCCAGTGTCAGGACTCAGGACATTCGTTGTGCCAAACAATAGCTTCAGTTTCACTACGAAATTCTTAAAGTAAAAGTTAAATCAAGTAACAAAAAAACGTTATTATGAATTGCTTGGGTAGTATATAATGAGAAACAAGTTATGAATTTCCATTTAAGAATGAATATGACAAATATAATAGAATGCCCAAACGGCCAACAAATCATCCTGGTAAAGAACCATACTCGCATTTGCTCTTGAAACCTTCTTGCATCGATATCTTCATTAAAATCATCAAGTGAAGCCATGGATGCCATCGCCAGCTGGCCAATGTAGTCCTCAAAAAGCTCGCTACCGAACAGCATTGCAAAAATTGCTGCAGGATCAATTATCGCTTCCCTATAAGATAATGTTAGACAGCAAGTTAGAATGTAACCATTGGACAAGATTTGACAGCATATGAGACTAAATACCAGCTACAGAAGTCAACTAACAAGAAAAATAAATTATACTAGAGCACTAAAGTTTTTTTAAAAAAAAAAAGTTTGCAACAACAAGGCATGTATCATCAGTACTTAAACATACCTTGAAATACCAGATCTCCCATATGAGTCATAAGCTTCACGCTGTGTGGGATCACTAAGCACTTGGTATGCCTCCCCCAATTCCTGCAGTAGCAGTAACTCAGATGAAGATGTGATCTTCTTTTTATAGAGTCCAATTTGCATTGACATCAAATATATATCTCAAAAGCCACAAGATGCACAGGGAAGGAAGCCACGCTTAATGTGACAAGTGGCAGGATCACCAGTTCAATATATATAGTACTGTTTTCTACCATGAACAACGAAATACTGTTGGGTTTATGGTACAAGGATACCACGGTGCATTTATCCACTAAAAAAGTTCAGCAGATCCTGAAATGTGCCCCTTAAAATGCGAAACATGCTAGTGACTGATACAGTTCTAGTACCCGACTGGAGCTCAGTCGCAGCAGCAGCAGCATGGTAGTTATTAGAGAACATTAGAATGATGCTTGCTGCGGTTGATAGCTGAAGGAGTCAAGTGGAGGATTAGAATACTTGCCTGGAACCTCGCCGCCGCGAACGGATCATTGGGGTTCTTGTCCGGATGGACCTGCCTCGCCTGCAACACGAGCAGCAACCACCGAAATGAGAGGCGAAACCATCTCTGAAACGCACGGCAAAAGGTGGGGGGCGGAAGGGCGCGCAGGCACAGCACCTTGACGTAGTACGCCTTCTTGATCTCGGCCTCGGTGGCCGTCGGGCTCACTTCCAACACGTCGTAGTATGCCGTGTCCCTTACCATCGAACCACTCTACTCTTGCCCTCCCTGCGCGCTCTGCTCCCGCCCGCTTACGCTCGATCGGAGCCCCCCGGGATCTCCCGCCGCCGCTCGCCGTCCCCCCCACCGATTCCCTCCTTCCCCTCCGCCGCTCCGCGCGGGTGGTGCGAGACAGCGAGGGGGTGCGAGGTGGCTGGCGCTGCTGCAATGCACTGGCTGGCGGGTGGCGGCTGCTTGGTGTTGCTGGGGTGATCCGACCATAAAGCGCCTCGAATAATTCGCGTGCTTTTCTTTTCCCCCACGCTCTCCTCTCCTCTCCTCCACCGTATTATAATGCGGGGATGAGTCACATTGACATGGAACTCTTCTCTCTCGCTAGTCAAAATCGGGTTCCCCTCTCGGTAAAACTTAAAACTAAAACCCCACTACGGAGTACTCCCTCGCTACTCCCGCGGTTTCGCGAGTGATTAATTATATCGCGCTGCTGATGGTGAGGTGGACCACATGGCCGGCGCTGACCCCGGTCCACGGAGTCAAGCGCGAAGAAGGCCGGGGGGAGCGCGGATGGAGCGGGGTTTCAGGTCTGGGGGCTCACCACGTGGTGACCACTTGGGCCGGACAATGCCCGCGCGTATTTAAAAGTTCTTGCTGAATTTTTTGCTTTCAACTTCCTACTACGTAGGGATTCGCCTGAACTCAGTTTCTGGTTTTGTAAAGAAAAAGCAAGCTTCATGCAAAAAAAAAAAAGCGAAACGCATATAGAGTTGCCATAAACTTCATACAAACAACGCATGAGAGAGGCTGCTGTTGTTCCCGGCACGCGTCAGGAGGTCGATCGCTCCCGTTTGGCACGCATGGAATGGAATTGGAAACGGACCTGAGTGGATGACTGGATTTCTTCAAAAAGAGGAGAGAAAAAGGGAGTTGTTCGGAATGGGCGGTGGAGGCGCCCTCAGGTCGCAGGTACTAGTACGTGCGTGTAAAGCCACTAGTCCGACGCCCCCTACAGCTGCAAAAGGCGCCCGGCCGCCCCTACCCTCCGTAGCAGGACAGCCACCACATCGACATCGACGACGACGACGACGAGCGGCGCAAAACACGCATGGGGGCAACGTGGGCAGCGTGCTTGAAGCGATGTAGTAACAAGCACTAGCACACCTACCTACTCCGTACTGTAGAGACTAGGAACAGGGACGAACATTCTGGAGGGCTGCCGAAATGGGCGGATGCCCGATGGTCGACGACGACGACACTTCATCGTTAAGGCAAAGCCATTCCACGGCGTGTCTTGTGCAACCCTTTTGTTTATTATTATTTTTTCCTCGTTAACCGTCTGTCTAGGATCTTGATTCGTGCGCTGGATCACCCCTCGATAGGTTCAGAGATTCCGGAGGGTATGTTTGCAATGGGTGTGGACGGGCCACATGCGTGATGGTCCTATGATTTCCTGCTCTGGCCTCGCGGGAGCATGTCTTTCCTTTGCTACTCGATATATCTGCATGTACCAAGAAAATTACGCTGGTCTTTTATTTGGTAAGCAATATGATTGCTTTAGCCGACTAATGGTAGGTCAATCACCTTAGTGTTATGATTATATATCTAATTATTTACCTTAGCTACGACGTATGTATAGATTGTGATGAGACCTCGCCCTCATTACAGACAATTTATCTCCTTCTCCTGCCACTGTGTTGCACCGACATTGTCTTCCCCATCCTGCTGTCGACATGTCATCGGCACCGAGACAGCAGGTCTCCGAAACCTATGTCCTCTCGTATCCGTGCACACAGATAGGGCTATATCAGGTTTTTGAGAAGCATCGTCATGACTGTTCGTTGGACGTCTTCCCTCTACATCGGTGTTCGTGGGTTGCCATTGATAGTCTATTTCGTCAACTTTTGCACTATCTCTAGCACTAACAATCTCACTATAAGGATATCTACAATTTATTTGTTGTTCGTTCTAACATTCCTTCTATTAGTAGCACTAGAGAATTTGAATTTATCTTGGATCGTAGTCTAGTGTTAAATCACACACCTATGATACATGTTGGGCATGTTTGGTTCGTTGGTTTCTTAGAGCCTGGCCAGAAAACTTAGCCTGGGCAGCTCAGACCTGGTCCTAACTAGCCAACCAGCATGTGTTTGGTTGTGTGCAAACATAAGACAGGCTTCGGGGAGTTTCTGTTTGGTTGGTTGCTTAGCCAAGCCCCTTTCTCTACGACTTCTCTTCGAGTTGTGCGGGACCTCAGCGGGGACACATCCGGCGACGCTGACGCCTTCTGGGCCACCGCGCTCCTCCTCTACGACTTCTCCCATCATCAGCAGCAACAACCCACGCCCTGGCCGTGCGGCGACCGCCCTCACCCTCGCCGGCGCCGACTAGCCCGTGCCTCCTCCTCACCCGGAAGCGACACAAGGAGCGGTCCTCCTCGTCGCCGCCACCACCGCCTCCGACACCGCGGCGTTGGTCCGCATCGGGCAGGACGACGACGACGACTTGCCTGCTCTCTGCCCTGCACCGTATCTGCGTGGGCTGGGGCGTCACGAGGCGTGCCAAGTACCCTAGCCGGCAGCCGCAGCACTGCCCGGGTTCTCCCACGGGCGTCACGAGGCGAGGAGCAGGAAGAGGGCGGCGGAGAGCAAGCCCGCGGTCACCACCACTCCCGACGCCGGCTCGTCGCGCGGCAAGGTGGACCGGTGGGCGGCGTGGCGGTACGCGGCGGCGAGGCGACGCTCGTCGACATCCTGCGCGAGCGCGGTGCCACCGCCGGCAACCCCGCGCGCGCGAGCCGACTTGCGGGTGCAGGCGCGCCGCTAGATCGGCGACACGAGCCTCCTCGACCACCTCCTTCGCCACGTCACCAACAAGGTCCCTGCCGGCAGTGCCACCCGGTGCTTAGCCAAGCCTGGCTCTAGAAAAACAACCACCCCTTCCGTTTTTTCTGGAGCCTTGCTAGAGGGTGGTTGGTGGCTCCTTGTAGCCTGGCTTCAAACTCCAAACTGGCAACCAAACAACTCGAAGATGGCTTGCTGGAGCCTAGTTGGGAGTTATGCACCCAACAAAATAGACTCGTTGGTTTTCTTGTCTTCAATATCGGAATCAATTTGTGTCACCAAACTGCTTTTATTTTCAATATTTTTAGCGGAAATCTTGCGTTTTCAAATAGACCCTCAAGTTGGCAAATGGCAAGAAGATTTATGTCACCTGTGATTTAGGCCTTGTTTAGATGTGATTTTTTTTTTATTTCGCTACTGTAGCACTTTTATTTGTTTGTGACAAATATTATTCAATTATAGACTAACTAGAATCAAAAGATTCGTCTCGCGATTTACAACTAAACTGTGTAATTAGTTTTTGTTTTCGTCTATATTTAATGTTTAATGCACGTGCCGTAAAATTTAATGTGATGAAAAATCTTGAGAACTTTTTAATTTTTAGGTGAACTAAACAAGGCCTTACACACAGGATGGTTGTGGCCTGGATGTGCCTGCTCTGCTCTGATACATATGCTGATGCGTACGTCACTGCCCCAGGTCCTCGCAGGCCAACACGGGGCAACTGCCAACTGGGCAAGCTAGCCAGCTGGTTACGATCACGGCATCACCCACCTAATGTGATTTGATTATACTAGTGACAGACGATCTGTCTTTGAGCTGTGAGCCCGTTGCTTTCATAAACTGACACGGGAATTTCTAAAGTCTCGTGCTCGTGGAGGTGTGATATATCTTTTTTTTTTTCTAAATGGGAGAATCAAATTATCCAGTGTTATTTATTTGCGCTAGGACGTTGACAGGAGTATATATCATCCTGCATTCCTCCTGCCTTCGGCCACCTCGTAAATTTGAAGACGGATCAAGGCCTTGTTTAGTTCCAAAAAATTTTACAAAATAGGAATAGTAGCACTTTCGTTTGTATTTGACAAATATTGTCCAATCATGAACTAACTAGGCTCAAAAGATTCGTCTCGTCAATTTCGACCAAACTGTGCAATTAGTTTTTATTTTCGTCTATATTTAATACTTCATGCATGCGTCTAAAGATTTGATGTGACAGAGAATCTGAAAAATTTTGCAAAATTTTTTAGGAACTAAACAAGGCCCAAGTTCGAATAGTTACGTTCTGCTGCATCACTTCAGCATTTTTCAGCAAAGAAAAAAATTTCTCACGATGTTTTAGCATCAGCATCAGCAGCAACATAAGACAAAATTTTAGTAAGGCCCTGTTTGGATCCCCTTGCTAAATTTTAGCCAACTAAACTTTAGTCACTTTAGTAGCTAAAGTTCCAAATACATTGACTAAAAGAAGCTAAAATAGTTTAGTTCTATTAGTCGCCCAAGAGTAGCTAAAATAATTTTAGGTAGCTAAAATTTAATAAGGCGAGCCAAACATGCCCTAAAACAAACGGGGAGTAGAAAACTCAAAAGCTAAACGACTTATAATTTGAAAGGCAGGACATAGTCATATAGATAATAAAATCAATAAATGTAAAACTTCAGTTGAGTGAACGATAGATATACTCTTATGCACATCACTGTGGAAGTTAATTTCATATCAAGTATGCGGAAAATAAGGAACTCCCGTAAATGGAAAGAAAAACATCAAGCTAAAACAGTGGCACACATGAGCGTATACGCGGAAAATCCATCCTGAGTTGCTGCCTGCCCGGGCGCCTCTTCCCCCTTGACGGCCTCCCGCCACCGACACGCCACCCACCACTCCTCCCGTCGTCCGTCGGCTGTGTAGTTGCCACTTCGCTTTCCCCTTCCCTTACCTCACACTCCTCTCCCTCGATTAATCTTCTCCCCCTTCAACAACCGCGGCGAGATCTCCAGCTACCGCTCTCTGCATCCACATTTGCACCCGGCCGCATTCCTCAGATCCAGATTCGAGCCCCAGCTAGCCCCGGCTCGAGATCCAGCTAAGCTCTCTCTAGCAAGCTTCCGGCGGGGCGCTCGGCGAGCGAGAAGATGAAGCGGAAGACGCGGAACAAGGTCATCGTGTGGACGCTGGCCCTGGCCGCGGCGGCGATTCTGGTGGGCGGCACGATCGCGCTGGTGCTCACGGCGGGGACGTGGAAGGCCCAGATAAAGAAGTCGCAGGAGAAGATCTGCAACAAGGGGTGGGAGTGCTCGGGCAGCAAGTACTGCTGCAACGACACCATCACCGACTTCTTCAAGGTGTACCAGTTCGAGAACCTCTTCGCCAAGCGCAACACCCCCGTCGCGCACGCCGTCGGCTTCTGGGACTACCAGGCCTTCATCACCGCCGCGGCGCTCTTCGAGCCCCAGGGGTTCTGCACCACCGGCGGCAAGCAGATGCAGATGATGGAGCTCTGCGCGTTTCTCGGGCACGTCGGCGCCAAGACTTCATGTAAGATCCTTTGCTTGTTCCTCTGCTTCGACTTCGATTCTGTTGGGGCTGGGGGAGGAAACCGGTCGATTGACTAGCAGCGGCTACGGAATTGCAGGTGGGTATGGCGTGGCCACCGGCGGGCCGACGGCGTGGGGGCTATGCTACAACCACGAGATGAGCCCCGACCAGACCTACTGTGACAAGACCTACACCCAGTGGCCCTGCGTTGAGGGCGCCGAGTACTACGGCCGCGGCGCGATACCTGTCTACTGGTAATGCTGCTCCCCCTGCCAATGCTAGAACTCGCATTGACCATTCCAGTCCACCATTTCAGCTTCCTTTTTGCAATGGCTGAATCAATTTGAAGTTGGAAAGCAGTAGAAATTAGCAATCGAGCTCTGAATTTTTCCAATCGAATTGATGTGGTTGGTTACTTCTTTCAGGAACTACAACTATGGCGCCGCAGGTGACGGGATCAAGGTGGACCTGCTCCACCACCCAGAGTACCTAGAGCAGAATGCGACGTTGGCATTCATGGCGGCAATGTGGCGGTGGATGACACCGATCAAGAAGAGCCAGCCGTCAGCGCACGAAGCGTTTGTGGGCACCTGGAAGCCCACAAAGAACGATACGCTCAGCAAACGCCTGCCTGGGTTCGGCGCCACCATGAACATACTCTATGGAGAATCGATCTGTGGCAAGGGATTCGTTGACTCCATGAATGTTATAATCTCTCACTACCAGTATTACCTTGACCTCATGGGCGTTGGCCGTGAGCACTCTGGCGACAACCGTGATTGTGCTGAGCAGCTCCCGTTCAACCCCTCAAGCCCAACGGATGACCAGAAGCAGCAGCAATCAGGAAGCTAAAACAGACCCATTGTGCTATGGTCTTGTGTTGTACACCTGTTCTTGCTGCTGCCATTGATCAAGCTTCCAGCACTAAATTGAGCTACTGATTCTTCAGAATCTGTGAAGCTGCATCGGGTTGATGTTGTTTTGAATGGCTGATCACAAGACTGTATGTACTGTCTATGGGAATTGTGAGGTTTGTGGTCATTATACCATGTTGTCCATAGATAGTTTGTTTTGGTTTCTTTGGTTCTGTCAGGTACATTATACACATGTTTAAAGAGGATTGAACATACCAGGGCCCTTTTTTTTCTGAACTTCTGTATGTCTGCTTGCTATTGAAACATCGACTAGCTTTTTCTCAACTTTTTGTATGTCTTGTATTATTAGGTATTTAGGTTATCCGGTGCTAGTACATTGTTAGCATTTGGACTAGAGCTGGCTTATTCATGGAACTATTCTGGCCAGGGACAACTCAACCGAGGTACAGAAATGAATGATGGAAACTTGCTTGTATTGCACACTTGTTCTTGCTTCTTGGAGTGAGTTGAAGCTAGATAATGTGGACTCGCGGGGTGACATGGCAGAATGTACAAGCATGCGGAATGTATATGATTTTGAATCCTTAGCTAAACTGTTGGTCTGTGAGAAAATGAATAGAGTGTTTAACATGTTTAAGTTGAACTTAATGCCTCTATGGATTGGAGCCTTCGAAAGCTGAGAAACAACATTTGTTTTTCTGAACGGGTGCTGGCAAGGTTTGTCGCAACCTTGGGATCCAAAGGCCGGGAACTATTGTGCACAGTGAAAGACTAGAGAAATACATGCTGTCAAGCTGCGGATGTCAAAGCTGGAATGCTTTGCGGACAGACCAGTGACCAGAGAGGCTGTTGCTGATGACCACCAGTACGTGATGATCTCCAAGTACAACTACGCAGGGGCGGTCCTTCCTCGAGGCGCTACAAGGTACCCTGCGGATTGGGAGAATGGTCAGCTGGCGCCAGGGCGGAGGCCGGTGCTGTCCTCTTGCCTGCGGAATCTCTAAACCTAAAAATCCTAAGAGAAAAATGAGCCTAAAACTTTGGAATCCAGTTCATTTTCAATCAATTCAACACCCCTTGTCTAGTCTAGCACCCAGTGTCCAGCTTTCCTGGCTCCACCACTGGCTGACGCCATTGTTGTGGATCGCTGTCTTATTTCCTAAACTGTTGACTTTTTTTTAGTGCAGGGATGGAGCTAAGTGCGAACTGTTCTAAGGCCTTGTTTAGTTCCGAAAACTAAGGGCCTGTTTAGATTGGGAAACAAAATTTTTTGGGTGTCACATCGGATGTGTCGGAAGGATGTCGGGTGGAGTTTTTAGAGACTAATAAAAAAACAAATTACATAGCTCGTCAGGAAACTGCAAGACAAATTTATTAAGCATAATTAATCTATCATTAACATATGTGGGTTACTGTAGCACTTAAGGCTAATCATGGAGTAACTAGGCTTAAAAGATTCGTCTCGCGATTCTCAACTAAACTGTGTAATTAGTTTATTTTTTTATTTACATTTAATGTTCCATGCATGTGTCTAAAGATTCGATGGGATGGATGAAAAATTTTTGAGTGGGGAACTAAACAGGGCCTAAACTGTAGCACTTTCGTTTGTTTGTGGTAAATATTGTCCAATCATATACTAACTAGAGTCAAAAGATTCGTCTTGTGATGTGATTAGTTTTTGTTTTCGTCTATATTTAATGCTTCATGCATGTACCGCAAGATTCGATGTGACAGGGAATCTTGAAAACTTTTTGGATTTCGGAGTGAACTAAACAAGGCCTAATGTAGAAGCGCAGCAAAAGCTGTATAAGATTCTGTCCTGATGCAATAATATCAGGAGCCCTGGCTGCAAAATGATTCTAAGCTCTATAAGGCTATCTCCAATAGAACACCCATTTGGAAACCCAAACCCAAAATAGGTTTCCAACACAATACCTATAGCCTCCAACAGAGTACGCATACAGAAGACCCATTTTGGGTATCAGGAGAGGCATAACCCAAATTTGGGTATCCTCTCTCCTCGAGACCCATTTGCAGAGAGTGTTGTCTTTTAGGTCTTGTTGTTGGAGAAGACTAAAAATAGGTATGAAACTTTTTACCTGTAGCGCTACCCAAAGGACAAATGAGGACAAATGAGTCTTGTATTTTGGATGACCATTGGACAAATGAGTCTTATATTTTAGGTGACCATTGTTGAAGATAGTCTAAGAGAGGAAAGCGAATTGAGAAGGAACAGCCTGGCATATGAGTTCATATTATTTTAGGAAAAAGTCTACATAACCCCCCAAACTATCTAGGGTGGAATACTTCAGCCCCCAAACTATAAAACCGGATATTCTACCCCCTGAACTTTTAAAACCGGTCAAATAACCCCCTTGAGTGGTTTTAGAGGGTGGTTTTGTCTTTTTCTTTTTTATTTATTTCCGCTGAATCTTTGAAAAATCAAAATAAATCACAGAAAAATCATAAAATAAAACATTCAATTTTGTTGGACTCCTGGTGAGTAGATCTACATAGTGAATATATAATATGATATACTTTAGTACAAAGTTTTTTCTGTAGCTTTAAATCTATGTTTTTCTGTAATAAATTAGAATAATTCATATATGTAGTTTCTATGGTCCAATTGTGGTAAAATTTTTATGGTAGGCTCATTATTGTATGCTTGAACTGTGGTAAAAATTTTATACTCATTGGATCACATATAACTTAGTTATATATAAAGCATAGATTTAACAAGAATAAAATTAATAAATCTATAACTAAATTATGCTTGATCCAATGGATACGAAACTTTTACCATAGTTCAAGCATACAATAATGAGCCCACCATAAAAAATTTACCACAATTAAACCACAGGAACTACATATATGAATTATTCTTTTTAATTATAGAAAAAAATAGATTTAAATCTAAAAAAACTTTGTACTAAAGTATACCATATTATATATTCATTGTGTAGATCTACTCATCAGAAGTCCAACAAAATTGAATTTTTGATTTTATAATTTTTCTGTGATTTATTATGATTTTTTAAAAATTGAGCAGAAATAAATAAAAAAGAAAAAGACAAAACCACCCTCTAAAACCACTTTAGGGGGTTATTTGACCGGTTTTGAAAGTTCAGGGGGTAGAATATCCGGTTTTATACTTTGGGGGATGAAGTATTCCACCTTAGATAGTTTGGGGGGTTATGTAGACTTTTTCCTATTATTTTAGTAATCACTGATCACTCCATAGGAGTCATTGAGGTTTGGTAGAGCTCTCATAAAATTACTAAGATTTGCTCCAAGAGTTCTACCGAACAGCTCCTAAAAGAGACAAGGATCACAACATCAAATCGGAAACGTGCTCAGAGAATTACCAGAACAATACCGCAGTAGTACTGGTTTATAACTCAAGACATTTCACAACATTTGCGACTGGTCCGTCTAACAAAGAACAGGAGATTAAATCCGACGTGCGGCAGAACTATGCCGCTATGACAGTTCTTCATCTTACATAAGCAGGTTCCTAGCTAAGTACAAGGTAATAAACATACTTATCCAAACAAGTTCCATAGGGCTCTAAACTCTCGTACAAACATTTTGTTAAGTTGCTGCCCCCCAAAGTGGCGGATTTTGGGTCAGCCAGCTTCTGTGGTGTAATACTACAAATGAGGCTTGTGTGGCCTCATAAAACAGAGAAGCTGACTCCCAAGGGAAATGAGAAACAAGCAGACCAATAAAACCATGATAGGGGGGCAGTTGGCATCATGATGCTGCCCACTTTTACTTTTCAGTTAGACGTCTCCCCGTTCTGAGCATCCGCCAACTTTGGTTCAAGTTCATCAGAGAGATGGTTTGGCTCTACTGACGAAGAGCTTTCTGCTTTTCTCTTCCGGGTTAGCACTACTTCTGATGGAAGTGTCTCGTCAGCGAGAGAAGCTTCTTCACTGGCATCACCCTCATGTGCTGTAGGAACTGCCCAGGCTATGGGGTTCACTGAAACAAAATGTTGAAATGTGGAATCAGAAAAGTATAGTGAGTCTAGCAGTGTACATACTGCAAACAGCAACATGACATAGCTAATTAAGTTTATTATTAAAAATGCCGAAGAGAACTTGCTGCACAGCTAACACTTAACAGTAAGTAACCATGATGAACAATAGTTTGATGTGCATAATGTAGCAAGCCTCTAAGCATCTACAATAGAGATGCCAGGACAATAAAGGATAATTTCTAAACACATAGCCAACATATGGCAGTTAGCAAGGCCTGTTTAGATAATTTTTGGGAGGTCGAAAAAGTTTTCCCAACAAATCCCATCACCCAAATAACCTCACAAGAAATTCATCTGAATTATTGTCTAACACAAAAGGATTTCAACAGGTTAAATAAATTCGCTACTCCCATATCTAATCAGGGCTTTAATCTGATCAAGTAGTCATAGCCCAGATAACTAAGCATCCTAGCCAATCATATGTTTACCAAACCTCTGCTTGTGTGCCCATATATTTCAAGCTATATCATTCATGTGTTGCATAAAAAAAAACATTGCTTAACACGGAAAACTTCAACTAAGAATCAATAGCTCATGCATTACACTGGAAAGTAATTATTAGTTTGCTGATACCCAATTACGGACCTTCTTCTGGTTGAAAAGACTTAGAAGTAATTGTACTTGCTTCATCACTTGGATTTATCAACTTCGGTTTCTTTTTAACATAGTCCTGCCGCAGAGGTCTAGGTATCTGGAACGAAAACTGAGCTAAAGTTACACCCTGTGCAACATACTCCGGATTCTCTTGGAGGAACCTGCCAAAGTAAGACATGGAGGCTTTAAGACAGACAGGTTGAAGCACATGTAGACAATTCAGAAATATAAGGAACAAAGGCAGTGCATAACTGATACAGTTAACATCCGCATACTATTTATTTGGAATATCTACTCATTAAAGGCCTTAAAAACATACAATGTTTGCTGTGAAAGTTTTGCTCATGAATTCAAGATGTTGCAACTTTTCACATTCACAGTGCACTTTCAGGGAACATATAAAGCTCACTGGATAAAGAATAGCATTCAAGGAAGTTTTGAAGAAATTAGAATGGTCATACCTATCAATTTCAACCAGAGACCTAAGTTTCCTTCCAGTTGGAGAGGTATAGTATCTGAAAGCAAATAGAAGAGGGTTACACAAACATATTAAGTTCAGAATTGCAGTAAAAAATGTGTGACTTTGTATGTTCCAAAGGTCAATAATTTTATTCACGATGCTGCAGACGTACATGCTAAATCTTTCCTAGATCCATGATACTTTGGAGAACATTTTGGAAAAATCATAATGTTCCAACCAAAATGCAATGCACACTCGTATAAGCAGTTATGTTTGATGTATCATTAACGATGATTTCAAAGGAAAGATGACAGCCATAAAAAGTGGAACCAAATTGTGTTGCAAAAGAGAATAAGATCAGAGCAAATACAGCACTGAAAGAAAAGAATTACTTACACATCAGCAAATTTGGTACCCCCTTCACCTCTTATCCTAATCTGCCTTTCCCATCCACGAGGGGGTTGTGCAATATTGGGTTTGTCAATAGCCCAAAGCCTGCTACCATCCTGAGATATATCTTCTGGATCATTGCATGTTACACCAGGTTTCCATTCACAAGCTCTTTTACATACAAAAGGTTCCTGTATAATACGTTCACGAATTTCTTCATACTTCTCTTTCGTTGGGATAAGCCTCCATTTAAAACATTTAGCACATTGGACAGTGAATGCTCCAATAGATGGAGATATCCCCCTTGTTATGACTGACTTCTGCAAACGGTTTTCTCCCGGTTCATCTTGCTCTTTATCTCCTGCTTCAGAGTTGAAAACGACCATTTGATTTGATGCAGTTTCTGAAGCAAACCCGTCATTGTCAAATCGGGGGCCATTACTATCAGAAGGTACCGTAATCTGGCTGTTCTTCGATGATTGAGGAGATTTAGAACTTTCCATCGGTTTTGTACAAATTATTAGAGCCTGGGTACCTGCAGTTGGTAAATGTTAGAATTCCCTGCTCCAAACAGAAGAATGGTTCCATGTAGAATATGTGCACATTATATATCACATCAGTACTCATGAAGGTTCAGATATTGCATGATATATAATAGTGTGATGGATGACAACCTGAGTACCTGACCTGCATAAGCAAACCAACCTACTTGGTTAAGGATCTTTTGTACAAAGTTAGAAACTGCTGAATGACAAAAAGCACCCCTGATTCAGACTGATGCTAAGTGCAGTTGTGATTGGCTTATTTTATGCTTCACTAAATAAGAGATTGATTACATAGCCTAATAAACAATACAAGCTGCATATTCCCCATTAATCAACTGCACTAGCGATTCTCAATTATCAATCTGACACACAAACAGATCTCAGCAACAGAAATGTAGCTCAAGGGGTTGAGCCTACCTCAATTTCTTGAACAATAACATATATAAAGGCAAATTATTCATTGGGGAATCAAGATGAAATCTAGAGATATCAGAGATGTCTGCAAAGAACCCTATGCAAAAGGCAGGAGTTAATACGGGAATATCAATTTTGTTGCAAAATGCACAGCGCCCGCAGCTAGCGTAGATCGATCTTGCGCACTGAATAACCTAACTGAACCGCGCGTGGATGGAGTAGACTAGGGTGCCATGCAGCAAGCAAATCGCTCCCGGCTGAATGGAGAGAGAGTTGATTTGGATGTGATTGCTCTCACTCAGAAAAGAGGTGGTTTCCCAGACCAAAGCGAGCTCCTAAACCACCCCGTCCAGCTTGCCTAGGTCACTCACCAGAGAACGAAGAAATCGATCCGAGCCCGGACGGATCTCCACCCCGCCCCGACCCAGTGTCTACGATTTGAGCATGCAGGCGGCTCCAGCGGCGGCCTCCGAAGATATCGAGGTCCGGGGGTACGGAGACTGGGGCTGGGGACGGGGATGGGGTGCTCTGGGGCTGGGGACGGGGACGGGGACGGAGAGGGGGTGCTCCGGCGAACAACAGCGGGGTTTACGGCGGAGGGGAGGGGTTGAGGAGGGGAGTGCTTACTCGCGTTCTCCGTCGCGTGCCCGATGGCCCGATCGGGTTCTGGTCCGAATGGAGGCCTTGTGCGGCTCCCTGCAAACTGAGGCCCTCCTCGCCTCCTTGGTGTGAAAAAGATCAGCTCCAGACCTAGCATTATTTTTACCTTATACATACTACCTAGCATTATTGTAAAAAAAAAATTGACTACAGCATGAGCATTAAATTTCCAACAGTCACACCTCCCTACACCACGGAGCTCCGGTGAAGCCTAACTCACTAGCGGTGCCACATTTTCCTCCCTCTCCCACCACCGTCGTCATCATGGTCGGAGCTCCCCCATCCCAATCTGGCCTAGCTTGCCCTGCTGCCGCCACCTCCTCTAATCCGCCTATCGATCATCCCCACCACCTGGCTAACCTATATCCCAATGTTCAAAAAGACAACGCTAGGTGGCTACCTAGGCGCGACTATGCGCTGCACGAGGGGATCTCACCTAGCCTAAAGGGGTAGATGGACCCCTAGGCGGCGCCATCTCGTCGGCGGCACCGGTAGGGGAGGAGGGAGGATACCGCGGCAACGGTAGGGTGTAGGCGGGCCCTCAACGATGACCCAGTGTCCCTACATGCAGATCTGGAGACCTGGGGATGAGACGGAGTAGAGAGCACGGGCGGCGGAGTAGGAAGAGGAGGAGGAGGAAGGGACATAGGGCGCTGGCGGCGGCAGAGGAGGAGGCAGGGACATCGGGAACCGTCATGGGAGCCTCCGTCGTCATGCCACCTCTTCCCTGCGCGTCGTTCGTCTCCGACGTTCGGGCTTGGCTTTCTTGGCTGGTGAGGCACTCACGCGACGGTCTTTAGAGAGAAAGGCAGGAGAGGAGAAAGAAGTGAACTAGGGTTTGACCACGAGAGTTTTATTCCACAGAGAACAAAGCAAGGCCATTGATCAGAAATGGATGGCTTCGATTAATCCAGCTTAATCAGGCCGGCGGGATGAGAAGGCCCGAAGGACCTTTTGCGGCCCAGGCCCAAGTTGCGGCCTAGTTAGCCTATGTTTTGCTGGGTTTCTTTTATATCAACTAATAAGTTATGTCTATTGGTCCTTTTCTATTTTTATCTAATTTATTGAGCTTTTAAGCTCCTACATTTATATAATCCATTCCGCTATACATGAGCCTAGGCTCTAGGCCATGGGTCGTTGCCTAGAAACCGCCTAGCGCCTTCTCGAACTTTGTTGCCTCCCCGCGTTGGCCATTCTATAGCGCGCCGGAGTTGGAAGAGATGATAGTTGATAGGGAGACCTCACCATAACCCTAGCTCAGTGATCCAGGAGGAGAGAGAGAGAGAGAGAGAGAGAGAGAGAAGGCCTACTAGCACAGATCTGTTGTGTCGTTGGTGGTTCCGGCAGATCCACTACCGCCACCGTATGATCCCCCAAATGGGTCATGGACGGTGCGGGTGTAGGGAGGACTTCGTCAAGTGGAGCTCGTCAGTTGCCCCATCACTGGAGACAGAGAGAGAGAGCATGAGTGCTTCTGAGTGCAGGTACGGGCGCCCGAGTGTAGGAGTCGTGTGGCCGCCTTGGCTAATGCATGCACGCCCATAATAAATCATTTCCCAAAAAGATATAGAGCACCTCTGCAAGATCCTCTTTCTACTTTACTCTTAAAATGGATTGAAGAAAAAAAATCAAATTGTAGACTACATGGTCCATATACTAGTGACAAAAAGAAATATCATTCTCTCATTTATTCTCTCTCTTTCGTCTCTCTTGTTGCTAACAATCAAAACCGGTATAGACCACACAATATACAGATAGACAAAAGCGAGGTGTGGAGCGAGGCGCAACTAACCTCTTGGCATAGGCCACCACACTGATCTTTTTACGGTTTAAACTTAAGTGGTTAGCTCTCTAATGCCACAAGAAAGTTAAGGTTTGTAGTTGTTTTCCAACAGGGTTAGGATTGTAATCTAAGGTCGGATGACCACTAGAGGTCTTAGGCTGACGATTAGAATAACTTAATCACCAGTACCTATGTTTTTAGTAGGTACACTCTAGTACCCATGGGAGAGCTCTGACGAGGATTATAAAATAAAACTCCACGGAGCTACTCTTCTCAGACCTTTTAAAATGACTAGCTCCAATAGGTATTCAAGGGATGACCTTCACATTTAGCATTGAGTTATCATTGTCAAAACATTTTCTCAACATTTTCATGTGCTTCTCACCACATCGCTTGATCTAAATACATATGCAATGCTTCATGATAACTGCATTTAGCAACAAATTTGCCTCTCTTTATTGTACAGTTAGCTATCTTATCAATCCAGCCATTTTACTTGTCAAATTACCCATGGCCGATGTGCAATATCTTTGTCTTACACTTGTCTTTCATCTCATCCTCTCAAAGAGCTTTTATGCCTCAGCTAGCATTCATCATCTTCGCTCTTTCACTTGTCGTGCCATGATCATGCCATCTCTACTCCATGGTTTTATGTGGCTCAACTCATAATTGTGGAGTAAACATCACCTTTTCTCACACATGAAAATTATTAGTCCCTGGTTGTTATTTAATTACCAAAACGTGAAAAGGTCTTTCACCAATTTACACCACAAAAACATTTGCCCCTTGCCAAACCTAAAGACTTCGTGACCACTAGTGCTCTGGCACTTGCGCGCCACATGGATCTCTACATCTAGGACCTCTTCATCGACAATGACTAAGCACATCCTCAATGGCGTTGTCACTTGTTGCTAAATTCTCTATTTTAAAGGTCGAATACAATTGTTGCAGATCTGCAACACTACTTCTCTAATTTGATCGCAAACAAAATGCTACACATGTTTATTTGATGGAATAAACGTAAATGCAAATAATAAATTCTGGTCAAAAAGTAGTTTTGTGATAAAATTGGCACCCATGCTCTTCTACTATTTTTTAAAACTTTGCTCTTCTACTCTGGAAAGATACAAGTAGCGGTTATGTTGGCAAACCAAGATAGAAAAAGATTGCAAAGTAGTCCCTCGGTCTCAAAATAAGTGTCACCATAATATTTGTATCGCTCAAACTTTCTTGAATTTGATTAAATTTATAGAAAATATTAGCAATGTTTGTATCTCCAAATAAGTCTATCCTGATCTAATGGTACCAATTATGTATGATAAAGATTAATATTTATTTATATAAATTTAGTCAATCCTAAGAGTGTTTGACTTCTTAAGTAGCGAGATTGATACTTTTTTTGACCGAAGGAGTATATGTGATGTTTTGTGACAAGTGACAACATGATATGTAAGCATTTCACTACCGACCTTCTTTGGACTGGAGGATTTTTATATGGCGAATAGAGAATTTCTTTTCCTATAGGATTGAGCGTTGTTCATGCTTTTGGAGTGAAGGATTGGACCATAGAAAAATTGAAGGAAATTTTTCTACGCTGCCTATTTTACATCAAGATCATAGAAAAAGAAACACCTGGTTGAACCTTTTTTTCTTTCATTTCCGTACGATTAGACAAATGTGCCTCGTAGCTACTGATGCAATAATGCAAAGCTCTTAGCAACACCGTATGACGTTAATCCATAACGAACATTTATCTTATCAATCCCTTTCCTATGCTCTATCCAAACGGTTTTGCACCTACATTCCTATATGTTTCTCGATCCTCTGTTTTGTATAATCATTTTTTTAATAGAAATCCTACTTTTTTTTTCAATTCCTGTGTCTGATCATTTCGATGTTTTGAGGGGACAGTTCAAGCAAGGACATTGGCACACCGCACACTCACACGGACTTCACTCATTATAATCCGGGATCCGGATGGCATGTCATCCTTTCCGAATACACTCTTATGTTAGCAGTCAACAGCAGGTTTCGCAGTCTAGTGAATCGATCAGACAACCACGCGCATGGTACTCCTATCCTGTAAAACAAAGAGTGAGGCCTTGTTTAGTTCCAAAAAAATTTGCAAAATCGTCACTGTAGCACTTTCGTTTGTATTTGATAAAAATTATCCAATCATGGACTAACTAGGCTCAAAAGATTCGTCTCGTCAATTTCGACCAAATTGTGGAATTAGTTTTTATTTTCATCTATATTTAATACTTCATGCATACGTCTAAAGATTTGATGTGACGTAGAATCTAAAAAATTTTGTAAATTTTTTTGGAACTAAGGCCTTGTTTAGATGCAAAAAGTTTTGGGATTTTGACACTGTAGCATTTTCGTTTTTATTTGACAAACATTGTCTAATTATGGAGTAACTAGGCTTAAAAGATTCGTCTCGTGATTTACAAGTAAACTGTGCAATTAGTTATTCTTTTTATCTATATTTAATACTTCATGCATGTGCCGTAAAATTCGATGTGACGGGAAATCTTGTAAAGTTTTGGATGTATCTAAACAAGGCCTAAACAAGGCCTGAATCGAGCAAAGCAATGGCTGCGAAATCGGTTATCAAAACATTCCATTCCACTGAGCAACTGTAGGCTGCAACCCAAGGCCTTGTGCAAGGCCTTGTTTAGTTCCGAAAACATTTCGGATTTCGATACTGTAGCATTTTCGTTTGTTTGTGACAAATATTATCCAATTATAGACTAACTAGGATCAAAAGATTCGTCTCGCGAATTCCAGCTAAACTGTGTAAGTAGTTTTTGTTTTCGTCTATATTTAATGCTTCTTCGATGTGACGGGGAATTTTAAAAACTTTTTGCTTTTTGGGTGAACTAAACAAGGCCCAAATTGAAAATGGAACATCAGCAGACTCCAACGAAGGAACAAATGTTCCACTACACAGATCGCAGCAAGCACAGATCTGACAACAACATCACTGCCTCGTGCAAAAAACGGATGGCATCCATCGTGAGATGGCATCGACATCTCTCCCAAAGTCTGCTCAGAAGCTCGCGCTTTTCCATTTTCACAGCCCCAAAACCAAAACCCAGCAGAGCCAAACTGAGCTGAAAGGAGATCCGACTAGACTATCCGAGATCCTAATCTATTCTACCGTGCTCTGGTTCGCGCCGTCACCAGTCACCACGACCACGTGACAGGGCTTGGCTGGTAGCTCGCGGCCGGGAGCTGCAGCTGCGGCGACGCAACGCAGTGCTGCGCCGGCCACTGGTGCTGCTGCGGCTGCTGGTAATGGTGGTGGAACGCCTCCCCCTGCATCGCACCGCCAGCTGGGGGCGTAGAGGTCTGGCTCTCCACGCCGTGCTCGACCTCCATGGATGCGCCGTCGCCGTCCTGATCAGCGTCCATCATTTCCGCGCCTGCCGATGTGGAGCTGGAGGCGGCATGGGCGTGGGCCTTTGCGGGCGCCCACGGGACCATGGCCAGGCTGAGGTTCTCGTCCCCGGCGGCCATCTCCTCGAACAGAGCCCTGTAGTTGCTCGCCTCTTGCAGCATGGTGCCTGCAGGATGATGGATCAATCTTCGTTTCAGCATCGAAAACATAATTTGCCCAAATTAATTTTGGGGAAAAGGAGCAGCCGAGCAGGCAGATCAGGCAAAGGGGGTGGGGGAGAGGCACGTACTCTTGAGCCCATGGATCCAGTCGGGGCTGACGCGGAGAGACGCCCCCGGGCGGAGTGGGCCGTGCAGGAGGTTGCGTGCGGCCTCGGCAGGCTGGTACACCACGATCGCACGCTCCTCGTTCACCGCCGGCGCAGCCACGCCAATGGCCGCGGCCGGCGGCGCCACGTCGCTGCTCATCGGCAAGTGCCCCACCACGAAAGGCTGCGGCGTCACGGGCTCAACAAGCGGCACGCCCACCGCGGATTCGACAGGCGGCACATCGGCGTCCTGTGCGAGCAACGGCAACACAAACGCACGCGTCAGCGACCTCGCCGTGCTGCAGAACAGAGAGAGAGAGAGAGAGAGAGAGAGAGAGAGGGAGAGCGGGCTGGAGGTTCGTACGAGTCGGCGGATTTTGGTGGCGGGTATAGGGACCCCGTCGACGTCGAACCACGGCTGCGGCGCCTCCTCGCCCTTCCTCTTCAGCAACGGCGTGGCGTCCATGGCCGGCGGTGCCCCCACGTGGCCGCTCACCGGCGCCGCCTCCACCCCGAAAGCATGTTGCGGCTGTGGCAGCACGCCCGCGCCGGACCCGACAGGCGGCACCTCCGCGTCCTGCACAATCCCAAACCCAAACGCACGCCCGTTAACAGCAGCCCCATCCGCCGGAATCTAAGGACGAAGGAGGGAGAGAGAGCTAGGTGCGTACGAGTCGCCGGATCTTGGTTGCGGGGACGGGGACCCCGCCGAGCAGCCACGCCTCGGGCGCCTCCTCGCCGTTCCGCTTCAGCGCCGGCGCGGCGTCCATGGCCCACTCCCGTTCCGCCGCGCGCCGCCGGCCGCTGCGCTCCTCCCGCTCTCGCAAGTGGTAGCGTCTCGGGTAATCGAGCCGCGGCTCACAGTCGAATCGCAATGCGGGAAAGCGAAAGTCTCCGCGCAGAGTTGGAATCGGAATTGGAATGCGGCAGCGGTGGCGCGGGGAATTAAAACGAGGGGGAGGGAATGCGAGAGTTGGAGAAGGTTCAGTTGGCGCTCGCGAGGGCTCTAGAATATTTCCGGAGGGCGGAGAGGTGGCCTTCTCGTTTCGCTTCGCTTCCCCTCGTCTCGGGGCGGCGGGTCAGCGGTCAGGTGTCGTTGTGTTGTGTAGTACTTGTGTCACTGTGTGGCAACCTGCGTGTCAGGAGCATGGGCCGACGGGGACGGGTCTGGTCTGGTGCTGCGCGGGTGGTGCCCGCCCTGACCGGCTGGGGCTGGGGTGGGCCGCAACGCACAGATGAAAAAAGGATTCTATTTTTTTTTAATTTAGATTCTTAAAATCTCTATGGATTAAACACTACCCTAGATAATTTCATCCAAATCTAGAGGATTTTTACACAGACACGGAATCCAAGAAATATCAGAGATTATTTTTATTCCAGTGGATTTTAACATAGAGACACCGAATTCAATAAAACGTGCTAGAATTTTTTTTATCCACATTCTATAAATTCTACGAGCAACCAAAATGGGACCTCAGGCTCCCACCGAGGTCTCAAATTTGAGAGAGAGAGAGAGTCACAAATTCTACCTTATCCCCTCATATCTTTATAGAAAAATGACTGATCCATAGAGACCTTAAGAGCATCTCTAAAGGCTTTGGCAAATTGACTTGGTATTTGTTGTTGTTTGCAAACTCTCATAACAAAATGCAAATGATAAAAATAGGTCATCTCCAAAGGAATTGGTATTTGGACTGGGCAAATGATAAAAATAGAGGGTCTCCAGGCGCGCGCGCTTTTCTCGCGCGTGACTTTGCTCGCGTGATTGAGTTTGCAAAGCCAACCACAACTTGGCATTTTTGCCAAGTTTGCTCCCTCATTTGCCAAGTTGCCCAAATTGGAAACTCTAAATGCAAAACCGTTGGATAACTCTTTTGGAGCTTTTTGGCAAATTACTCAAATGCAAACCTCAAATGCAAAACCTTTGGAGATGCTCTAACGTCATTGCTTGGAGTTGGATTTTATCTAGTTTTGATTTCTTATTACTACAGCCTACAATGCGTGTAGAGAAGCCCAAACACGTCAAAATAATAATGATTTTAATATAATAGACTAAGCTTTTAAAAAAGGAGAGATAAAAGGAACTCTCTTATATTATTGTAGTGTCTGGAAAATCCGAAAGGAACCGATCTAAAGCTTCAGCGAACTCGGGCCTTAACAAATGATCGATCGTGAAGGCCAAAGACCAGCAGGGGTGATCTGATGTTGAGCGCTTAGTATGTGTCAAGCTACCACCATATGTTCCCCTTTTTTTTTTTCATTTTTTTTGTGACGGAATCCTCCTTTTCTCTTCTTCTTGTCCGTGGAGCCAAATCCACGCATAAAAAGCGTGAGTGTGTCTGCGTATTCGCGAAATAAAAATGAAACGGATGCTGCGATAGCGAAGTCCAAAGGGCTATAATCTCGCGATCGAGTTTCAGGCCCACTGTTGGGACCAGTCCTTTAGCCCGGCCCAATACACGGTTGGAAACCACAAGGTCGGATGCTACCTAACGGGCGACGGTCACCCGAGTGGTACAAAAACCCAGTCTCGATGAATGCAGAAAAGAAAAACGCCCGTATCTCCTTTCTTCCATAAAGCGACGAAGAACGAAGAATTCATAATCACACGACCTATACTAATTTTGACCTAATTTATAGAGAAGAATATAAATATCTATTACATAAAAATATAAACTGTGATGCTAATTTGATGTTATAGATATTATTTTTATTTTTTCTTTCTATCATTTTGATAAAAGTTAACACAGTTTGAATTAGGATAAAACTTTTGTATTTCAGTGAAAGGAAGTAATAACTATCACCGGTCGTAACTGACATAGTGATAGTAGGCAAGGAGGTTTCATGATCAGCGCGGGGGGGGGGGGGGGGGGGGGGGGGCACCCGCCGTACGGCCCCCTAGCATCGGCGAGTCATGAAGGGCACGTGGCCATTGGATGCTTCTATCTTGAGTTGGACCGTAACACCCACCGGTCAAGTGATCTGGCTCAAAATATCTAGAGGCAAGTTGGTCATGTGTAATAGCTTATAAATAAGATGAGGACTGATCCAACTAGCCTCACCTCTTGAGCATTTTTTCCTTTTCCTTAGGTTTTCCCTCCATTGGCTCTTGCTCATGAGGTCCACATATGAACATATGTGCTGAGATTTTTGTGGGAAGTCAGACCTTTTTTCACGTTGTACTCTAGGATTAAAGAGATGAGTCCATAATTTTGGTTTTCACGTTCTTGTTCTTGTTGTGTCCATGTTTTTTCATGTTCTTTTCTTAAAATTAAATATCTTTCTTTATCAATAGTTTGAAAAAACAATATCACTATGCACATAAAGATTAAAGTAAGAGTAAGTAAGAGCACTCTCAATGTATGAAACTATTAATAGTTTCTATAACACAGGACATCGTACCAAGAAATCATTCTTTCCAGTGCAAGATTTTCTACAACATATGACATACTCCCTCCATCCCCAAAAGAGTGTCGTTTTAGATTTTTGTACCACAAGTTTGACTCAATTTGTAGAAAATATGTGCAATATTTATATCTCTAAATAAATTTGTTACAAAACTACACTTAAAGATCTTTCAAATGATACTAATTATGTACTATAAATATTAATACTTTTTATTATATATTTAGTCAAAGTTATTTCTTGGGAAGCACAAACGACATTTATTTTGGGACAGAGGGAGTAACTAGTAATAGAAACCATATTCGCTCTCCAAATGGGTTACGACTTACGAGTAGTTTCTTGTCCAATGATAACCGTGAAAACCCAGTTTCTTAGTTAGACATGGTTTTTTGGATTTTTGTTCTCTCTCTTCGTTAAATCACTTGCCATATCAGCAAATTGCCTACGTGGCAGTATAATTAACATCTATAGAAACTACCATAGTTTCTGTATTATGAGTGCCTTAACACACGTATCACATCGTATTCATCAACTAAATATTTTAATAGGTAAATTTACAAAAATGAAAATATATACTCCTCTTGTCCTAAATTATAAGTTGTTTTGACTTTTTTGGTACACTCATAATTTATTTTGCTATTTATCTAGATATAATATATATGTAGAGACATACAAAATCTATTTACCAAAAAAATCAAAATAACTTATAGTTTGAAAAAGAGGGAGTACAAAATAATTATTTCAAACATATACAAAAGCATTTATTAAGTAATTAATAAATTAAAGTACATAAAAATATTGTTAAACAATAAAAAATAAAATAATGCATTGAAATATAATTTATAACTACCAATATATAAAATTGAACCTAAATCAAAACAATATTTAATTAAAAACTTAATAACTATATTTAAATATTATATTTTATATCATTAGTGTAAATCATTTCTCATAGAGATAAATTTTAAATAGTTTCATCATATGTATAATTCTTACATATACATATAAAATTAGATATTCCATGATTTTTCTAATACAAAATAGGAATTAATAGAGCATCCCAACAATCGGTAAAGAAATTGCTAGCGATGTAAAATAAAAATGTGTATCATAACACAGAGCAAAACCTAGCGTGAGAGAGAACTTTTGAAACTATTTGCAAGACAAGCTATTTCTCTCTTATCAGCGCAATGCGTGGTTTCCTTTTCGGCCGATTGCTAGCGATGTAAAATAAAAATGTATATCATAACACAGAGCAAAACCAAACGTGAGAGAGAACTTTTGAACTATTTGCAAGACATGCTATTTCTCTCTCATCAGCGCAATGCGTGGTTTCCTTTTCGGCCAATAGAATTTAGCTCAGGCTAACAATTTGGTCTTTTGTCGGGGACGCCCTTCGTAACAAGATCCAAATTGAATGTAGTTTCATACTTAAATTTTATCGGATAATGAATTCGAACAAAACAGATAACTAGACATCCATTTCCACCCATCATTTCCTCAATTTACTCCCGCTTCCATGAATTCACGGTCGCCTAGCTAGTGAATCATTCCTCGCCTCATTGATCGGTCGTTATTGCGTTGGCAACACCAGAGGTGGCCAGATATTTTTTTTCTTTTGTCAAAGTAGCGTCACCGTTGCTTGATGATTTAACCTAACAAATTGACAAAATGTCATTGTTTTCCTTTTCCTTTATCAAAAAATCAACATTGCTAACAACTATTTCTGTTGTCGCCCTCGTGCCGTCACCTATAATGCTTATTTGATATCATATAAATTAGTAGTTTTCTATATAGATTTAGCGAAACCTAAAAATTGTTTGACTCCTCAACACTTAAGGTTTTTTTTACAGTGGTGCGTGGAGTAGAACACATGAAAAAGAAAATAAAAAAAATGGATCGGTATATGTCCATTATACTGTAGGAAAAGGCCGGCCGGTAGTAGGCATCACAGGCCACTGATTTAGGGTCTGTTTGGTTCTTCTTGCTAAATTTTAGCTAGCTAAAATTATTTTAGCTACTCTTGGATAACTAATAGAACTAAATTATTTTAGCTCCTGTTAGTCAATGTGTTTACTACTTTAGCTACGGCCTTATTCTTCCGGTGCCTGTGATTCCCCCCGGACGAAGCATTGGGATTTTAGGAGTACATCCTCAAATTAAAGGGGTATCGAGCTGAGAAAGACACTTGGTAAAGAAAGGGGTGAGACGAGAAAAGCACTCTGTGAAGTAATTAGTGGTGTTTGCAGCGGCCAACGGGAGCAAAGTCCCCGCCTTATCTTGCCGGGGATTTGTTTTTTTCCACTGAAAATAAAGCAGGAGCACTGATTAGCCCTGCGCTACGCAAGCAAATGAAAGCAGGTTGTCTAGTAGCTGCTAGTCGACTGCACACCAGCTCTGCTAGCAGGTAGGTGAGTGAGGGCCGCCGTGGCCATGCGTGATGCTCCCATGCCATGCACGGGGCGGCCGGGGTTGTACCGGGACGACGCCCCGGCCAGGTTCGTGTCCTCCGCTTAGCTACCTCTCGATCGGGGTGGGTGCGTGCAAGCCAGTGCCCATTTGTATAAGCTGCTGCTCCCTTTTCTCCTGGATTCTGTGCTTGAGTGGTGTTTTAAGTATCACTTCCTCCGTGTCACTTCGCAATATATATAACACGACATGATCGATAACCATAATAGTTTACTTTGCTATGATGCTCAAACCATATAAAATTCAATGAGTTATCTGTTCTCTCCCCATTCCAAACTATAAGTCAGACATATCTTTTATTATGTATCGTAGCAGAAGCAGAAAAATCAAAACAACTTACGATTTGGAACGCATGGAGAGTATATAAAAGTTGTTCATAGTGTTTCATCTAAATAAAACCCATTTTCTCTTTCTTTTTAAGTAAGCTGCTATGTCATCAGCATATATATGATAAATGTCTACATCATCCATCCTAAAAAAAAAGTAGCATTCTAGCTATGAATCTGGACAAGTGTGTATTTAGCAAGGTAATAAATATGGATAAAGCTTTTATCGGAAGGTTATATATATACGTGTTTCCAAAAATGTCACACAATCATGTATGCCTGCATTCAGTTGATGGTTGTTTCATCATTTGGTCGATTCATGCAAGAGTAGTGTCCATTTGGTACTGCTAGTTGTTAGAGGAAGAAGATGGTTTCTGGTATCATTGTATAAAAAGTAAATACGCCAAAACCGCGAGCTTCCCCCATAAGTTTGAGCTTCTCTAATGGAACCATCAACTCCTCCAAGGAATTAGTAACATATAGGTAACCTCAAGCGAGATCCTACTAATAATGTGATCATGTTAATCTTGACTAGAGAGAGAGAAGAGAAACGGAGATGAAGAGCTGGCAAAAGAAATATGTATGCTAACTTGTAGCAGGCACTATAGCAGAAGCCATTTTGCGCTCCCAGATCAAAATGAACTAACAAGGAGGAGAAATCGGGTGAAGCGTACGTTTCACTACCTTCTGCTACAGTACTGCTATAAAAGCAGTTCATAGCGATTAAAATCAATAATAATCATGAACTGATCATGAGAGAATTCCATCTAAATGGACATGTGGTTGCCCAGAGTCCCACCCAAAGAGACCCTAAAGCAAAATAGGCCGGGTTTGCTTTCGCGCGTACGTAGTACTACCAATGCAATAGTGCTGCCACACACCATGACACGTAGCTTTCGCATACCAGAATACCGGGAATAGGATGCCGGGTTGGGACGGAGCTGCCCCCCGGCAATTGGCCGCCAACGCAGACACGCACGAAAAAACGACCGGACGGACAGCGCGCGCGGCCCACATCGTCTGCGACTGCATAGTCTGCATGCGTCGTATACTTGCAAGCTATCGTATCGATCTCCCGAATCCCGGGCATCCGGTTCGGCCTGGCCGCCGGCCGCCGGCTTTGGACGTGTGCATGATGGATCATGGTCCATCACAGTCGTCCCACAGGCACACTCCGGCCGGGATGGCGATCGATCGAGTTAGTGACGACTGACGAGTGAGGCAGCTACGCTGATCGAGTGATCCCAGGGCGACCACTGTCATGGTCGCGACCAAAGTAGGAAGGCGGGCGACTAGGACAACCCCAAACCAACGTTCGTGCGTGGCACACAGTAAGGCCTTACTTAGTTCATCCAAAACCTAAAAAAAATTTTCAAGATTTTCCGTCATATCGAATCGTACGGTACATGCATAGAACATTAAATATAGATAAAAAACTAATTATAGTGTTTAGTTATTCTACGATTAGATAATATTTGTCAAATATAAACGAAAATGCTACAGTGTCTATTTAAAAAAAAAAATACAACTAAACAAGGCCTAGGCAAAAAGCCGAGAATTACTCATACCACATTCAATAGTATTTTTCTCTTACAACAATCAGCGAGGAGCAGTCCGGCCGGCCAGTCCCCTCAATCCAAGCACCCTCCTGTCACAAACAGAATTAATGTCAGGTTTTACATCACGTGCCACCACTGCCGGGACCGGAAAGGCGAAACGTTGAGAGCTAGCTATAGCCAGGAGGAGCTGAAAGAAAATCTCCATCCGGACCAAACGTGGTGGCGGCCATTGGGTCGCAAGCCAAAACCAACGACGTCCGTATAACTATAACGAACAAAGAGAGTCATGCGATCCGGCGGCCGTGTACGCGTGCCTTGGTATGTATGGCGTTCACAGAGGTCTCTCGGGCACGTACGGCAACAAGGGTTCAGGAGCAGCACGGCACAAAAGATTTTGCAATGCATCCGCCCACAATGATTTAGTAGAGAAAGATGGAGTCCGAACAGGATTAAATATGCAGAATATGTATGCTAAACATGCATGCATGCCGTGCCGTGTGATTAAGAGAGAGTCCTAAAGGAGTTAAATTAACTGCGCAACGGAAGTTGTTATTTCGTATGCATGCACACGTAATTTGACTACCTGAGTAGAAGCTTTCTCATGTAATTGGTTCAGTAGAAATACGTTTGTATGGTTTATGGTTTATTTTGTGCCCCCAACCAAAGAAGACTAGACGTCCTATAAATTTTTTAGGATTTTTATTTCACGCGCAATGACACCTTACACGCCTATAACATACTTTTGAATTATAATTTCTAGATTTGATTTTGATTTTATATAGATTGTATAAGTTTCTGTCAATTTATGCATTGTTTGTAAAAAGACAAAGAAGCTAACATTTATTGGGAAGCCGAAGTCTATGTAAATTTTGAGATTGATTTTTACTATTCATTTGTTGTATATATTATACTTGTTTGCAGTTTTTTCATCTTGAACCCTACGAACAAGTAAAAGGTCTAGCGATTTTGATTTGCATGCACCTTGTAAATACACGGATGAGTTTACCGTATATGGTTTACGGTTTATTTGTGCCCCCAACCAAAGAAGACTAGACGTCCTATAAATAAATAAATATAAGCGATGATGTTCGATTTACAACATATAATCGAAGTTACCAAATACATCATCTACTATTGTTTCTTATATCATGTTTTTCCAATCTACTATATATTATCTTCCTTGTTGACAATAATCAATTTCTTAACGTCGAAGCCCTAGAGCGGCCAGGCAATGCAAAGCGCCGATGCGTCTTGTTGCGTACCGCGTTCCCGGAAGACTCCTCCTCCTCCAACGCGTACGTCTTGCGTGTTGCGCGCGCTGATCTCCAGAAGCACACGGCGAACACTACTGTCATATCCATCTCTCCCGAATCCCGGCATATACACGGTTAATTCAATTCGCCCTGGCCGCCGGCTTTGAACATGCATGCATGATGGACCGTGGTCCTGGTCCACCGCACTCGATCGCACAGGCTCCGGCGGGTCGGGGATACTACTACGATGGATCGGAGAGTTAGTGACGACTGACGAGTGAGGCAGCAGCAGCTAGCTGCATCATGATCGAGTGATCCCAGGGCGACCACCGTCCTGGTCGCGACCAAGGCCTTGTTTAGTTCCAAAATATTTTGCAAAATCGACACTGTAGCTTTTTCGTTTGTATTTGACAAATATTATCCAATCATAGACTAACTACATTCAAAAGATTCGTCTCGTCAATTTCGACCAAACTGTGCAATTAGTTTATATTTTTATCTATATTTAATACTTCATGCATGTGTCTAAAGATTCGATGTGACGGAGAATCTGAAAAATTTTGCAAAATTTTTTGGGAACTAAACAAGGCCCAAAGTAGGAAGGCGACTAGCCGACTAGGATCCCAATTTCCCCAGCCAACGTTCGTGGCGCACCCTCCTCTGCATGCATCACTCGTCTAGCTAGCTAGCTAGCTAGTATATTTTTTTTTCATTTCTTTGAATCTTCCTGTTTTGTTCTTGCAGTGACACTGACACATACGTACTAGGCAAGAACTGCCCATCTCTATATATTCAGTTCAGATTCAGATTTGAACCACGTGGCCCGAAAACAAACAAACAAAAAAAAAATCTCGGAGCCGCAGTCCCCTGAATCCAAGCAAGCACCTCGTGTAGTCGTCGTAGCAGAATGTCCAGGTGTAGACCGTGTTACATCACCTGATGCCACTGCCAGGAACGGAAAGGCGAAACGTGCGTATACATGAGAGAGCTGAAAGGAAACCCACCCGGAGCCAAACATGGGGTCCGGCCATTCGGTTGCCAGCCAAAACCGACGACGTCCGTGACGAACAAAGGGTCACGCGATCCGGCCGTGCGCCCCCCATGGCTCCATGGCGGATACGCGACCGAGGAGATGGCATTCGTTCAGCCTACCTGCTTATCCGGCGGGCGGCCGGGCATGCGCGCGCAGAATTTGCACTGAATTACTGGAGCAGTAGTACTCTGGTTTTCACCAAAAAAAAAAAAAAGCTTACTACTACATACTCTGGCCATGGCCGGTTTTTGTGTTGCTACTTTTAGCTACTGATTGCTCGCTGCTAAAGTTTGTGGGCTTTGTGTAAGATGCCACTAGCTCTTCACCGTATCTCTCCTTTGTGACTCTGTGTGTGTGTGTGGAATTCGGCCGTTGCTGCTCTATATATATCGGCGCCCGGCCCGCACACAGACAGCTCCAGCAGACGCCAGCTGATCGATCGTAAAAAGCAACGTCGTTGCCCCCAACTAATCCGACGCTTAGCCAAGCATTCGTTCTTCGTCGTCCCGTTGCGTGCTTGCTCTCTGCTCGTTCGGGTCGGTCGAGATCATGGAGTGGAGGGACAGCTTCTTGGACCTGGTGCTCATCCCGCTCAGCCTGCTCCTCCCCATGGCGTACCACGCCTGGCTGTGGCGCGAGGTCCGCCTCCGCCCGCTGCGCACGGCCGTCGGCATCAACGCCGCCGCGCGCCGCGTCTGGGCCATCGCCATGATGAAGGTATATATATATATATATATATATATATATATATATATATATATATATATATATATATATATACACGCGCGCGCGCGCTACGTCACGTCACCCACGCGCGGCGCATTGTTTGTGAATTTTTTTTTGTTCTTTCATAGTTGGCTCTGACGCTAGCTCTCGCGTGTGTGTGCCGGCCGGCCGGGGGATGATGCGTGCGTGTTCTTTAATTTGCAGGACAACGCCAAGAACGCGGTGACGGTGGTGCAGTCGGTGCGGAACGTGATCATGGGGTCGACGCTGATGGCGACGACGGCGATCCTCTTCTGCACGGGCGTGGCGGCGGTGCTGAGCAGCACCTACACCATCAAGAAGCCGCTGAGCGACGCCGTGTTCGGCGCGCACGGCGAGTACATGATGGCGCTCAAGTACGTGGCGCTCATGCTGCTCTTCCTCTTCGCCTTCCTCTGCCACTCCCTCGCCATCTGCTTCCTCAACCAGGCCAGCTTCCTCATCAACACCTCCGGCTGCCACTTCGCCGCCGGCGCCGACGACTCCGACTCCGACGCCTCCTCCTCCTCCCTCCCCGCCGCCGGCGGCCTCCCGCTGCCGCCCACCAGGGACTACATCGGCGACGTCCTGGAGCGCGGCTTCACGCTCAACCTCGTCGGCAACAGGCTCTTCTACGCCGGCGTGCCCCTCCTGCTCTGGATCTTCGGCCCGCTCCTCGCCTTCCTGTCGTCCATGGTCATGGTCCCCATACTCTACAGCCTCGACGTCGTCAATCTCAGGGGCCACAGCGGCTGCGTCGTCGTCAGCGGCAAATCTGCCGAGATGAACGGGAGCGACTGCACGCATGTCGTCTGAATCAAATCGATCTCGTCCAAGCAAGCATAAGCATGTCGTCGGAAGCTGCCGGCGGACTTGTCCTGAACAAACCATGCATGTGACCTGTATATTTGATTCAGTTGAGACTGTTGCCGCGCGCGCAAGGGTCTGTGATGTGAAGTCGTTTATTTGTCGGGCTAGCCGTCGTAGCTGATGATGTACTAGGAAAACAAACCTTTGGTTGCATGGATCGATGACATGGAACCCATACACATACCCATGCGGTGCCGGTTCGGTTGCTTTGCCTTTGCTGCTCCTGGTGCTCGACAAGTTGACAGAAGCTAAGTGTGTGGTGTGCCACTACAACACATATTCCTAGTTGGCTTTATCACTTCCTATCCCTTTGTCTGGTTTATCTTGACATTTTTTTTGGCCATGGCGGTTGAAGCAGCGGAAAGACAGCATGTGTTGGTGGCTGTTAGCATGCGCAATGTAGAATTGTACAATGTCAGTGAGTGCATGTCAGCTGTCGTGTATCAGGGCTGTCGTCCATTACCATGCGCAGCGTCAACACGCAGGCACATACCAGGACAAGGCTTTTTAAAAAAGAAAAGAAAATATACTCCCTCAATCCTAAGATAAATGCACATCTCACACTTCGAAGAATGAAACAAATTTAAATTTTGACTAGATTTATAAAAAAAATAGTATTAACATTTATATCTGTAAATATGATTAGTATAAAAATATATGATATGATTAATTTAATGACAATATAGATTTGGCCAAACTTAAGTTTGTTTGAATCCTTAAAGTGCAAGATGTACGTTTATTTTGGGACGAAAAGAGTATTGTCGTAAGGAAAATTACAAAATATAGCTCTGATCTAGGAAATCTTATGAATAGCTTACTCTCTCCGTCAGAAAACAAATAACTTCAAATATTTAAAATTTATCTACAAAAATTAACATTATACAAAACACATGGAGCTAATCATAGGTGCATGTAAACGATAAATGCCAGATCTAAGATATATTCTTCGAAAAAGGAAAAGAGATGAGGATCCATGTCATTTAGCAGCATCCTTGATCTACCTGAAATTTTACAGAAAGTTGTTTATTTTGGGATAGAGTAACGATCGTACTCGGGCCGGACAACTTTGCGAAATCTTATGGAACTATGAAATTGCTGAAGTCATATGCCCGCAGTACAATCATAATTTTTAGCGTTGTATAAGAAAACAACATTTGCTTTTGCAAATAAACGTGGCAATTTCTTAATGGAACTGTTTCCATCGGCAAGCAAAAACTCGAAGTCATTCTACCACTGTATGACTTTAGCCACACTTTTATGACACTCGATGAGGTAGACTTCTACCACTTTTATGGCCCCCGTGGGAGATGCTGAGGCAGTGAGGCTGAAGCCAGACTTGCTGATTTTTTCTGACAGACTCAGATGACAGCAATGGTGAGGATTAATGGTGCATCTTGTTCGCTTGAACTTATTAGCCAAATCTGTCAGCCATTCAGCAGTGTTTTTCTCTCACAACAAATCAACCAACAGTACTTTTTATCATGGCTTATGAGACATCACCACTAGAGGCAACGAGAACCCCATGGAGACAGACTCAGACGCGAGGGCCAAGAGCCTCGGCCGTAATTTGGCTGCACACCGCACACAAGCTATAACCATTCCATTTTAAGGACACCACCAGACATGTTCAAATGCTAATCTGCGTTCTTGCTACGAAGGTGTTATTTACAAATATGTACATTGCAAAATTGGCTTGCGCTTCAACAAGCAGTATGATTGCTCTATTTGTCTGTATGCTCCCTTTTTGCTCGCATCCAAACGGATGAAAATGGGAAAGAAAATGACGTAAGAAACAATTTACAGCTGTCCAAAAAATTCCAGTACTTGGAAAAATCAGTTGCTACTGTATGGATGGAGGGCTCCTTGGGGGCACTGGATGTTTGTCAGTTGCTACACATATAGCTCCCAGATAACAGGCAGCTAGCTTTCCTCTACTATATTGCTTTGGAATATGGAAACTCATAATCCAAGCACCATTGCTACCAAAATTGCTTCACAAAAGGTGCCATACCCACGAGATTAGCCACCTGATTACAATTTCAGATAAGTGTGTTAGCTTCAGAATAGCATATCAAAACAATTGAAGTAAATCCAAACACAAATACGAAGAGATGGAAACTTAGTACCAATACAAAGCTTCATTTAAGCAACAAAAAATCAGGCAACTAGCATACTGAAGTAAAAAATCCATGTGCAGCCTTCAACTATACTAAAGACATGCACATAAAGCACAAACATCGATAAACAACTTTTGAAGTCTTGCACTGACTAGCAAAAAAGACATAAAACTAGTTATGTTTTATCCATAGCAAAAAGTTAATGTATCATGAAACTTGCCTTTGCTGGAGTCTTCTCATTTCTGTTTCTTAGTATGACGAGTTGAGGAAGGTTTCATTGATGGTATAAGAGCTGAAGAAAGCAAAGTGTTGACATCCTCACGCTGTCGTTTCCTTTCTGCAACCAAATCTTTTTGACCATTTAACTTACTGGATCGGCTTTTCTTGAGTTCTGGCACATGGCTACTTGCTTCATCAAAATGAGATGGACGTGCAAGACCCACTTGAGTTAAATTCCCAGGTCTTGGTAGCTCAGAAAACTTCCTAGCTCCTCTGGCCTTATTAGCTTTCTTCATATCAGGGTCCGTTGGTGGATAAGCACCATCATTCTTTTTCGCTGGATCCAAAATTGCATGATTTGAATTATCACATCTAGGTTTCTCAGAAACCCTCCTTGCTCCTTTTGCCTCTTGTATCAACTTCTGCAGATCAGGATCTGCTGGTGGAGAAACATCTTTCTTGCTGTTTTCGCTGGTACTCTTTTTATTATGTGTCCTCACCTTTGAATTCTGAAACAACTCTTGGTCAGTTGAAGCTTTATTAGTTTCCTTACAAAGATTCTGCTCCACAGGTATATTCAATTCTGTCTTCCTTGTGACACAAGAGCCCTCATCACCTCGTTTAACCAAGCCTTTAGAAAGTTCCAGATGTTTATCATTATGCACAGCCAAATTTTTACCAACCATTTGTTTTCTGATAACAGAATCCTGATCCATGTTTTCTTGCATTGAACACTTGGTGACTCTCATATTACCACTATGCTTCTGTGACTTGTCTTCACTAGATCTCATAACGGACTCTTGAGCTCTAGGAATCTTTTGGTCCCATGATGATGTCCCTTTTGATTGTTCTTTTGATAGACTTTCTTTTTCTTCATTCCTTATAGCATGCGCTGGTTGCTCCTGGAGTTGACCATCAATTCTCTTTGAGCTCATCAAAGCAGCTTTTTTGTTATCCTTCTGCTTAAGATGACTAGTGTGATATCTATGAGTATCTCTGGAATGAGGTTGGCCCTTTTCAAACATCGAACCATATGGTCGTTTAATTGAGACAAACAGATTCCTTTCTTCAGCATCACGTACTAAGGAATCCCAGTGTGAATTAATCCGTAAAGTTCTTGCATTTCCAACAATCCATAGAGAAATCCTGGCACGTGTTAGTGCCACATTCATACGTCTAACATCTGCAACAAACCCAATGCTGCGTGCTTCACCAGTGTGATGCCTATCACCTGAAGAATTTGAGGCTCTAACAGTTGACAACAGCAAGATATCAACTTCACGACCTTGAAATCCATCCACAGTGTTTATTTCCATCTCAGAAACAATCTCAGGCCCAAAAGAGGAAGTGAACTTTGAACGCAGTAAAGAGAGCTGGCTTCTATACGGAGTAATGACCCCTATTTTCCTAGAGGCAAACTCCAATGGATATCTGTTCACAAAGAAAGTATCGAGCCTTAGATTCCTGCACAATAGTAAACATGAGCAGGTAGAGAGACAATACCCTCACCTGTTCTTCAGAAATGACAATATTTCAAGAGCTGCGTCAGCTTCAAACTCGTTACAGAGTGACTGTGTAGCAGCATTTCTTCCACAATGTTCACGACCGTCAGCAATATCAAAAAACATGTATGGACCAAGACACTTATGAACATGAAATGAAGCCGATTTATCTGCCACCTCAGCACCATCAAGCAGTTTATTTTCGTAGAAATGTAAAGATGGAAATCTGCTAATCTCTGGATGCATGCGATACTGCAGACAGGTCAAAAGAAATAATCAGCTAGGAATTAGCATTAAAGTTTACTGCTATTTCACATTTTGCATACATATCTAGCAATAGCAAATCAATAAATAAAGAAAAAATTTGAGAAAATAAGGGTCTAGCTGTGCAAATTCATGATAAAGAGAAATTTGAATATTGTTACTCCATTTAATCATGTCGTCAAGGTTGTTACTGTTCAGTATTAAGATCATTACGATTGCACAAAGCTATTCATGCACTAGAATCCGATCATATAGCACAAAACAGAAGACAGCATAAACTGTTTGGATGGCCCAGCAATAGAAGGCCTTATCAGTAAAGAATATAAGGAAACTGAAAAGGCCGCAGCCCTTCCTCAGGAATCCCCTGAGGAGCAAGGCATGCCAATCATGCAGAGGTGATACACAAATCTAAGCTGTGTTATAGAAAGAAACATAATGCAATAATAAACAACCTGTTTGGTGAGCATAATCACTGGATAACCAGCTCTTTGTAGGCGTTCAAACATGCTGCACTCATAAAGAAACTTGCTAGCCAATCCAGACATCACAGTAGCAGGTAGTTGCTTTGGATCACCAACCTTCAAAAGGAACATTTTTTAGTAAATAAGTGCAAAATCTCTATATCTTCAGTGTAATTCAAAATAGATGTATCGCCAAAAAGTATAAAGTAACACAATACCATAATACATTTAGTTCCTCTTGATTTCAGAACCTGAAGGGGAATTAGGGTTGCAGGCTCAAGGGCCTACAGAGAGGAAATCAAGACAAACTTATGTTAGAAAAATAGAGGTAGAACAAAACAGAACCCAGTAAGTGCTAAGAAAATACCTGTGCAGCTTCATCAATTACAACAACATCAAACAGAGCATGCTCCGAAAAAGTACCATATTTATTAGATGAAGCAGTTTCCGAGCAAACTCCATAAATGTCACCTCCACACCCACTAAGTGTAGTCACAATTATTTCTGCCTCTCCAAGAATCGACTTCCGTACCTTGTGCTTTAGAAACTTGTTTTCATCAGCTATTTTCTTTTCACGAGCATGAGCAGCGGCAAGTTCTGCAGAAACTAGCCTTTTCTGTGCATACAAAAAGTTAAGCTTTCCACCAAGTGCTTCATCAGAAACTTCATCTACCTCATCTTCATCAGGTACAGGAGAACCATCTTCACTTTTATCGGACTCAATTAGTTTTCGCCTTGATTCATAATATCTAATTCTGTCCACGACCTTCTCCAATTTAGACCTAAGTGAACTAGAGGATTCAGCATCAGATGATTTTTTGCCATCATTATTAATCTTCAACTGATCTGATAATCTTTGCTCAACAAGTGTGTCAATGAAGAAAGGCAATGAATTAGAATGGACTGTCTTTGCATTACCAACCCTCACTATGTAAGGCTTATACAGCTTTCCATCAACACCGTACAATCCCTCACTGAGCCTTGACACAAGCTCATCAACTGCAGCATTTGACTGCGCACAAACTAAAGCCCTTCCTTTCGCAAACCGCTCTGTCGCTCGAGGACATTCTTTCTGAGAATCCTTTTCAAGTTGTTTAGCAATGGCTGCATCCTGCCAAGCTCTAGTTACTGCAGTAGATTGGCTAATCTTTGCTCTTGGCTTGGTAAAATCAGTACTACCCACGTACTCATTTCTCTGTGACTTGTAAGGGCCACCTGCATGTAAAGATAGCAATGCACTTACAATTGCTACGATTGTTCTTGTTTTACCTGTACCTGTAGAAAAAGCGAGTACAAATATTTACACTTCTTACACATGGTGGTTAGAGTTACACAAAATTGCACATAAACATCATGGAAGGACAAACCTGGAGGGCCCTGAATAAGGGACAGATCAAAATTTGCTTTAGAGCTTGTTGACCCAATGGCAATGCTTACAGCTTGGAGCTGGCTATCATTGTATGATGACTCTAATGTTTTCCTCATAGGGTGTGCAAGTCGATCAAGGTACACTTTTCCAGATTTATGATGGCTTGCAGCACAAGAAACAGGATTCAAGATTGCCGGAAGCACTGGGATATCATGTAACGACGACAGAGCACTGAATTCACGAATTTGGGGGGTCATGCTCATAACCCGATTCAAGAACCACTTACTTCTTTCAACAAGAAGTCGTTTCACTTTATTTAGACGTGCATTGTCACTAGAAAGGAAGAACTTCATCACAAAAATCAATGCCTTATTTTTGTCACTCTCACGCCGGTCCACCTGAAAGAATAGAAAAATATTTGACAACACTTAAAGAGTATATTTCATTGGACTGGCAAACAATTATGGGAACAACCGTACCTTCCCAAGCACATGGACTTGCTGTCCTTGGTTCTTCAGTGGATCTTTCGTGAGTAGTACTAAATCATTCTCTGAGCAACCTCTGAATTTGATTGACTGGCTATGCTCAGGGCGGGCACGGACAATAAGGAAATCATCAACTCTTTCAACTGAGAGGATAGATATGCTTCCACACATCATGTCATCAGGAGGGGTCTCAACATAAGCATTTTGCAACTGAGCCTTGAACTCTTCTAGAACTAATGGCTGGAAAATCTCAACATATTGAGCTGGTGAATCAAAACATACCGGAACTTCTTTTAAAGCGGGTTTTTTTACTATCTCAGAAGAAGATAACCCAACAACAGCGAAGTAGTCCATTTCCAATATGTTTCTAAACCAGCTACCCAGTTTAGGTGGTTGAAGTCGCCGAGTAGTTGTAACCCTGCTGCCAGAACCTGGTTTTCTTCCAACAGGCACTGGAAGCTGAACAACTTGTCTCTTAGGAACTAATATACTAGGCTTTCTTGAAAGAATCTGTGGCCTTCGGTAATTATCAAGTGCATGGTCTAAAGGATCATCTTCATCATCAGATATATCCCTGAAGATAGATTTAAATTTTTCTGTATCTGACAACAATTTAGGACGCAGTTGTTGAGAAGCGCCAGCAACAGATGATTTAACCACTTTAGATGAAGTGGAATTATTTTTTGTGTTCATTGGCAGCCTCGGTTTTTCCATTCCAAGTAACCCTTTTGTGGCAGCAATGTTGTCCCTACTATCTGTTGACACAGGTTTAGAAGAGGCACTAATATTACTAACAGGATGGCATATCTGTGGTTCTAAAGGTACGTGTCTATCATCGTTCAGTGTTATTTGTTCAAGAGGTGTAGCCTCTTTCAACATATCAGAAGCAGTGGATGCATCATTCTCAATAACTGATGACAAAACCTCCTCACTGGACACATCAGGTGCCAGTAAATTATCCTCACTGTCTGAAAGGAGAATTATTTCCTGAACATCTGGTGAATGGGAGGACTTTGTGCTTTCAACATCCACAAAACTTTCCATGCCAGAATGTCTCTCCTGAACTGGAGAGGGAACACTAACAATTGGTTCTTTGAACATTAACCTTCCCCTTTCAGTTTTTGTGGCAGCCTCCTTGGACAGTACAAGTTTAAGATTTGAAACTCTCTCTTCAAGTTCTTTGATATTGACTGCATCTGCATCTGAAAAAAGGCAAAAGTGTTACAATTTTTTTTCTTTTTGAAACTTTAAACAGATTCAAAGATTTGAGCATTCTTTATATCTCTAACCATGTGAAATGATATTGTCAAGATCTTCAATGTAGCATTGAATGGTACCGCTATGTGAACATTTTAGTTCTTTCAATAAAGAGAGCATGCACTGTTTCCAATGTCTGATAATCACAAGGAGAGATGATTTTCCCCAGTGAACCAAGTGAATAAACCATGAAATATCCATAGGATCCTGAAACACTGTCATCGTACTGCAAGATTGGGTACGGCAATTTGTGTTGATCCTCTCATAGACCAAAGGAAGCAACTCAAGCAAACGAACACAAGATATCTGAAACAAAAGTTAGATATGAAGGTATAATAGGTGGAAATAACAACATGAACAATGTTGTTAAACTTCATAAGAAACACAGCTAGAGATTTACCTGACACTGTTTGAGACCTATTAGCTCCTTTCCTTCTCTTAGGCATGTGGAAATAAAAGGCCAGAGAGTTGCAGAAAGCAACGTGCAGAACTTCTCCCAGTTAGTAATATCCACAGCATGTTCTGGTGGACTAGCTAGGATACTTGAAGAGGGTTGTCGCAAGAAACCCCCTTCTGAAGGTTTTGCTGGCTGTGCATTTTGAGGCCTTTGAACGACAACCTCCTTAAGTAGTTTGCATATGACAAAAAACAAGTGATGAAGACTATGAAAATCTGCCAAAACTGATCTTCTTCCCACCTGGATATTCCAAAGAAGAAGATAATATTATCATTAACTATTTCCTACTCAAGGAGGGAAAAAGGATACAGCTGAATGAATAGGTAAGTGAAAAAACATGTTCTCCTTGATCCTCAAATTGAATAGCACTACTGCCCTTTAGAACTAAGAGCATCTCCAAGAGTTCCTAAGAATTTCTTCCCAAAACCATAGAGTTTTCCAAGTCACCAAAAAGTATAGGGAGGAGTAAATAAGATCATCTCCAACAGTTTCCAATAATTCACTTCTAAAATATAGAAGACAATTTTACATCAGGAATCTCATACTATTTCTAAATTATCCTAACCACTTTTATATATTCTTTCTCTCTCGTACATTTGCATCAGCAACCTTTTCCTACTCTTTATTCTTTTCCCTCCCTTCCACCTCTAGATTGGCCGAAAGACACGCGCCTTTGGATAGTGGCAGGAGGGGATACGCGCGTCAGGCAATCTGCGGAATATCCGTGTGTTCGATGATTTTTTTTTCCAAGTGCCAAAAGACTGGGAGGTGGGATTGGGAACTGGAGATGGGTTTTTTCCATTCTTGCCAAAAATCCTGGATTGGGATGCTTTATTGGGAACTCTCGGAGATGCTCTAAGAGATACCATAATTCCCATCCCAAAACTGTTTGTACAAAAATCAGACTTAGTGGTATCAGTATGTGTGTACTCAGGGTTCTTTAATACAATGAAACACAGCTCTCCTACGTGTTCAAGAAAAACAGATTTTAAATATGACCAAATAGTTTCTGGTGGTATTCCTCCAGTAACTGCAAGAAACAGACAGTCTAACACCAACCAAGCGAATTTCAAACTTGGATTCATGCTTCAATTCCAAAGTCCAAAATGATGATAAATGCCAGAGACAAGGAGAGTCTAAAATTTTACCAGTTGGACTACATATCTTAGACCCAGAAAAACAGCAGTGAGTGAAGATGCACTCGAGCACAGAAATTGAAGCCCAGAAGTCAAACCCCGTGCTTGGGATACATGTTCCAAGATAGCTCTCCCAACTTGACGCACATGCTATAATAAGTAGAGTAATGAGTAATACTGAGCAGTTAGATGCAATGAGTAGGATTATAAAACATAATGGAAGTAACCTTACCTCGTTATTATCAACTAGCACCAATATCAAACTTTCTCCCATCATTGGTTCCCAAGTCCACTGCTTTTGGAGCCCACGTTGTTCAATTTGTGTCATGACGTGAATGGCTAACCTAAAAGATATTAATTTCAAAGTATGACATTCTGGTAGAAATACTTAGGACTTAAGGTATGAAATCAGTAAATGATATGCCAAATTGCCAATGCAAGATATCAATATAGCATTTGAAAAAAAACTAAATAGATCGAATCAGATGAAAGATGTAGATTTAATAAAATAGAACCAACCTTTTAAATATTCTCAGTAAGAGAGTGCAAAACTGTGACACCTTGACAGCATTAATACAATCCTTCCCACCACCACCATCATCAGCACCATTTGGAACTTGCCATGTAAATGTTGAGGAAACTTCTCCAGCATGTGATGATAACCAAGCATTCACAGGCACTGACCACTCTGTAGCTAATCCAGGCTCTAAAATAGAAATATGAGATAACCCCCAAAGGACTGCTTTTGAAAATGCTATGGGTAGCTTAGAGGGTTCCAACTGAACCATTGTAAGATACCACAACAAAGGCACGCATTTCCAATCCTTGCATTCCCGACTTGCCAACTTGTTCAGAACATTGAAGTCGTTCCAACAACTTTGAGACTTCTCTTCAGCATCATGCGAGAAAGGTAACTCATCGTCGTCATCAGCAAACATGACAGAATTGCTTACATTGACCTTTTGAACAGCTCCATACTTCAATTTATAGTAAATCAAAGCAGAAGCATCAGAAATTATGATAATATAGATGAGAACAAGTGCAGGTTGCCGCAATGAATCATGTAAGGATGTATCCTCTATCGAACTGATCAAAGATGGGCCCCTATTAAAAAAATAAAGATCATAAGATGCCTGAAAACAATAGATTAATGAAGTAAAACTCAAAGGAGAAAACGTGCTCAGGCACGTTGTCCAAAAAAAATCAGAAAATGACAATCCAGAAGCAGCACAAACATTAGTTTGTTTGAAATAAACTAACAAATATTAATCCACTATATTATTCAGCTTAATGAATTGCCTAGTCGGAAATATGTGTGAGCAGTCACAGTCAGTAAGAGATAGACAGAGAATAGTTTGGGTTGGATGAGGTTATTTCACTCACGTGGCTCATCAAATTAAAATCAGTAAACTGGAAGAAAAAACACCTAGCTCAGATGACAATTCAACTCATGAACAACCAATGTAAACCACTTGACAGTTGACACACACCTGGTTACATGTGTGTAGTGTTGCAAACCCTGCTCAACCTGTAAACCCAGGCCCATTTTATAATCCTACTTCCCATATGGCCAATCTACATGCTAACTAAGATTAGTTCAGAGTGAAAACAGTTTGACAGCACATGTCCTAGGGCACCATACTATTTTCATACTGATTAATTTAGAAACAAGGCAGCTGAATAAGAAATTTAAAATTAAAGATAAGGAACAATGTTAACCAATAATGTAGCACTTAACAAAAGCATGCATGGCATCACAAAAACATAACAATCCAAGAAACATTAAAAGCATATCTGCTATGAGATACTATGTGGGCAACAAATCAGTGGTTTCCTCTCTGCTTCTATTAAATAGCATCATCATGAACTATTACAGATGACCTCAATACATCATAATGAGCAATCAAATACATAAACTATTGTCAGAATAAGCATCCGTGCTCATTACCACATATGGGCGCATTCTGAAGGTGGGCATGGAGGACTCATTGTGTAGCCTCTTTGTACAATAAGAAGTGCAATCTGGAAGGTAAAGAGAATTAGGAAGAAAAAAACGTCACTAACACCAACCAATAACAGTGTATGATTTTTGCAACATCAGTAAATGAAATGAGAACCAACATACAATTTCAAAAACATAAACAAAATCCTTTGGTAGCTTGGTTAGCTGTTTTCCCACTAAACAGTGGTTTAAACCTCCTGTGACAGAATTTATTAAAGGATGGTTTACTTTAAAACACCAAGATACTTCAACCACTTCATCACCAAATGTACCAAAACTCAATGATCCTGAATAGTGTGTTATTAAGATGGCAAGTTGACAAGGTCAATCATGATTAATTTGTTCCAAAGATCATGCTATTGCATACATCTTCTGAAACAAAAGGAAATCACCACACAAAAGTGTGTATGTTGCCATTGTGGATGACCTTTCAAACTAACACAAGAGGTATGTCCTAGAAAGGTGGCACTCAATAGCCAGAAAAGAAAATGAGGGAATACAGGAAACAAAATTGTGAGGGGATTTAAATGGAAACTCAAATAACTTGAAGGCAAAAAAACACCAAGCTAACCTTAGTTGCAGTTTTTCTCATTAGAGCACTGAAATTATTACTCCGGGTAACTTGATGAAGAAGAAAATACAAAATGTTCCTCCTTTGCTTTTCATGTTCACCGTCTTGTAGCGCTTCAAGTGACTGCATACAGATAACTAATCTGTCATATTTACATAAATGTTTCCCAGATTGAGGACAGTCAAGTAAAGGAATAAGAAACATGCCTGAAGAAATGGGAGGAAAAGATCAAAAATTTCTTTGTGACTTTTCTCATTGCGTGTATGAAAACAGTGACCCAATAATGTGTTCCGCATAACACTAGGTGATAGTGTTGTTCTCAGCCAAAGCTTGCAACCTACAACAAGCGAATGTAAATCTTGCAACAGTGCAAGCATCGCAGGTCCAAAGAAACTCAGCACACTTACCAAGCATTTCAAATGAAGCCTTGAGGCAGCTTACAGCACACGACAAATCAGATGTGTCATCGCTGACATGGTTAAGTACAATATTCAGGAATGGGTACTTTTCCAGAACTCCATCTTCAAAAGCTGGAGCCTCAAGAAATCCAAGGCTGAAACAACCAAGTCAACAAATTAACAGGCATGATGTTTATAGAATACATATGCAGTGAGCCATGTTTTAAACTTACATACAGTGATTTAAATCCAAGCCATATGTCAGCTCTTTTGAGCTGCACCCTTGGTCTCGAATGTTCTGAAGTAGATGGAAGAACTTCCGCTTCCAAAAAGGTAATATACTTCTGTAATAAAGGTTGCAATGGCTCCAAATCAACTGCTCTCCTGCAAATTATTGTGAACATATTTACATGTGATGACTTTATGTTAGAATTAGCTTGCGCCTTCCCTATTGGGCTGGCTGTTGGCCTCCTCAGGCCCATGTACTCTGCTATATATATGTGTGTATCCCCCTGTAATCAATTCAATTAATCTAATACAGTTGGCCAGTTCGGCCTTCATGGTATCAATCGCCTGATCGGGTCCTGTGCGACCCCTTCACGCGCTTCCGCTCCCTTCGTGTGCCGCGCCCCCTCCTCGGGCTGCGCCCGACTCCTCGCGCGCCGCGAAACTCATCGCCGCGCGCAGCCTCCCTCGCGCGCGCTGCCTCCTTCTCCCTGCTCCGCCGCCCTCCATGGCTTCTTCCCTCTCACCCGCCTCCTCTGGAGATGCTGCTGCCTCTGCGGCTCAGCGTCGCGATGAAGCCCTCGCCGCGGCCAAGATCCTGGAAGAAGAAGCCGCCTCCGTCCACACCGATAACGTCGAGCGCCGCCAGCAACTTCAGGAGGAAATTAACCTCCTCAAGACCGCTGCCGCTGCCCAGGAGCGCGTTCGCACCGCCGCTGCCGCCCTCGCTGCGGAGCGTGCACAGGCGGACGCTCTGGAGCAGCAGGCAGCGGCCCTCCGCGAGCGTCTTCGCGCCGAGGCTCTCCGGAACGATGACGACCGCTCCGTCTACTCCGAAACTGAAGCTGTCGCCCACCTGCACCGCCAAGCTGCTGCAGTGCAGAACATCCGCAACCTGGTGCCCATCGTCCTTGACATCCAGTCCTCCAACTATTCCAAGTGGCGCGAATACCTCCTCCTCACCCTTGGCCGGTATGCCCTGAAGGACCATGTCCTTAGCGACAACCCTCCGCTCGATGACTCGGCCTGGGCGCGCATGGATTATGTGGTCCTCTCATGGCTGTTCAACAGCATCTCTCCGGACCTCCTGGACATCGTCCACGAACATGGCGGCACCACTGCTCGGGCTGCCTGGCTCGGGATCGAGCAGCAGTTCCTAAACAACCGTGAGTCTCGGGCTCTGCTCCTTGATGCGGAGTTCCGCAACCTCACTCAAGGGGCGCTCTCCGTCGACGAGTACTGCCGCAAGATGAAGAGCAAGGCTGACGCCCTCGCTGATCTTGGCGAACCTGTCAACGACCGCACCCTGGTGTTGAATGTCTTGCGGGGCCTCAACGAGCGTTTTCAATTCATGGCTCAGCTCGTCACACGCCAGCGCCCGTTCCCCTCCTTCGGCGACGTCCATGCTGATCTTCGCTTGGCTGAGCTCAACATGGCCCCGCCCTCGGCGCCTCCTTCTGCTCTCGTCGCTTCCTCGACTAGCAGGCCACCTACCTCCTCAACAGCACCCGCTCGCACTCCCCCAGGCCATCCCTTCCCTGGGGGCACCTCCTCTGGTGGTGGTCGTGGCCGGCGCCGCCGCGGTGGGCGTGGCCAAGGTGGTTCCCAGGGCGCCCAGGACGGCCAGAACAGTTCGCACGGCGGCTCCCAGTGGCCGTCCCTCTTCAACCCATGGACAGGCTCCATCCAAATGTGGCCTGGTGGCCCTCGCGCTCCTTCTCCACGTCCCGGTTTTCCGCAGCACCACCAGCAGGCCCACATGGCCGGTCTGCACCAACAGCAGGCCCTCATGGCTGGGCTTCATCACCCTGCCATGGCGCCACTTCCTCTGCAACATGCTGCTCCCCCCCCAGCAGGCCTTGGTATGCAGCAGCCCCCTGTTTGGAGCCCTGGGATCCGCAGTCCCTTGCTAACGCGTTCAGCACGGTGACTCTCACCCCTCCGTGCAACTCCGACTGGGTTGTTGACTCTGGAGCCACCTCCCATATCGCCTCCAGTCCTGGTATGGTCACTCCCTCATCCTCTTCTGTTTTTCCCTCCTCCATTGTTGTTGGCAACGGCGCCACTCTTCCTGTAGTTGGCACTGGTTACTCGACCCTCCCGGGTCCCTTTCGCCTCAACAATGTTCTTACTTGCTCCTCTATGTGGATGACATTGTCCTAACAGCATCCTCACAACAGCTCCTCCACCGTGTTATTGAGGCTCTGAAAAAGGCATTTGCTATGAAGGATCTTGGTCCACTTCATCACTTCCTCGGCATGCACGTTGAGCAGCAGGGCAACTCCCTCTTTCTCTCTCAACGGCAGTACACTTTGGACATCATCACCCGCAATGGCATGAGTGATTGCAAGCCTTGTTCCACCCCGGTCGACACTTGTGCCAAGGTCTCTGCCTCTGATGGCCCCTCTGTTACACATCCTACAGCATACCGCAGCCTCGCAGGGGCTCTCCAGTACTTGACCTTCACCAGGCCAGACATTGCATATGCCGTCCAGCAAATCTGCCTCCACATGCACGACCCTCGAGAAAGTCATCTCACTGCTGCCAAAAGGATCCTCCGCTACCTCAAGGGCACCTTGGACTATGGCCTGGTCATTCCGAGGTCATCTCCGTCACAGCTCACTGTCTACACCGACGCTGACTGGGCTGGCTGTCCAGACACCCGCCGTTCTACCTCGGGCTATGCAGTCTTCCTCAGCAGCAGCCTCGTCTCCTGGTCATCCAAGCGGCAGCCCACCGTCTCCCGCTCCAGTGCGGAGGCTGAATATCGTGCAGTTGCAAATGGCGTTGCTGAAGCTACCTGGCTACATCAACTCCTCCAGGAACTTCATCACCCCATGTCATCAGCCTGCCTCGTCTATTGCGACAATGTCAGCGCCGTCTACCTCTCCACCAACCCCGTACAACACCAGCGTACCAAACACGTGGAGATCGATCTCCACTTCGTACGGGAACGCGTTGCCATTGGGGCTGTTCGGGTCCTCCATGTCCCCACCACATCCCAATTTGCTGACGTCTTCACCAAGGGTCTTCCTTCATCCGTCTTCACTGATTTTCGCTCCAGTCTGAACGTCCAGCCAGCTACCGTTCTGACTGCGGGGGGGTGTTAGAATTAGCTTGCGCCTTCCCTATTGGGCTGGCTGTTGGCCTCCTCAGGCCCATGTACTCTGCTATATATATGTGTGTATCCCCCTGTAATCAATTCAATTAATCTAATACAGTTGGCCAGTTCGGCCTTCACTTTATACTTAAACTGGGCCTGGTTGACAAAACACAACATGTTAATCCCAACTAAGTTGAAACAAGACTCAACATGCCTATGCCGAAACATCATTAGAGCAATTGCTCATAGAGTTAAATAGTGAGTTGTATACACTATACAGCAATAGTTTCATTGAATATAAGGCTGTTAATTAATTGGATTCTTCAAAGGATGGCTTGGTGTGGATAGAGAAGCAGGAAAAGATGGGAGAATGATTTTCGGTTATAATATGGAAAGGGAGTATTGAAAGCAGAGGAAAGAAGCATTTGTGCAACAGCAATATTACCAAGAGTTGAGGAACAACTAAATAGATGAAACAACTGAGGTGGTTTTAACAAATTTATGAGTATCCTAAAAATTGTGCATGAGTTCAAAGTCAGGGAAAATAGAGAATACATGCATAAATAAATGCAACGCCATAAGCTTTCTATAGATGAAAAATAAACTGATTTGCTCTTGCTATCATGACCATTTAGGGCAGGGGCGGATGTATATATGGCCATGTGGGTGCGTCCACACCCAGGAAAAAATTGAAAACAAGTTATAGCTATCAGATTTCTACCCTATTTGCACCCCCCCCCCCCCACACACACACACACCCACATGCACACGACACACAAAACCCAAATGTTTGCACCCACAGCCCAGGTCAGCCAATGGAGAAAGTTTAAACAACCGAGCAACTCCCCAGCAAGCACTAGGCAGCCTACGCACAAAATAAATCCACGCACAATCAACTTGTCCCTGACACTCAGACGCCTTGCCCCTGACGCATGCCTTCTCCTTCCTAGCCTCTTGCATCGCAGGAGGAAACTTCGGTGGTCGTCAGCCGCCGCTGGCTGCACCGCTCACGTGGCACTATTGTCTAAGTGATCAACGCGTAGGAGATGAGGCATCCAAGCAATCTCTTTTACTCATCACCGATCACAAGACAAATCAATAAGAAATTTCAAAGATTCTCTTAACTCTTTCAATTTCCATCAATCTAAGCATCCAATTTGCTTTCAGTTTTATGGTTCTTGGTTGTTTGTCTTTGTCCTTGTCCAGATTCTATGGTTAGGTTGATAGGTTTTTTATTATTTGTATGACACTCTCTTCGTCCCAAAATAAATAACTTTCCAAGATTAAAAATTTAACAAAAAAAAAGTTCTACAAAAAATGAGACACAATTTAGGAGATATCCTTCAAGAAAGGAAGGAGATGAGGGTATATGTGTCTTTTGTCAGCATCCTTAATTTATCTTAAAATTTCTAGAAAGTTATTTGTTTCGGGATGGAGGAAGTATTTCATAATTTGTATATTCTTGCTGCCGCTGGGATACAGATGGAGAGAGTTTTCAAAAGAAAAGCACGATACTGGGTTAGTGCAAGAAATCATTCTATAAAATCTTTTCTTAAAACTAAATGATTGAGTATCTTGTGGTCGAGGATTGCATTTTTCCAATATTGATAATCTATTGTTTCTAGTTGTAGCATCCCCTAACTCTACTCTGGTAAATGGTAAGCACAATTACCACTATTTTATTATTAATAATGTACACTAATATGCTTGTTTTCAATATTTTATAATGTTAACCTTGCCCATAGTACTATTAAATCACACTGTTCCTTTGACATTTACCAGCATGGCCACCCTCCATATTTCTCTAGCTCCGCCCCTGATTTAGGGTCACTACCACTTAAGGACATGACAATATATATTCCATAGGTATTAATACTTCAAGTATGAAGTGCAAGTGCTAATAAACAATATGGTTGACAAAAAACAGAAACTATCAACACGGTTAACAGATCCTAGTGCAATTTCACCACCCGGCCACCCTGCCTAACTAAATCCCAAATTGCACAATTGAGTAGATGAATATTCCTATCTAGTACATCCTTCAGAAATGTCTAGTAAGTTTCTTGGCTTAAGATGGACAGGCAAGTGGAAAGTGCATTACCTCAGTTTCCCCATTGATCGAGCTAATCGAAGCCCAATAGCCCGAGCTTTACAACTTTTGAAGAAAAGTAGGGCATAGACACCCTAGATTTGAAAGTTTTAAAAACATTGTAAGATACAGGTGGAGAATCTTAACAGTACTATTTGAGCAATAGACTAAAATAATGGTGAGAAATATGTATCATGAACGGCTTGATTATTCAGAACATATCCATGTTTTAAGGCTCCAATACTCAACTTAGACATTGTTAGCTGCGCTTTGAGCAGGGTCAAGGGAAAAAGTTAGCTTACAGGGTATTGCTGATTAGTTGAAAGGCTCACTTCATACGTCTCATCAATTTTTTCAATGAACATCTGAAACTGATTAGCCAATGATTGGTCATCTAATAGAACAGGATACATCAAAACCTGCAAATATGAAGGAAAGAGTATGTTATGATTGTTACCGTACTTAAGAAACTGTGGGAGTGGTTTTAAATATCTCAAAGAACGAAAAAGGAAACAAGAGTCTGTAATGGTTACTTGTTTTAAAAATAAAAGGACCAGGTTCATCGGCAGCAGTACACAACAAAAGAAAAGGGAAAAAAGCTGTCATTTACTGCCCATTAACACAGTACAGCATATGCACAGGCTAATTATGCGTCCTATGTGTCGTAAATATAGCAATTGCATTTGATTAATTTGTTGGAATATATATGCAACCAATGGGTGTCAATCTTCACCTAATAACAAAAACAAAATCAGCTGCACAGATTATGCAATGATGGTAAGCAAATAATTGACAGTTTATCTTTATGTACTCTATGCAGGTGTTGTGACCTATTACTACTCCCTACATTTCTTTTTATTGGGCGTATTATAGGATTTGAAAATCCTTTAAAAATATACTTGGACCATCTGTTAATTTTATGAAATATCATCAATTGCTACAAATAAATGTTGTGTTAAAAGATCTGTGTAACATCGATACATTTATACAGCTTTTGTACACTAAACATGCCTATAGTTTCACTAACTGTTAGTCCTTTTCAATCCCAATGGTACCTCAAGTTATAAATCATTGTTCATGCTCATACTTCTCAAGAAAAAAGGTCAGTAGAAGAAATCCATGTTTTACAAGAGGAAACCGATTTTTTTTACAGCAAAAACTGTGGGGGAGATCCCCACAGTTTTAGAAATTTTGTTGCAAAAAGAGAAACTGAAAAGGCATCACATGAATGGAGCATACTTCGAACATTATGCTAACAACTTCTGCACCATGGCATGAAGGGTCATATTCCTTGAGCTGAATCTTTGTGTTGATCTGAATAAGATGTCCTGTTACCCTCTCTTCATCAAGAAGCCGCAATAATTTCAGAAGGGGATCAACAGTATCTGACTGATATTCGGTATCGAAAAATCCTTGTGCCTGGTGGTGTTCACATACACATTGTGTGCAAATGCCCATTTCTCGGGAAACTCTTCTCCATAATATTCGAAGAGATGAGTTCTCATCTTCATCGTCGAAGAAGCCATGGAATGTCTCCAAGAAGGGGCTCATTATATCAGCATATCCACACCAAATATGATCTTCTTTTGGTAAATTTATCAGAAAGGTATAGCAATGTGAAAACCTGCAGGTGATTAGACAAACATGAATGTAAAATATCTCATCTCAATGGGATAACAAGGGGAAATAAGAGGGAGCATCACAAAACTAGAATCTAAATGCTTTTGTTGTTCCGACACAAGTCAAATTCAGATAGATGTCTTTTATTCGCAGCCACAAATTACATCAGCTTTCACCCACAGGGACGGTCTTTCACATGCAGGTCGAGTGTTTTTTTTTAAAAAAAAAAAAGAAGTTTCTATATTTTTTTTCAAAAAAAAAATCCTTACTGTAAATATTGTGTCGAATGGTCTACTTTTGAGCACATTACAAATGTCAAACTATGTCTGCAATGACCGTTTAATAAAAAGTTAGGCTTCACAAAATCTAATTCCTATCAACTATGTCCCCAAGCCAAACGCAACATAAAAATACTGCCACTATATATCCAACAGCATGGATTCTGTTACAACAATGATTGCATTCATGACATTAATAGAACCTGAAATCTGCAAGTAATGTGAGAAGAAAGAGAGAAGCCATAGGCACATACTTAAGAATGGGGACGGTGCTCCAAATGGATACCCGCGGTTCTTCTCTATGAACTAAATGTCTATTTAGTTCATTTAGTTACAGAGAAGAACCGCGAGTATCCATTTGGAGGGCCACCCCCATCCTTACACATACTACATTCGCGTTGCACTATTCCAACTTCCCAAAGCAAACCTCGAGCTTATTAAGGTCCAGCAAGCTGCTCGAATCACAATCTCAGTGCAATCCTAAACCCACGACGACAACCCTAAACCCGCGGCCGATTACGCGTCGTACCAACCGCCACGCCACCTTAAGATTAAGAGCGACGCGAAGCGGGGGGGACGATGAGGGGGAGACTAAGACGGCCTCAGCCACGCTTACCACTCCTCCTTGGCGCGGATGAGTCGGCGGTGCTTGGCGGCGGACGGCTCGCCTCCGTCATCGGCGTCCTCGTCCTCCTGGATCCCGCGCCATCGCTCGGCCAGGTCGAGCCGCCGCGCCGCCGCCATCGCCGCGGACGGCGGCGGTCCGTGATCGGCGCCGGCCCGGCGGGGGTTCTAGGGTTCCGGCGAGGCGGCGAGCGCGCGCGCGCGATAGATACGGGAATGCGAGAGCGCCGGAGTGCAGTTTCGGAACGGAAGGATTTGCGGAAGGTATCTGCCGGGCGAAGTTATAGGCAGTGGCGGCCTCTTGCTCGGAACCGCCCCTCCGTGCCCGCCAGTTTGGGGAAGTACGACGAGCGTTCTCGCGCCTGGCGCTGTTGCCGAATTAGTGTTACTGTTTTTTTTTCCCTTTTCTCGTGTGTTATTAAGGGCACTCACAATACAGACTCTATCATAGAGTCTAAAGTTATTTATTACCTCGAACAATGTGGATTTAGAGTCTAAATAAGACTTGGAGTCTTATTTTTTTACCTATTTCTTCGATAAATATGCTGCCACATCAGCAAAATACCATAAATAATATGTAATTAAGTGTCTTGGACTCTGTAATAGAGTCTTGCATTGTGAGTGGCCTAATGTCTTGGTTTGTGAGTAAGGTTTGTAATGTTAAGCGCACACACAAGGCATCATATATAGCGTCAGGAAAATACCGAACTTATTAGGGATGCATGATGATATGGTTCACCTAGCTAGGAAACCTAATGCACGGGCCTTAGGTTGTGTTTGAATCCATTTACCATAAACTTCAGTATTGTTATGGTATTCGGATCTATGGTAAAAGTTTAGTCCTCTATTCTACAACGATTGATTTGCCTCTCATTTAATTAAGCCATGCACATGCACGGCGATGGAAAAGCCACCATAAATGCATCACTGGGCATCCGGTTTGTGGTCTGCGACACCATCGGCCATATCATATTGTCCTGGTCGAGGACAAGAGTCGATGTTGCCGTCGGTCAAGGAAAAGGAAGCCATTGCGCCGGTTGCAGAAGGGTGCACCGCTGCTGCCAGTGGAGTAGGTCAAGTGCCACCATGGGGATGTCGCGTGTTGCCGATCAGGGAAGAGGTGGTTGCGCATAGATCTGTTGTAGATAGGTCGCTTCGCCAATGGGGAAAAAAGGGTGTCACCGCCGCTATGCACTAACCGGGGACGAAGAGGGCGCGAGGGAGGATACGAGAAGGAGGTCGTTGTACGCTGTCCAGGGTGCGTTGGGCGCCTACAATGTAGATCTACTAGGACCTGCTGCCAATGGTGAGGAATAGAAGCCTGCCATCGATGGTGAGGAGGAGGACACATAGGAGGATATGGGCGTCGTCACTGGTGGTGAGGAGGAGGGTGTGGAGAGGAGATGGGCGCAGAGGGGCAGGGGCCAAAGGGCATTAGGAGGGTGGGGGTATGGGATGTCCAGCTCCCCCCTAAGACTTTTTAACCTAATTTTGGGCCTCTTGGGGAGCAAATGGACTACTCTTTAGATTTATAGATTTGCTCATTTTTAGCCCACTTGGATCCTCATGACAAAAGAAGGTTAAAAGTACAGGACTAAAGTTTTGTCATAGGATCTAAACAGGGCCTTAACCTAGACCTCGTCCAATACCGCATAAATAAATAATAGACAAAATACATGATATTGTTTCACTGGTCACATTTGATTGTCACATTTATCATCCACTCTATATATATTCGCTTAGCAATAGGCCATAGCACTGCAACACTAGGAGGTGTGTGCGCCTCTTTCATATATACTCGTGTTGATCTAGGTGGAGGCTCAAAGCCATGGAGGCATGGACGTTGTCAAAGGTTACAAAAGATGAAGTGAATCTTATTTTGAGAGAAAGTAGGAGGAGATGGAGCTTGGAAGGGAGTGGATGCCTATTATGCTTGTTTCTATGGAGAATAGAGGAAGAAGATGAGAGGTGAAAGGCATGTTGGTTGCAGGAGGCCATGAGCAAGGGCTAAGGAAGAAGAAGATGGTGTTTATGCAAATATTGGTAATGGCATAAATAATTTAGTTTTTTGCATGGGTCCTATCTTAAATTCCACCATATGTCTTATACAAAGTAACACGTTATAGCCACGTCACGTATCCCTTAGGTTTGTTTGTTTCTCTGCATGATGGTAGCTTTGACTGAGTGTCGTTGCTCTAAGTCGTCTAGGTGATGGCAACCACCAAAACTAACAAAAAAATCCTCAGTCAACATGATCTTTAGTGCCACAAGATGCTATCACAAAGCTAATGCACTAAGATCCCTCCAAGCACTCCAAATATGCAACCACAAGCAAGCAAATAAGAGTAGAGGCGCTTGTTGAGCTCTAACATATGTATATATCAGCAAGAGAGTCCAAAAAGTTCTAACTTGCTTAGTCACACACTCTATTTATAAACCTATTCAAGGAACTAGTCATTACCAACTTGGTGGGTTGAGAATGACACCCTATAGAAGATCTCTGGTTGATCACTAGAGTTCCCTCAACTAGACAACGACCACTGGCATTGTCAAAACTAATCATCACTATGCTTGAAGCTCTGGTGCTAGGTCTCCGGGGAGATAATTGAACATTTTCATTGAGCGTTAAATTCCAACCGTGCCAAAACACCCCCTCTGTAACTAGGCCCTAGTGCGAAGCTCCGACGGGGTCATCTGAGAGCTCTAATACCCTATTTAAACTTTTCCATGTGTGTGCCTATCAGAACCAAACTCTGTTGCTCACCTCTCTGATGGCACCAGAATGCAAGGCTTGCTCAATTGAAAAACTAAATGGCTTAGGTAGTGATCTAAGCTCCTTCACTGATGCCACACTGTGATCAACTAGAGGACTAACATAACACTAATCTTATATCATGACAAGATTCTATAGTTTTGTTTTGAGGAAACATGGTTATTTGCAAAATAGAGAAGTAACATTAATAAGCTTTGATATCAGCTGACAAAGTTATTGGCCTGATCTTCTAGTAGACATGGTTGATTTTATTAGTGAACTCAATATTCACAATATGGGTTTCTAATCAAGTATGTTTTGAATCCCTACAACCGTTATAACAATGCTCTGTTGTTTATCGACCATGCACAACACGATTGAACTTGCCAGAAGGCTTTTCCTCCATACAAATCAAAGATCACTAGCAAGAACATAAGAACATGCAATAAAGTTTGCAAAAATGAATGAATTATATGGGATACAAATGTTGAAGTTCTAAATTTGAATGGACGAATTGACGTGGTTGAATATAACAGTAATAAGGGCCTTGATTCATAGTAATTAGACTCGACATCATAAGTACTATGAAGAATTTTCGTTTCATGATGGAAAACTAGAGCTCAATAAAATTCCACTTCAAAACTACTGATATCAAAGTGTATAATAATAACATATAGTTGTGGCTATTGAGGAGACGAAAGCCAAAGGGTGGATGTCCTAAGGCACCCTTGGGCATGCTCTACCTGGTTCGGTCACACTCAATGAGGTACAGGGTCCCAAGGATGGATGATTACAAAGGCAAAAACTTGATAATAGATGACGTAACACCTAACCCTAATAGAAACAACATGTCATGATAATTGCAATACCTTACTAACATTATAAAAAGTAGGCTAGATTCGTGGACCATCAAGTACTCACGGATCCCAATCAAACCTGAACGAAAAAGTTATAGCCTTCCCATATATGTTAGGCTGCTAGTGAACAGAATGTTGGGTTTGCACTCTAGACAAATATTATGCATGGTGCATCTACACCCCATAAGTCATAGTGTTCATAGAAAAAATCTCTCCAAAATTTAGTACATGCTCAAATTACTTTTTTGAACATGATCGAACGACCAATATTAGATAGTAATATTGTTCTCATTTCTTTCTTTAGACAAATTTAGGATCAAGCTTAGATTATTTTTAACTTATATGATAATATGCAAAATGTTGCATGTATCAATAAAGTTGTACATTATTGATTTCAGTAGCTTGAAAGCACCTTTATTAGACATAAAATGTGAAATAATCAAGAGAGATGACTACTTTTGGTCATCCAACTATTGCCCGATTTGGTTTTGACTGTACAACTCTAAAACCATAACATTTTTATCGCTAAATATTTAGAGTTGGAGGTTTTTATGTATATATATTGTGTAAGGTGGAGCCACTTCAGAGACATGCTTATACACAAAGGAACTGGCCTTATGACACATAGGAGGGACCTAACTTATAATCTATTAAAGGCCTTAAATGATACGGATCCTCTAATAATACTGTTTCACTATCATAAAATGAGATGGCATACAAACAATTTTCCTAACATAGCACTAAATTTGTAGAGAGGAGAGAGAAAAGGAGTAGAGACGAGTTTCATCTAAAATTGTTGGACGCTCTTCCAAAAACTTAGAAAAACATTCCAACCTAGTATTATAAAGAACAATGTTTTTGTCACATACAAATATATAGTGAAAGAGGATGAAATTAGTGAGGGCAATTTCAGAAACTACCACTATTATCGCAACCGACAATGACAGACACACACTGCTTCTAATACTAAGTCTTTTTCTCCTTTTATTGCAGTCAAGTTACAATCAGAACTATGCTAGTCTTTTCTCATTTTTCTTCAAATCACAATCAAATTCCAAAGATTCACAAAGCATGTTCACCGTTATTTCCTCGAAGGCAAGGAGGTGAACGTCTAATTTCGCCTTTACAAAGCTCGGTCACTAATCAGACATAAATATACTATATGTTTACCTAATAAAATTTAAACTGTATATTAGATTGTAAGAGGAGCAAGATTCATTTATCGTCACAAATAAGTCTCTACTACAATAGCTATAGCTTTCAATAAAGTTCATATTTTAGTTACTAGGGGAAGCATAACCTAAATTTGGTTATCCTCTCTCCTCAAGATCTATTTGTAAAAAGATTTATCTTTTGTCTTATTGTCGAAAAAGATCAAAAATAAGTATTAAATCTTTTACCTCTAGCGCTGCTCGAGTGACAAATAAGTATTATACTAGCAAACGTGCCCGTGTGTTGTAACAGGAGACATAATTTTTCAAACAGGATGAACAATAGCGACAAAAATGGTAAGTACCTACTTATTATGTTTTACATATCTATACCCTTAATAATAAAGAGACAAAATTTCCGTCGTTTTTTGGTCCGGTATTTTTTTTTGGTCTGGCCTTGTCCATCCGTGAATCCTCGGACTCACCCAAACCACAACGACAACCATGGCCGCCTCCTCCTCCTGCTTACTCCCCGATGCGCATCATCATCTCCTGCTCAGCTACCACCACCTCGTTGTCACCGTCAGCCTGCCCGTTGTGTGAGTGAAGATAGTGGAGGCTTTTCATCAGTCGAGGACGCGCTCGGGTCCTAGCCCGCCCGCCGTCGAATCAACACTGCTATCATGAGACACCACGCCGCTCCACCTCAGCGTGGCCGCTGCCGGCCGACGCAGAGAGGACTCGCTGCTGCCGGTTGACGTGGGAAGGCCACGTCGCTCGACCCCAGCGTCCTCGTCGTTGTTCGACGTCAGGAGGCCACGTCGTCTCATGTCATTGCTGGTACGCCGTACCCTTCTCTCCTTTTCTTCATCCGGTTCCCTACACGGAGATCCCCAAAGTCGTCGTCGCGCCCGCCCTCCATCCAGTCCCCTTCGCCACCCTCCATCGAGTCCCCTGTGCCGAGATCACCGTCCGTCGGGCCACGGGAGCTAGGAGCACGGGCTCGTACTCCGCGTGACACCGCCAAGGAGTGCGCTCTCCGGCCAGGCGCCGAGCCACGGGAGCCGGGAGCACGGGCTCCTGCTCCACGCGATGTTGTGAAGGAGCTCTAGCAGATTGCACAGCATCTGCCTCCTCTCACTAGGAGCGTGGGCCGCTCAACGCAACCCACCAAGGCTCATCCGACGGTGGAGGGTCCAAGCACGACGTCCGCTTCGACCACGACGTCCGCTCTGACCAATTCAATCTAGTACGTGCTTGCTCGTGTCTGGCTTAGATTTAAATTTAGATATGAACAAATAAACCAATCTAAAAAAGAGTCTAGACGAATATTAGTTGAGACGAAAATTTTAGCTAAAATTTTGGGGACGTGGATTCAGTGACTTTACTCAAGGAAGTCACAACGTAACTTTCCTATGGATATCTGACGTCTAAGCGAGATCGAAGGGCTCTCGTGGCTTGCGACCAATCAAAGCACAATCTCGATATTTTTTTAACGAGGCAAGCAGAGCTGCAGAAGCTGGAGCCGCCGGTCGCGAGAACACTCCAAGGTTGTGACGCCGACGGGGCCTTTCCAGCGCACCGGCCTCCCAGGCCGCCATGCTGCCCTCCAGCACCAGCAGGGTTAGACGCGTCCGCGTCTGCTCGCGCTCCGTCACGCTTGCTCGGCGCCGCCTCCTGTGCTGCTTGGCCGAGCCGCCCTTGGAGAAGAAGACCCACGCCGCAAGGCCCTTGAGGAGAGGGAAGTGGTTGCGCTGACGAACTTGGAGACACAGACATTCGCGTTGCTTGTGCACTTGATACACCTTGAGTCTATTATACAAATCGAGTAATTGGTTTAATCCATTATGCGTATGACCATTTGCAATGTGTGCTTGTATTGTGGGACTCTGAGCGTATGCTACTTGCAGTTAAATTGACATCAGTTCCTGGCCAGCCTCCTGGACAGAGCAAGAGACGTGCTGGAGCTCTGCGTTGAGAGTGGCAAAGCTGACATGCGTTGGTTCAGCCATCACGCTCGCAAACCCGCCTGCAGTATGACGCTCCGAGCTGGCGCTAGGCACCGCACGCGGAGGACAGCGCCAACGGCGAGCGCGAGCACCACGGAGCAGCGACCGCGAGCTCGGAAGTCGGGAGAAGTGGAAGGTAAGAGCACCGGTGAGAGCAAGGACATTGCCAGTGACCACGCGAGAGCGGGCGGGTAGACGGCGGCCCACGCGTGTACGAGCGGGTAACAGCCACCGTGCCTCTGCCTCGGCCACGCACGCTCGTCGTGCAGCCCTCTCGCGCCACGACACACACGGCGAGGAGATGTGCGCTTGCGTGAGAAAGTCAGCCCACTAGGATCCAGGCGCCGACGAACGCACGGGTTGGGAACATCGCCAAAGCGCCAACAACGCCGGCCATGCTATTCCGCATCAACATCGTCACCTCCGCCACGTCGTGCTCTGCCGCCGCCAGAACGCGCGAGCGCCCAGCGGCAGTTGCCCAGGCTGAAATGGCCAACTTTGGTAATTGTTTATGCTTAAAATCACTTTGTGCGTTGGATTTTGAATGGAGGCACCAGATCAACAGAAAAGTTACAACGTGACGTTACAGAGCAAAGTCACTGAATCCGGCTCCAAATTTTGGCCCCTGTATTGTACTGCTACGTATGAAAACCGGGGCTCGGCAGTCGGGACTCGCGAGGAGCCCGAACATTCGCACTCGTGCCCAAAAACAGTCGTGCACACTCTTTGCTTCATCTCTTTTGCGATCGTATCCTCCACACTTCGGTCATTCACACATCAGTACATCACCCCGCCCACCCGGGACCGCAAAGCAAAGCAGTGCGCTGTGCGCAGCAGGGACAACGTTTGCACTCGCCCCCCTGCATCCCCGTTATTAACTCCTCCACTCCCAAAATCCAAAAGCAGCACCGCGAGGGAAGCGGTCACGCGGCGGCGGCGCCGCCATGGGCTACCAGGATGCGTCGCGCGGCGGCGGGAAGCTATCGCTCGCTAGCGTGGGCTTCGCCGGCCCTGGCGCAGGGGCAGGAGGCGGGGGCGGCTACAAGGAGCTGCTCGTCATGGCGCTGCCTACGGACGACGGCCTCGATGGCGCCAAGGTCGCGGAGGCCATCGGCGTCAGGCTACCGGACGTCGGAGGGGCCGTGAGGGTAAAGAAATCCCCACCTGATTTGACGTGGTTTCCATGTTTCTGGAGCGATGGGGAAGGGACGCGGATTTCGATTTTGGCCGGTTACTTTTTTTTTTCCTGAAACTAATTGAAACTGGCGTACTGTGCTTCCCCCCATTGGTTGCGTGGTTTAGTTTCTGGCCTTCGATGCGATGATTCATCACCGAGTTTCAGATTCCTACGTTTTCACAAGTGCATGCCTTTTTGCTGCTGAAGTGCTACGTATGCGAACTGTGTTTGATAAAGCGAGATTTTTTCTCACCGTTTTGCATGTATAACTTGCTGCGCGTTGCAGAGTTGGCCTAACTGAGGCAGAGGCACCAGTAGTCTTGTCAACTGTAGGCGCCTCCTGTCGATAAGGGCTGTGCTTCTACGGTTCTATCTTTTATGCTTACAATTCTTCTCGGTGGCTTCATCCAAATAATTGTTTCCAACTTTTTTTTTGAGTCATAGACCTTCTGTTCAACTTCCATTGATGTGCAACAATTAAGGTATGGATGATGCTATACTATCTTTAGGAGTTACTGAGTTAGGACTACATCGGGCATACAATAGATGTGCATGCACCTTTCCTTTTTTCTGGGTTTTCCTCAACCAAGGTCGATAGTTGGTTATCGAATCCCAAACGTAAGCATAGTTCGAAATACTAATATTTTGTACTCACTGGTTAAGAGAAATAACTTTTACTCTACAGACTCTTTACACCCATACTAGCTGGTTAAGATTGAAAACCTTGAAGAGAAGGTCAAAAAGGCTTCCAGAAATCAAATGGAAAAACCGTATGTTAAATCAAGTTAGAAAAAAGTATGGTTTGGTTTGAGATAACCGTTACAGGTCTGGACAAAATGTCTCTTTCACAGATGGCATGGTATCTGTCCTTCTCTGTTCATGCGTTCTGTGGTCTTCATCCACATACTTTAAAGATGTTTACTCATAAAAATTCAGCTGTCTCTGTTCCCCTTGCCCTTTTCATTCTTTGGTAAATTGACAACCATACAATGCCAAAGCACTTGCAGTTGCAAGTAGGCTTTCCATAGAGAAGTTGCTTCGATTCCTATTCTCGTAGATGCCTTATAATTTAAACTTTGAAGCTAGTGATGATTTTTTGACTGATTATTTGAGGCCTTCCCTTTTATCTAACTCACTGCAGACTATTTTGGAGAGCAGAGAGGCCAGAGAATTTGCCAGTGGAGCACTAGCTGGTGCTATGTCAAAGGCTATTCTTGCCCCTCTAGAGACTATCAGGTAGTATACTAACTTTTATCTCTACCTTTAACCTTTGCACTTGACCAGTTAATTTATTTATGCATTACAACTGTAGATGCAAATCCTACAGCTAGTTTGCTCAACATTGAAACTTTAATCTTGGTCTTCGTTGCTTCTTATGATGCACTTCATAGATGAGATATGCCACCAACCAGATAATTACCCATAGCACATTTATCTTTTGCATGATGCTTTTGTTCTGAAAGATGACATATACCGATAATTCACAAATTACTTAGTTTCTCCAGAGCACTACCTTAGTGATGTGCTATAGATGTTTCTGGTATTAGGCCCCTTACACATCCAATTTGTAAAACAACTCGCTTTGGAGGGGCAGGGCTGGGTGCTGGTGCAGCAGGGGGCGACTTGCTGGACGAAGAGGCGAGGAAGGCAGTAGGAGTCCCCGAGGACTGACCCATGTTGAGGTCGGCGAGACGAAGATCAGCACGAACATCAGCAAACGAAGGGAACGGCTTTTGTCGCGTGATGAGCTGCACCATGAATTGGAACCGTTCATTGAGACCCCGCAGTACGTTGAGTACCAGGGTGCGATCGCTGACTGGTTCACCAAGGTCAGCGGGGGAATCAGCCATGCCCTTCATCTTGCGGCAATAGTCATCAACAGAAAGGTCGCCCTGGTTGAGGTTGCGAAATTCCGCATCGAGGAGCAGCGCTCGGGACTCACGGTTCCCTAGGAACTGCTGTTCAATGCCGAGCCAGGCCGCCCGAGCAGAGACGCCGTCGTGAGCGTGAATGATGTCGAGGAGCTCGGTGGAGATGGTGTTGAAAATCCAGGAGACCACGACGCAGTCCATGCGGTTCCAGGCCGGGTCAGAGGAGCAGGACTCATCACTGAGGACATGATCCTTCAGGGAGTACCGTCCGAGGGCGAGGAGATGGTAGCCGCGCCACTTGGAGTAGTGGAAGGACTTGAGGTCGAGGACGATGGGGATCAGGTTTTTGATGTTCTGAACCGCGCAGGCCTGGCTGTGCAGGTGCGCGACGGCGGTGGCCTCAGAGGAGATGGAATCGGCGTCGCCATCTTCAGGTTCGTCATCGCGGGCGGCTTCCAGGCGCAGCCGCTCGCGGATGGCGGCTGCCTGCGCCTCCAGGGCGTCGGCCTGCGCCCGCTCCTTGGACAGGGTGGCGGCGGCGGCGCGGACGCGCTCTTGGGCGTCGGCGGCGGACTGGAGGAGAGCCGCCTCTGCTTGGAGTTGTTCGGCGCGGGTGTCATTGGCCGCGCGAGCAGCGGCGGCTTCCGCCTCGAGGCGCTTGGCGGCGGAGATGGCGTCGTCGCGCAGCTGAGCAGCGGTGGCGGCGGTGAGGGCAGCCTGCGCGGAAGCGCTGGCGCTGGAGTCGCCGTTGGTGGCCATAGGCGCGGCTGCCGAGAGGAAAAGCAGAGGAGAGGTGTGCGGGAGAGGGAGAGGTCGGTCACAGGACCCGACCTAGGCGTGTGATACCATGAAGGCAGAATGGCAATAGGTTTAGATTGAATTGATAGAGTGTTTACACAGAGGATTACAATATATAGAGGCCCAAGGGGCCAGAACACATAGCCACATAGGGTGGCGCACAGCTAAGTAAAAGTAAAGTAGCAGTAAATGACTAGCACAATAACCAAAAAGATACTAGCACTGGATACTAGAGTAATCTAACAGTTCTCTCTCTCTCTCTCTCTCTCTCTCTCTCTGTCTCTCCATGCAGTTTCTCATTATATTACTGCTGCATATAACCAAAACTCTGTACTCCCTCTATCCTGAAATATAAGGTGTGCTAGGAATTCTAGGACAGACTTTGGGGTAAAACAAATGACAAATGCAACCTCTCTTAATCATGGGGAGATATTGTGCTTGCCGTATTTTGATCCTAGTGGTTGGGTTGACAATAGACATTACTGGTAGGTAAGCATGTGATTGGGGCCTGGGGGCGATAAGTGGGGGGGGGGGGGGGGGTTAATTAATATAAAATCCTTTATAATTTGGGACAAGTTTTTAATGCTTCAGGATGAAGGGAGTATCGGTGAAAAAGGGAGGAGTTTTGTCATGTATAAATATATTGTTTTGTTTTGTGCGCAGCAGACATTATTTTGAAAAATTTGAAAGTTATTTCAACTGTGCTGTTGGCTGATTTGTTTCAATATAATACAAATAGTTTCATAATTATCTATTGATTAAAGCAAAAGGAATGGTCACATATACCATCGTGTACTAATTTCAGGACAAGAATGGTTGTAGGAGTAGGATCTAGGCATATTTTTGGTAGTTTGGTGGAGATCATTGGACAAAATGGGTGGCAAGGGCTTTGGGCAGGAAATACAATCAACATGCTCCGCATTATTCCAACACAAGCAGTTGAACTCGGAACATTTGAATGTGTCAAGAGGAGCATGACAGAAGCTCAAGAGAAATGGAAAGAGGATGGATGCCCAAAGATACAACTTGGTAATCTGAAAATCGAGCTTCCACTTCACTTCTTATCTCCAGTTGCTATTGCCGGTGCTGCTGCTGGAATAGCTGGCACATTGGCATGTCATCCTCTCGAAGTTATCAAGGTACTTGCTAAATAGAGTCCTTGTTGACAGATAGTGCTAGTTCTTCATCCATAGATTCAACTGTGAAAGTCTTATTACATTGTTACTTAATGTCACATTATTTATGTTCTGACAGGATCGCTTGACTATCAATCGAGAGGTTTATCCAAGCATTAGCCTTGCCTTCAGCAAGATCTATCGGACTGATGGTATACGTGGTCTCTATGCTGGCCTCTGTCCAACACTAATTGGCATGCTTCCTTACAGCACATGCTACTTTTTTATGTATGATACAATCAAGACCTCTTACTGCCGCTTGCATAAGAAGTCATCTTTGAGTCGCCCTGAGCTTCTTGTTATTGGGGCTCTTTCAGGTAAATGAATCAGCATCTCATCTCATTGCATCTAGTTTCAGCCAGTCACCTGTGGCTGTAGCTTACTACTTCAACATTTTGTCTTAAATTGATGACGAGATAGAAAAGTCGGGGCCATTCCGTTTCATGATAACTTGGAGTCTGAGCAAATAGGACTGACATTTTACTTTTGGATACACAGGTCTCACTGCAAGCACAATCAGCTTCCCGCTGGAAGTAGCAAGGAAGCGGCTGATGGTCGGCGCTCTGCAGGGGAAGTGCCCGCCTAACATGATTGCTGCTTTGTCAGAGGTGATCCGGGAAGAGGGGTTCCTGGGGCTTTACCGTGGGTGGGGGGCGAGCTGCCTGAAGGTTATGCCGAATTCCGGCATCACCTGGGTGTTCTACGAGACATGGAAGGATATTCTTCTGGCTGACAGGGACAAGCCGCGCGCTTAGCGAACAAACTGTTTTTTTTTTTTAACAATGGAGGCGTTGCCGTAGATGAGTTTGCTCCTTTGTTGGGATTTCTGATCCATTTTCAGTTTTGGAGTCCCGCCTGTGCCGAATGGGTAGATAGGATGTGTTTATCTTTTTGGCTGAGTGGAAGCATTTGTTGCGTAATCAATTCTGAATATCTGATTGATTTTTGTTATGTTAAGAGACGGATTTCATGAACTCCTAATCTATATCTATGTATCCTATACAAGTGGAACCGCTAAGTGTATCTTCTCTGGTTATGCTATGTCATCACCATTGGTGTAGCTGTCCAAGCTTAGACGAAACTCGTCGAGAAGTGGATATGGACTCCCTTAATATCTTCTTTATTGCTCCTACAACCAATTGAAGACAAACAACTCGGAAACGAATGAGTAGCGTATAGTGTTAGTGGTTAGCGTTTGACTCGTGGCTTAACTGCCTTAGGGCACTCACAATGCAAGACTCTATCACAGAGTCTAAGACAATTAATTACATATTATTTATGGTATTTTGCTGATGTGGCAGCATATTTATTGAAGAAAGAGGTAGAAAAAATAAGACTCCAAGTCTTATTTAGACTCCAAGTCCACATTGTTCGAGGTAATAAATAACTTTAGACTCTGTGATAGAGTCTGCATTGTGAGTGCCCTTATGCAGAGATTACCTTATACAGGTCTAATACTAAGATTACTGAAAACCATTGGGTACATTTGTATGACTAACAATATTGTTTATAGGGTGCCAAACAACAATAAAGAGACCTTATATAGGTCTAATACTAAGATTATGTAAAACCATTGGGTACATTTGTATGACTAACAATATCGTTTATAGGGGTTGTAAAAAAAATATTGTTTATAGGGTGCCAAACAACGATAAAGAGACGGGAAGGTTGATGAGGTCTGGGTACACCGATATGGCAGAGAACCTGAGAAAAAGCGATCGGAACTCCAAACTCTGGCTACGCCAACAAGGGAATTTTTATTTACATCCGGCTTGAAGTTCACTCTCACGAGAATTCGAACTCACGACCTGAGGAGTGCCGCTGGAAAGCTCTAAACAACTGAGCTAGAGTCATTTGGCGGAGGAAGGGGCAGTAGGGGGTGACTTGGTACTGCCTCATGGCTGCCCATAACGTGTACTCCCTCCGTCTCAAAAAGAGTATCGTTTTAGGTTTTCGTGCCACAAGTTTGATTCAATTTGTAGAAAATACGTGCAATATTTATATCTCTAAATAAATTTGTTAAAAAACTAGACTTAAAGATCTTTCCAATGATATTAATTATGTATTATAAATATTATTATTTTTTACTATATATTTAGTTAGAGTTATTTCTCGGAAAACGAAAACGACACTTAATTTGGGACGGAGGGAGTAGATGATGAGGTTAATCATAGCAGCTCCTGTAAGGACCATACATTTGCAAAACCCCCCTTCCTGTTAACATATAAAAATTGCAGATCATTAAATAAGACAACAAACCTCCATAAAACATTAGATGGAGAGATACAAATAACATTTCAGCATTGCATGAAAGCCAACAGCCATGAAGACACAAGCAAACTCACACTTAACCTTAAGGTATGTCATGATACAGTAAGGGTTTCTGCATGTAGATTTTCTTCTATTGTCGAGTTGCTAAGGAGATGAAGCAACAAAGGCTTAATCATCATCTAGATGAAAAATTATATTATTAGTGACTGCCGCAACAAAAAGCTCCTGACCTACACCAGCTAGCCTGGATTTTTATGCATGCATGTGTAACAAAAACTAAAAACCAATCTTAAACAACAAATAAAACAAATGTCAATTGTGTAAAACGGAAACAATACTGTGAATGTTCACTGTGTATACCTCACCAACTGACAAGTGAGAAGTGACAACCCATCCCATCAAAACAAAACAACGAATCAATAACAGCATCGTGCATCATATCAACAACAACCTACAGCAATAACTACAAAACACACACAACGGGGATGTGACAATGCGTCTATACTATACCATTTGGTGGTGAAGCCGTTGGTCAAGTGATGCCGATGCTGAGGCTGATGAAGCAGAGCGTGACGAGGCCAAGCAGCAGCAGATTCACCGGGTGCTTCTCCCTGTACTTGGGCCTTGTTTAGTTGCCAATCTGTAGCACTTTCGTTTGTATTTGACAAACATTGTTTAATTATAGAGTAACTAGGTTCATAAGATTCATCTTGCAAATTACAGGTAAATTATGCAATTATTTTTTATTTTTATCTATATTTAGTACTCTATGCATGTGCCGCAAAATTAGATATGATGAAAATTTCTGAAAAGTTTTTAATTTTTAAGGTGAGCTAAACAAAGCCTTACTTGATCATCGGCCATAACGCCGCAGGATTGAACATACACGAGCACACCCCAAATTAACGCGACATCCATATATGCGCACGACGCGGCGCGCGCGGAGGCGGAGCAGTGACGCTGACGCACTTGGCTTCCGGAGGAGCTCTCGCCTGCGTGCTTGGTCGCTCGAAGGAGCAGAGCGGCGGTCGCCACGACAACTTGTTCGGCGACGAAGGCGCTTCGCGGTGGCGGGCAGCCCGGTTGCGGGCATGCGCGCATTATTGGCTTCGGCGTCACTCCCAGTGGCACGGTGGTTGCCCATGCGTGGCAGCGTGGGCTTGCTTGCTGCTGCTGAATTGAGTGGTGTTTTTTCTCCTCATTTTTTTTAAATAGAGAAAGAGAATTGTAAAGGGTTCTTTTTTTATTGGAGTAAGGCCTTGTTTAGTTCAATTCAAAAACCAAAAATTTTTCAAGATTTTCCATCACATCGAATCTTACGGCACATGTATGAAACATTAAATTAAATATAGACGAAAATAAAAACTAATTACACAGTTTACCTGTAAATCGCGAGACGAATCTTTTAACCCTAGTTAATCTATAATTAGATAATATTTGCCACAAATAAATGAAAGTACTACAGTAGCGAAATCCAAATTTTTTTTTGCATCAACGAAAAGAATGAAAAAAATGGAAAAGAAAGGGTGCTCGTGATACATGCAGTATGGGCCTATTTTCAGCGGTTCAAGTTCAATTACCTCTAAATGGGCCTCAACCTATCCGACCCAATAAACCACCTTAGATTCTTAACCGAATCGGAAGACCGAAGACTTCTCCTTTTCCTTTCTAATAGTCGTCACCTCAGCCTCGGCCGGCCCATCGATCCGCACCAGCACCGCCGCACGCGCACACACCGCACCCTACCCGGCGAGCTCGTTGCCGTGCGCTGCTCTCCGACTGCTCTCCGCTGCCGTCCGCCGCGCAGCTAGGGCCTACACACCCGGCGGCGGCCATGGCGGAGGAGCTGGTGCTGGACACGGCGATCCGAGACTGGGTCCTGATCCCGCTATCCGTGGTTATGGTCCTCATCGGCGTGCTCCGCTACTTTGTCTCCAAGCTCATGCGCTCCCCGCCGACCTCCCCGTCTCCCGACCCCAAGCTCGTTAAGGAAGGGTACGACACTTCTCTTCTCCCCACGCCAATTCCCACCCGATCTGTTCCCCGGTTCGCTCGGAGGGTTCGCTGGATCCGAGCGATCTAGATCCAGGAACCTCGTTTGGGGCTTAGTTTATAGTCAAATTTGCATCTGCGAGTGTATCGGAGTTTAAGCTGCTGGCGCTCAGCTGTTGATTTACTAGCTGACGTGATGGTTTTGCTGATCCGCAGGCAGGTGGTCATCAGGGCGAGGAACCTGAGGACCAACGCGCAGTTCATACCGGGCAAGGCTTTCAAGGCACGCAAGGTTTATTACACCAACGAGGTAATCATAATTCTAAATGAAGCATCGAAACAGTTCACCAAGGCTAATTAGGAAAGGATCAGGGAAACTGTTAAGCTTACAATGTTTAGTGATGATAGAGTGTGCACAAGCAATAGTTGTGGTAACAGGAATCATAAAGTTGTCTAATTGCCACGGTGGTCCTGATGATGCTTAGTTATTATGATTTGAAACACTGCTTGGACTATTCCACACGATTTCTCCAGTAGTCTAGTGTATATTGTGCTTACAATATCTAGTGATTGTAGGAAAATGGATTACTTCATGTTCCAAAGGAAGAGGCGCAGAAGGCTCAGGCAGCCATGTTTTCAGATCCAAACATGGCCATGGACATGATGAAGAAGAATCTATCCATGATAGTTCCTCAGGTCCTATGTTCTGCACATTGATTTATTTGTGTTGCAGTATAGTTGGCTATCTGTGTGGCATTTTACCTATATTAACATGCTGTTTTGTCTTTTTGCAGACACTTACATTTGCATGGGTGAACTTTTTCTTCTCAGGTTTTGTTGCAGGTATGTCCATATTTGCTTAATATATACATGATTTGAGATACCTGATATTCTCATATGTCAGTTACGAGTTTAATCCTTATATTAATTCCACGATGTTATAAGATCACCACTGTTAATTCCAGAAGCTCAATTCTACCTTTCAAGTGTCTGCAAAGTTATTGTATATAAGCACAACTCAACTTATATTATAGCACCATCAATAGATGATGGAAATGCTTTTTAATACATTTTGGTATGACAATATTTGGAAGAAACCTGATACCAAAACTATGTGCTGAAGTCGCCATTTTTTTTTTCACTTTTTAATTGAAAAATGATAGGGTAAAATGCTATTTTGTGGTTACGCTCTCAATCTAGCATTTTTCAACTCCTGGCTTGTGATCCCAATAAAACTTGAGATGCATTGTTTAAGAATTAAATACTTCTGATGAAATTAGTAGTTGGCAGATTTCATGTAATAGAGCAGACATATACCCATGTGTATTATTTACTTCTGCTGTTTCTGTTATCATGTGTTACCTCCAATTGTATGTAGTTGAAGCATGCTCACATATATGCCACTCTCTTTTCAGCGAAAATTCCCTTTCCATTGACTCAGAGATTCAGGGGAATGCTGCAAAATGGGATTGACCTGAGCACTGTTGATGTCAGCTATGTTAGCAGCCGTTCATGGTATGTATAAAATTATTATCTTTGTGTCAAGGAATTACCTTGATGATATAGTGTCTAGGAGCTCTATAATCTAATGTTTGCTGTTATTGATAGGTATTTCCTCAATTTATTCGGCTTGAGGGGTCTTTTCAGTCTGATCCTTGGTGAAGAGAACGGTAATGATACTCACCTTTATATGTTTATGGAAAAACTTGTAGTGGTGTTTGTTTATTGTTTTTGCGTTGCCTGGTGGTTTGATTATCTTTTCCTGGGTATGCAGCAACTGATGATGCACAAAAGATGATGCAAATGGGCGGTGGATTTGGATTTAATCCAACAATGGTAAGATGCTCTCTGTTCTTTATGCAATTCATGGTGCTTGTTTTTGATTGATACATGGTGATTCATGGTACATCGCGGAACACTTTTTTTTCGCATTCAAAAGAAACAAAAACAGGCTCTGCGCCTTTGCTTAGCATTTAGTCCTTCCTTTTTTTTTGCCAGTCTCGTATTTAATTCAGCATTCTTAAAGATTAGATTAATTCATCTTACATAGAAGTTTGTGGTTAGGTGGAGCATTCGTGAATGAATTTTTAGTTGCATGTATCGTAAGTCGTTATGGTATGCAGTTACAGTCAATCAACAACCTCCTACGAATGTTGTTCCAAGGATCCTGTTGTACAGTTCAAATTGTAGTTGATTTCCTCTTGCTCTGGTGTCAGACATCTCATACGGCAAGAACAAGATGGCTCCTTTGCTCAGCTTTTGGCATCTTATTTTTGCATCTTGGGAGTTTATGAACTCAGAAGTTTCCGTTGTTGTTTCTATTCTGCACTTAGTTGTTGGTGTCTTGCTGCAATAGTTACCCACACCAGATTTCTTGATATGTACAATTCTTGCATTTGTTTTTTAACATCACATCTTGTGTGTCAATAGTTATCTGTTCTAAACTTCTGACATAATAAGATTGAGACCTTACCTTTTTTGATTGGCCATTTCCAGAGTTTGGGTGCAGAGAAAGACAGCCTGGATATCATCCAGCATGACTGGGCTCTACCTAAGATGGAGAAGCACGCAGAAGATGTGTTGAAAAAGTTGCTCAAGAAATAACATGAACGGTTGTGCTTCTGGGAAGCAGTACTCTGCGTCTTCCAGTTTTTGTTGTAGCCTGTTTGAGTGACCAGAAACTTTACACATTTCTAATTGTATTATTTATAACTGGCCACGATAACACTCTTAGAAATTGGAGACCTAGTTCACAAGAACTTCGGTTTTGTGGTTCTTATATAAGTAGAAAAAAAAATGTAATTCTGTAACTTCTCCTGATATTTAAGAGCGTTGTTTCAGCAGTCCTGTTGTGATTTCTTCTGCTCATGGAATCTGCCAGGTTTATGACACGATCTTTGTACCTGTAACCTTATCGATCGCCAAAATAAAACAGCATCTTGTCCGAAAAGAGGAACGCCCTTTGTTCAAAAGATGCCCAACATCATGACTGGCTGGTCTTAGAGAGCTGCAGGTCTCAACGCCGGCAGCCGGCTCACATGACCGGGTAGCTCGGGAGCAGAGCGATGCCGCAGAGGCCGGACGCGACGCTGGCCTCGCGCTGCATGAGGATGTAGCCGGCGTCGCCCCACTCGGGCCCCCACGAGTTCTTGACGATCCAGTACTTCTGCCCGGGCACGCCGGTACCGTCGCCGTCCGTGTCCCGCTGGGTCTCCCCGTACCCGACCACCGTGACGCCGTGGTTCAGGTCGGCGGTGCAGGGCCCCGTGAACACCCCGCCGCCGTAGAGCTGCCACACGAAGCTGCCGGCGTCCACGGCCACGGACACCGGCTGCGCTGCGGCGGCCCGCAGGAGGTCCGGCTCGCTGCTGGCCGTCACGTTCACGTACCCGGAGATGCTCACCGCGCTCTCCTTCAGCTTCGGCGTCTGGCAGGCGCCGTTCATCCCTGCACGCGAATCGCAAGTGCTTGATCCCTTGGTGCAGTCAAATGGAAGAGCATGAGTTTTCCGGTTTCCATGTGCGTACGTACCTTGGTAAGGGTAGTTCCGTTCGGTGGTGAGGCCACTGTTATTCATGACGAACTCAAAGGCCCAGCTCATGTATCCGCCGGCGCAGCCGATGGCCTTGGTGTCGCAGTCCACCAGCTCCTGCTCCGACAGGGACACCAGCTTCCCGTTCTTGATCTGGTTGATGCCCTCGATGGCCGCCACGGCGGAGAACGCCCAGCAAGAGCCTGCACGACACGCAAAGTCCCACCAAAACAGACGTCGCATCCACCATTCTTCAGACCATTTTTTTCACTGATGCTATCACTCACCACACTCCCCCTGGTTCTTCACCGGCGCCACAGCTCCTTTCTCTCGCCAATCCACGCTTTTCGGCAGTTCATCAGAATAACGTCGGCCCAGTCCACTGCCAATCTACAACCAGCACAACACATCATGGGAAATTATGAGCTGCGAAATTTTCAACGACTACAGTCACTGATGCTCTGCTGTGATGCCTGTTATTACTGACGATGCAAGCTCATAGTTTCAGAGAGAGAAAGAGAATACAAACACAAGCCACGGTGCCTGGCGTCGTGGTGTGCCCGGTGGCTCTGCCGTGAGGCGGCGGCCGTCCGAAGCCCAGCATCTTGGCCCTGAACTCCTCGTTCGTCAGGTCGGCGAACTTGTTGTCGGCCAGCCTGTACCCGCCGTTGCTCATGGAGTTGAACGTCTCGACCAGCGCAACGTTCCTCCGGTACACCTCGAGCCGCCTCTGCTTCTCCCCGGCGTCGGCGTACAGCCGGCCATGCCTGCCCATCCACTGCTCGAACCTCTCCAGCATCGGGTCGGCACGCGCCAGGGCCGCCGCGCCGCATGCCCAGACGGCAGCCAGCAGCACGAGAAGCAGGGGAGACCTCGCCATTGCTGGAGCTTTGGCTTGGCCTGTGGGGGAGGAGGAGGAGGAGGAGGACGGCGATCGGCGATGGTGCATGCACGGGGGCGCGATGACAGTGGAATGTGCAAGTACTTGTAGTCGTCGGTAACTTGCGACAGGCTGGGGACATTGCGAGAAGGTCGTTACGGACTGTACGTCCTCATGCCATGAGCGTGATTTGGGGGGATGATCTGCTGCACAAGCTAGCAATGCACAGTTGCATTGCTTGTGAAGTGCGCTGGAAAGAAGAATGGTGCACAGGATTTTCGTTCTGTGACGGCAAGCTGTCTTGGCTGTTCCCTTTTTTTCGAGCTTTTATCTTGTTATGCGAAGACATGCTTGCGTTTTTAATAGATAGATTACTGTGCTTTGCCATAGAAGGAAAGGCAAGGCCGTAAGATCAGGTGCTTTTGAACCGATTGCCCAATCGGGGACCGGCCGGTAAAGGACAAGTTTGGATACACATGTCTTAGACTCTTCTAGTTACTAGTTTAGGCTAGAAGTTGACCCAAATTAGCTATGGTTTGCCAGCTAGTTGGCTAACAACTACTACTTGAAGACTTAGCTAAAAAATAGCCCACTTATTAGCTCTCCTGTTTGGATGCACTAGAGCTAACTTGAGCTAAAAGTTAGCTAGCTAACAATTAGCCACGGTATCCAATAATCCAAACATGCCTAAAGTAGCGTACACCGCTAATCTGGAGTACACTAGTCCAGTAGTAATTAACCCAACAGTCTAAAATACACGGTATGCCGAAATATACTTGTTTTGCAATCAATCTACCTTCATTAGACTGTAATTTTTTCAGTACAACACAATGTGGAAATAAGAAAAAACATTAGATGTATCCACCAGAACTTTTACTTACATCAAACACCAGATTGCCTATATGCAGACGAGAGAACAATCCGGCAAATTATTCTGAAAAACAAATCAGCAGTACTATTGGAAGCTCAAAATATTGAAACCAGGTATTGCTGAAAGTGCAGTATACACTGAACTAACTGTACAGATGACGAGTTGTATCAAAGGAGCTTCAAGGACTTAAAAGAACACGAGTATTCCCACTCAAACAACAGTTTAATGCTCTTGAAGCTGTCAAGATGCTACATGTACATGAATCGTCCACTGGAAGTGCCACTCTTTTGCATCAGGCCTTGCCCTTGTGGAAAGTATCACTACTTTATCTGAATATCTGATACTTGTAAAGTGCACAACAGGAGCAACAACAGTGCATTAATGGCCAAGCCATGTAGAAGGCACCGGCTGAAACCTAGACTTAGCAGTTGATAGAGCATCATGGTACTCAGCCCCACTGAAACAATCACGGAAGTCGGTGAACAGCTTGTCAAACACCCTCCACAATACCTTATATGATCTGGAGTATGGAAATGGAAGGAAAAACTGCACATGAAAGAAGTACATAAGTGATCTGCTATGAATACTAGCATATCCAAAAGTCAATCATAAGTTGTCTATGATATGCCTTATCATACTATTATGCCAGTACTAAAACATGAACTGCCATGCATCAGAGTAGTACTTCTGGGGAATTTTATGCCTGTGTCCATTGTAACTCGGGAAGTGCGGGTATTGTTTTTTGTGAGTTAAAGAAAATGCAAACAAAATTATCTTACTTCTCCTTCTTGTGCAATGCGTTTTAACACCATGAAAGTTTGCTGGTTTTCTTCCAAGCTGTCAATGACTGCAAGCCATATTTTTGAAGCAAGATCATGGGCCTTTTCTCCTGTATTACCACAAGCAATGAACTGATCTGTACGGAGGAGAAGAAAAGGTGTGTTAATTTAGAGTTAGCATAAGCATGAGTAATCCTCTGGGAGGATTATCTTTACATTAAGTACAGAGAAGTACTGTGAACTCCAATATTTCCACCGAACCAGCTCATATAAAACAGGGGAAGGGACATGAATGCTCAGTGTGTCCTGTCCTCACAACCCTAAAACACCTGCAGTTGCTAATAAGCTGTGGTGTACATATAGCTCATGAACACCTCATATTGCTCGAGAATCCATCCAGCATACCCTAGACCGGAGCAGATAAATACTGTCTAAAGCATACCGAAGTATGCTTATACATTAACTCTTCTTGTGGCACCAGGCATATTCTATCAAAATATTCCACTAGTTGGTATGATTTCATTGCAGGATACCATTTTCTTTTTATCTTTCGAGCATTCCTTTGACCACTAATCCACTATCGTCATTAAACACTGGAAGCGCACTGCCACTGAAAAAAAAACAAACAGATGAACTTCACTCTTGTGCAAGTTGGAACAGAAAACCTCACCAATGATGGTGCCATGAAGTATGCTGGAAGGAGGCATGGTAGGGCGCTCAAGCTGTTCTTTTAAGTAGAGATAAGTGTGACCAACAAGCTCATCAATCTCCCCACCAGATTGTACTAAGTTCTCACTGACATACAGTGCTTGAAATCTCCTAAAAGGACCCAAGAAACAATTTTCATTGGATGTTAAAGACACTAGAGCTAGATGATATCCCAAGAGTGAAGTTCTGAATTCTGATCGAGCGAGTATGTATTGCATAAGCCAGTTCTTCTTTGTTTTCTTTTACTTTTTTTTCCTGAACGGGAGAACATGCCAGCTTATTGCGTTACTTCACTTCAAAGTGAAATTGCCAAAATGAAATTCAAAGAACATGTAATCTAATAAGGCAAGGAACAGAATTCAGGAATTCATGGAAACTAGAGAGAGCAGCATTTGGCAGTAGTTTGACTGTTTTCAACACCAACATTTAGGAGAGGACAGTAGGACACAACAACGTTATATTGCAGAACTCACCTCCTGGCAGAACCTCTAGGAATTGGCCCAGGCCAGCGTTTTTGGAGACCAGCAGACGGCCAGTTCCTTGCAATAGCAGTTTGCCACATGTAGTCTCCTTGAAATATGCTTGCCCAATGCTTGTTGACACATGCTAATTGCACCCACTCATAGACCGGTAAACGAATGAATATTTCTACGATAACATGTTCTGGGAGCCTCCCAATTGGCCCATCACTTCTGTCTGCCATAAGTCTGTCAAACAGAAATGAAGGTTAAGCATACATGCTTTCATGCCTAGTTCAACATCAAGATAAATCATTAAAATTCGCTTGCCAGCATAATACACTGAATGCCAGGTGCCAAAAACAAATGTACAGACTTTGGAACAAGATGCATCAGATAATAAATAAAATTTGCATTTGCAGTCTGCAGGAAAAACCTAACAGCCTGTGTTCTATTTAATTAATGGTGGACAAAACAGCAGAAAATTGTCTTTCGATGCCCTTCCCTTAGCAAAAGGGACCCAAGGAAGTTGCCCAGCATGCTAAAAATGCTCCTACAAACAGAAATGCATTGTACCACGCTTGTGTGAAAGACAAAGTGATTGCAATTTGCAAGCTCCCTTTTCTCATATTAGTAACCTAATAAAGCAAAGTGAACCTGTAAAAAAAAGTTCAAATGTTCCAAATTATTTGCTGAATCTATGCCCAAGAAGCCAAGAATCAGTGCCCTTTGCAACTAAAGAACATAACTCAACTCCCTGTCTTCCTACAACTACAGTTAGGCTAGACACGTATGGTAGTTGTGCAGTTGGCACTACAGTCTAAAAACAGTGCCACACCGATCAACAAAATGAGCATACCATAAGAATCCTATGTTAATCACTCAATCTGAAAAGGTTATGACTGATCAAAATTAGAGGAATCAAATTCCAGTAGTGGGCTGGCTTCCAATACATCCACACCAACAAATATGAGACCCCGTAAGTACAACGACTAGCCACGATAGTCATCTTGGTCAAGCACCGGTCCTATAAGGCTAAATGAAAGCTTACCAAGATTGACCCCTATGAGAAACAAGAAGAACATCACCTGAACATACACATACAAACAAGGTGCACCGACCGAGCAGAGCTGAGTACCTAACTGACCAACTAACAACAACCACAAAGAAACTTTATACTAGCCACAAATCCACACAAAGTCAGAAGTCACGGAATCCGATCAAGACTCTCACTTCAGGTTGAGTCCGGGACGAGCGGGAGCATGTCTATGGGGATCAAACAACCACACTTCATCCAGACAGCTGAACTAAAATCAGACGCTGCCACAGGCTGCAAGAACCAAGCGAGTACCTGGTGGGCAGAAGCGGCTCCCTGGACCCACAGACCGGTCTGCGGGAGAGACGGCGCCGGCGAGGAACGGGCGGACGAGCGGAGGCCGCCGAGTCGGGTGGGTGGAAGAGGTGGAAATGAGGAGCCGAGGAGGTGCAGACACTGACGGCTCCGCTTTCCGCTGTCGTCTTCTCGTGTACCATCCTTCCCTGACCTGGGGGCGCGTACCGTCTCACCGGGCTAGCGTGGGCTGGGCTCACCGGCCCAACCTGTTGGGCTGTAGCGCACTTGCCACGGTCCGTGCGTGTAGTGGGCTGTCTCTGTCTGATTGGGAGCCTCTGAGGCCCACCCACGGACTGGCTTTATGGCCGGCATCAATTCGTCGCATACTCGCATGGCCCCCACCGCACAACACCACGGCATTTCGGCCTTGTTTAGTTCCGAAAAATTTTGGGAAATGGACACGGTAGCACTTTCGTTTGTATTTGATAAATATTGTCTAATCATGGACTAACTAGACTCAAAAGATTAGTCTCGTCAATTTCGACCAAACTGTGCAATTAGTTTTTATTTTCGTTTATATTTAATACTCCATGCATACGTCTAAAGATTCGATGTGACGGGGAATGTGAAAAATTTTGCAAAATTTTGTGGGAAGTAAACAAGGTCTAAGGCCTTGTTTAGTTCCAAAATTTTTGGCAAAATGAGCACTGTAGCAATTTCGTTTGTATTTGACAAATATTGTCCAATCATGGACTAACTAGGCTCAAAAGATTCGTCTCGTCAATTTCGACCAAACTGTGCAATTAGTTTTTATTTTTATCTATATTTAATACTTCATACATACATCTAAAGATTCGATGGGACGGAGAATCTGAAAAATTTTGTAAAATTTCTGGGGAACTAAACAAGGCCTAAAAAGAAAAAACAGCTCGGCCGGCACGGGGCACGACGGGGCACGGGCACGGCGACCACGTGACACCCACCTCGTCGTCCCTTCCGCGGCCAGCCAGGCAGCCAGGGCCGGCCGACCGGCCGAGGCAGCCGCGCCCACGTGCATCCCTCTTGGACGAAGCAGCGCGCCATGACGTGTGGCTTGGGGTTGGGGGCTTGGGGCGAGTAGACGACTGGCGAGTAGAAGTAGAAGAAGTAGGCGAGCGACCGGCACGCCGCCCTGTCACCTCAGACCTCACGACTTCTCCCTTCCTCGTGGTTGTCTCCCACGACTTCTCACCTCGGCGCCGAGGCGAGCGAGGAACTCGTGGTTCGTGCCCTGCTCGCCTCGTGAGGATGCGGATCGCGAGGCGGCTCTTCGTCGCGGCGCCGGCGCTGCTGATGGGTCTGCTTCTGCTCGTCGCGGGGCCGGTGGCGGCGCAGGACGCGGCGGTTGAGGGCGTGGCGCCGGCGGCGGATGAGATCGCGGCGAACGCCAGGGCCAAGGAGGCGGCGGTGCTGGCCGCCGAGCTGGGGCAGCTCAGGGCGAAGATCTCCGCGTTAGGTGCGTGCTCGCTTACCGGATTCCGGCTCCGCTTCGTGCTGTTCTGCTGCGTCGTCGGTGGGGTTTAGTTGACTCGCTAGGTTTAGGTGGAAATTCAAAATTATGTTGTGACGGAACGGGGTAATGCGAGATAAGACGAGTTCGGTTTGGGGAGGGATTTGGTGAGTACCTGATGGTTTGGCTGCTGTTTCCCTGGGTGTACGTTTCAACTTGACACGATTTCAAATGATTCTGTTCAAACCTTGCAATTTAGAGCAAAAGTCTTGTCAATGTGCCTACATTCCCCTTGCAAGTTAGAGCGCATTATGCTCATACCAATTTGTCGTGTTTTGTAAGCTGCAGTTTCAGCTTTAGTCTGAGATTGAAGCAATCTGGGGGAAATAGCTTTTGTAGCTGAGTGCAAATTTGAACCAACTTCTAATCATGACAGAATGATTTGTCGTTTTTCTTCTTCAGATTTTGAATACTGAGAAACTGGCATGATTGTTTTCGTTCTGCAGAGTCGCGCATTGCAGAGCAGAACCTGGAGTTGAAGACCAAGAATGATGCAATTGAAACACTGGATATGATTGTCAAGGAAAAGTCACAGAAGATAGCTACTACGCAGAATGAAGTAACTTCCCTCCAGGTGATTTAATAACAATGAATATACTATTGAAGCATTGTTTTATACCTTATTGGAGTAGTAATATTAATACCTGCTGCCTATACAGGCCAAGGGGTCTTTAGCTGCAGAGGAGCAGGCTAGCAAGGCCAATGCACGGGCTATTGAGCTCGAGAAGCAGGTAGTGGGCTGGTAGAATTCCATGAACTGTTACTGTGACAGAATATTGTGGTTTCTGATCTAACTTCTTCCAGATCGAGAAGCTCAAGAAAGATATTACAGAACAAAAAATAAAAAAAGCAGCTCTGGAGGCTAGGGCTGGCGATGCTGATAAGAAGGTGCAAGAACTGAATATGAAGCTGGAGAAAGTAAGCTGTGGTTGCGGAGTTATCTTCTTTTCTACTACATTAGACTACAATTTTTCTCTACTTCACTAAATTTGCAATTACTCTTCGTTGATTAGCGGTCATGATGAATTTTCTGTGGTTGAACAGAGTGCGTGCTTTCTGTGTTATGCTTACTGCTATTTTTTCCTCATGTGAGATTCCATTACTGGCAGTGGTATGATAGGTGTTGAAAAGTTCCCCATTTTTTTCTCTGTCCATGTTAATTGTAAGTGAATATGTAACTATACTACACATGAGTGATGAGTCATGAAAATTTGTGGTTGAATTCCTCTTATCACTAGTGATTGTAGCACTTGATAGGAGAAGTTTTGATAGTTGTCAGAGTTCCATGGAATGAAAAAAGAGAGACTATCCTAGGAGGAAGTAGGTGTGCTTTATATTAAGAAAATAGGCACCCAAATTTGCCTCTAACTCAGATCCTGTGTGCTTTCTTTCATTCTTGTCACCTGTTACAGTTTCTGTGTAAGTAGGGTAAGCCTCTCAAAAGGGGAAAAAAAAGGGTTTTACTCCATTTTTATTTAGCAAGCACCGAGCAGTGTCCTTACTTCTATACTTTTCTTAATAGCTCCAGAGGACAAGCAGTGATCAAAAGTGCAGGATTCAGAAGACTGAACATGCTCTTAAAGTTGCTGAGGTTTGAGAATATGTGACTACTGTGATGCTTTGTTCTGATGTAGCATGTTTGCATTCCATTCAACCTTTGTTTCTTATGTCTCTAGGAGGAGCTGATGAAGGTGCAGTTGGAAGCAACCAGAAAAGCTAAACAGCTGGGAGAGGTAAATATGTATTTAACTCTCTGCTATCCTATCAAGGTTTGCCAGGTCGTTGTAAATTCATTGCAAGTTTTTTTGGTGAAACTATTTGATTCACATCTTGGTGCAGTATATCAATCTTTTAAAAACATAATTCGAATGCAACTTAGTTTGTCAGCTCAGTTGCTCTAATTGTGAATTTGTGATGAACTTGCATATAATAGTAAATTCATGTTCGTGAGGTTGATGTAAATTGATTGTAAACGTTTAGTAGTAAGTATATCGGCTTCGCATCTTGGTGATGTGTTCCAATGACCTTCGTGACAACACAATTCAATGGAACTTAACTTTTCAACTGAACTGCTTGATTGTGAGGAAGCTGAATGGAATAATAAAGTCCCTTTTTGGTAAACCCTACCATACTCCAGTTCTTGGGCATGTAGTTGCTATGAGCAGTTGAACACGATCCTCCTATGTGTTTCATGCCCCCCCCCCCCCCCCCCCCCCCGCCCTGCGCGCGCTGCTCTTTTTTTATGATTATTGCAATGCATATTAATACTGAATGTTTTTTCTTTGGCAGGTTCATGGAGCCTGGTTGCCACCATGGTTAGCAACACATGCAGCCCACACTATGGTACGAGTGGACCTAAAGACTATTCCTCTTTAGTTGCTTTCTCTCATCACATCTGTTGTGTTACTATGCAGGAGGTGATGTCAAATTACTGGAATGAACATGGGAAACCTGCCTTTGACAGCTTCTTGCAGAAGGTGCCGTGTATATTTTTTATAGTTCTTTTTATTTATGGATGAAACTTCTGTAAATTGACACTTTATCTACCCATTTAACATTTATACCCTGTGAACTAAATTTGCAGGCATCAGAAAAATCAGCACAGGCAAAGAAATGGGCTGAGCCCCATCTGGAAACTGCTAAGACAGTAATATTCTTACTTCTTACAAATTCCTGAATCTGTAGTTACTGAAATATGATGTAGCAGGTGTTTTTGGAGCATTAAATATGAATCATATCTTCATGCATCTGTAGCAAATTCCTGACATGTATCATGTTTGTGAATCTGTAGTTGAATAAAATGTATTTGAAATGTTAAAACTACAACATAGCATGGTATCGTGCCATATATTTTCATAATATTTCTATTTTTTGGCATCTTGATTCATTTTCCACTAAAAATGGCATTTCCCTTCTTGAAGAAATGGATGCCTGTCGCTAAAGAAAAATTGGTTAACTTGAAGAAAAATGCAAAGCCTTATGTCCAAATGGTCTCAGAGAAATCATTGGAGGTTTATCAAACATCAAGTGACTTCATCAGGCCTCATCTTGTAAATGCACATCAAGTTGCTGACCCGTATTTCCAGGTGCATCTCCAGCATTTAAGATTTTATGGTTCCGTAGCACAGTTTTTTCACCAGGTAATCCTGCAAAATCATTGATATATAATTGTTTGGTCCTATGTTTTTCAGGAAGCCAAGAAATTATCCAAACCATATATTGATCAAATTGCTACAGCTACTAAACCACATGTCAAGAAAATTAGAACTACTCTCAAGCCCTATACTAAAAGAGCACGCCATGTATATGGGCAGTTTCTTGAGACAGCTACTACATATCATCAGCAGGTATTTGTTGTTTCCTTTTCCCATCACCAGTCAAGATTTTTGGTCCCTCTTAATATTCAATTGCTATCTATATTTGTGCTTGTAGTTCTTATTTGTCTATGTTTATTGCTTCCAAATTTGAAAACCATGGCTGGATTTCTCGCGCACTTTTAGTTGAGCTTAGTTCTTATGTTCTTTTATATCCATTCACCAGTATTTCATGTAGCTTCTGCTGTATTCTCTGCTGAAAAACCTTAACACTGAGGTCAAGTGTCCCCCCCTCCCCCCCCCCCTTTTTGTTATGTGTCAAAACTATTGATTATTAATTGGTTGCTGAGGTCTTTGATTACTTTCTTTTGTGTTAGTAAACATATCATAACTACTGCTAAATGCAATACATTTTCCCATCTGTATGATAGATTACTGTCCATAAATTTAATTAACTCTTTCGTTTTTCATTGATCCTAAACATTTTGCATTTGGTACTACTATAATCAAATTCTCAGATCAATAATCATATGCAAGAATCTCAACCATTTTTTTTCCAGGCTCAGGCAACTATCTCAGATTACCTTCACCAACATGAATTTACAAAACAATTTGTAACTGAGGAGTTGGTGTGGTATCTGGTAGGCACCAACTAATAACCATCAGTTATTTTTTAAAATTTATTTTTACTTTATCTTGCTGTTTTGTACATACGAACAGGCTTACATATTGTCTCTCTTTACAGGCTTCTGCTTTGTTGGTTATGCCTGTCTTTATTTTGTACACACTCCTAATTGAAATATTCGGGTTTGTGTTTTCTTTTCTCACTAGCTAGTTTTAGATGCTTGTTTTAATAGCGTCACTTTATACAAATTGACTTCGTTTGCCACCTAATTGGAATATTTTCATTTGCTTGTAGTATCAAGAAGCAAAAGAAGAAAACATCACGGAGCAGTAATGCCAACCATGGTCATCGTAGACATAAGCGCCGGCATGCTGAGAAATAAACCATTGATAAACGCTGTCTTTGGTGTGCCATATTATAGTTGAAGAAGGTACGGCCATTATTGGTTCCCTGTAATACAGATCCATTTTGTTTGCTGGTTTGAAAACAAAATGATTTTATTGTTGTATAAATATTGTTTGGCTTTCCAGGGCATTTTGAGTTCTTGACTTGAGTATTTGATTTTGTACCATGCAGATCATGGAAGTTTGACCATGTTACCTTTCACTGATGAGTTCGTTGTCAGGTATAGACACTTTGATCCGCCATCGCTGAACCTTGCTGTGTATCTATGAACTACAATACACACAAGAACTGGGTTTCTGCCCCCATTGTGTGGGAAGAGTTGTGGTGGTGGTTGTGTTTTTCATCAGATCAGGGACCGCGAGCTTAAATTTGTGGGTGTTAATTTCATAGGTTATTTGTTGTAGCATTGTGCATGTGTTTGAGCTTGTGTACTCCGTAGTTATTTTGTCTCCCATTTGTTGATCACTTCAGCTGTAGCTTCCACTCGCTGTAAAAGTTTATCTTCGACACTTGGATGCTGTGGTTTGGAGGACCTCTAGTACCTAGAAACATAGTTTTTAGAAACAAGAGACATGGAAAAGAGGTCTAGAGTGGAGTTATTAAAACTTCAAAAAGGCTACAGTTTTAAAACACTATAGTTTTTGAATGTACGATCCAAATATTTCATGGCACTTCAAAACCAAAGTATTTTACAAAACCATGGTATTTTTTTTTTACAAAGCACCCAACAGCGTGTTGCTGCACATAGTACTCCGTATATATTTGTGTTAGCTGTGAGTCTGTGCTTCCCGATAAGTCAATTTTTTAAAACTTTGTCTAATTATATATGAAAAATAATGATATTTATAATATATAATTAATATCATTAGATAGAGTCACGTCATCTATTCTGGGATGGGAGAAAGTAAGCCCCTAATCTACCTCGAATCTGCTTGATGTTTCTTCAAGGGGAAAAAAATCCAAATCAAAGCTGCGGGCATGTCCCGGTGTTGGAGCAAATCCGGCAGGCGGGCTCCCCTGCTGTCGTCCCAGCTGTCTTGTCTTGTCGAAGAGAAATTTTGCCACCACTGGGCCGGGCGGTTTCGTGATGACCATTCGTCCATTCCTGTAACGCCAAGTCACGTAAACCATAGCTCAAAATTCAAAGTTTAGGTACTGTTAGGTTTGAAGAAAACATGCACATTTAGGTCTTGTTTAGTTTCAAAAAAAAATGCAAAATGAACACGATAACATTTTCGCTAGTATTTGACAAATATTGTCCAATTCTAAACTAGCTAAGCTCAAAAAATTCGTCTCGCAAATTATAAATAACTGTCTAATTAGTTATTTTTTATATATATTTAATGTTTTATGAATGTGTCGTAAGATTCGATGTGACGAAAAATCTGAAAAATTTTGCAATTTTTTTTGAACTAACAAGGTCTTATAAGAAACAATCGCACGGACGAGTAGTACACAGAGCCCTGTATGAGCTCATGCATGTTATCAACCTATCCTGCTCCGATTTCTACAAAGCCAAGAGACAACAGCTAATAATAATCCCTAGACAACATTACAGCACAACAAAAAACTGAAAAAAAGAGAGAGAATAATTTTCAGCTACTGGTACTGATACAACAACGGACTACATTAAAGACACCTCAAATCTTGTCCTCCTACATGATCCATAGACCAACATTACGTTGTCACGTCGCTCGCGGCACTTCGGGCAGCCATCCACACAGCTACTAGACCTGGTAGCCGGCAGGCCAGTACCTCTCCACCAGCTGCTCCACGTCCAAGCTCTGGTACCGGCCCCCGGCCGCGTCCGCGCCGAACCCTCCGTCCGCTCCGGGCACGATGACGCAGCCGCCGAGCCCCGCCGCCGTCGCCATCTGCTGCTGATGGTGCTGGTGCTGGTGCTCACCTGCCATCACCTGATGATGGTTACCCGTCTGGCCGCCCATCGCCATCGACATCGCGTGGAGTGCTTGCGGCGGCGATGGCATGGCCGGCGAGGCGCCGAGGTTCAGGTTGAGCCCACTGCCAGAGAGCGTGAACGACGGTGGCGCAGCTGCTGCCACGGCGGGGTTCATGTACGCCGCCGCCGCCGCCGACGTCCCGGGGTGCGGCTGGATGTGCGGGTGCAGCCCCGGCGTGCCGCGGGCGAAGCGCGCGAGCTCGGCCAGGTCGGCCGGGGTCATGTACGGGTGGTGGTGGTGGTGGCCGTGGTGGCGCGCGAAGGGGTCGTGCTGCAGCAGCGTGGGCAGGAGCGGTGGCACCATGTCCAGCGCGTACGGGTGGTGGTGGTGCGACGACCGCGAGTGCGCGTTGTTGGACGGGTACTTCTTGGCGCCGGCGCTCTTGGCGAACACCCGGCACACCACCCACTCATCCTGCATGCGTGCCATACAAATCATCAAATAAAACATCTTCATTAATTAATTTTGTCTATCTATTAGGATCAAAATTAAATTAACTTCGTGAAATTTAGCGCACCTTGTTAGATTTGGGGACTGATTTGGAGTGCAGGCGATACTCATGCATGACCCAGTTTGTCTTCTCGCCCCGAGGAGCTCTTCCCTTGTAGAACACCAGGGTTTTCTTCATCCCTACTAGCTCTGGCGTGGCCGGTAGCTGACCGGTGTAGATTTCCTTATCTTTCCCCGTTGTCTTCCAATATCCGGCGTTAGTGGCACGGTTTGTTCGAACGCCTGTTGGGTACTTTCGGTCTCTTAGGCTGAAGAAATACCACTCTTTTTCTCCCAGCTTCGCTTTCTCTGGCATCAGTTTAACAAATAAATACAAATTTCTTTTTTCGTGAATAAATAAATGCAACTTTATGTTGGGTACTTTCGGTCTCTTATAGGCTGAAGAAATACCACTCTTTTTCTCCCAGCTTCGCTTTCTCTCTGGCATCAGTTTAACAAATAAATACAAATTTCTTTTTTCGTGAATAAATAAATGCAACTTTATTTTTCAATGCTAACTTTTAACCAGTTATATATATATTGATGATAGCCCATGAGAAGTATATTATCATAAGGTATCCATAGTAAAATTCATGTTTCCGGTCTATGCCCACCTTCCAGAAAAGAAAAGAAAAGAAAAGAAAAGAAAAGAATCTAGTTCTATTAATTCTAGTTTAGTATCGAGCCAAACCATATTGAGTTTGACCAAATTTATACAAAAATATATCAGTATCGAGCCAAACCATATTGAGTTTGACCAAGTTTATACAGAAATATATCAATGTTCGTGATACCATACAAGTATCTTTAGATTCGCTATGAAATATATTTTCATAATACGTCTATTTAGTGTCAAATAGTAATGCTCTTTTTTTATGAATTTGGTTAAACTCTAAATAGTTTCACTAAAGACGGAACTAGAATTGCATTCTTTTCCACACGGAGGTATTAGTTATTAAGAGTTAAAGTTGAAAAACTTTGGGCTGAGCAGTTCTCTCACTCTACGGTCCAGTGATCAAGAGAGCACAAGTCGGCAAGCATGTCCAAACTCCAAAACGACATGTACAAGAGATAGTATATCATGGTATCCAACTTGATCTCACTATTATTCTCTGGATTTTACTTTTTCTGGACGGACAAATTATAAGTATATATTTGGATCTAGAACTTAAATAAAATATATAAGCGTAGATATCTTCCTCTAAAAAAAATGCTTCATCCACTCTCACAAAATATTGTCATCTGAGTTCTATATGCAATACACCCATTTAAAAAGACTTTGACCATCAAGACCATGAAAAACAATTTATACAATTTTGCCATATCTTGCAGATAGTTTATATTGCTATAGTGGACATATTTGTTGACACGAAGATGTAAAACAACATTATTAGGTACTCCCTACATTCTAAGTCATTCCAAGAATCTTGGAGAGTCAAAACATTTTCACGTTTGACCAAAATTATAGAGAGAAATACTAAGATTTGTAACGTAAAGTGAGTATATATACTATGAAAATATAATTAAGGAAGAATCTAATGAAACTTAGTTGGTATCATAATTATTATTATTTTATCATATAAATTTGGTCAAACTTAGAAAAGTTTGACTCTCCAAGATTCTTGAAATGACTTACAATTTGGGATGGAGGGAGTAGTTGCTATATTTTAGGTGCCTCAATTTTTTAAAAATTTCAGGCAACAACTAACAAGAGACAATTGGTATTACAATGAAACGAACAATTCACAAGAGATAAAAATATTTTTTTCTATAGCCAAACAATGACAAAATTGCATGTTTTCTGATTTCTGAACAACAGAAAAAATCAGGCACCTAAGATATAGAGAAGGTGTATTATTAATGACACATCCAGTCGTTCACCAGTGTCGCCAATAATTTCGAATTAGATATACTGAGAATTAAAGTAAAATCAAGGATGAAAAATAGTTGTGCCTTTGAGAACAAATAACTAATTAAGACCATGACTCCATGAGAGCTTGAAATCTCCATATACCTCTTTTAGAAGAGAAAATATGCATGCAAAGAGACGAAGATGAGACAAAATACACATTTAACATAGATTATAGGTATAGCAAACCAAGCTAAACTAAGGACGACAGATTAGACAGCAAGAGTATAAAAAACTTAACAAATAAAGAAAACTTTGAGACCCATTCATGTAGGATATCGATCTGAACGAGTAGTGGTGGTTTGAGGCTTTTTCTAGCTTTTGAAAAACTTGCACCAAAAGCATGGCAATTGGAAAACTCTTTTCCTAGGTAAGGTAGATGCTTGGAAATTAACCATGCCCACATCTACACGTACCTATAGGTGTTCTATCTATATTTGGTTCGGTGGATATAACAAATAAGTAAACAATAACATATATATGATGCACCAGATTTTTATGTGTAGATAAATATGCAATTCTTCCCTAAAAATGAAAGAGAGAGAGAGAGAGAGAGAGCAAAGTAGTATATAATAATTATGGATTGCTAAACACGCGGATGTTATTGTTAAGAAAAAAGTGTAGCTGAATTTTGATGATCAATCATTTATATATATGGAGTTCATTTGATCGTGAGTATATATGCATGCATACATGTGCGTGTATATATATACAATTGTTTTCCGATCCTTACCCGGGAGATCCCACGGCTCGCACTTGTTGAGGTCGACCTCGGCGATGGCCCTCGCCGTGAAGCTGCCGTCGGCGATCTTCTGCCGCAGGTAGTACGTGATGAGCTCCTCGTCCGTTGGGTGGAACCTGAAGCCCGGCGGCAAGCTCTCCTCCTTCTTCTTCGACTCTCCCCCTCCCCCTCCACCACCTCCTCCTGCTTCCATACTACTCAGATGATCTACAAGATCAGAACCGAAAAAACCCTAACCCTACCCTGCCGCAAAAGATAAAGCTTCTTCGGTTTTCTTCCGGTTTCTTGTTGCACTACTTGAAGAGGACGGCAGCAGGCAGCTATAACGGATTCAAGAACGAAATGATTTGACAAAAAGGGTTTTGATAAGGAGCCGCTAGCTATAGGCGACGACAGGAGGAGGAGGAAGAACACACTGCACACACGGCAGCTCGCTAGCTCGCTCCCCAGCTGCTGGTTAAACTTTCCTTGCCCTTTCTGAGATATCTGGGGTGTTTTTTCACGCAAGAGGGGCAGAGATATAGGGGGGCCGCCAGCGCCATGAGGGCGGGCTTGACGAGCGAGCGCGAGACGCCTTGGAGAAGCTTTTACCTACCAGGGGTCGTGAGCTACAAGCTGCTGTGGCGGGCCGCCGGGCCGGGTGTGTGTGTGTGCATGCGTCGTCGCATGTCGCGCGCGTCTTGTTCCACGCGCTCGCCGTTGTAGCTTTCAACTCGCCGTGTCATCTTCATCGCAACAGTGCCCCAGGGATATGACCGTACGTCGTACTAGCCAGTAGTCTGCAGTACGCCACGCCTTTTCATGGCCGCGCCATTTCTTGCTAGCTGCTAGTAGTCAATTTAATTTATTATGAGATATATAATTATTGGTTAATATAATATATATACTCTTTCATATATAGCTTCGATTGAGCTGTACCCATGCAGCTCAATAGCTTGCAGCAGTTAACAATTGCATTCTATCTATATATATATGGAGCTCAGCTCACCGGCCGTGTGTGTTCAAAATAATAAACATCACGTAAGTATGTTCTGGCTATTAGCTGCCATAGATTTTTGCCGTTTGCATGTGCATATACCAAATGATCAATTATCTAGCTGAGTCCCATACTCCCATCACTCAATTGGTCGTACGAAATCCACGACAAAATTACCTCTTGAAAACTGAACGCGTTACGAAATCCTTGACAAAAAATCAACTCATCATTTGACCTAGAAAAGAAATATAGGCAAAACTACCGCAGGGAGATAACACACACATACATACGTATACGCAAGTATAGCCGCTATCTGAACAGAATTTCATAACGGAAGTCAATAGTACATGTACCATTTCGACCGATTGCAACGTAACTGAATTAGTTTACATATATATACTCCGAGTGGAGAGGTTATACAAACTTAATTACAAAGGATTGGACACGGAATTTTGAAACACCTGGCGATAGATGGACGCGGCAACGAAGAGAGACCGAGCAGCAGTACTCGAGCACAGCAAAACTCTAGCAGCAAACCGCATTGGAAAAACAAAACAGGACACGTGCGGGGTGGGCCCGGGCTCCAGATACGGCCACGTCCGCAGGGGCCCGCGCTCCCCTTGACCCGGCCGGGCCGGGGTAGTAGGAGAGGAGGAGCGGCAGTCAGGCAGGGGCGCCGGGCCTGGGTTCCCTGTGACCCCAACCAACGCGTAGAAAACAAATTGCAGCAGCAAACTGTTGAGCACTTCACAGTCATCTACACAGTACAAGCCTACTCTAGGATTATTCCCTTGCGTTATTGTTCACTTTGTAGCTAGCTCGTGGTGTCTTTTCCTTTGGTCTTCCTTAATCATTGGCACAGAAATGGCTAGTTGCTGTTTGTGGCACAATTTGAATTTTGTGGATTCAGACAAAGAGTTGAGCCGGCCTGTTTGTTCTTTGTAATAAAAAATCGAGAATTTTCGTTTCCTTTTGCAATTGGCGCATGCAGTTTGTTATGATACTAGTAATCCTTAAGGCTCGGCAACTCAAAGATCATGTGTGGTTAGTGCCTTAATGGGACTTGAATTGTGCCCATTAGCAGAGGGATGCAGGAGTGGCAAGCACCATGTTGATCAGCTCAAAGGTTGGAAACAGAGTATACCAAACTGTCATCGATCTTGTCCACTTGAAAGACAGAAAGACACTACCTTGCATTGTGGCAGTCCATCAGACTGATTCAGGTCTTGTGAATATCAAGACAATGACAGCAGGATGCAATCTTGACTGAGGGGTGTAGTATATAGGAGGACAGCAATTCAAGCAGGACGGTTGGCTTGGCCAAAAGGCACAGGTTCTAATAACCTGAATATTAGTCATCACTCACATGCCACAGCAGTACAGCACCTCAGATTATTCCCTTAAAAACAGTTCTTCTTTAATATTCTTGCCTAAATCTAGGGCTCTTGTTCATGTTGACCACCCAAATTGCAGTGCTCTCTGAGTCTGACCAGTTCTGTCATACTTATATTCGTTCAGAAAAAAAATACCCGGTTTTGTCATGTTTAGGCCCTCTCATTTTCTTTGCACTAAATTGTCCGGGGGTGCAGACACTGATAGTTGAGTAGAGCTGAATATCTGTACATTGACTAAATCTCTGCTGAAAGATACTGGTTTTGGTTGTGTCTGGAGTTTCTGAATTTCTTGTAGCAATAACTAATAACTCAAGCGATCGGATCATTAAACGCCTGAAGTAAGTAACCTGTTTCTCTTAATGAACCATGCGTGGTTCTCATGGGTATAATCAAAGCAACATGCAGCGGTCTGAGAAGACTGGTTGCTGCCTGCCTACGAACAACTATTGATATTACTGTTCTCTGAAAATGGCCCCATGAAAATAAAGTTGAGGAATTGATGATTCGAAAAGGTTGGTTGCTGATGTTATTGCATTGGAGTGTGATTAACAGGAATAGGTAAAAGTTCTTGTGGGCCAAAATCCCTCTTGGTTTTCTTTCCAGGTTTGATCATTTCCTAAGTTTAGGATTGGTTTCTTGTGGGTTCAGTTTTCTCGCCCTCTCTTGGCATATCCTGAGCTGCAGCTTCACTGTCATTGAAGATAAAATATGACAACATGGTGCAACTTGTATTTGCTCCCAGGACTGGCTGCTATGAACCTTGAAAATGTACTTGACTATGGAAAAATCTGGGCCCAACTTTGCAAAATGCAAATCAGGCAGTTCAACAAAAAGGCATTTTTTTTATGGACGGCTTCTTCTTTTGGGCTCACCACGTGAGGTGCACAACATTGTCAACTCAGAATAACGCTGGATTCTTCGCTGCTCCAACCATTTTAATTCATACTTTCCCATTCTAAACTGTAGGTTGTTTTAGCTTCGTTTTGGGTTAAATTTATCTAACTTTGACTAAATTTGTAGAAACAATGCACAAACATCTACATATTAAACTAGATTCGTAGACGTTAATATATTTTTCTATGAGCTTGGTTAAATTTATTTGACTTAATAACAAAACTAAATGACCTACACTTTAGAGTGGAGGGAGTATTTGTTTTAGCTTTAACATAAGTCAAACCATTCTAACTTTGATCAGTTTATTAGAAAATTATATAAACATTTACAAGTTTAAACATTTTATGAATACTAATTTGTTGTAGTCTCCTAGATGTTTGTCCATTTTTTTCTATAAATTTGGGCAAATTCAAAAAAATCTTGACTTTGGAGAAATTTAAGGTGAACTATGATTTCGAACAAACGGAGTAATTTTCTGTGTTGATTTATTGATGTTCAGATTTTCCTTTTTGAGAAATTGGATTTGACAGAAATTCCAAGTTGACCGGACCCCTGTCCGCACCCGAACTTCACACTCCGACCGAACCAATTCGCATCCCAACCCCACCGCGCGCGTCCATGCCCCCACTGCCCCAGCGCCGGCGGGCTCCCTCGCCGGACGCGTCGGGCGGAGCCACCGGCGGAGCCAGGCTCGCTGTGGAGCAAGCCTCTGGCCCGTGAGAAGCATGTCTCCGCAGGAGGCACGGCAGCGCGCCCTGGTAGATTGCAACGGCGGAAAGGTGCGCGGTCTCCGCTGCCGGCCTGCCACTATTGTTGGTGGTGGGCAGATTGCAATGTTTCTATTTCGCTGTAGAAAGGGTAGCACTTTGTGATTTTGTTACGGCTTATTATAAGCAATCTGCATCTTTTGACTACTCGTAGGATTTGTGTAAGTTGTAATGCCCTATGGCTTAGTGTAGGATTCGGCTTTTCCAACTGCACTGCCCTATGGCTTACTGTGGGATTCAGCTTTCACTCCGTGATTTTGTTAGGGCTTACTATAAGCAATCTCTTCATCTTTTGATTACTCGTAGACCAGAAGGGATTTGTGTAAGTTGTAATGCCCTATGGCTTAGTGTAGGATTGGGCTTTTCCAACTGCACTGCCCTATGGCTTACTGTAGGATTCAGCTTTTCCAAATGCACTGTTTAATTAATAACGCCCAATTTTCACAAGCGTTACAGGTCAAAAAATTGTGCAGGAATGTTAGTTTGGTTGAAAAATCCTTTTTGAGTATCATCCTGTCATCGCTATGCCACCACTAACAAATTGTCGTTAGCGAAACTCCGCATCTGGCAAACCAACCCTTTGACATTAGTAAGATTGGTTTCAATGAATCACCCATTACTTGTGATGCACTTCAGCAGCAGAAAGTACATGGAAGCTTTGTACCACCATCAATCTTTCCGCAGCCAAAATCTGCAATTCTCCACACGTATGGATATCTTCCATTGAAACTGCACACCTAAAAGGGGGCCAGGATGTTACATTTTAGTTGACTGCTTTGCATGATAGGAATGTCTGTGAAACTTGTTCAAACCCAGTCATTGCAAAAACCTTGATAGGATAAGAATGGTGTGGATGAATACATTTTTTCTCATTGCTTCATATAGGTTTCAAAAAGGAGTCTGATGGTAGTTGCAATAACCATGTTAATCTTCAGATCATCTCGAATTCATTTAGGATTTTGAATATTTTATCAAGCCATTTAAGATTTTTACTATGCAGGAGGTTATTGTGCTGTTCCATTTGGCTGAGTATGGAAGTTAATGGTGGTTGAGTGCAAGAAAAGAAATATAACTAACACTGCAAAGATCAAGGGATATAGAAACAGAGCTAATTGCCACTAGTGATGAAAACAGTCTCATGACTCGTGAAAGGTAGCTTCTACCTCCCTCATCTATTATATGCTTTCCTGGAAGACTGCTAACAGGCGGAAAGCTTCAAAGATCATGTTCACATTGCCGTATCCCATCATAATCAGCGATGTCCTTGTAGAATTACGTGAGGAGCGTGGACATTGGACTATATTATAGTTGGAAGCTTCATGTTTAATCCTTTTACTTAATCCAACGTGATGCTGTCTTGTAGAAGGAAATTCTCATTTGTCGATGTCAAATGATCGCAAGAGTTTCTTGTGGCTGGCGCCATGGTGTGTCCCAGGTTCAGGGTGCTTTTGTGTTTTGTGTGACAGTTTTGGGTCGTAGTTGGTGTTTCTTGGTGTCTAAACATGGGGTGGCTGTAACATTTTAAATTTATTCCTTATTGAATGAAGAGGCAGAGCTCCTGACCTCCTGCCATCTGTGTGACAGATAGAGTCGTAGGTTGCAGTTTCTATTTTTTTTAAGTATATATCACTGGAATATAGTTTGAATAGTGGTCTTTTGCAGTGCCGATTTCGTAGTACATTGAGCTATTCTAGTTGCCCAAATAATTGTATTTTGTTCAAAAGAAGAAGGAAAAGGGTGCTCATGCGACTCACCATAATAGATTCTTTTTTTTTTTTTTTTTTTGCATGCTGAGGTGCTAATGGCTATGAGGTGTTGCATTGTTGACCCCACTGCCTATGGAAACACATAATCATGTATAACTTCTTTTATGTAGCTTCTCAGCATAGGATTCTGCCCATTTTACATTTTGAACATTGACTACAAATTTTGTATACAATAGCAATTTTTTTTATATGGCTCAATGAATTCAGCAGTTATGATCCAAACCTTTTGGGCATCTGCTTAAAGCATCTGTGGCAAGCCAGCAAGCAGCAGTGGTGCAGAATTTACTGGACCAGTTAGAGATATGACATTATTTTGGACAAAGTGTTATGAAATTTAATTTGTGTTCCTGGAATGACAAACGTAATTTGAACTCGTTGAATCAGCTGAAACCTTGTTACAATAGGTGGTTGAATTTTCAGAATATTTCTCATTTGAGTTGCTTCACCTGATTCTGGACGTGATTTTTTTTTTGGTTGTTGTTGTTGTTGAGAGAAATGATTTTTTTGTCAATAGGAAAAGCATTGGTATAGTACTCTAGCAAAAACAAGAAAGATTCAGTTGGGCTGCATATTGTTATTATTGATATTAATTTTATGTTGTACATATTATTTAGTTCTAATCTATTGCTTGCCTTAAACACTAGTGACAGCTGTCAGTTCTTTTTTAAAGCTTGCATTTGGTGGCCTAATAATTGATCAGCCAACTAAATAACTTTCTATCTTCAGCTTGATGGTCACTGCTTGCTGACTAGTTTCAGACTGTTGGGTGCTCTAAGGGCAGCAAGAGGGCTTCTCTAGAAAGTGAGGTACAGACTTAAGACAACCTCCCATTCCTGATCAGGTAATATATCAATCTTTTGCTTCTGCTGGTGGAATTAGTTTGTATCATGTATGATTGATTTATGCTAATGTCAAAAGCTCCTTATAACAATTTAATGTTCATGTCTTTTAGTTAAATGTGAAATATATATTTTTGTTTACAATGAGTTTGTAAACTCAAGATGAATAGTGTCTTGCTCAAGGGCGGAACTTCTTCATATCTGTTTTGTGTAGCCACATCTTAAACGAAGGAAGTTCTGATGTTACTTAAACTCCAAAAGAACAAATCAATGTGCTTGGATTTCGGAAACGTCTTGGCAGTTTTCTGACAATAGAATAGTTGCAATTCGATAATTCACCAATATCTTGGATTGATGCCAACTTGGATACAGTTACTCTAGTATGGTACCTTTGCTGGACACATTCTTCAGTGGTTTTATAATTTAAACTATTCAATCTTGTGCCTTGAATTTTTTGCTGGAAAAGATGAAATATAATTGAAATTTTGTCAGTAGGAGCAGTTTGTATTTGGTGCCTATCATGGTGCAAGCACATTTTCTAATTTTTTGGTTATTCTTAAGGAACATGTGTTAATTAAAAAAAATCCTTTTGAAGTAAAACAAAGTGAACTGACAACCAAGGGATTAAATGTAGGTACTCAGATAGTCAGGTCTATGCTTACAGAAAAAAACATCACAGAAGCCTAAGATCTAGACTTGTGGTGGAGGCACAAAATGACTATCTCTGTTTCTGGAAGTTTTAACAAACCTGTACAAATATCAAGAAAAAAATGAACGTTCAGATTGTTGACACTCAAAATTTTAAATGATTTTCTCTGTTTCAGTATCATTTTCTTACCTGTTCAAATTGGAGCAAAATTTTACATTTGTAAAAAAGAAATGAGATCCTCATCTTCTGGATTCAAACATTTGAAGCTGTTCCCCATCCATCTGGATGCACATCAATGGAAAGTATGGTTACTTTCCTCTGCATTTTGAACTTTCATATTTTGTGCCAGTAGACATACTATACCGCGAATGGTTCAAAGGCAATCCAACCATTTTCTCAAGGTAACCATGTGCACAGCAAAACCTTAACGACTCATCTATTCTTGCAATCGACAATTATTTTTGGGTAGTTGCCCCCTGATCTGCAGCAGTAATGTGTAGATAAGTTCCAATCTTTAGTGAAAGATCTTTCTGCAAAATTAAAAAAGGTTTACTTGTGAAGCACTTCATAATATGAAATTACACAGTGTCACGTTTGTGTTCACATCATTATTAAACTGGATGCTAAAGACATTGCTGGAGTAAACTGCAGAGTAGGAACGGGCCTTAGCTGTGCTCTTTGAAGTTGAATAGATCAATACTGCGTCATTGATATGTGAGAGAGATTGACCCGTAACTACTCTTGGTGACTGATTGATGGAAACGCGTCAATTTGGGTTGCTGATAAACTTGTAATGTCATTCAATGTCAGTGTCCAAACAACGACTAAATCAATTAATCCATTCACATCAAAGTTGTTTGTAAGAAACTTAGGCACGCAATCACTTATTGTCGACATCCTTACTCCATGACCAAGATTTGTTAGCTAAGCATTCATATATTCATAGCAGAACTAACTGGCCTATAAAATTACACATTCCACATTGGTCATCTGATTGGAAAATTGAAGTATGTAGCTAGAAGCTATATTTCTTCTAGATGAATTCACTCCACAGGCGTACAGTACCTTCCATGATTAAGAAAGATGGGTACAAGTTTGTTTTCTCCGTCACTACAAAGGAATGCATATTTCTTGTATGTAATACTGTTTTGCTATCTTGTTTGATCCACATGCCACGAGTGTTGTTCCCACTGCACTTTGCTTGGTTAGAAGCTGCACTTGCAACAAAAACAACATTTCACAGCCACCAAGTAGCATTGTTTCTTACTATAAATGTTAATATCAGTTACTAGTGAAATATATGCCCTAAGTAATTGTAGGTATAATGCAGCTCTGCTCTGTTGTGGGGAGAGGGGTCAATCATCTCTCTTGTTCAATGGTACACTCACTGTTGTAGCAATTGAAGCATTCTGGAAGTATGGAAGCTAGTGTCTGTCGCTTCAGATTTCAGAATGTCGTTTAATTGAGTCTCCTGCTCTGGGTATAATTTCTAGGTGTTCTGTATATGAACCCCTTCAAACAGGAACAAAGAAGAAACTGAAACTAGAGTTTGTATAATTTTCATCTTCCTGATTTAGAATTGTACATATAAACTGAAAGGTGTTCCTTCACACCTTCTGTTAAGAAATTTTCAGTTTTCACAATCGGTACAATTGGCTCAGATTTTATCATAGAAGCACAGGTGCCTTTATAAGTATCCAAATAGTTTGTCCTGCCTAGGATCTAATTGGTATTGCTACATTTTTTACCTGGTCCTGGTCTGGTTTCTTTGAACTTTACCTCATCTGATCTGCAAATATTGATTTATACTGTGGCCTTTGCATGCATAGAACATGCACACTATGTGCGGTTTCTTCAGAATGTGTTTATTGATTATAGTCTGTTTCTGACTTGATGGATCTTTTGTGTTGTCTAGACAACTGTAATTCACAACTACGATTAACTAGGAAGTTAGATGAACCAATGACACAAGTTTTGCTTTGCAAAGCATCCTCTTGAATTTCTTGATTGCTGGGGAAATATTGTTCTGACTCATATTAGGCAAATTTATGCGATGAAAAGTTGGTTTTGTTGAAGAATTACACTTTTAATGTATTCAGATGACTAAATCCATATTTTTCTTCTGACAGGTATCGCTCGAGTGTGTAGGTTTTCCGGGATGCAGACAATGCATCAGTGATTAGACAGTGTCTTTGAAGCCAATGCTGCTAGGAGTTTCTAGTTTATCAACAGATTTCCTCTTAGTTGTTGATCACAGCAAGAAACGGCTGTCCTTGCTAGCTAGTCATTTCGCTTTTAGGTGTTCGTAGGTAAGAAAAACATGCATAGAATCAGGCATCTTGACACTTGTTAGACAGCAACAATGATGACATTGCCATTTGCTAGAGAACAATGTCAATGCGAACAAGAAAGCCAATTGTTTTTTGTTCAATAATTTTCCCATCTCGTATTCTTGGACAAAGGTTAACCTGCATTTGTGCTTCTGTCCTTCAGGCAGGAAAAACATGTCTCTGACCAAACATGACAAATCGCTTGGAGTGAGTGATTAGCGGAGAGGTAAGGTAAAGATATATGCTCACTCCAGCTAGTGCCAAAGACCAGCACCAATGTTTCCCTACGAGCTGCCATTCTGCCATTCACCTCAAGGCGTCGCAAAGGGGTTTCGATTCAATGTGCTTTCTCGTTAGTTGGATGATCTGGAAAGAACACAATGACAGAACTTTGGACACCAGGCCACACCGGCGCTACATCTGGTGCACAAAATAGTGGAGGAAGCCAACGACTGGATCGGGGCAGGATATAGGCATCTACTGTCACTAATAGGGTTTGGATGATACTCACCACTGTTTTTTTGGGTTGAGTTTTGGGCTCACCTGCAGGTCGCAAACTACTAGTTTTGTTTTGTGTAATAGGAAGTTAGTTTTCTGGGTGAGGTGATGAGTTGGTTTGGTAATATGCCATTATCGTTCCGGACTTATCTATAACTACTATACTTTCTCTTAGAGAAATACGTGTCAATGGCACGGTCGAGAAAAATTCTGCCGTTGCGCTGGCTCGACCCGTTGTTTCTCGCAGGACACGAGGGGGTTGCTGTCGTTTTAAACTCATCTAGAGGCAATGTTCACCAAAACGCTAAACCGTTAACATGGAGCTATACGACCATTACCCGGGCTACATGGTAACATGGCCGACCAGCTACACGTACTAGTGAGTGTTAGAGTAATTGAACAGGCTGAGAAGACATAGAAAGCCGACCAGCTTCTTTCCATGATAATCACACCAACTATCAAGACTCGAAGAGACCCAACAAATCCGATAGAATATGCTCTCACAGTTTGCACATCCGGTTATTATTAATCATCAAAACTCACCAAAACACATACTTGGGTTCTAGATCCTTTAACTAGACATAGAGATTATTATATGCTAAGTACCATCAAAAGTAAGTGTTTTAGAAAATGGAACGCCTAGGACTATTGTGGGGAAAAAGAGCGGGGTGAGCTTTGGTTGAATCGGGGGTATTTACTTGTTGGTACTGGATTCAAGAACGTTTCCCACAAAACATGAGCCTTTGTTTCAAAATTGAAAAAAAATATCATGCCTAAAATGGGAGATATTTTGTTTCTACATATAGGCCGTGTTTAGTTCCTCAACCAAAACATTTCGTTACACTGTAGTTTTTTCGTTTGTTTGTGGTAATTATTGTCCAACCATGGACTAACTAGGCTCAAAAGATTTGTCTTGTCAATTTCGACCAAACTGTGTAATTAGTTTTTATTTTCACTTATATTTAATACTCCATGCATACGTCTAAAGATTCGATGTGACGGAGAATCTTGAAAAATTTTGGGTTTTTGGTAGGAAGTAAACAAGGCCATAAATTACTTTCTTCTGATTGTAAAACTTTTGATGTTAGAATGCTAATAGGTTCTACATTTAATTTGTAATTTAATTTTGTTAAGTAAAACAAGTCAATTAATTCATTAAAGCTATGTTTATACCATATAGTGTATCAATGGTCAATTATGAATAGAAGGTTCAGTTGGAACGATAATTATTTATTTCAAGCTATTTCGAATCTCTGTTAATCTTAGAAATAAATCAATTTTGTAGTGGTGAGACAAAAAGAAAAATTAAAAAGAAAGTGCAGACAAAACAACAAGGAGATATTGAAACATCAATTTGAAACAGAGGATAGAGCTAGAGTTCATTTTCATAATGGCATTAAGAAATGAAATCCTAAATGGTGCCTTACATCTTGGCAAAGCATAAATGTACTCATATTACAAATCTTGCTACAACAACTCGTTTTTATCAAAAGCTTGTGGTTTAGTTTTTAATGCAACAAGTCAAGAAAAAAGTTTATTAATTATTGGTGCAAAAGAAGAGTATCGGATTTAGTAAAATTAGTTGTAACAAGGTCTTGTTATCATTATTAATAAAAAGTGGTCCAATTGTATGCTAGTGAATTGATCGATTACCAAAACTAGACTTTCTAAATTTAGAGACTAAAGAGCAAAAGAAAAATGAGAAAATTCCAAAATCTTCCAAAACATAGATGCAAAAATTAAAGATAAATTTATCTACCTTGCAAAGATATCTCTATGGGATCAAATGTATGATGAGGTTGCTTGGCACTGTCATCGTCCTTGACCGACCAACAAAAAAGAGTATATAGCCCTTCAGGAACATTCTATTTTGGGAATTCCTACTGTTTTTTTAGTTGATACAAATTGTGATCCAACTCTTATGAATATAATGATTTGTGCCAAGATGACACCTTTTTAAATTCAATTAATTATTAACATATTTATTTGCAAATTTTTAGAGACGTTCTCTATATACATAAGAAATGGTCGATTAAGAAGAATAGTTAATTCTTGAGGAACTGCATACATTTATAGGATTGGTTACTATTATTTTGGTTTTGAACATATAAAATAAGGGGGTATTGATAGAGTTTATTGATACATATTATAATATATTGATATGATGTGATTTCTTGCCTTCTTGGTATCCTAAACATAAGATTAATACTTCGAGTTGCTGTGTTGAGAAAGAGATGTTTAATCAAAACAATTCCTTTTTTGAATTTCAACTTTTATCAAGGACACAATACAATGTTAGTATCACAGATTATTTTGTCAATGCAAAAGGAATCACAAAACTATCAAGAAAAAGGACAGAAACTGGGGATATATTTGAGTGGGCCCAAAGTTAGCATAGGAACTCTGGGTGCCACCCTTTTTGGCCCAACAGTAACTAATTGGGAAGCCTTTAAGCCGAGGACGCGTACAGGCCCAGCCCATATTGAAGCCCACTCTGTTGGTCTCACTGGCATCGTCCCATCTCCCTTGATTGAACCCTTTGGCCCACACGACAGCACAGCAGCCGGAGGAGCTAGGACAGGCGCGGCGGCGGCGGATAGGAAACTGAGGAAGCTAGAGCCATGGTGGTACGGATCCGTCTGGCGCGGTTCGGGTGCCGGAACCGGCCCTTCTACCGGGTGATGGCCGCCGACAGCCGCTCCCCGCGCGACGGCAAGCACCTCGAAGTCCTCGGCTACTACAACCCGCTCCCAGGTTGGGTTACGCTACTGCCCTCCTTCCTCTCTAGTCGCGTGCCCTCGATTTCTCCCTTAAAGATTGACTGATCCACTTATTTGCCGCCTCAAGCACCATTTTCTGCTGCTGCTATTGGCCTGCTTATTGGTTACTGAGGCCTTGTTTACTTCCGAAAACTTTTTGGTTTTCGGGCTAGCATTTTCGTTTTTATTTGATAAACATTGTCCAATTATGGAGTAACTAGGCTTAAAAGGTTCATCTTGTGCAATTAGTTTTAATTTTCATCTATATTTAGTGCTCCATGCATGTGCCGCAAGATTCTTGAAATTTTTTTTGGTTTTTGGGGTGAACTAAACAAGGCCCGAATACCTTATGAAAGATGGATCTTTTTTCCTCGTTGTCGTGTGCAGGGAAGGATGGAGGCAAGAGGATGGGCCTGAAATTCGACCGGGTGAAGTAAGTTTCACTTGCTTAAATTTGGGTTTGTTGCAGCTATTATTGCACCTAGTCAAAATTTAACTCGTATATCTTCAGTCAAGCATTTTAGAACTAAACGTGGGATTGTTGGTTCTACAAGCATATAAAAAATTTAACAGGGATTAATTCAGACAGTCATATTAACCATACGTAGCTTAGGGTGGTAGACCTTACAATTGCGGATGTTAGGAAGGCCGGAGCTTCACCCTTCTAGTTGATTATGCTGTACCAATTGCCAAGCATTGCTGTACCGACCTCTCTCTGGGAAGTACATTTGTTTCTTTTTTTCTAGTGAAACTCAAGTGGAAAGAATCAAGATGATAGGTTAAGAAAGTAAAATTTATATGTGGAGTGTGTAAGATGCACTTGGAAGTATGGATAACGTCTTTGGTCCTATATCATCTACTTTCAATGTTTTATCATTTGGTCAAGAATCTTCAAGCATATCAACATGAGAAAATTCTCTATTTGACACTAGAAAAACTTCTTCCCTATTTAACACCGAAACTTAAATCTTCTCTACCTGTTACCTTTTCATATTTTGTTCCCGATTTGACACTTACATAAGTCCAAAGTGAAAAGACCATTTACCCCTACTGCAGTGTGTTTTCATGTGTGCTATGTCATGTTGCTGCATATTTTTTGTCTCATTTATTTATTTGCATATGTTTTTTTTCGGTACACCTGAACACAGCACCATCTAGAAAAACACATTGGAGGGGTAAGATGGTCTTTTTACCTTGGACTTAACGTCGTTATAGCCAAAAGGTAATGGAAGTATTAAACAGGGAACAAAATTGAAATAGGTGACTGGTAGGGAAGATTTTAAGTTTCGATGTCAAATAGGGAAGGAGAAGTTTTTTCTAGTGTCAAATAGGGAATTTTATCAACATTGATATCTTTAGTCAAGTTATATTTAAGTATGTTTCTTTAAGAAAAAGTTACGTCGAGCTGTTTTTTTTTCCTTTATTTATTTCCTGCATTGAAGTCCATGTAACAAAGAACAACTTTCTTCTGCTGTAGGTATTGGCTGTCAGTTGGGGCACAGCCATCAGATCCTGTGCAGAGTATTCTCTTTCGTGCCGGACTTCTGCCACCACCTCCAATGCTAGCTATGGCACGGAAGGGTGGGCCACGCGATAGGCGCCCCATTCATCCAATGACTGGGCGCCCCTTGGATCTCGAGGGCGTCACAATTGTCGATGACTCCAATGCTCCTGAAGGCGACGCTGAAGAGCCTACAGATGAGGTGGCTTCATAAGCCTCTTATATTAGCATATGAAAATATGATGTATTTTCTATTTAGCATATGTAGTGGTGCTGCAAAAGAAAACTTGTTTGTTGTGCTTCTGACAAGACTTGAGTACTAGTACAATGTGGCAAAACTTTTAGACAGGTAATCTTTCATCCGATTTTCTTCTAAAAAATGGCAGTGCCATTGTTTGTTCTCATAGAAAATGTAAAACCAATGCCATTGTATGCATCTTTAGCTTTTGTTCTGCAGCACCATCAGCTTGTGGTCTCTAGTATTCTCTGCGCTTTTTGAAAGAAAAAGGGCAGGAGCTCTGCCTTGCATTTAAGTTCTCTATACTTGGCTAATAAGATTTGCATGTGAAATGGAATATGCATGATAAGTCGAGCCTTGATGAATTCTTTGTGATCACTTTCTGGACGCTTGTTTAAATTGAGACTGCTAATATGTTTGCTCTCTTATGAAACGATGCTATGCATGCTGAGGTGACTTCGAAGATAGGCGAGATGCTCTACCTAGTAGCACTAACAATTTCTTCAGGGAAAGCATAATATAAGTTTGCTAGATCCTGTATGATCTATTTTATGTCTTGTCCAATCAGACTGATGCGGCTACGTGAAACGTCATCCTTGTGCCTGTTTTTCACGCAGATGCTTTCTTGTGGGATTCCTTACTTGTAGTTCTAAGTTTTACTGTCGTAGCCATGTTTGCCTCCTGAAGTATCTTCTCAGGATTGTATGGTAGATTCATAATTCACAGGCTATGCCCAAAACACATGGAATTTGATTGAAGGCTTGTTACATATGAATTTATACCACCAAAGAAACTGAAATTCCTGGATGCCATGATTCCAGTGTAGTGCAAGAGAACTGCAAGTCTGACTAACAAGGTAGGGATTGACGCTGCAATATTCCAACATTTATGATGATCAATTCCTGCATCCAATGTTACTCTGCGCGTCCAGCAGTACTGATAATTGCAACCTGTCCTATTTCATCAGACAAAAGTTCAGTTTTCAGTAATGTTCAGCCTCTATAGACACCGTGGATTGGTTCAGACCGGCAACCACAAAGTATATCTGGCCAGGAATTAAGGCATATACACAATCACAAGCTTTATCAGCATGGGCAAAACAACTCATCATGTTAACATCATCAGCTTGCCGCATCCCAAAAGGTATTTCTTCTTTCCCAGGCCACCCCATCCATGCGACATGCTAAACCAAGCTCACCAAGAAAAGCTGTCTTGGTAGCACTTGGCTTGCCTCCCTCGCCATCAGTCGCCTGCCTGCCTACCTCGAGCTTTAAATCTCTCAAGGATGCCTCCAGCGCCTTCCCCTTTCTCCCTCGGATTCACATCAGTTGACGGCTATAGGATGGGAGAACAACCAAGAAGAACTCGTCAGCTGTGTCTGCTTGCTCTGGTGTTCGCGCAATGGCACCAAGTCTCGATGGCCATGACGTTCACTATCTCCAACTACTGCTCCCACCCGATCTGGCCGGGGACGCTCGCCGGCTCCGGCACGTCGCAGCTTTCCACGACGGGGTTCAGGCTTGAGCCTGGGCAGACGGTCCAGCTCGCGGCGCCGGTGGGGTGGTCGGGGCGGATATGGGCGCGGACGGGGTGCGTGTTCGACGCGGACGGCGCGGGCGTGTGCCAGACGGGCGACTGCGGCGGGCGGATGGAGTGCCGCGGCTCCGGCGCCACGCCGCCGGCCACGCTGTTCGAGGTCACCCTGGGGCAGGGCGGCGGTCAGGACTTCTACGACGTCAGCCTCGTCGACGGCTACAACCTGCCGGTCGTCGCGATCCCGCGTGCGCGCCAGGGCGCGTGCAACGCCACCGGGTGCATGGCCGACCTCAACCGCTGTGAGTGCCGCCGCCGCCGCTGCGCGCCACTCTTCCGGCGACAAGAAGCTTTTACCGGCTGACTGACCGTGGCCTTCCGTTCCGTGTTAGCGTGCCCGAGGGAGCTCCAGGTGGACTGCGGCGGCGGCGCCATCGCGTGCCGGAGCGCGTGCGAGGCGTTCGGGCAGGACAGGTACTGCTGCAGCGGCGCGTACGGGACGCCGGACGCGTGCCACCCGACGGTGTACTCGTCCATCTTCAAGTCGGCGTGCCCGCGCGCGTACAGCTACGCCTACGACGACAGAACCAGCACCTTCACCTGCAGGGCCGTGGACTACACCATCGCCTTCTGCCTCCCGACCTCCGAGTAATTTCTGTGTTCATTAGACCTCCCCAGATTGACCTGACCTGCCATTGTCAATGTACAACGGCCATGTCATCACGCATGCATTTGCTTGGTTGTTCTCATCACCTGTTTCTGCAGGATAAAGAGGTCGGATGCGAAGTTTCTCGGAGCACAGATAGACGACGGCCAGAGCACCGGCAATGGCAATGCGCCGCCGATTTACAACAACGGCGGCTTCAAACCGCCGATCTACAACTACGGCGGCGGAGGTTCTCGTGTGCCGACGACGACAACCTCGTCAGCGAGCACACGATACAGCCAGCCGTGGCTCCTGCTACTGCTGGTGCTCGTCTTCTTTTTCTGACGGCGCTCGGTTGACCTTGTTCGTGCATTGCCTTCTCGAAGAATTTGGCAATTTAGTGAAGAAATGGAACATCTGAGCTCAGCTAACACATGGTAGCAATTATGGATCGAGAGGAAAAGACCCAAGAGACAGATTAAGTCTTTTCTGGCATTGGCTTCAATTCGTGTTATTAGCGGAATAGCGGTTGTAAAATTGTCTGTCTAACTAGTGGATTAGATGCTATGCTAGTGAATACAAGGGAAAACTGTTCTATAGATTGTAACGGATTTGTAAATCATTGATTCATTTTAATTGCATACAGATTGAGATAAACTCACGCAGGATGTTTCCTTCTGCTTCTGCAGAAGATGATTTTTCAGTCTTCACTTTTCAGTTTTCCGTACTCTGCCGTCAGCACGAAGCACGCCCGTGTCAAACTCTGTAACTCTGTTAGAGCATCTCCAAGAGTTTGCTATTCCACTTGGTATACTACAAAATTTGGCAAAAGTTGCAAAAAACGTTCTCCAACAATTTGCTATTCGCACTTGCCAAAATCCTTCACTTGCCAAAACCTTCCTCCGCGCGTGCAGTTTTCCGCGCGGCGGATTCCTTCGCCAAATCACCCACGCGGTGATTCTGTTCGCGCGTTCCCTAGGAAGCCGATGTCGCCGCCGGAAAACCCAGCTTCGGAGCGCATCACTGGGGTTGTGGTCGGGGGCCCGATGATCCGTCCCCGCGGGTGCTTGCAAGGGACCGCCGCGGCGGCAGCGGCCGGGGGCTGCTTGGTGTTGGTGCAGAGGAAGAGCCCCGAGGAGAGGGTGTGGACGGCGCCGGCGAAGCCGAAGAGGAGCGCGAGGCCGGCGACCCATGGCATGAGGAAGAAGCCGATGGCGAAGGTGACGGATCCGCAGAGTATGAGCGCCACCGACGCGCACAGGAGCATGGACGCCGCCGCGGCCGGCGACATCGACACCGACGCCGACGCCATCAGCTCCGATCAGATCGCCGCTCACCGCTGCTCAGAAGTTGTACTTCGGACCGCCACAGCCGTGCGCGCCTCTCCGCGGTTCGCCGGCACCAAAGCCTCCGGCGCCGCCAGCTCCGATCAAATCGCCGCTCACCGCTGCTCAGAAGTTGTACTTCGGACCGGCACAACCGCGCGCCACCGCGGCCACCCAAACAGCAGGTGCCGTTGCCGACTCCACCGGCGGTACGCGCCTGCCACATGCCTCCGCAAGCACCGGCACCTGCTCCCTGCCGGCCGCAGCAGGTGTCCGTCCAGTCGAAGCAGAGGAGGATACTTGATCCATTTGAAGCCGCCATCCAAGCAGAGGAGCAACCTTAATATATGGCGTGATATTTCTGAGTCCTACTTTATGATTGTAGTATACCAACTGGTGATGGACATCTCCACTATCCAATCCAAGGATACAGACCTGGGTTTTTTTTTCCTGCTTGTGACATTTCTGTTGATGTGGTGACGCCTGAGACAGTTGCCTGCAAAATGTTCAATGATATGTCTCTTTGGGGTGACGACACAGGAGGGATTAATCAAGAGTTGTCTATAGCACATCTCATGTCAACAAGACAACAATGATACGGTGTGAAGAGATCAATTTGGTTGCTGTGCAGGTCAGCAACACTAGTCTCACTGACGGTTACTGTTGGGCCCATTTTTTGTGGTTTGGTAAGTCTAAATTGGCAAACTCTTGGAGATGCTCTAATATTTCACTTGCCATTTATTTTACGGAGTTGCCAAACATCACAATTTGGCAAGCTAGAAATAGCAAACTCTTGGAGATGCTCCAAAGTGGGCCGGGCTGCGCTACCAACCCCACAAGCCCACTAGAGCGATCAGATATCAGGGCGAAACGAGAAAAAAAAGAGAGCAGAGCGATCACGAGCATAGCGTGCGTAATGGCGGCGTCCGACTCCGACGGCGCCGGCGACGGCGACGGCCACCGCCGTTTCGACGTGATCGTGGTGGGAGCGGGCATCATGGGCAGCTGCGCGGCGTACGCGGCGGCCTCCCGCGGCGCGCGCGTGCTGCTGCTGGAGCGTTTCGACCGCCTCCACGTCCGCGGCTCCTCGCACGGCGAGTCCCGCGGCACCCGCTCCACCTACGCGAAGGCTTACTACGCGCCCATGCTGCGCCTGGCGCGCCGCCTCTGGGACGAGGCCCAGGCCGAGGCTGGGGACCGCGTGCTCACGCCCACGCCTCAACTCGATTTGGGCCCGCGGGACGACCCGGCGCTTCTCGCCGCCGTCAGGAATGGCGGCGCCACCGTGGTCGGCGAGGGCTCGGCCTGGCCGGGGGCCGGCGTGTTCAGGGTGCCCGATGGGTGGATGGCGGCGGCGAGCGAGCTCGGTGGGGTGATACAGGCGACCAAGGCGGTTAAGATGTTCCAGGATCTTGCCAGCAAGAAGGGCGCCGTCGTGAAGGACAGGACGGAGGTGATCGATGTCACGAAGCGAGGTGAGCGCGGGCGGTTAAGATTTTCTTGGCAAGTTCGAAAACCAAAATTCGAACTAAATGCAAAGAACTTATGATCAACCTGAGTGACTTCACTAATACTTAAAATTTTGCTTTTCGCTTGGTGCTTACCCCCGTGTACCGTACCATCACTTGCAATTGCAATTTTATTTCTATCATGGTCAATTCCCTGTATTTTCAATTGGAATTGTACAGCTAACTGTCACTACACGTACTAAACCCTCTAAACAATTCTCCATCCAGCTAACTTTTACTGTGTTAGAAAGAAAAAAACTAGCCAATAGCTAATTGTCAGTTGGGTGATAGGTAAGACATTAGTTGGACGTATTAGCTGTCCTTAGCTAATTTTTAGTGATTATTCCCTCTATACCACTATATCTGTTTTGGCATTTCATTTGGATGTTTCTCGATTCACAGCATGTTGCATGCATGTGGACACACTCTATGTCTAGGTTAATAGGTTTAGAGAATCTTTGTAATACTTGATAGAAAGCTAAAACGATAAACGACACATATAACAAAAGGAGTAGCTATTTGTTGCAAGGTCAGTCTCAGTGGGGAGTTTTATGGCGTTGTTTCTAAGGCTGCCATGTCATGTGAAATGAAATGAAACTTGGATGAAATACCCACTCTCAATGGAGAGTTTTATTTCATAGTTTCATAGACATTTAATTTCAAGACTCATAGAGAGTTGGTAATCGTACCAAGAGAGTTTCATCTAGATGAAGCCTATTTCTTCTCTCTCTTCTTAAATACACTGTCATGTCATCAAAAAATCATATGTGGCAACCTATTTAATGCAAATGAAACTCACATGAAATTCCCATTGAAACTGGCCTAAAGATCTAAAGATGCCCTTCGTTGTAATTCGCAAAAAAGGGCCCTCTGTTATGGAAGTACTTTTAGCTTATTTCAATGTCAAATTTTCCCCCATTTCAAACCGCACCTGGGGTAGAGTAGTTCCTAGCAATGAGCTCATGTTGTTTCTTGTGTTGGCTCGATTGTGGAGTCATAAAAAATCTAACAGAGTACCAATCAAATACTGGGATTGTAGATCTTTTTAAATTGGACTGAAAAAAAAATCGATTTTCGAAGGCTGAGGGGATGTGTAAATTGCAAGTGCTACATGCTCTTGTGTTCTCGCAAGTTGCTTTGCCGTTTTAAGATTGTGTGATTCGATTTTAATTTCTTTTCATTGTAAAAGTATATACTCCACCAGCCAATTATATATAGCTCTGAAATCTTTCACACAATTTTATCTTGCAGATGGATCAATCCTGGTGAAGACAAAGAGTGGTGAGGAATTCCATGGAGCAAAAAGTATCATAACGGTCGGTGCCTGGACGAGCAAGCTGGTGAGGTCGGTCACCGGCATGGATCTGCCTGTGCAACCATGGCACAGCCTCCTGTGTTACTGGAAGGCGAAGCCCGGCCGCGAGCGAGAGCTGACCCCGGAAGCCAGCTTCCCAACGTTCGGGAGCTACAGCGACCCCATCATCTACGGCACCCCGTCGATGGAGTTCCCGGGCCTGATCAAGATCGCCATGCACGGCGGGTCACCGTGCGATCCGGACAGCCGCCGTGGCGACATGACCACGGACGACGACGCTGCCCTGGTGGAGCCCGTGTCGCGGTGGATCCGAGACTTCATGCCGGACCACATCGACACCGTGGAGCGGCCGCTCAAGGCAGTGCCGTGTATGTACTCCATGACCCCCGACGAGGACTTCGTTATGGACTTCTTGGGCGGTGATTTCGGGAAGGATGTTGTCGTCGGCGCCGGGTTCTCCGGCCACGGATTCAAGATGGCACCGGCCGTTGGAAGGATCTTGGCCGAGATGGCTATGGACGGGGAGGCGGGCACCGCTGTGGGGGCTGGTTTGGAGCTCGGGTACTTCAGCATTGACAGGTTTGTGGACAACCCGAAGGGGAACCTCAAGGGTTCTTGAGATTGTTAATGCAGGATGAACACCGTGCCCTGCTGGGGATCCTACCTCCAACAGTCTTTAGAGTTATCTCAATACAAGCTCTCCTTCCATGAATCATGTGTCAAAGTCTGTTCACTGTGATAATCTTTTGAACATGGCATTGTGAGACTTTCTATATACCTCCATTATGTTTCTCGAGTCTTGCAAAATTGAAGTGCATCTGCTCTCCATGTTTACAAAAAAAAAAGGTGCATCTGCTCTGCATGCTTAGCAAAACCTACCATACCAGCTCACCTGTATTCAGTATTCAGTTATACGGCATTCAGCTATAGATGACCATTTCAGAAACTCATAAGGTCTTGTTTGGATGTAGTCGTATTCACATCAATCCACATGTGTTGAGGTGGATTGAAGTGGAACTTGAACTAAATTCCACCCTAACCCACACCAACATATATGAATTGAAGTGAATCCGACAACATCCAAACAATGCCTAAAGGTATCTGTTGTGAACTTTGCGATATGCCGTTTCAGATCATTTGCTGTCAAAACATCCGCATGCATGTTCAGTTCTTCCACACCCCTTTGCTCTTCCATTTTGGCTCACATCACATCGCAACATTGTCGCTTTAGCTGCTAAGTATCTCAGTCTTGTCTATGCAATCTAGCAGAAAAAAGACCTGGCTATCAGCTCATCCATCATGTGTCGGACACGGGTAGCACGCCATAAGGTTGCTGAGGAACACGCTGGAATTCAACATAGCTCCAAAGGCTGCGTCTTTCCAAACGTCACGCTCTCTCTCTCTCTCTATATATATATATATCCACGCGCCCACACTCTTAGTCTCGTACTCATGATCAACTGAGGTCTTGTTTAGTTCCAAAATTTTTAGAAAAATATCATTATAGCACTTTCGTTTTTATTTGACAAATATTGTCCAATCATGGAGTAATGAGGCTTAAAAGTTTCGTCTCGCGTGTGTAATTAGTTTTTATTTTTATCTATATTTAATGTTTATGCATGTGCCACAAGATTCGATGTGATGAGAAATCTTAAAAATTTTTAGATTTTTGGGTGAACTAAACAAGGCCTGAAAGAATTAGCTTGATCACTGATGCTTGCTTTATGAGTACTTTGCGGGATCATATCACAGAGACGACAGCGCAAAGCTTGGAGACTTGGACACGTCTCCTGAGCCGGGTCGAATACCTTATCATTTGATCCAATATCTGGAGGCTGGGAGCATATATTATCCACAAAGGCCTGACGAACAGTAACAGTGCATCATCTCCTTTCACGACCTGGAGTAACCTTCGGAGTCATTGGTCAAGGTCTCGGAGAGATGGATGGCAATGGCGCTAGCAGTATTTTTCAGAGGCGAAATTCAGGCATCACGTACGTGCTCAGAGTGGCACAATCGACTTGACCGGGACTTTGTACCAGCCTTGTTTAGTTCCCCAAAAATTTTACAAAATTTTTCAGATTCTCCGTCACATCGAATCTTTAGACGTATGCATGAAGTATTAAATATAGATAAAAATAAAAACTAATTGCACAGTTTGGTCAGAATTGACGAGACGAATCTTTTGAGCCTAGTTAGTCCATGATTGAACAATATTTGTCAAATACAAACGAAATTACTACAGTGCTCATTTTGCCAAAAATTTTGGAACTAAACAAGGCCCAAAGGAAAAACGACAACCAACGGCAAACAGACAATCAACAGGAGATTCCGGACCTGCTGTGCCATTGCCATCCCTGTAATCGTGATGGAGATGCAGCCTTTTTTTTAGGGAAGATGGAGATGCCACCTAATCGGACAAGCAGTGCGTGTGGTTGGCCTGAGCGACTTGATTATGGCCAAGGATCAACTAGACATTACATCATCAGCCGTATAGTAGAATGAAGACTATACTTTGTGTTCATCTTTTCACCAAGTCATGGATCAACACAATTGACTCCTCCACTGTTCTTTTTTTCATTGGTCACGGGTCAGAAAGACGTGTTTTTTGGAGGTATCTGAATTCGAGCACATTCCTTCACTGTCCTTCCATTGTACCGTCTGTATCGGGCAAATGGCTGAGGGGCAGGTCTCTTTCGTGCTGGATTCCATGAATAGTTTCTTAGATCAAGTGGATTCCATGAATAGTTTTTTAGATCAAGTGGAATCCATTAATAGTTTTTTAGATCAAGGAGATTCCATGATTATACTTGACTAAAGATATAGGTCGCTACGCCAAGTGATTGCGCTATGTGAACCAAAGTGAAAGACAGGGAAAAATAAAAGGATTCTGCACAATAACGAACTTGATTTGCTATCAATAATATAATACAGCTGATCAGACCAGTTTATTAACATTCGTCTGCAAGACTACAACAAACTGAGGAGATGCGCCCACTTCAATCTTTGAAAATCCAAGAATCCAAAAGGACAATAAACAAGGGAACGAGATGGCAAGAACACACTTTTTCTGACATAAAAACATGAAATGGAGCCCCGTCGCCGATCCAGCAAGCCACCCGCGGTTGCCATCAGCCTTGAACGAGTCCTACAGGTTTCCTTTGGGATTTTCCGCAAACCGGCCGATCCTTAAGGGGCGGAGGTCTACTCCGGCGTCGGCCGCCGTCCTGGCCACCCCGTCCAAGGCCATCTCGGCCAGGATCCTCCCGACGGCCGGGCCCATCTTGAAGCCATGGCCAGAGAACCCGGCGCCGACGACGACGTCCTTGCCGAACTCCCCGCCGAGGAAGTCGACCACGTAGTCGTCGTCGGGGGTGACGGAGTACATGCAGCACTGCCGGATGACCGGCCCGCCGGCGGTGTCGACGTGGTCCGGCATGACGGCGTCGATCCACCGCGCCACGGGCTCCACCAGGCCGCCCGTGGACCAGTCCCTGCCGTCCGGGTCGCAGGGCGGCCCGCCGTGCATGGCGATCTTGATCAGCCCCGGGAACTCCATCGACGGGGTGCCGTAGATGTAGGGGTCGCCGTAGCTGGCGAACGTCGGGAAGCCGGCCTCCGGGGTCAGCTCCTGCTCGTGCCCCGGCTTCACCTTCCAGTAGCAGATGAGCGTGTGCACCGGCTGCACGGGAAGGTCCAGGCCGCTTACCGACCTGATCAGCTTGCTCGTCCAAGCGCCCACTGTCACTATGCATTTGGTGCCATGGAACTCCTCGCCGCTCGACGTCCTCACCGAGATTATTGACCCCTCTCCTGATGGAGCACAAGAAGTATGTAAAGATTCAGAGAGCTCTAGTTTTTCTATGGATTTTTTTCATCACTTTGTATATATGCATTTCGATTGCGTACTTCATTCGTTCCAAATTATTATAAGTCGTAGGATATTTCTAGATACATAACAAAAATATAATGTATGTCTAGAAAAACTATGTAGCTAGAAAAACTTATAATTTAGAATGGAGAGAGAGTATAAGCAGAAAGAAAAGATAAACTGAATTATTGTGCCGTTCAAACAATAGTACTAGCATTCAAGGACTTGTTTGTTGGACTGTCGTTTGGTGCTGTATTGGTACAGATTCCACAAACGATACTATTATAAAACAAAAGGAGCGAGTGCACTGAACGGGAATATCTGTTACAATAATTGGCAATCATGTACACAGAGATACGGTGCAGCAATAGTTGTACAATTTCCACTTAAAAGGGAAAGAGAAAAGGCGCAACATGTTTAAATTGCATTTTGCGAGTGATCGTACATTTTCTGTGATATGTTGCTACTTATTGTAACAACGACGCATATGTTCTAGCTACAACTTTTCTTAGTGATGATATTTACTCTTTACTCAAAATGATGTAAAAAGAGAACGGAGTTGCTTGGTGGCAGATCAACATTGCAAAGGAGCTAGTGTGACGTCAATGTGTGCAGGCTTATATATCATGAATCATGATGAGAACACGTACACAGTCACAGACCGATATATCTTCATCAAGTTTTCAAAATTTTGAAACCTCTAGACTCTAGTTAAGGTTCCAAAGGAATTTGCAAAAAACTACAAGCTCTATAAGGACAAATGCACCCTAAACACCGCCCCTCGTCCAAATCCTTCGCATCGACTTACTATTTTACATTGCGCATGCTACTTACAACTATATATGCTAAGTTGCTAACTCTTGATGAGTCACGAAGGATATATATGCTTCACGCGCTACGCACGCAGATGATTAATTGGTTAGACGCGAAATGCATGGCAGAGCCATCCGTACGTACACCATGACAGCAAAAGGAACGTGTGTGAACCTAGAGGCAGATGACGATCGAGCTCACAAGTCACACCCAACTCCATCTTGCTTGCTTGCTAGCTTGCCAGTGACTCGTCAGAGCGTCACGGTCACTCACATGCAGGAGCGAGGCGCGCATCCGCGCATGGCGCATGCTTCCAAGAGAATTAGTTCGGGTACGGTACGTGGAGCGAGGAAGAAGACAGTGCACGAGACAAAGCGCGCGCTCACCTTCACCTCGCTTGGAGCTGGTGGTGACGTCCACCACCTCAGCCCTGTCCCTGAGGACGGCGCCCTTCTTGACGGCGAGCGCCTGGAACATGGCCACGGCCTTGGTGGCCTTCATGACCCCGCCCAGCTCGCTCGGCGCCGCCGTCCACCCGTCGGGGACCCTGAACACGCCCGCCCAGGGCCAGGACGCCGACGCCGACTCATCATCCCCGGCTGCGGCGGCGGCGAGGGCGACCTCGGTGGCGCCGCCGTTCCTGATGGCGGCGACGAGCGCCGGGTCGTCCGCCGGGCCCAGGTCGAGGTGCGGGGTGGGCGTGAGCACGGCGTACCCGGCGTCGGCCTGGGCCTCGTCCCAGAGGCGGCGCGACAGGCGCACCATGGGCGGGTAGTGCGCCTGCGGGTAGGTGGCGCGGATGGTGCGCGACTCGCCGTGCGAGGAGCCCCTGTGGTGGAGCAGGTCGAACCGCTCCAGGAGCAGCACGCGCGCGCCGCGGGAGGACGCCGCGTACGCCGCGCAGCTGCCCATGATGCCCGCGCCCACCACGATCACGTCGAACCGGCCTTGGCCGTGGCCGCCCTCGCCGTTGGACGCCGCCGCCATGGCGCTTGCTTGCTTGCTTGATGCTCCCTCCTCCTCGCGGTCGCGCTCTCGACAAGCTCCTCGAGGCGACTGACCGCTGTGCGTGGCTGTGCTGCTCGCTGTGCTAGGGAGAGCTAGCTAGTGTAATGTAGGACTAGACTAGACTAGCTAGACTTGGTGAGAGTGAGAGAGACACACAAGACAGCGCACGGAGGGGACAAAGAAGCTTGTCGTGTCTTATTGCTTAATTAGCAACAGGAGATCCCCATCTTCTAGGCATGATGGATCTTGGCTTTTCTAAAACCACATCGATCATACATTACAAAAGAAAATGAATGGTACAGATGAAGAATCGACAAATACTCCTATCCGAAACTCAAGGCCCAACACGTAGGAGAATTTTTGTACTGACAGTCATAAAAAGTAAGAACTACGATGTATATAAATTCCCGGCGTTCGAAAAAACCGTCCTAGAAAATGTGCAACAACTTTGCCCGTTTGATAGCTTGATAAGCACTGACTGAGCAAAGAAGATAGGCCTCTTGGCGCTGAGTAGGCTGTGTGCTGGCAAGTACTGAAGCCGACGTATGCTGACCGAAATGGATGAGCCCTGCAGTGGCAGTGTTATCCCTGAGGTGCATGGGGCCAAAATGCACGCGCCCAGCTAGCGTGCTATCATTGCAGCCGTCCGTTTTGTGCCCGATCGAAACGTGAAAGAGGGTGCGCGCTGCGGGTCTACCACGTCCGGCCACGGCCCACGCACGCTCCACGCCGCACAGTGCACCGGCGCGCGTACATGTATCGTGTGTTCATGATTGCATCATCTTTGCCTCGGTGAATCACCGCTCACCTTTTCTTCGTTAATCTTTTGCAAGCATTAGCAAGACGCTGGTCAAAATGCCTACACCTATAAAAGTTTTTTTTTGATGTGCATATACACCTTAATTTGTATATTTTGTTGGACAGCAGATCACATCTCAAATGCATAAGAGCATGTGAAACATGTCCCTCAGCGATATTGTCCTAGGTTTCAGTTTGACAACTCCTAGGTTTACTCGAATGTGGATCTCTCTAAAAATGTAAAAAAAAAATCATGAAAAAAATATATGATACAGTATTTTTTTTTTATCAAGCATATGATACAGAGTTGGCAGTTCCTTGAAGATATGCTGATCGACTTCGAGAGACTTTTGTTGCCAGATGGAGAGGCTACATTATAGAAGTGGTCACTTTTTTTATTGAATGATGAAAAATAGTTCTTAACCCGAGCAAAGAGTTAAGATAATATTTTTATCAACGCGTTGCCTTTAATCCGAGCAAAGAGTTGAGATAAGGTATCCTTCCCTTTGGTCTTTAATCTTGTTCTAGATGTTTTCGCCAAAATGCTAATTAAGACAGCCAGGAAAAAACTTACTAGAGGGTGTTACCTTCAATTTGTGATCTGGGCATGACGTTAGTGTACAATATGCCCACTATGCACTGATTTTTCTAAACAATGATATAAATGTAAGTGACGTGCTTTGAGGAGAGTTATCTCGTACCAATGTATCGTAAAATTGACATATTAACCATTGGTGAGGAGGATGCTAATTTTATAGTGTCGTCATCGCTTTGTGTAAAAGAGTATCATAAAAGCGATCTATTAACTATTGGTGAGGACAATGTTAATTTTATGGCGTTATTCTCGCTTTGTATAAAAAGGTTAACCCGAATATGCTACATTTCAAACGACAAGGCTTATAAGTTGACCTTCACCCACCTAAATTTTAAGGTGGTACTAAACCCACCAACCACAACCACACATACAAATGTGCTTTGTGTAAAAAGGTTAACCCGAATATGCTACGTTTGAAACGACAAGGCTTATAAGTTGACCTTCACCCTCCTAAACTTCAAGGTGGTACTAAACCCACCAACCACAACCACACATGAAAAGATGGTACTAAACCTACCAACCAAAACCACACATATAGATGTTTGTAACATCCCGCGTCCAAAAACTGCTACAACCACACATGAGGCAGATGTCTGTAACACCCCGCGTCCCAAAACTGCTTATATGGTGCCACAACCACACATGAGGCAGATGTTTGTAACACTCCGCGTCCAAAAACTACTTATATGGCCATACTCCGCACGTGGAACATGCCTGCATACGTATAGCACCTCTCTTACACTTTCGTTCTCGCTTCGTGCTACAAGTGCTACATTTAGAATGACAAGGCTTATAAGTTGGCTCTCACTCTCTTAAACTTCTAAGGTAGTACTAAACCTACCAACCATAACCATACATGAGGCACCTGGGCTACACAGACTAACTTCACAACTACTACAAGCTGCTAATGGGCTGGGGTATTATAATTGTTTTTGTTGTAAGATAAATGAGTTTCCTATGAAATATATAAGAACTCCACTACACTTCTCTAGTCTTAGAAAACAAATGACAATAATCAAAAGGCTCGTTGTAGTTTGTTGAGGTAGAGGCTCTAGTCATATGAACGCAAATTGTCATTCCCACCCAAAAGTAAGGATGGCGACGTTGTGGATTTGGATCGGGTGAAGTCTCTGCGCACCCAAACTCGAAACCCGAAATTAAAACTCGAAACCACACCGAACACCGATTGATAATCTATCCCCAAAACCAAACCCGTGGATATCCGAAACACGAATGAATACCCGAAAACCGCTTTCTATGGCAACATAGTAATAGCAATAAGAACTTTCTATAAACATATACATGATATATATACACATATTTACATGTATAAATAAGAGGAAATAAAAAATAAATACTTTCATGAGTTAGCTTAGAATAATTTAATAATCTAAGTAAACAAGTTATTATTAGTATATTATAAAATATGAAATTTAATTCTAATAATTTATTTCGGAAATCCATTGGATATCCACGGGTGGAAAACCAAACCCGAAACCGAACCCGATAAGTTTCGGGGCCCTGAACCCAAAAACCGTAGATGAAAAATCATCCCCAAATCTGAACCCACGAGAATCGAAAACCCGCGAATATCTGACCCGAAACCACTCCGCTGCCATCCTTACCCGAATAGTGGCTTGATGGGTCAAACTTTTATTTAGGACCTATTTTGTATAGTTCTAGCTCTAGGATATCTGGAAGATCCAGGCCGAATTTATTAAGAAGTTTGTAGATTAAATTAAAGTTCTTTAAATAGTAATATCTAGACTAAATTTAAAACAAAATAAATGATCTAAATTCTCTCCATATCTTCATATTTAGCTACATGATTTCTCGGAGCTACAAATTCTCGGCACCAAGAGATCTATATTTTTATTTTTGAAGATTGGTGTTCTTGCCACTTTGAAAGCCAATTGCTATTTGACCCTTGATTTTTTTAGCTTTGTGATTTAACTATTGATTTTGAACACATGTTGAACAAATATTTAAAATAAATGATTTAACTTTGTCCTTAATAGATCTTGAAATTGAACTATGTATCGTCGTTTGACTCAAATTGGAATCCAACTCATTACAGTCATTGGATACATGTTGTTCTAACTCATATAACCATGATTCGTGAGTCTAAATCACATACGATAAATGGAGAAGTGTGAGAGTATTCTGAAAAGTCAAAATGACTGTTGGAAGAACCTCTTTCTCTTTAATATTAGGGATAAATTGCTTGAATTTTTACTAATCCCGTTCCATGCAAACTCAAGGTGTGTGAACTATAGACTAACCCACTGGATGAAGAATTAGCTATCCAAGAGTGTAAAAAGTGACCAATATAATGTAATGCTTGAAATTTGTCTATATATGTGAATAGAGATCAACATTAGAAGCAAAATTATTCCATAAAACCTAAAGTAATAAGTGCAACTGGAATGTCGTATCTATTCTAAATTCCTACCGTCAGATCTTCATCTCTTCTAAATTCCCACCGTTAGATCTTGATCATGTGATCTCTTTCCCCTTTATATATGGCATCCTCTTCTTTCTTCCTCCCTAACCCTAACTTTCATTGTGGCGGCTGCCGCCTACCTTACAAACCACTTGGCATATACCTCTAAACAATCTTCCCTTGTCTTTGTCTTGCCTTGTTTGTGTGCCGCTGCCTACCACCCTCCCTTGTATTTGCTCTCACAATCGATTTCTACATCTTAGAGTCCACAATCAAGATTACCAGATCCAGCTAGATATACCTTTCAGAGCATGGAGAATCGCCATGGAAGTAGACCATTCTATCGTCCACCTATGCAAGAAATTCGTCCGCCTATGCAAGAAATTGGGACGGACAAGGTAAGAAACTCGAGTGTTCCGCAATCAGGATTGCCAGATCCGTCTAGATATACCTTTGTGAGCATGGAAAATCACCACAGAAGTGGACCATTCTATCGTCCGCCTGTGCAAAAAATTCGTCCGCCTATGCAAGAAATTGGGACTGATAAGGTAAGAAACTTGGGTGTTTCACAATCAGCATTGCCAGATCTGACTAGATATACTTTTCAGAGCATGGAGAACCACCATATAAGTGGACCATTCTATCGTCCGCCTGTGCAAGAAATTCGTCCGCCTATGCAAGAAATTGGGACTGACAAGGTAAGAAACTCGGATGTTTCGCAATCAGGACTGCCAGATCAGGATAGAAATACCTTTGAGATCATGGAGAATCACCATAGAAGTGGGCCATTCTATCGTCCGTCGGTTCAAGAAATTCGTCCGCCTATGCAAGAAATTGGGACTCACAAGATAAGTAACCCGGGTGTTCCGCAATCAAGATTGCTAGATCCCGCTAGATATACCTTTGAGAACATGAAGAATTGCCATAGAAATGGACCATTTTATCGCCCGCCCATGCAAGAAATTCGTCCTCCTATGCAAGTAATTGGGACTCACAAGGTAAGAAACTCTGGTGTTGGCACTTGAATTTTGCTATTTATAAGTTTCCTCCCCTTTGCTTTGACAAGTTGTAAGCGCTTCTTTCCTTCGTCTTATCTTATTTGTTTATGGCACCTCCACCTCATTATTCTTTCTTGTTTTTGGTGGCTCATCGCTGGTGACAGTGAGAAACCCTCCAACACTGAATCTGACAGCAATTTGGAGAAGGGTGTAAAGAGGGAGACCAATTCTCTTGGTCCCATTATCGAACTAGTTCTAGTCATCACTACAAAATGGAAAAAAATATTATAGCCATATTCTGCCGCACTACTTCAGCACTACTTTTTAGTGAACAAACATTGTTTTCCTATGTTATAGGTGATATTTTTGTGTAAACATGAGAACATGTAGATCTTGTTCGCTTGGCTAAAAAGCAAAGTACTATTCGCTAGCTTATTGTAAGAGAAAAATATTATTGAATGACTAGAAGATTCGACAGATAAGCTCAAACGAAATAGGCTCGTGTGCATGGAATCTTAGTTTCATCAACACACTAGGGTACCATAACATCATCATGGTGTCAATGTTGAAGGCTGCAGATGATCAAGAAATCCATAGTGTGTTCGACATTACTGTGCCGTCCATGTTCGATCGGACGGTGCGAATCCGTGCGCTCCGCCACGGCAGTTGCCGTAACAAATTGCGGCGATCAGCGAACATAGACACAAGTAGCAGTAGGGTTTTAGCTTAACCGTCCAATCCCCATGGAAGTCCTCTCCACCCCGGCCGGCGCCGGCGCCGCCGCTTCCTCTTCTTCCTCCTCCTCGACCCCTTCCCCCTCCACCAGGCGCCCTACCACCACGCTCCGCTTGCTCTGCCCCTCCAGCCGCGCCGCCGCGCTCCGCCCCTCACGGGACCTCCACGTGGACCAGCCCCCCGTGGGGGATGAGGCCGTGCTCGTCATCTCCGGGCCGGACGCCCCCGCCGCGGCGGTCAGGGCGTGGGAGCACGTGGTGGGCCACAGAGTCGAGGGCGACGAGGCGATGGGAGGGGAAGAGGAGGAGAGGGAGGTGACGGGCGCCGTGGGCTGCCGGATGCTGGCCGCCGGTGGGCAGGTGGGATGCGTCCTGGGGAAGGGCGGTAAGACGGTAGAGCGGATGAGGCAGGAGAGTGGCGCCCAGATCAGGGTGTTCCGGAATAGGGAGCAGCTGCCCCCTTTCGCGCCGCCGGGGGATGAGCTTATCCATGTACGTCTGCCCTTCTTGATTTAACACAGATGCTTCAATTTTGCTTCGTGGAAATTAGACCACCTTGAGCTGGAAACTTGGAATTCCCTGTCTAGTAAATGCTTGTGATATTGGTGGGCTAGCAAATGCTTGTGATATTGGTGGAAATATTGATGCTTTCTTGTGATTTGTGAATCAGAAAATGATATCAAGTACAGCGCTGTGATAGACTGATAGGACAGAATTGTGAAAAGACAATACTTCGAGAGCATGGTGCTTTGTATAGCATATAACAGAATAGGTTCAGCACCACCCTAGTAATCTGCTCATATGCCTATCAGAACATATGAGTAGATTAGATTGAAATCAGCTAACTTTTGTAATATTTCCTATTTTATACTTTGCTGTCAGAAAGTTCAGTAGTTGGGCAATCCATAGTTCAAGTTTTTCATTCTAGGGGCTATTTAATCTTTCTTTCACTTGGCTATTTAATCTTCAAAATCCAGGTCTTTCTGATATGATAACCTTTTTTTGTTAGATAAGTGGGAGCTTTCCTCAAGTACGGAAAGCACTGTTAGCAGTTTCAACCTGCCTCCAAGATAATCCTAGGCCAGACACACATAATATTCCGATGGGAAGACCATTTGGGCCTCCAGGTAGTGGTCCTGGATGTCCGCCTGGCATGGATCCTCATTCTCAAAGAAGTTATTTACCACCACACATACCTGATTACCACACAAGGAATTATCCAAATAATGCTGGTGCCCCTGGTCCTAGATTCTTTTTTGAACAAGAGATAGTGTTCAGGATGATAATTCTGAATGAAATGGTGGGCAGCATAATTGGAAAAGGTGGTTCCACTATTCGGGCATTGCAAAGTGAAACTGGTGCTTGTATAAAGATTTTAGAGCTTGTTGCTGATTCAGATGAGCGTGTTGTTGCGATATCTGCACGTGAGGTATGTCTATGGGCCAAAAAAGGTTTTACTCCTGTTTCAGTGTCTTGTCTGAAGTGATCACAAATCTTTGTTTTCCTTATGAGGAACAATTGAACAAGAGTTTTTTTATGGTAATTTGGTGTTTGTGTATGTTCCTCTTCGAGAACTGTCATGTCACCCAAATGCCTGGCTAGTGACATCAATCACTATATTCTGCCAAATTATAATAGGGATTTGGGATTAATTTTTTCCCTAAGAATTATATTATCTGCTGTCTGTAATAGTGGTTGATGCATGTGTGTCTCTTGGTGCAGAATTCTGACATGATGCATTCTCCAGCGCAAGATGCAGTTGTTCGGGTGTACTCTAGGATCTCAGAGGCATCTATGGATAGAAGTTCTCCTACACCTGCAAGGCTTCTCGTTCCATCACAACATATTGGTTGCCTGCTAGGAAAAGGTGGATCCATTATTACAGAGATGAGAAAGATTACAGGAGCTAGCATTCGAATTTTTGGGAATGAACAAATTCCAAGATGCGCACAGCGAAATGATGAGATGGTTCAGGTATACCACAGTTGTAGTAAACCACCCTATTTTTTGTTCTGAATCTTTAGAAACGATGCTGTACTCTATGCATTCTATGGTACAGTTGTACGTAAGTCTGCTTGACCTTTTGAAGGTTTCACTAATATTCATGGAAGCTACTTGCTGCATCAGATTGGAGGGTGTTTTTTAATCTAGTTGTGTGGTATAAATGCAAAGTTGGATAACTAAAAACACTTGATGGAAAATGCCAATAAGCTCTGACGTGATTTGAATGACATTAAATAGTTTGCCTGTTGTGCTATGTTATCCTTCAAGCCACATAGGTTTATACGGTGAAGATCATTTACTAGCAATGAGTTTTACAGCTAATAGTTTAAGATGTCCAGTTCTTGAATATCTAGAATGCTTTTTCTATGGAAAAACAATGCATGGTTCAAAGCAGGAATCCTTTAAGAAGAATTGGCTTTCTTTTCTTTTACATTATTGCATATTTTGTAATTCTTTTGTGCTAATTTTTCCAATCTTTGTTGTACTGTAGTGATCCTCCATGTCAAAATGATGCACGCTATACATTGCCTAAATCAATTAGTTTTCTAAATTTCACCTGAATTGTCCCTTAAAAAAAGTACTTGATTATTCATACTAGTGTTTGATCAGGTGATGAACAAGTAAAGATCTTGCAAAGGGAAACATATTATTCTCATCTGGAGTGCCTCTTTCGCAGGTCACTGGTAGCTTCCAATCCATTCAGGATGCATTACTCCATATAACTGGAAGGATTAGGGATGTCATCCTTCCCAAGCCACACCCCAGTGGAGGCATGCCTCCATACCCACCTGTTGGAAACATCCCAGTTCACCAATCAAGACAAGAACCACCTCCGCCGCACCTACATCCCAGTGGGGGTATGCCTCCATACCCTATGCATTCTTTCAGACCTGATGCTCCCATGGGCCACTTCGAAACGGGTGATCATCGACCACCTCCTGTACATTCGATGGAATATATGGGTGCTGATAGGATGCCATACTCGTATGGTGGTGAACAAGGAGGTCCTCGCCCTTTTCTAGAACAGCCTTCACCAAGAACCTGGCCTCCTGAGGTAAGCTGCATGTGTTCATTTTCAGAAGAATTTTTAACGTGGGGGATTATAGGGGACTGGTGTTTACCACTTCTTTTAGCTGCGGTGTTCACAAATGCCTTCTTTATTAGTTTTTGACATTTGCAGCCTAATTTGGAATGGCTATTGTCAGAGTTTATAGAATTCTGTACTACTAGGCTGTTACCATTTTCACATAGCATTTCGTTCCAATTTAGGGGCTGTAGTGGTTGAATTGCTTAGAATTAAGTTCGTTTTCATGGACAGGCACCGAGGACAAACAGTGAAGCTCCCAGAAACATGCCTGATGCAGTGCTAGCCACAGATTTGAGAAAGGGACCAGTGGCAAGGTAAGCTAACTGCTAAGTGTTCTTTTCATGTTTGACGCTTCTCTTTTGGATTATAGTTCTTATAAACTTTCTTCTAAAAATTAGGGTTTCTATCCTAAATACTGACTGTTTGTCTGTTTTACTTCACCAGTGAAAACCAAGTGGCTACACCAACAAGTACAACAACTGAAGTTGTTATTCCTTGCAAGTATATAGGCTTTGTTTGTGGAAACAGTGGCAGTGAAATTGAAGAAATAAGACAGGTACATAGTCTTTTCTTTTATTTATCTAACATCCAGTTAATCTATGCTCGTCTCTTGTTGCCTTGTGCTCATCAAAGCAACAAGGATATGCCGCACAGCTTTTAACTTGATCATCAAGTTAAAGAAACCCCCTGTCACCATGTCAGTTTGTCCTTTTGCTAGAATGTAGTCCATGCATAGTCGTATTTATTTGTAGGATCGTACTAGTTAAACACCCCCCTGTAATCATGTCGTAAATTTTTAGTTCTTTCTGGATTATCCAAAGTCCTAAAGCTCTTTGGTAATGTTTATTTTCCAGATGTCAGGTGCTTCAATTACAGTTCATGATCCGAAACCTGGCGACACAAACTCAATAGTTGTTATATGTGGGGATCCCGAACAAACAAAGAAGGCACAGAGCCTGATTCATGCCTTCATCTTCTGTGGCCTGCAAACATGATTGGTGCCATGCCGATACCATCATTTGTTTTTGATTCTTGAATCTTATTAGAGCGGTTCTGTGGGCAGAATTTGCCCCCAGATTGGTTGTACATGTACCATTGCTACCGGGGTGGATGTAGGTAAAGCTGACGCATGCCTTGTAGAAACAACACCGATGTACATTTCTGTAGTCTTGTGTTTTAGTTTGGGGGAATGACCATGGAATGTGGTGGGTTGGTTGCACCTATGTGGAATGTTTCACCCCATGCCATCGTTGGTAGTTGAGAATTTCATGATCTCATCTCTTGTTTGATAGGCATCTCTATGTGATTGTGTTGTGCTGGCGCGAATTGACTTGTGGAACCGTAGACAACCAGAGTCAACCACCCCTTGAGAATCACATTATATATTATATTGAGTATGGCCGATAGGGCGTATGACATTAGTTTTCCTACGTAACTCCTTACGTACTAGCACCAGTGCAAATGGACAGTGTAATTGCCATTGAGCTGTCGGGGTCGAGTGAAGCCCAAGAATAAATGCCAGTACACGTGATTAGCCGGCCGATTTGTACCCTAGGAAATCTCGAAGAGGGAGCAATGGAGCATTAGGGCACTCACAATGCAAGACTCTATCACAGAGTCCAAGACAATTAATTACATATTATTTATGGTATTTTGCTGATGTGGCACCATATTTATTGAAGAAAGAGGTAGAAAAACTAAGACTCCAAGTCTTATTTAGACTCCAAATTCACATTGTTCGAGGTAATAAATAACTTTAGACTCCATGATAGAGTCTGCATTGTGAGTGCCCTTAGAGTTTTGAATATGCATTGATCCAAACAAAGATGTACGCTGCCTTGAGCCTTCAGCCATGAATGGGCCACAGATCCTTATGGACTTGGTCCAAAAAAGACCTGTGAGTCTTCCCAACTCCCAAGGAAGTTCTTGGCAATTGCAAGCCTGACATTTGTAGCATATCTTGCTCACATGCTTTCGGTTCCATCTAACAAATTCCCATCCCATGCGTGCATGCTTTGGACAAAGGATGTCAACGAACAAGTCATCTCGTCACTCGCTTTGCGTCATGCTCTAGCTACCAGTTGCGGCTGGGTAGCCCAGTTCGTATGAAACAAGGGTTTCATCTGATCCAACTGGCTGCATTACACTATTTGTTTTGCTGACAGGTTCTATGTCTAGACCTATTGCAGAGCAGTTCTTCCTTTGCATAGAAGCAACCACCTTCCTGAAAACGTTAGCCCTCTCTCTCTCTCTCTCTCGCGTTCATGGATTTTGCATGACCCTCTTGTAAGGTACCAACTAACAGCAGGAAACACAATTTTTTTTTCAGCCTACAAAAACGTCTATGCCACGGAAGTGCAGGAATATGGAGGAAAATGGGAAAGGGGAATTTTCATGCACCTATGTTCATTATTTAGGTTGAACTGCACATATGGGCTGTCAAAGTGAAGTAACGAGCAGTTCATCATTTAGACAGAGCAAGTATGGACAGGAGCTAAAGCAAACCGGAAGGGATCTGCTTGTCTTGTGAATGCATGGATTTATGCTAATGAGATGCATACATGGAAAAATTGGTCGTAGTTACTATTTTTACATTTCGACATGGTACACATATTCGCACCCAAAACCGACAGGTCGCATCAAATACAAGCACCTATAGTCCAGTGCCTTATGCTAGACGGTTCGGTGCGTGTACTTCAGATCGGGTCCGAGTTGGACTTAATTTTCATGTTTGTTTTGGGGTTGAGTTTTCATATTTATATTATATTGAGACCTTTTACAATGGTTGGAATCGCTTCCAATCGCTTCCCATCGCCTCCGCAAAATAATCATTTGTATTGATTTAATTCGTTGAAGGACAAAAGGGTCATTTCTCCATCTCACTTCCTCACCCCCACCACGCACACCCCCTCCCCCCGACGGCCCACGGCCCCAAATCGCTCTCGCCCCTGCTGCCGCCGCAGCCCTGCTCCCTGCCACTGCTGCCGCCGCACACAGTTGCGTCGGAGGCCAGCGCCGCCGCCCTGCTCCCTGCCACTGCTGCCGCCGCCCTGCTCCCTACCACCGCACAGCGTCGAGCCGGAGGCCCTCGTGCAGCGCCGCAGGCTCCCTGCTTCATCGCTGCGTCGCCCTCGCCATTGTGTGGCCTGCCTTGGCCCGGCCCTCGTGCAGCGCCGCCGCCGCTGGCCTGCCCTCCCCCGCGTGAGGCCTAGGGATCCCTTCGCTCCTCCCTCCTTCCTCACCATTGTCCTTGCTCGTCGGTCGTCGGTGGATTTCCCCTCTAAAACAACCCGGCCTACAGAGACCGGCGCGACCTGTCCGCTAGCGACACCGGAACCGCTGCGCCACTATCGTCAATTCATGCCAATAGGTACCGAAACCCATTTGACAATGCATGATTTAGCACAGAATGTTTGCAATAAATATCTATTGATAATCAGTGGCTTGTTTATATTCAGAGAGGAGAAATGTCTGAAAGATGTGTGTGTTTATGTTATTAAATTATTGTTCCATGGCCTCCATGTTTTTTTGTGCTATTAAAGAACCAGTAGTACATTGTGGGCTCATGAAATTAAAAATAATAATATGGTGTGCAAGCCTATATGTTGATGCAGAGGTTTTCTAAAAAGAGATGGATTGATGAAGAATAAGTGTGAAATGACAGTTTTCTAAACCATATGCTATTTCAACTTACTACATTTATCTGAACAAACTATTAGAATTATTCAAGCATGCAGAGATGACATGAACTAGCATTTCCACAGCTTCCTAGTCGTTCAACTTCAAGGACCAGATTACTACTCTAGTACAAAGGTTTAGGTCTTTAGGCATATAAATATGACTGGACATAAAATCCAACTGATTGAGCAGCTAGGCCACAAGGCTGTTAGCTATCATGCCAAACATGACCACTATGGGGCAGGACTGAGCCACAAGCTACATGGATACATGATACTTAAGGTTCTATAATCATATAGGAACTAGTGGTACTCTCTCAGACTATGCACATATAAGTAGGCCACAGACAATCTTAAGAAGCCCTGGTATCATTCACTGATTTGTTATATAGTGTGCAAGCCTATCTGTTGATGTAGAGGTTTTGCATATTGTCATTCATGCATCTTGCTGTGCACTTAACTCTATTTGCTCTTTAATTACTCTTAGCAGGTCGCTTGGTCTAGTTTTTAGAGTAATTTTTTTATCCTTGTTACTATTTATATTGGTTTATAGCAAGCACTAGTATTGTTTCAGCGTGGCATACTTATTTCTTTTTTAATTGAAAATGTTAACATGGACATGAGGCTTTCTGTTGCGCCGCTACGACCATGTCTTTGTTCGATTTCTTTAGTTTGTTTTGTGGAATTTTAATTTGTTTAATGTTGCTGATTGAGGTAGGAGGAAATGTCGGGTCTTGATTCTTTACTGGAGTACAATGAAATTGTTAGGCATATGTTTGGTAATGAAGAAGAAGCATTTCAGTTTTATAACAAATATGGTAAGGAGAAAGGATTTAGTGTTAGGAGAAGCTACTGTGAGTGGGATAGTGGCCATAATGAGATTACCCTTCGGAAGTTTGTCTGCAGTCGTGAAGGTTTCCGAGAAGAGAAGGAGCTGAAGAGGGAGAGTAAGAAGCGGAAACCACAGAATATTACTCGTGTTGGATGTCGTGCTAAACTTGTGATTGCACGGGATCAGAGCACAGGGCAGTGGTATGTGAAGGATTTCATCGGTGAACACAACCATCCGATGGCGGAACCAGACGTTGCTTGTCTGCTGCGTTCACATAGAAGAATCAGCGATGATCAAAAAGCTGAGATTTTGGAGATGCAGATTTCTGGGATCCGTAAATACCAGATAATGGATATTATGCAAAAGCAGTATGGTGGGTACGATAAGGTTGGATATACAATGAGGGACCTGTACAATTTCTGCCATCGCAATAAGGTGGAGACAGTTGCCGCTGGTGATGCTCAAACAGTCATCAGTTACCTCACGGAATGCAAATGTAGGGATCCTGATTTCTTTTTCCAATACAAGACTGATGGGGAAGGGCACCTGAAGGGACTACTCTGGTGTGACTGTCAATGTCGGTTTGATTATGCAGCATTTGGTGATGTCGTCGTATTTGATAGCACGTACAAAACTAATCGATACAACCTGCCCCTTGTTCCTTTTGTTGGGGTGAATCACCATGGCAGCACCGTTCTCTTTGCATGTGGAATTATTGCACAGGAGACAATTGAGTCCTATGTGTGGATGCTAAGGACATTCTCTGATGCCATGGCTCAGAAGCATCCGGTTTCTGTGATCACTGATGGAGATCTTGCTATGCAGAGAGCAATCAGGCTGGTGTGGCCGAATTCATCGCACAGGCTATGCATATGGCATATTGAGCAGAACATTGTGCGTAATCTGCACGAAGATGGTGTCAAGGATGATTTCAGACATTTTCTTTATGACTGTTGGTCCATAGAAGAGGTTGAGAGGAAATGGCTAGAATTCTTGGATAAACATAATGTTACAGATAAGGAGTCATGGCTGTATCAGATGTATGAGAGGAGGGAAATCTGGTGTGCTGCGTATCATGCTGGTAACTGCTATTTAGGACTGAGGAGCAACCAACGGAGTGAGAGCCTAAACTCTAGGCTTCAGGTACATCTAGATCGTAAAATGACACTGTTTGAGCTGGTACAACACTTTGACCACTGCCTTTCACGGCTGCGTAGTAATGAAGCGCATCTGGATTTTGAAGCAGAGAATTCTGAGCCATGCTTACAACCAGATGCTTCAATTATTGAGAAAGAGGCTGCGAAATCGTTCACACCAGGAGTTTTTTCCAAGGTGCAGTTCAGCATAAGAGCAGCCAGCAAGTGTTTTATGATTGAGCACCTAGATGGCTAAAGGTTGATAAAGGAGGTAGAAAATACTTTGTGAAATGCGAGATATGTGTAGATGAAGGCAATGTGAAGGGAATATCTTGTTCTTGTCTTAAGTTACAATCCCTTGGAACCCCCTGCTCACACATCTTCTTTGTATTGGGCTATCGCGAAGATCGCGAGCTTCCAGGATGTTGTGTTTTGAAAAGGTGGACAAGGGGCGCCAAAGCTGCATTCGCTCCTATAAGGAAGAGCACCATGTATGACTACTCTGATAGCCTACAGAGGTACCGTGAGCTACGCAATATCAGTCACACGACATCCTTTGTAGCATCTCGGTCACCTGAAGCATATGAGCGTCTGAAACATGTTCTGCATGAGGAAGCTGCTATGATCCCACCAAATGGAGGAGATAACGGAGGCAACAGTTATGGTCCAGTGCTGCCGCAAGCACAGGATGTTGATTCCACAGAGGAGATAGCGGGCCGCGGCTGGACCAAGGCCCATTGCGTGGTCCTGACCAAGCCAAGGCACAGCAGTCTGCGCCAAATGTTTAGTCCCACCTCGCTTGCAATCCAACGAAGAACTCAGCTTAAAATCGCAGGACCCCCGGCAACTTCCGAACTCTTGTATATTACACTGTCAGATTGGATCAGAAAAACGAATCACGTGGGCCGATTGGGCTGGTTTGGCTTGTTGTTGGGCTCCCTTTATGGTAGAGCCTGACCTAGCTTGTGCCATCTCCTTTGCCCACGGGTTCCATTTTTTTTATTTGGGCCATAAATAATTTTTTGCCAATCTATTCTATTTATTTTAAATTTGAAATTTTTGGTATAATTTATTTTTTCCCAAACCATCTATTTTAAAATTGAATTATTTACAATCATTTATTTTTTGCCAAACCATTTATTTTGAACTTGAATTATTTTTAGTAATTTGAATTTTTTTCAAACCATTCATTGCAAAATTGATTTCTTGTTAAAACTGCCGGTAGTGAGGCTATGAGCTTTTATATCCAAACCTTGTAATGTATTTATTTTTTATCATCGCTAATCTTAGAGAGGTCCGGATTGGGACGACACATGATAGTGGCGACATGTTAGGGCTAAGAGTACTAGTCCACTCACATGAGACATGAGAGTGATCAATTCACTGTCTTATTGTGTTATTAGCCTATTATTCAACTCGGACGACACGTCAGAGTGGTTCACTCTGGTGACACATGAGAGTGATCGATTCACTTCCTTGCAAGTTAGATTTATGACACTACATAGACAAATGTGAGAGTATCCATTGAGTATGTATCGTGTTAGGACAATAAGTCCACTCAGTCAAGACATGGGATCGAACCACTAAAAGATCACAAATTGGAAGTATAAGTTAATATAATTTTTTGCCAATCTATTTATTTTAAATTTGACATTTTTTGTATAATTTATTTTTTCCCAAACAATCTATTTAAAAATTGAATTATTTACAATAATTTATTTTTTTGCCAAACCATTTATTTTTGAAATTGAATTATTTTTAGTAATTTGTTTTTTTACAAACCATTTATTGCAAAATTGATTTCTTGTTAAAACTGCTGGTAGAGAGGCTATGAGCTTTTATATCCAATCCTATGTAATATATTTATTTTTCATCGTCGCTAATCTTAGAGAGGTCCGGATTGGGACGACACATGATAGCGGCGACATGAGACATGAGAGTGATCAATTCACTGTCTTATTATGTTATTAGCCTATTATTCAACTCGGACGACACGTCAGAGTGGTTCACTCTGGTGACACATGAGAGTGATCAATTCACTTTCTTCCAAGTTAGGTTTTTGACACTACATAGACAAACGTAAGAGTATCCATTGAGTATGTATCGTGTTAGGACAATAAGTGCACTAAATGATCACAAATTGGAAGTATAAGTTAATATAATTAATTTTAAAACGAGTGTGAAGTGCCATTTTTTAAAAAATAATATACTACATGCATGAACGGGTAATTTATTTTTTTCTTCATAAATAATGGCAAATAAAAATAAACTTAAGGCGTGCAGCATGTCTGATGGCCTTACATGGGCTGGGCCGCTGGGGTGCTCTTGGAAACTGCCTGCTAACCAATACCGAGCGTGATAAAAAAAAAACACTGCCGAGCGTGATTATAGGAACGACCGTGATTATACCGTGCTCTGATTTTTTTTTAAAACGGAAATAACCTCCTCTTCCTCCTAAATTATAGGATCGTATCTCTCTTTCCTGATATATCTCTACTTGCTTTATCTCTTGGATAGGATCTCTACTTGTTTAATACGTAGAATTCTCTCTTCCTTTCTATCCTCCTCCTCGTCATCTCCCCTGCTCGTCCTCCGTCCGAGAAGAGTCGCCGGGATTCAACTCGGCGCGAGATGACCAAAACACGAAAAGCCGCCGGGAATCCACGCTCGGCCGCTAAGAACAAGGGGGATGCGGCATCATCCTTGAAGGCGATGAACAATGATCCATTTAAGAACACAAATTCCCGCGTCAACAAGCGATACGACCTGAGGAGCGACTACGATAGGAACTGCCATGACTGCAAGATCAATCGAGGTTTTCCCTGCTGTGCGTGCACATCTGATTCCAGCTCAGACGCCTCGTCACCCGAAGATGTACGTGCTATTTTATTGCTACATGTTGTTAGATCTGGCCGCATAGATTATCATGTTTTTTATACAAATTTACCTGTTAGTAAGTAAGCATATCCAAGCAGTCCGCAATCATTCATGAATTTTATCTAATTAATTAACTTTATCTTCCATAGCTCGGGTTTTGCCCAATCATGCAGGACCTTCGTATCCAGACGCTCCAAGAGAACTCGGCCACCATGGTTAAACAAATCAATTACCTTGAAAACAAGGTTCTCACCATGGAAGCGAAGATCGAGAAGCTTGAAAAGGGGATGCCAAGCCAAAGAAACATCACAAAAAGTGATGTTTTATGGAACAACTCTTTCAAAAATAAAGTTTTAGAGAGCAACATTACTTTGTGTTTCTCTGAATTTTTAGATTTCTTGTGGCACTTAAACATACTATGAATAACGAGACTGCAAGACATGCTTATTGTTCCAAAGTATCGAATAACTTATGAATACCATGTTCTGCTACGACAGCTAATATGCTTCGTGTTCATTTGTCAAAATATGATTGTTTCGATGACATACTCTACAAACGTCGTTTTGAACAAAAACGATGATGTATGGTTGCCACATTCATCTATTCTGCTGTTGATAATTGTGCAACTCAATTGTGAAATTCCATTGCAGCAAAAAAAGAGATCAAGTCAAAGTTAAATGTGAACCATATTTGGCAAAATCTGAATGGTGATATTCATTGATGCCACATAAATGTATCTCATAGGTTCACATGGTCATATTCAACTGCCATACACAATCTCCAAAACATGAGTGGAAGTAAAAGTTATACAACACTGCTCAGCGCTCACTGCTTTGAACCAACAAATATACAACCTACAGGGTGTGGCCTCTCTAAATCCAGTTCTAGCGCACTTGTGCAGTGCGATATCCTGCCAATGGGGATGCTGCTGTTGCTCCAAGTGAGCGTCGTGGTAAAGGTTGAACTCATTGGCGTATTTGGGGCGACATCTGAATGGTGAACCATATTTGGCATCTTCTAGCTGTTTCAGCTCTTCCAACACCTGCGACATAGACACAACGACGTAGAAAATAAAATAATTAGTCTTTAGCTAACACAGAGCTAGGACCAATTATTGACATATCCCATTAAAAGGTACCATCCATCAGGCAATCAAGCCCTTTCACCATCTAAACAGAAGCTGGTTTTACACTAATGCACTTACGGGCCTACACTTAGTTTAAGCTACTAAACACATTTTTGAGTTAAACATCTCAGCATTTCAGGAACCCAAAGGTAGCATCCATCAGGCAATCAACTAATGGAGACACAACAAAAGGACCTAATTAGCTGCTATCCTATGACTACCGTGCTGCCCAAGCTGGTTTCATGGTTTGGCCAATAATGATCTCTTCCCCAACAACAGTACTATATAGCAGCTAAAACTCAGATCATGTCACTATAGCAAAGTGATGCAAACTAAAACTCAGATCAAACTACTTGAGCATCAATTCATGATGACAAGGGAGGGAGGGCGGTGCAGAGTAACCATAGCTCAAGCACAATGTCAGACCAAAACAACAAAATATGAGATACTGAATTACTGAAATTAAAATAAAAATGCTTACCTACTACGTTGTTGCATGTTTGACGTTTGCTCAGTGCAGAATGAAGCTCAGGTAAGCCGATGGCGTGGCTACTGCATCCGGCTAGGGACTGCTTGGTTTGACCTACATGGGCGGCCAAGGTGAATGGCCAAATTGATTGAAAACAAATACTTTGTTACCAAATTGAGCATTCAGCTCAGACTTTAACAAAACTAAATGGCCATTTTGTAGATTCAATCCAATGTGAGATTCAATGTTGTCTTAGTTTTCAGACACAGTTACCAGTCAGATAATCCAATGTGAGATTCAATGTGACATTCAATCCAATGTGAGATTCAATCCAATGTGTTACCGGTCAGATAATAGTACAGTTCTAGCATTTTGTCTTAAGGAAAAAGAAGCTAGTAACATGTTTAGCATCAGCTAACCGGAGGAGGGAAGGAAGGAATCGGTGAATGGAGTGGAGCTCACCTCCACCATGTTCCTCCGGAAGAAGGCGAGGAGGAGGTCGTCCACGAAGGAGGGCCGGTACTCGCCGCGGCCTCCATGTGCCTGGTTGGGGAGCTGATGGTTGGTCAGGAGGGGTCAGGCCTGGATCTCGCCGGAGACGATGCAGGACCGACGCAGTGCGTCGAGGTCCTCCCGACGACAGACAACGGTGCCGGAGACGATCCAGGAACGGTGGTGGGGCGACGGCTTGGGTGCGGGCGAGACCGCCGCCGCCGTCGGCTTCTTCACGTACATCGCGTCTTCGGATCCAACTCCCCCTCCTTGCCCGCAGCTCGCCGGCCTTGACAACGACGTCCTGGATGTCCTCGCGCGAGGTCGGGAGCGTCGGCGGGACCTAGGCAGCGGCAGAGGAGGATGCGGCGGTCTGGATGTCATCGGCACCGTTGTGGCCTGATGAACCCTAGAAATAAAATGTTATTCTATTTAGAATCTCATCAAACTATATTACTTCAATTATACATACACAACTGTACTACACATTTTACAATTATGCATTTACCTTTTTACCCTTTGTTAAAATACAAAACTACAAAAAAAGGAATTACCACACCTCTAATTAGAGCCCTAATCCTCTCAATTTCGGAGGCGATGGGAGGCGACGGGACGCTTATGGCCCACCGACCATAGACACACCAATCGCCTCTCATCGCCTCACATCGCTTTTCATGCTCTGGGTCCACCGGTCATAGACACACAAATTGCTTCTCATCGTCTCTCCAACCATTGTAAAAATATTCATATTATATATCTGAACTTTACCCCGGTGAAGGGTCGAGATGGCGGACTAGAGGAGGGGTGAATAGTCCTTTCTAAAAAAAATAACGCGCCGGCTAACCGAAACAAATGCGGAATTAAAACTATCGGTCTAGCCAAGACTACACCCCTCTATCTAAGTTCTCTAGCACCTTGAAAAGATCCTAAACAAGCAAGCAAGGTGCTACCTTAGCAAGAGCTCACCTAACCAATTCTAGGAGCAAGGTCACACAAACCTATGCCACTAGTACTTTGCAAACTGGGGGAGCTCCTACACAAACTAGTGAGGCAAAGCGCACAAAGCCTAAGCTCACTAGCAAGCTCAATAACAAGGCAACTAATGCCAAATTAGAGAGCGCAACTTACTTAGCTACACAAACTAAGCAAAGTGACTAACAAGGTTACACAAACCAAATTAGTCACGCAAGGGAACTACTTCTAGCTACACAAGCAAGAAGGTAACTAGCAAGCTACACAAGCTAACTAGTTACAAGAGCAACTACACAAGCACAAATATATGAATGTAAGAACAAGCTTGTGTTAGGGACTTGCAAACCAACGGGAAGAACAAATGTTGAAACGATGATTTTCTCCCGAGGTTCACTTGGTTGCCACCAAGCTACGTCCCCGTTGAGACAAGCTCCAAGGTTGCCGCCGGTCCTCTTGCTAGTGGTGACCCGCAAGTCACACTCTCCCACGTGGAGTGCTTACCACAAGCTCTAGCACTTGACCCGGCCGGACCACTTGTCGCTCTTCACGTTTCACTCAACTAGAGTTGCTCTTCGCGATCCCCACGGGGTGAGCACCGTACCCCTCACAATCTCTTCTCCGGAGCACCGCACAATCTCCTTGCGTGCTTCTACGGAGTCACAAGCCACCAAGCCGTCTAGGAGGTGGCAACCTCCAAGAGTAACAAGCACCACCGGCTTGCAACACGAACACCTAGTGCCACTCGATGCAATCTCTCAATGCAACGCACTAGAATCGCTCACTCACACAATCGGATGAACACTATCAAGCATATGTGAGTTAGAGGCTTTCCTAGCACTCCCCAAGCATGGACACTAAGTCCCAAGGGTGCTCAGCACCAGCCAAGGCTGGCCACCACTTCTATTTATAGCCCCAAGGGCTAAACTAGCCGTTGCCCCTTCACTGGGCAAAACACGTGGGCACCGGACGCTCACAGGGAGCCACCGGACGCTCAACTCCCAGCGTCCGGTGCTCAGGCGTTGGCCACGTGTCACTAGCCGTTTGAAAACGACCGTTGCGGCCAACGGCTACCTCGCGCTCGCGCCTGACACAGCACCACCGGACGCTCAACTAGTCCACACCGGACGCGTCCGGTGCACACCGGACTCGTGCGCAGAGAGCTCCGCAAACTCGCACGATCACCGGACGCAAGCCACCGGACGCACCCTGAGCGTCCGTTGCTCACCGGACTCATGCGCAGAGAGGGTCGCCAGACCGCCCGCACACCGGACGCTGAGCACCGGACTCTCTCCGGTGCGTCCGGTGCACTTGCTGCACCCGACAGCACACCGGACGCTAAAGGCCAGCGTCCGGTGCCTCCACGCAGAGCGTCCGGTGAGTGTTTCCAACTGAGAAACACTCCCGCGACTTCTCCAAATTTCCCACCGGCGCAATAGAAAATATGCACTTAATTTTCTCAAAAGCGCCGAACCCACACCTCTCTCAACACTTGGAACTCTACCTCCTTTGCAAATGTGCCAACACCACCAAGTGTACACCACCATGTGCAAGTGTGTTAGCTTTTCATAAACATTTTCCCAAAGGAGTTAGCCTCTCAAACTTGCCACGCCACTCGATCCTAACACGTATGCAAAGTTAGATCGCTCAAGTGGCATTAGATGACCGATATGCAAACAAGTTTGCCCCTCTTGATAGTACGGCCATCTATCCTAAATCCGGTCATAAACTTCTCTACACACCTATGACCGGTGAAATCGAAATGCCCTAGGTTATACCTTTGCCTTGCGCTTTCCATTCCATCTCCTCCAATGTTGATGCAACACATGCATCAACCAATCACAAAATGATATGATCCACTTCATATCATCACGTGACCGTATTGGTTCATCGATCTTGACCTCACTTGCTCTTCACCGTTGCCTCGGTCCATCGGCGCCAAGTCTTGCTCAAGCTTCACCGTCACACGCGGTCCCTCACTTCAAAGCCTTCGACTTGCCCTTCACTCTTGCAACCGGTCCATCAAGCCAATCCTCATCTTGATCTTCTCCACCTTGGTCACATGACTCCATGTCATGTCTCATATGCAATGAGCTCCTCCATCATCACATCATCACCTGTGGACTAATCTCCTATGTATCTCACATAAACACTATTAGTCCACCTAAGTTGTCACTCAATTACCAAAAACAAACAAGGACCTCTCACCCGGGGATAGTCTTCTCATGGCCATGATCGAATTAGGGATCCAATCAATGAATCAATACAAAATTCATCTTTTTGCCATCATTTTTTTACTCTCCTTTTACCATATAATCTCCTCCAAATCCCTTTCTACTGTTTTGCAAGCTTCTCAACAGGATTTGTGGACGTTCTACCTTAGAACAACCCTAAGGGTCTGTTAGCTAGTTAAAATTATTTTAGCTACTCTTGGGTGACTAATGAAACTAAACTATTTTAGCTTCTTTTAGTCAATGTGTTTGGAACTTTAGCTACTAAAGTGACTAAAGTTTAGCTAGCTAAAATTTAGCAAGAGGATCCGCGTAAGTGTTTCTTCCCATGTGGTTCTTCTCGGGAGGCATTCGTAGGTCTTCACAGCGGAAATCAGTGCACTAGACAATCCGATAGTAAATGTGATGAGCAGCCAGAGACTCGAACCCGGCAGTTCAGTCAGAGAACTTGAATATGCTCGTGTAGATTCCACCACGAAAAGGTTCATCATCTGAGTTGTACTAAAGCTTAGGCCCTGTTTAGTTCCCCACCCAAAATTTTTTCGTCCATTCTATCGAATCTTTGGACACATGCATGGAATACTAAATGTATATAAAAAAATAAACTAATTACACAGTTTGATTGAAAAACGTGAGACGAATCTTTTAAGCTTAGTTACTCCATGATTAGCCTTAAGTGCTACACTAACTTACATGTGCTAATGATAGATTAATTATGCTTAATAGATTTGTCTTGTAGTTTCCTGATGAGCTATGTAATTTGTTTTTTTATTAGTTTCTAAAAACCCCTCCCGACATCCTTCCGACATATCCGATGTGACACTCAAAAAATTTTCATCTCCAATCTAAATACGCACAATAGGGGCATAGTCTAATATGCAGTACCTCCTTTTTTCATCTTTCAACTTAGGCCTTGTTTAGTTCCAAAAAATTTTGCAAAATTTTTCAGATTCTCCGTCACATCGAATCTTTAGACACATGCATCGAGTATTAAATATAAACAAAATTAAAAACTAATTGCACAGTTTGGTCGGAATTGACGAGACGAATCTTTGGAGTCTGGTTAGTCCATAATTGGACAATATTTGTCAAATACAAACAAAAGTGCTACAGTGTAAATTTTCCGAAAATTTTTTGGAACTAAACATGGCCTTTAAGAATGAAATGGGCTCCATTTCTAGAAAACCTTTTACAGCGATTCAATGTTTTGTCGTTTGGAACAAACAAAATACAAATGCGACTCGTGTAGTCGTGCTCGGCCAGCCAGCCAACAAATCCAACGGGCGAGAATATATTTTTTAAAAAGAAAAGCAAACTGAAAATCAAAACTCAAGATCGAAATCTGGCTTTCTTTTTTCCAAGACTGACCCGTGGGCCACCCTGTTGCGCCCCACATGTCAGTGTAACGGTCGAAGCGCCGCACAGTGCCTTTCGTGGAAGCTTCCCACGCTGCCTGTCACGCAGATAAAATGAGCAGAAATCCCGCGCGCACGCAGACTGTCACGCACTCGGCCACTCGCGCTCGCTCACACCGGAAGAGGGAGGGAGGGCCTGGCGTTGCAGGCGGAGGCGCGGAGCCGGAGGCGAACCCGCTGGAGCGCACGCGAAGTCCGAGGTGAGGCGATGGCCGCCGCCGCCGCCCCCCGGTATCTCGATCCTTCCAGCGTCGTCGTAGATCCTTGTCGTTCTGACATGGTCGATTGGCCGGGCCTGTGCGTGCTGCTGTGTTGCGCAGTGGTCAGTGCCTAGGCTTCGCGGGATCCTGCCAAGGCGGAGGCGCTGCGTTGGGCTGCGGATGGCCTCGGGGACGGGGAGCTCGCCGGCGGCGGCGGCGCATGAGGAGGAGCAGGTGCTGGAGGGAGAGGACGCATTCGAGATACCCAGTAAGAACGCGTCGCACGATCACCTGCGACGGTGGAGGGTACGGCGTCTCCACCACTACAGTTCGGTTCAAATTCTGTGTGTTTTTTTTTTAGTTCGGGATGAAATTACCATACGCTTGAGCAGTTGAGCTCAAACCTGCGCATTGCGGTCCGCACCGCCAAACGGCCTGTAGTTGGTATTGGTAGATGCCGCGTTAAATGATGACAGGATTTTTCGAATCAGTAGTTTGTTCATCCTTTTAATTTACTACCAGTTTGTCACATCGTATTACGGTGGTGTTTTTTCCCCCTGAGAATGTGCTCTGCACACATTTCGTCACTAACTTGGCCTAAACAGCAAGTGGCGGCACACGAAGACTCAGCACTCTGATGGGTGCTTGAGAAGTTCCTTCAGACTCTCTCTGTGCAGTCCATTCTTTCGTGGGACTTCTGGTTTGCGTCGCAAATAATGTCACCTTTTTGTGACTTATTTATGCTGCCTCTGATGGTCATCACTGAATTAGAGTTATCTTGAATGAATGCCGGGTACTGAAAACGATGGCATACTGCATTCTGAATACTCCTGTATCACTGTATGTATACTCGTGGAATTAGAAAGTTTGTTGGCTATGTAATTCCCCTTGAGTATATAGTAACAAGAGTAACAAGTTTCGAATCCTAATACTTGTTACTCCTAACCACTATGTACACTTTTACGAGAAACATTAGTAAAGTTTGTTGCATAACTTGCATCCTTCGATAGGAGGCTGTACTTACTATGACTGCATGTTCTCTTTTCACTCTTCATTTCAGCAAGCTGCTCTGGTGCTCAATGCTTCTCGTCGTTTTAGATACACTCTAGACCTGGAAAGGGAGGAAGAGAAAGATAATTTAAGAAGAATGTTACGATCCCATGCACAAGTGATACGAGTAATATCTTATTTGCTAGTTTAAATAGCAATTTTCTTTTCTGAAGTAAATACATTTTTCATTCCAAGTCTGAATTCTTCAGGCAGTATTTCGTTTCAAGGAGGCTGGCCAGAAGAACCTAGGAGGTAGAGGTACTGCTTTCATCATCCAACTTCTAAGCTTAATGGAAGATTCCACCATCCTTGCAAAATGGTCATGTAACAAGGGAAATCCCATGTGAATGGTGACATGTCATTATTAGTTTATCTCTTCCATTCGTAGTAATCATTATGCCATTGTAAATTTCTTCTTTCATTTCATATGTTAAATTTGCTAAGTCTCTTACATCTGAGTGACCCTCAGCTTTGTACCGTTTTCACATTTTCCTGATCATATGGCCTTATATTTCATACTTATTCACGTGCTTTATCACAACATAGGTTACCTTGAACAATCTCAATTTTGTCGCCATATAATCCAATAAAAATGATTCCCTAAAAAATCCAATAAATCTCTCTCTCTCTCTCTGGATTAATTGTAGTTAATACGTTTGTGATGTTTTTAATGCTGTTATCTAAGCAGAGTATTGCACTAGCATAAAAGATGAGACGCTCTCTCAGAGATTTTCAGTTGATCTGAAAAAACTCAAAATGCTGAACAGAGACCATGACGCTATTTTATTCCAGGAGGTTGGAGGGGTAGGTTCAATTGAAAATGTACTTGGATCTGTATCTTATTTTCCTACTTTTCATTCTGCGGTTTGATGACATATTTCTTACAGAACGCTCCCATTTAGGTTAAGGGGCTTTCAGATTTACTAAAGAGTGACTTAGACAGAGGAGTTAGTCCAGATGAGAATGAATTGATGCAGAGGAGAGACATTTTTGGGGCAAACACATATCCACGCAAGGAAAGAAGAAGCATTTGGGTACACAATTTCTTAAGCGATGTCTTATTTTGAGTGTGGGGTGCTAGCCTCTGTTCTGAAATAACCACTCCTAGTTCATTTATTTTACTTAGCTGTCTTATTTTCCTACAGTATTATGTCGACCTATTCCGGTACTCGATTTGTCCGGACCAGATTCCAAGTGGTCCGACTAATAGTCGCTTAATCGTGATTAGTCGTCCGATTAGGATGAAAAGCGTCTAGCTTTCAGGTTGTGTGTATTGCGTTGCTGAGAAACTGGGCTTCGACGAGCTGGTGGGCTGGCGACCCCGAAGATGAGCTCCTCTAGTCCTCCAATCCCCCTCCATCCTGTCGCTGCTATGCTGTGTGCGCGTCAGCCTCTGTTGCTGCTGCTCTCTGCCTAGTGCTTACATACACATACACCTACGTGGCTGTGTGATGTACTCCTATAGTCCTATGTGCAGATGTGGATAAGCGGCCAACTGGCCATCAAAACCTCACAAGAATCTGTGCCCTAGTGCTTTTAGACTCTTGGTGCTTGCTTTATACTATAATATGCTATATGATATATCAGTCTTCGAAAATACAGACGGCTACATGGACGGTTAAGACTGACTAGAAATACAGGACGACTACATGGATGATTAAGACCGACTAGACTTGACTAATAGGGCTGGTTGATGATTAATCACGATTAGTCATCTAGTCGGTACCATGGAGACTAGGGTTGGCTAGACGATTTGTTAACACTACTTTCACTTTATTCCGCCACCAAGATAGGATGTTAATTTTGTTTGTGGAACAAATAGAGATTTAATAATCCTAATTTACATGTAGTATTTTCAAAGAACTTTAGAACACAAAATACACCAAGTGATATTTATTATTCACTGGCACTTCATTGCTTGAAACATACAGCTTGCGTCTTCAAATTTAATATTTATTATCTCCTTATTTGCAGCATTTTGTATTTGAAGCTTGTCAGGATTTAACTCTTGCAATTCTAATGGTAGCTGCTGCTATATCATTATCACTGGGCATGACAACAGAGGTACGTTTATAACATTCTGATAATCCTGTCTCCTCAATATGGATAGTCATATTATCTTTTTTTTTTCTTAAACATATAGTAGTCATTTTGTCTTACCTACCTAGTTCCAACTAGGATGTAATTTTGATGAAATAACACTTAGGCTGATTAGGATACATGATTTAGGGTGTAAAAGATGGATGGTATGATGGTGGAAGCATATTTTTTGCTGTCTTCCTTGTGATATTCGTTACAGGTAACAATTTGTGTTTTACAGTTATCTCTCTTCATTCTTTTACTGTTATCAAGTTTCATGCCTGCATCAGTTCATCGATAAGCTTAAGTTATTGTCTAAGTTTGTTCTCAACCACCAAGGCACCAACCCAGCCTCACCTTGCAGCTCATTCAGGCAATCAAGCCCTGACTAGTATGTATCATTTTATAGTTTAGTGTTTTGGGGGCGCAGATGCAGACCGATCATGCCTAATGTAGTCAACAGAGGTTACTTTCATGTAAATAGTCTTGTAGGGTTTCAAGCTTAGGAGCCATGATGTCCTACTCTGCAAATGTGCGAGTGCACCCTACCTTGCTGGCAATGTTATTGGGCCACTATTTTCACTCTTCTTATGTGTGTTCGAGAAAAAAAATAATGTTATCTGCCAACCATTCCACCAAAGATCTTAGGTATTAGAGAAGGCCATCAACCAGTTCTTTTTCCTCTTTCCTCTCTCTCCTGGAGAGACCTCGGTCTTCTGGACCCTCCATTAATTCCTCTTCTTTTATTTTCTCAAGAGAAACCTGTTTGCTTTTTTCCCTTTTCTTTTCTTATATAGATAAATATTGACCACAGTAGGAGAAACCTGTTTTCGCTCAAAAATATGATCATATGTCAAAAACTGCACTTAAACATGGTCGCATTCTATTTTACGGTTTTCCCTCATGGTACAATACCCCGAGTCATCATGTTCTGATATTTTATTTTTTTTACAACTTTCTTAGCAACCAGTGATTATAGACAATCACTTCAGTTTCAACATCTGAATGAGGAGAAACGAAACATACAAGTTGAGGTGAGTACGTTTATGCATATTTATTTTGGGATTTAATTCTGAATATAGACCGTCATTCTACGTCAGTACCAACTTATTGTGATCTATAGGTCATCAGAGGTGGTAAGAGATTAGTAGCTTCAATATTTGACCTTGTTGTTGGTGATGTGGTTCCCCTCAAAATCGGCGATCAAGTATGAAATCATATATTCTGGTCTATCTCTACATCTTAGTTCCTTCTCTATTTTCCCCTCAAAATTTGATGTGGTTATGTTCATCCATCTTTAGGTTCCTGCAGATGGTATACTTATATATGGTCATTCTCTTGCAATTGATGAATCGAGTATGACAGGGGAATCCAAAATTGTAGGTGTTGATAAGAATGGAACCCTTTTTTGTTTCCTAAAAGCTGTGTTTCTAAATGTTTCAATTATATATCATGATCAGGTTAATAAGGACCAAAGGGCCCCTTTCTTGATGTCCGGTTGCAAGGTTGCAGATGGTTATGGCTCTATGCTGGTAAGCATCAGACTTTTTTTCCAGGGCTTGTTGAGTATAACTTAATTGACTCTTCCAAAATATATATGGTGAGTGGAGTGTGTTGCTTTAGCTGAGTATCTTTCCTGTACAGTATTATGTGTATCGGCTGCTACTATCACATTCATTCTGGCACTTTATATTGACCACTAACATGATCTTTCTGCAATTGCTATGCATACAAAGGTAACTGGTGTGGGTATCAATACTGAATGGGGTATGCTGATGGCCAACCTTTCAGAGGATGTTATTGAAGAAACCCCATTACAGGTTAATCTCTTAAGTTGCCTTTTGAGAAGGGATGCTTACGTACTATGAGTCTGTATTGACTATTGATTGGTCCTTGCTCCCACTTGCTTTGACATAGGTACGCTTGAATGGTGTTGCTAATCTTATTGGTATTGTGGGTTTGTCGGTTGCTGGTGCTGTCCTTGTCGTCCTCTGGCTAAGGTCTGTTCAAGAGTTAATTGCCATGGCCATGTGGTATATGTTACACAGTTATGCAACACTTCAATGTCTGATTCTTACAAGGACTTAAAAAAATGCAGGTATTTTACTGGACATACCAAGAATCCAGATGGGACAACCCAATTTTTGGCTGGAACAACAGGTGTAAAACAGGGATTTATGGGGGCAATTAGAATTTTGACAATTGCTGTATGTATTGCTAGCTAGTTTTTTTATTAATGTTATGAAGCTTTTACACACCGGATTATGCCATATTTTTTGATAGGTGACTATTGTGGTTGTTGCTGTGCCTGAAGGACTTCCTTTAGCAGTAACATTGACGTATGGATTGTAATCTTTCATGCAAGTTAATTATACTTTTTTTAGGTACATTACTCACGGTTTCTTTTTTCTTTTTTGTTTCAGTCTTGCATATTCAATGAGGAAAATGATGCGAGACAAGGCTCTGGTACAACCTTCAGATAGATTTGCGAAGCAAAACCTTCATATGACTCAGTATATGTATATATATATTTGTATCATTGACTTTTTCATTTTTTTCCCAGGTGAGACGGCTCTCATCTTGTGAAACAATGGGATCAGCAACCACAATTTGCAGTGACAAGACCGGAACTCTTACCATGAATAAGGTTTGTGAAGTCAATATGGACTCACGACAAAAGCACCGTGTATTATTCCCATGCTGCCTAGGAATATTGTGCTGTATATTTTTTTTAAGTATAAAAGGCAGGAACTCTGCCGCTAATAATAATAATGTGCTGTATGGGATGGTGTTACTTCATATTTTTTTCAATTGAATTCTAAAATATGAAATTCTAACAGTTTCAAGTGCATGTGTTCCTCTACTAGTGTTTAACTATGAAACCCATGATAGCATAAAGTCAATGACACCTTAAATTCATATATTCTTTTGGTGCCTTGTTTGTATTGATCTTCTAGATGACAGTTGTTGAAGCATATTTGGGTGGGAAAGAAATGGATCCTTATGATAATGCCAACACGATGTGTACCAGCGTGACAACTCTATTAATTGAAGGAATTGCACAGAACACAACAGGGACTGTGTTTATGCCAGAGGTAATAACTCCATAAACCTTGTGTTGTTTGCATATAGTTATGTTACATTCACATATATGCCATTTAAGTTCTATTGATATGAATTGCACGAGACCAATCCTATATTGTTTTCATAGCATGGCAAATCAAATCCAAGTTAGTATGGTTCCCTATTTTTAGGATGGAGGACCTGTGGAAGTTACTGGCTCACCAACTGAAAAAGCAATTATTTCTTGGGGCCTTATGGTAATACTCAGTATACACTCATTTATTTTGCATTATCTACTTCCATTTATTTTATTGGTTTGACAGTTTAACTGTATAGATTGGTATGGACTTCAAGGATGTGAGATCAAAATCTTCAGTTCTTCATGTTCTCCCATTCAGTTCAGAGAAGAAGCGTGGTGGTGTGGCTTTGAAAGTGGTAAGCTTATTCCATGTACTAAAAAATTCTGAATGAAATAATCTGTTGTCGAAGAAGAAATTATCATGTCTATTATCAATTGTTCTATAGTGGAACTAATAAGGACATAAAACTATATACTTTTTTTTGAACGAACATAAAACTAACTTGGTTCTGTGTAAATTTGAATTTTGCTATTATTTTCACATTTTTTTAACTTTTTTATGCAGTGCTTGTCTATATTTCAAGATTGTTACAACTAATTTGCTGAAAAATATTGTTGGTGAAAATAGAGAAGTGTAAAAGGGCTCAGAAGTGTGGGAGCTGGACAGGATTGGCTCCAGAATCTTCCCCAAACTTGCAATATGGTATCAGAGCTAGGGTTTCCTCCTTGGGCGACGGCGGCGCGAGCTTTGGCGCGTGAGTGCGAGCGGCGCGAGCAGGAGTGCCACGCGCGGGTGCAGCACGCGTGGGCGCGCGAGTGCGAGTGGCGTGCGCGGGAGCAGCGTGCGCGAGCGGCGCGCGCGGGAGCAGGACGCGAGCGGCGTGCGCGGGGGCAGGCGAGGAAGGCGGCCCCGGCGCCCGTGCAGCCCAAGCCCGAGCAAGAAGAGGCCGGCGGTTGCTGCGGCGGCGCCATCCAGGGAGGCACGGAAGGCGCGGACAAGGATTCTGCAGGCGCGGCATGCGTGCGGACTGCTGCAGTGGGATTTGTTGGTGAAGGGAGCAGGACGTGGATGCAGCTTGGATTGGTTGACGGGGGGAGAAGATTGTGGCAGCAGTGGTGAACTCCCAACTCTCCTTGTGCTTGCGTGGTGTGTCTGGCAGCCTGGGAGCAAAATTCTTGCGTCCTGTGGGTGCATGCTGTGGCTGAGAAGGTAGGCTGTGTATTGACTTGTTGAGGCGAAGGTTTCTTGGTTATCGGTGCCGTCTGAACTGAGGTGGAGATGGATCCTGATGGGGAAGAAAAGAGGAAAGTGGAAGAGGATGCAGGGAAGGAAGAAGGTAAGCAGCATAGCAGTGATAGTAGTGGTAGAGGTGATCCACTAATTACCAAGAGTGAGATGAAAAGTGAGATGAGGTCTATGATTTTGGAGCTTGTGGAGATGGGCATAATTGGTTCTAGGCCACATGAGCTGAAACTGGAACTGATGCCGAATGAAGTGAAATTAGAGGGAAGTAAAAATTATTTAAGTTGGGCTAGAAGAGCACTATCTGGCAGACGAATGTGTTGAGCCGGCTAACAGGCTTAGCCCCGAATGGAAGATTTGGCGTGCGACAAATTCTACTATTGTGGCGTGGTTGTTGGCATCCATGTCACCATCTGTTGGCAAAATGGTGGAAGCTATGCCTACTGCAGCACAGATATGGAAAACCTTGAGTAACATGTATTCCAGGCGAGGGAATGTGATGGTGATGATGGAGATTCAAAACAAGGCTGATGGAGTGAAACAAGCAGGGCGGTCAGTGGAGCAGTATGCTAGTGAGCTGCAATACTTGTGGGGAGAGCTGGATCACTATGCTCCACTTCATATGAGAGACCCACAGGATGCCCAAGATGTCCAAAAATGGGTAGAGGACAGGAGAGTGACTCATTTCCTGAGGAATTTGGATCCCGAGTTCGAGAGCAGGAGGGCTGCCTTTTGTCACCAGGACAGTCTTCCTACCATGGAGGAGGCTGTGTCAGCCATGGTTATTGAGGAGAGCAGACTACGGATGATGAGTGGTAATAATCCTGTAAAGTCAGCCTATACCACAGTGGCAGTCAAGAAGTGTTACAACTGTGGAGAGGAAGGACACTTGAGCTACAATTGTCCTCTTCCCAAGAGTTATGTTGGTAGGAGTGGAACTCGTGGAGGTCGCGGTGATGCCCATGGTGATCAAGGTGGTCGTGGTGGTCGTGGAGGAGGACGTATAGGGGGACGTGGCAGAGGCAGAGGCCGTGCTGGTCCTCAAGTCAATGCTGCTACCTCAGAGGAAATTCCTTCTCTTACTTTAACTGGGGAACAGGTCAAGCAGTGGGAACAATGGCAGAAGATTAAAGCATCTGAGACCTCCAGCACTCCAGTCGGTCCTGTGATTACCACCACCAGTCACTTTGGTAACTTTGCCAACTATGCCCACTTGGGCAAAGGTATTCAGGCACAGGCACTTGCATCCACATATAGGCATAATATAGAATGGGTCATCGATTCAGGGGCTTCTAAGCATGTCACAGGCATATTTAGTTCTTTTAGAACATACACTCCACATTCCTATTCTGAAACTATCCAAACTGCTGATGGTACCTCCCAACCTATTCATGGAGTAGGATCTATAGACTGTACCCCATCCCTTCATTTAGCTTCTGTTTTGCACGTTCCTTCTTTCCCAGTGAATCTCCTCTCTGTCAGTTCGCTTATTGATCAGTTCAAATGCATTGTTACATTTGATGAAAACTTTTGTACCTTTCAGGAGAAGAGAACGGGGAGAGTGATTGGGACTGGAGTCAGGCGTAATGGATTGTGGTTCATCAATCAGGAGGAGTCAGCATTGACAGCAGCTACTGAAGCACAAGAGCGGGAGATCTACTTGCTTCATTATCGGTTAGGACATGTACCTTTTGGAAACTTGAATAAATTATATCCTGATGTTTTTAAGGGTGTGGACATAAAGAAACTTGTGTGTGATGCTTGTGAACTTGGGAAACATACAAGGACAACTTATCCTAGTATTGGTCTTCGTAGTTGTGAACCTTTTATGTTAATACACTCCGATGTTTGGGGTCCCTGCTCAGTTACATCTGTGAGTGGATTTAAGTGGTTTGTCACCTTTATTGATTGCTATACTCGTATGACATGGATCTACATGCTTAAGGGTAAGCATGAGGTTCTTCGGTGCTTCCAAGACTTTCATAAGCTGGTTGCGAACCAATTTAATGCTAGGATTCGGATTATCCAAACTGATAATGGGAAGGAGTATGTGAATAATGAGTTTGAGGCATATCTTTCAGATCATGGGATCATACATCAAACCACTTGTCCTAATACCCCACCCCAGAATGGTGTAGCTGAGAGGAAGAACCGACACTTGTTGGAAGTAGCAAGGTCAATGATGTTTCAGATGAATGTACCTAAATATCTTTGGAGTGAAGCGGTGCTAACAGCAGCATATTTAATTAACCGTATGCCGTCCAGGATTCTTAACATGAGGTCACCTACTGAGCTATTGTTGGGACAACGAGAATTTAAAGTATCTCCAAAAGTGTTTGGTTGCGTTTGCTTTGTCAGGGACCATAGACCTTCAGTCGGAAAGTTGGACCCTCAGGCAGTGAAATGTGTTTTTGTTGGATATTCTTCTACACAAAAGGGTTATAAGTGTTGGGACCCTGTTGCAAAGAAATTGTTTGTGAGTATGGATGTGACGTTTCGTGAGTTTGAACCATACTACACAAAATCATGGGATTTGGATCCGTTCTTGGAAGAATTCTCTTCAGTCACTGAGGGTGACAGTAGAGAGGGGGAGAATGATGAAGGAGTTGTTGCTCAAAAGGAAGTGATTGTTGGTGATATCCCGTGTCCAATGGATGTGTCTGAAACTCCGAAGGCGGTTGATCAGGATAATGTTGTGGATATGGGAAATGGTGGACATGCGGTTGATCAGGATAATGTTGTGGATATGGGAAATGGTGGACATGAGAATGACGAGATAATTGGTGATGGGAATGAGGAGGCAATTGACGAAGGGAGTGAAGGGGGGATTGCCAAGGAACCAATAGTATATCAAAGAAGGCGGTTCAGGAATCAGGGGGAGCAAATAGTTGTTAAGGAACCAATAGTGTACCAAAGGAGGCGGCTTAGGAGTCAGGGGGAGCAAGTCGATGCACCACAGCTACAGCAGCCTGCTTCACCAGTCCCAAACCTCTCCACGGATCTCTCTCCATCGAGTTCCTCGACTCAATCTGGGTCAAGTGGTAATGCCTCTTCTTCTCCTGACCATGTAGAGTTACCTCTTGCACAACGTAGAGATACTAGATCCAATTTTGGAAAACCTCCTGTTCGTTATGGATTTGAGCATCCTAGTACAGACTATGACATTGCCAATTTCATTTCATACTCTCGTCTTTCACCTGCATTTAGAGCATTTGTTACATCTTTACAAACAGTGCCTATTCCAAAGGACTGGAAGTGTGCAAAACAGGACCCCAAGTGGAATGCAGCTATGAAAGAAGAGATGCATGCTCTTCAGAAGAATAAGACATGGGAATTGGTACCACTTCCAAAGGGGAAGAAAGCAGTTGGTTGTAAATGGGTCTTTACTGTGAAACAAAATCCAAAAGGTGAGGTGGATAGATATAAGGCTAGGTTGGTCGCGAAAGGGTATAGTCAAACATATGGTATTGATTATGATGAGACTTTTGCACCAGTGGCAAAAATGGGAACTGTTAGAACCCTAATCTCTTGTGCAGTCAACTTCGGTTGGCCTCTTCATCAAATGGATGTGAAGAATGCATTTCTTCATGGTGACCTACAGGAGGAGGTTTACATGGAAATCCCACCAGGTTTTGCAAATAGTCAAACTGTTGGGAAGGTGTGCAGACTTAAGAAGTCACTCTATGGACTAAAGCAGTCACCTCGGACATGGTTTGACAGGTTCAAGAGGGCAGTCTGTGACATGGGATACTGTCATGGGCATAAAGAGGGGCGCCGTAGGGCGCAAGTGTCCTAGTTGGGCCTTAAGCCCATTAGTGTTAATTAGTGTCTCTCTTAGTTATTTGTCTATAGGAATAGTACCATATTGTCTAGGCACAAGAGGTGTTAGTCCTATGTACCTTTTATATTCAGCCCATGGGGCACAATGGAAATCAAGCAATGAATTATGAAGAAACAATTCTAGTCTCCCTCAATCTCTCAAGCTCTTGGTAAAGCATAAGGCCTAGTTATCCCAAAGCTCTTGGCAAAGCATAAGGCCTAGTTATCTATCTCCCAAATATCCACCGTGTTCATAACACCTGGTATCTAGAGAGTCCAGCGATCCTCCTCCATCAGCCAGATCCTCCATCAGCCGAATCCTCCAGCACTTCCGATCCTCCATCAGCCGTTTCCAAAAAAAAAAAGATACTGATCCAGATCGTCGCGTCGCCTACCTCATCCATCGTACCGCGCCGCCACAGCAACGCCACCAGCCGCCGCCGCACCCCCATCACCACAGCCGCTGCGCCGTAGCCCCATCACCACCATCCACCGCCGCCACAATCATCGATCCAGATCCACCACAACACACCGCCGCTGCCACGCTTTGCCTCGATGGACTTCCCTAAATTTGCGGGGAAATCTGATCCTGTGGGCTTCGTCAACCAGTGCGACTCCTACTTCCGCCGAGAGCGCATCATGGAGGAAGAAAAGGTATGGCTGGTTTTCCGTAATTTAGAAGATGACGCCCGGGTTTGGTTCCTACAAGTCCAGCATGCTGAAGGCACCCCGGCGTGGCGTCGCTTCACCGAGCTCCTGCACCTGCGCTTCACATCGCCCCCGTGCCCCGACCTGCTCCACCATGTGTCTCCTGCTGCCAACGACACTTCCCGCATCTTTGCTGATATATTCACGCAGCTGGATCGGATCAAGGAGTTGCTCAACGCGAAGGATAAGAAGGACCGTGAATGCCGGGCGGCTGTACGTCTCCAGGCAGCAGCACGAAGACTCCTGGCTCGTCGCCGAGCGCAGGCTCTTCGTGCCACAAAAGCATCGAAGGAGCAAGCAACGGTGCGCCTCCAGGCAACAGTGCGAGGAATGCTTGTCCGTCGCATGGTGCGGCAGATACGCGTGCTCCTCAGCTCGACGTTGTCGTACGTGTTCATCCACTCGGACTCGCCGATACGGCCTGCGGCTCCAATTGCAGTGGAGGTCCAAGTATGGGCGTTTCTAGTGCAGCGACCTCGCATCCAGCATCAGGCATCAAAGGCTATCTCATTTATCCTTGTGCCTGCCGTGGTGCTAGACAAGGGCCAGCTGCTTCACACTCCACACTTCAGCCTACATGAAGCCAGCAGAGGCGCTCTTTCCATGGGATCCAGGTGGATATCTTTGTATTTTAGTCTTCAATAAAAAGGGGAAGCCGAGATGTAAAAGGCTTAACCCTATTTCGCTTCAGGACGAGCTGGGTCTCCAAGGGCGGGGGAGATGTCATGGGCATAAAGAGGGGCGCCGTAGGGCGCAAGTGTCCTAGTTGGGCCTTAAGCCCATTAGTGTTAATTAGTGTCTCTCTTACTTATTTGTCTATAGGAATAGTACCATATTGTCTAGGCACAAGAGGTGTTAGTCCTATGTACCTTTTATATTCAGCCCATGGGGCACAATGGAAATCAAGCAATGAATTATGAAGAAACAATTCTAGTCTCCCTCAATCTCTCAAGCTCTTGGTAAAGCATAAGGCCTAGTTATCCCAAAGCTCTTGGCAAAGCATAAGGCCTAGTTATCTATCTCCCAAATATCCACCGCGTTCATAACAGATACACACAATGCAATGGTGACCATACAGTCTTCTATAAGCATAGAGGAGCTTTTATCACCATTATGGCAGTCTATGTGGATGACATAGTGATTACTGGAGATGATGAGGAGGAAATCAGATGGTTGAAGGAGAACCTGGGAAGAGCCTTTGAAGTGAAAGATCTTGGACCACTTCGGTATTTTCTCGGGATTGAGTTTGCTAGATCACCCAAGGGAATTGTCCTTTCTTAGAGGAAATATGTTATGGATCTGTTGGCAGAGACTGGAATGCTCGGATGTCGACCATGCAGTACTCCTATTGATAAGAATCATCAAATCTGTGCCCAATCTGGAGATTCAGTTGATCGGGAAACATATCAAAGATTGGTCGGAAGGTTAATATACTTGTGTCATACAAGACCTGATATTTCCTATGCAGTAAGTGTGGCAAGCAGGTATATGCATGACCCAAGGACAGGACATATGGATGTGGTCTACAGAATTTTGAGGTACCTAAAGGGAACTCCCGGGAGAGGGATATGGTTTAGGAGAAATGGACACTTGAATTTGGAAGGATATTGTGATGCAGATTGGGCAAGTAGCAAGGATGATAGGAGATCTACCTCTGGTTATTGTGTTTTTGTGGGAGGTAATCTTGTTTCATGGCGGAGCAAGAAACAAGCAGTTGTGGCTCGATCTACTGCAGAGGCCGAATACAGGGCAATGGCATTGAGCTTATGTGAGATGTTGTGGTTAAAAGGCTTGTTGAAGGAGTTGCGGCTGTTAAGAAATGAAACCATGATGCTTCATTGTGATAACATCGCTGCAATGAATATTGCAAACAATCCTGTTCAGTTTGACCGCACAAAGCATGTAGAAATTGATAGATTCTTCATCAAGGAGAAGCTTGATAGTGGGATCCTGAAGTTAGAGTATGTGAAATCACGTAGCCAACTAGCAGATTGTTTTACAAAAGGTCTAGGACCTAGTGAAAATGAGTTGAGTTGTAACAAGATGGGCATGTTAGATATCTTTAGCCCATCTTGAGGGGGAGTGTTGGTGAAAATAGAGAAGTGTAAAGGGGCTCATATGTAAAACTTGTGAGATAAGAATAGAAGTGTGGGAGCTGGACAGGATTGGCTCCAGAATCTTCCCCAAACTTGCAATAAATATCATCCAAGTGCATTTGGATAATCTGCCACATTTTCATCTGACCCTGACAATGTTGGGGTTTCTTCCCTTCTCTGTTTGGATCTTCTTTTATGTAAATATGCCTATTAGTTCTATCCTGAATGCTTGTCATGGCGACAATATCTGTGTCGTGAGAATCTTTCCTACTCCCTTTTAGATTGCCTTACCCCACTACTCTTTTGTTTGTGTATTTGCAGTCAGATACAGAGGTTCGCATTCATTGGAAAGGGGCAGCGGAGGTACTATTAGCATCTTGCAGAAGATGGCTTTCTGCTGATGGTTCTGTTCAGCCAATGAATTCCATCAAGGTAAATATACGCCCAACTTGCCTTTTTAGTCATTCTGATTTCTAAAGTATTATCAACTTTAAAGTATTCTTTTCAGCATATCGAATTCAAGAAATCAATTGATGATATGGCAGTGAGGTCATTGCGTTGTGTAGCTTTTGCATATTGCCCCTGGGAACCCAAAATGGTCCCAACAGAATCTCTAGATAAGTGGAAGTTGCCTGAGGATGATCTGACTCTTATTGGAGTGGTCGGGATAAAGGTAGTTTATTCTGAGCCTTTATATATTTGTACCTCTCCTCAGTACTTGAATAGTTGTTTGACTTTGATATTACTTCTCTCTCTCTCTCTCTCTCTCTCTCTCTCTCTCTCAATGTAATGCGACTTCACTAGCACTAAATATAAGGATATAACGCTCAATTTCATTTTGCTAGCATCAAGTTCTTACACGTCATTCTCAAGTCCCATAACCATAAGTATGGCAGAAATGAGAAGTTATTAAGAGTGTAATGATGCAGAAACTTGTTCTTGGTGTTTTCTACCCATTATGTTCCAAAATATAGTTTTTATATTAGTTTTCCCCTAAGTCAAACGTATTTAACTTTGACCAAGTTTACAGAGAAATATATTCACATTTACAGCACCAAATAAATGCATTATCAAGACATATTTCATGCTGGATTTAACGAACTAGTTTTATGTTGTGTACATTGATGCATCTTTGATCTTTCTGTAAACTTTTTTGAGAGATCTTTCTGTAAACTTGACTTGGTCAAAGTCAGAGAAGTTTGACTTAGGACAAAACTAGAAGTCTAGAACACCTTATATTTTAAGATAAAGTGATTTTTTATTTACAGGCCCACTCTATGTTTAGATCATTCTGGAAAGTAACTCTCTTTTTGTTTATTTGCTTGTCTAGGCACATATTCTGTTCATATTTGTCCATAATTTGTAACTTCTCAGTGATTGAATTCAGTATTCACCCTTCTATAAGAGTTTCTTCTACTGTAGGATCCCTGTCGCCCAGGAGTGAGGAATGCTGTACAATTATGCAGTACTGCTGGTATAAAGGTTTGTTGTCATTTGTACTCATTTATGTTCCCCTCTACTTTTTTATTTATCATGCATTCATTCATTCACCGTCCGTATTTCATCCGTTTGTTCTAGTCTGAGGCTCTAGCTTATTGGTTAATCTAGATCATGAGTCATGACCATCTCTTTAGCTTTTTCTTGCGAACGCACCTGAGCGTGTGTGACCATCTCTTTAGCTCATATTCTGACAATGTGCCAATGTTAAGTTCATTTTATGAAATAATTTGCTTCTCATGACTTAAATATCGATTTCAATGTTGTTCTATTTTGTCTTCTCTTTTTACCTTTAGGTACACATGGTCACAGGAGATAATGTTGAAACAGCAAAGGCCATTGCTGTGGAGTGTGGAATATTAGATGCAAAATATACTGCATCAGAACCTAATGTAATAGAAGGAAAAGTGTTCCGCGAGATGTCTGAAACTGCACGAGAAGATATTGCTGACAAAATTACAGTAAATCTCCATTGATCTCTCTCCCTCACTATGTTACATTTTAGGATTTATATGCAACTGTAGATTCCAGTTATTATTAAAATTACAATAATATACTTAAATACTTATAAAATGTATATTTCCCACTTATATATGATTGGATTTCAATACAACACATCATTGTATCCAATGGTTGATAAGACTTACATAGTATTGTACCTTTGGTGTCATGGTGGAGTTGTTGGTCCAAATCCTAGCGCACACAATTTTAAAGAATAACTAGCTGTGTGCATCCCTGATTAGTGCAAAGGTTGCAAATTATCTCCATTATCTAAAATTCCACCTACTTAGAGCTCCATATAAGACCCTGTTTACTCATCAAAATGTTTTACTATGATCTGTGGCTAATTTGGAGCTACTGTTATCCATGACAAAGAAGGCTCAAGTTAAATTGGATGTAGCTGGACTATAATGATGCTTTCTGCTGAAAATTTATGGTTCTCCTTTGTTTTATAATGCAACTAGCGAACATTTGTGATGCCTTTTATTTTTATTAATAACATGTCATTACTAGACCATATAAAAAAACTAGTTGATTAGTTGGACTTAATAAAGGAAGAAGCCCATTTTACTTCCCTGAACAATCCCACTCTGTTCGCTTAATCCCATCAATAAAATGTCAGCTCAATTTACTCCCCAAACTATTTCAACTATTCCAATCTACCCCTGTAAGTTTTAAGTTAAAATTTTGTAGAGTGACAAAGGACATCATAACTTATGTTAAAGAAAGGTACATTAAGAATTGTCATGATTATTTTCATAGATTAGGAGTGTGTAATACTAATTAACTGTAGACATACAAAAATTATGAACAATATGATGAAAATTCTTAATGTATTTGTCTAACATAGGATGTCATGTTATTTATCACCCCACAAAATTTGAACTTAAAATTCAAGTTGTACATGGAGAAACAACAATGACAAATTCATTAGGGCAGATTGGACCAATTGAAATAGTGGGTTAAAAGGATAAAGTGGATTGTTGGGGGGTGGGGGGGGGTGGGGGTGGTATTAAAAGGGGTTTTCCCTAATTTAAAACTCGTCAATTGAATTTTCTGAATGTCACTCACTCAACCAACTCTCTGTTGCAGGTTATGGGAAGATCTTCTCCAAATGACAAACTTTTGCTTGTTCAATGTTTAAAAAGAAGGGGCCATGTGGTAGCTGTTACTGGCGATGGCACAAATGATGCTCCTGCATTAAATGAGGCCAGTCCAAAATTTTATTCCTTTGATAGTCAACCTGCAATAACCTTCTCCTAATCCTGAACTTTTTGTCATATAGGCTGATATAGGTCTTTCAATGGGAATATCAGGAACAGAAGTTGCCAAGGAAAGCTCAGACATTATAATCTTGGATGATGACTTCACCTCTGTTGTCAAGGTTATCTTCTGTAACTTCAAAGTATAAGGCTTTCTAACCAAGATGTGATGTGTCCCAGTATACTTTTGTCACAGCATGCATGTTGCCTTTGCTTATTGGCATGCATAATGTCAATGTGTTTTTTTTAATGCACATATTTTGTCAACGTGACATATTATCAAATCACTCGTAATGTTTCTTTTTGTGATCTTTCTGTTAGTTGACAAAATGCATTAAACGATATAATGTTTACAGTTACCATAACAGCCCATACCTGCAGATATTCTTGCTGATTCTATACTTCGCTTGCTTTGAGTATACTTAACGGTAATTTATAACATCTGTCTAGACTTTAGAGTGTGAATGTTTATTTTAATTTTCTCCTTGCAGGTTGTTCGATGGGGCCGGTCTGTTTATGCAAATATTCAAAAGTTTATCCAGTTCCAACTTACTGTTAATGTTGCTGCCCTAGTTATAAATGTGGTTGCTGCTGTGTCCTCCGGGGATGTTCCTCTGAATGCTGTTGAGGTTCTGATTTTCCTCTTGACCTGTAGAACTACAATATTATTCTTACTTTTAAATTTTTTATAGCTCCTCTACCTTTTTACTGGAGTGGTTTAGCATGCCACGTGCATGAGAAGGGCTATGGCAAATTTTTGCTGTCTATTAGAAATATTGGATGCATAAGGCTGATTTGATGACCCGGGCTGGCAGAGCTATTCAAGTACAGTATGTTCTCACAGGAATTCTGGTTTATGTGGCAATGGCTACAGAGCTCCCTCCTTGGGCTCTCAAAGCCATAGATAAGATTAGAAGGGCTTTCCTGTGGAGAGGCAGAAAGGAGGCAAAGGGGGGGCACTGTCTCATTGCTTGGCCCAAAGTGTGTCGCCCCCGAGAGCTCGGTGGGCTTGGGATTGCTGATCTGAAGACCTTATGCATTGCTTTGAAAGCACGTTGGCCGTGGCTCAAGAGAAGCGAGCCCAACAAGCCGTGGGCAAACCTTCCGATCCAAGTCAGTAGAGAGGTAGCAGCCCTCCTCTCTATGGCTGTTACAACTGTGGTTGGAAATGGATCTAATACACTCTTTTGGAAAGACAGATGGCTGGATGGCAAAAGCATCCAGGATATTGTGCCTTTGGTCCATGCACTGGTTTCTAAAAGAAGAGCAAGTAGACGTTCTGTGCTCGAAGCTTTGTCTGGAGATAAGTGGATTGAGGACTTGCAGGGAGGGGCTGGCCCAGCTGCTCTCTCTCAGTATCTTGGCCTTTGGGATATTCTGAACACTGTGGAACTAAATGAGGAAACTCCTGATAGGCACATCTGGAGGCTTTCTTCATCAGGGGCTTATTCTGCAAAGAGTGCTTATGCTACCCTTTTCCAAGGCGCTATCCTTTTTGAACCTTTTGAGAGAATCTGGAAATCCTGGGCTCCCCCTAAGTGTAAATTTTTCATGTGGCTTGTTGCCCACAACAGATGCTGGACTGCGGACAGATTGGCTAAGAGGGGGCTTCCTCATCCAGATCATTGTCGCCTTTGTGATCAAGAAGTGGAAGATATTCAGCACCTTCTCGTGGGATGTGTCTTCTCTAGAGACTTGGTTCTCCCTCTTGTCGCGCTTTGGCTTTGCTGCTCTTGCTCCTCAACCTTCTGACCAATCCTTTGATAACTGGTGGAGAAAAGTTGATGGTGCGGTCAGCGGAGATTATAATTTGGGTCTGAATTCCCTAGTCATTTTGGGAGCCTGGAGTATATGGCGGCATAGAAATGATTGTGTTTTCAATGGGGCGTCTCCTAATGTTAACCTGGCTCTAGCTATGGCTAGAGAGGAGGCTCATTGGTGGAGTAGGGCAGGAGCTAAGGGTATTTCCTTGCTAACTGCAGGAGGTTCTGTCTAATGGTCTGCTGTTTGGTCGTTGTTTCAGTCCTTTGGACTGCCCTTTGGTCGTTGGTATTTAGTTAGCCGGTGTAGCGTTGTGTGTGGGTGTCTCGGGTCTATGTATGACTCTTTTTCTTCTATTAATATAATGATACGCAGCTCTCCTGCGTGTTCGAGAAAAAAAAAATTATTTATTACGGGAATTGGAATACAGATTATTACAATAGATTTTTATTTCTAGAAAATATAGCAAAGCACTTAATGTAAGACCTTGCAGGAATCTTATTTGGTACATTTCTTGCAAATGATGCCCAGTTTCTTTTTTATCTACTTATTGTTCCCCCTTGTCAGCTTCTTTGGGTGAACCTTATTATGGACACACTCGGAGCTCTTGCATTAGCAACCGAACCACCAACAGACAACCTAATGAAGAGGCATCCCATCGGACGAAGGCATGGCATAACATCCTTGATAGTTATCAACACTTTTGTTTTGTGTATTCTGTTCTATTTCGTAATTAGGTGTCGTGCAAAAGAAGCATGACATACTTCCTAATTTACTTCCACAGGGAACCTCTTGTGACAAACGTTATGTGGAGAAACCTTTTTATCCAGGTCTCTAGTTGTCTACTCATCTTCATGTCTTGAAATAGACCCTGTGGAATGGGGGCCGTGTTCATTTTTACATATCTAATTTCATTGCAGGCACTGTACCAGATAGCAGTTCTTCTCATATTCAATTTTAATGGCAAAAGGATTCTGCATTTACAGAATGAAAGTCGGGAGCATGCTGATAAAATTAAAAATACCTTTGTCTTTAATGCATTTGTCTTTTGCCAAGTAAGTTGGTCGCTCTGCAATTTAAAGTTTCAGTTATAAGATTCTCTTCAATGTGTAAGTACCTTCGTGTGGCTTCAACATACGCTTGTCAAATATCCACTTTTTTTTAAAAAAAAATGGATATATCGCCCTGCAAATTATTCCAAGAATAATATGTACTCTACAGCTTCTTAGCAACTTGGTAAGTCTATTAGACAGCACCATAGAATTGTTTTCCCATACCTGCCGTGCCATTTGTGTCAGATCTTCAATGAGTTCAATGCTCGCAAGCCTGAAGAGAAGAATGTCTTCAAGGGAGTTACAAACAACCACCTTTTTATGGCCATAGTGGGTGCAACCACCGTACTTCAGGTAACATGCTATTTGAATGCTTTTACATGGTTTGACGAACGGCAATTATCAAGTATTAACACTCTCTGTCAGATCTTGATGATTGAGTTCCTCGGGAAGTTCTTCGATACTGCTAGACTTAACTGGAGACTATGGTTGTTGTCAGTGGCTATTGGCGCAGTGAGGTATGCATGTATGCTACTTTTGTGTTTCAGTCAAAATGCCTACAGCGTGCTTAGTGTTCCATATAAAGGATACCCAAGCATTGTTTCTGGTTAGTTCCCCCATTGCTGCTGATACCAAGGAAGTTTAGGTAATTTGATGTGGACACGAATTCCCAACAATTTGTAATGCTAATCTTACAGTATACGTACCTACAAAACGTTCAAAGTTATCACAGTTGCATCAACCACCATCCTTTAATTTGCTCTTTCAAGCACCGAGTCTGATTTGACGACAGCCCAATAATCCTAGATTCATTTGATGCGCCCATTTTGATTCTGATTTGTGCCCATTTTGAATCCAGTTGGCCTCTCGCCTATCTTGGGAAATCCATCCCCGTGCCTGCCAGACCCTTCCAGAGCTACTTCAAGCATTGTTCTTGTCGTAGAGGACCACAGCAAGGTAATTCACGAGTATATACTATATGTCTAGACAACCTATCGTTTCCCATTGAGCTTGCGCCGGTGCCTACGTGGCTTGTGTTACATGTTGCAGATGAAGAGCAAGGCGGCAAGAGCTGAAACTTGTCAGGTAGAGCCGCAAGTGCAGCACTACAGATAAAAGGGCGTTTAATTAGGACAACGCACCTCTCCGGCGTCTGTTTGAGCAATGTTATCTGAAGCATCCGCAGGCTGTGTCACTGAGCCAGGCTAGATCCTCAGCAGGAGCCAGGAGCTTCAGCTGAAGCAAAGAAACAGCCAGGGCGTGCATTCCCTATATTTGTATGCAAACGCAATCTAGAGAGAATTAAGAGAGACCCGGCTCTTGGTGCGGGGTGCATCACTGCAGATTGCAGAGGATTGTCCGTGCGTTACCACCCTCTAATTCATCGCAAAATGTTGAAACTAAACCTACATTTCCCAATGAATTTCCATCGAATTGAACTATTAGAAGACAGTAGTGGCTTGGTGCCTTGGTTGTTATCTTGCGAACTGCAGTGCGTGCCATGCGGTCAGGGGGCGTGCCTGCGTTTCTATTGCTGCAGAAGCCGAGAACGCGCGCTCCCGGCAAATCGAATCGAGTGCTCCGCGCGGCTTGTTCTGCGTCCTGCCTCGCCGTGCCCGTGCTGTCCCCTTGTCCTCCACCAATGGCGCTCCATGAGTCCTCGCCGTGTTGTATTGTACACTTTTGTACTGGAGTCTGGAGATTGGAGGGTAACGAGTATTCGCGATCCCGGTTCCGGGAGCCTAGCTAACAGCCAGGAATGTGCAGTGGCCAGTGAGGCACCGGCACCACTGGTTTGGCCAAACGGCGGGACCGCGGCCTGGAGCAAGCAGGCAATCACGGCGTCTTTCTCCCGGTCCCCGGAGCCCAACGCCCATGCCACGACGACTCGTGGGCGCGGAGCCCCCTGGCCGCCGCCGCCGCGATTGGTTACTCATTTGCTCAACGCGCCTCGCTCATCCACGAAACGCACGGGCATGTTTGAAGTTTGAAAACGCCCTGGCAGACACTGTAGTACCTCGCTAGCCAGGCAACGATCACAGCACCATGCGATGGAAATCGGACGTCCGATATTCGTGTCCTGGCCAGGCAACCTTTTCTTGGGACCCAACCAAACAGCCCCGCAGTACCCCCACCTGCCTGCGGGGGCACCTGCAACTGGCGAGCTGACAGAAGGTGATGAGCACTGCTGATTGCATTAGACTATTATTATTACTTTGATAGAGCTCCTGATTCTCCGGCCTTGTTTAGATACAACCAAAAACCCAAAATTTTATAAGATTTCTCGTCACATCAAATCTTGCAGCAAATGCATGGAGCATTAAATATAGATAAAAATAAAAACTAATTACACAGTTTGTCTCTAAATCGCAAGACGAATCTTTTAAGCCTAGTTACTCCATAATTGAACAATGTTTGTCAAATAAAAACGAAAATGCTACGGTATCAAAATCCAAAAAGTTTTTGGATCTAAACAAGCCCTCGGTGGGAAGGGAGAAGTTATTATTTGCCTTTTTACGAGGAAGAGAAGTAGTAATTATTTATAACTCTCTAGGATAAATTCTAAACCAGAAAATTTCTGTGCATCAGATCCTAGCCTCCTAGTTCATTTTCAGAAAATCATTTCACAAAATGATTATAAAATCACTTCGTTTAAAAAAAATCACTTCTCTGTGAAAAGAGCAGTCTGACGGAGCTTGGGTTCGCCCAGAAGCTCTGCCAACCCCCACCATCGAAATGTCGCCCTCCACGATGTCTAATCGCAATTCGGAATCCACACAGCAGATTAGCAAAGCTCACGCGCAATTATACACAGTTTCCATGGAGACTTCCAGAGCAATTACTACATCAACTTGTGAGCAGACAGAAGATAAAGAGCGCTACAAGGTACATGAAGCGGACTCTTTTCACACGCCTAACATCACGTTCATTTTACAGCATACAAGCAGTTTATGCTCCTTGCTGTTGTTCCAAAGTTTAATGTCCAAACAAGTAAACAGCACACAATATATGCTAATATTCCCAATAACAAAATATTAACTAGTGTACAACATCATGTTAACGAGAGGTACTTGTATATGCACCCAGAGCACTGCCCTGCGGGCTGCGGCTCACTTCAGCTGATCTTATTAATGGCAGTACAAAAACATACTAGCAGTAGCATGAGTAGGCAAGGTGGTTCTTGTTGGAGATGTAGGTGGAGATGAAGTCTGAAGCATGAGTTGAGGTGCTGGACTGAGAAGGCACAATGATCTGGGTACGACCAGATGCGATCCTCTTACCTGTGACATGCCCGTAGAATAGGCCAGCGACAGCAGGGATGAACACGTCACTCTGTGAGCAGATCTCAAGGTCCAGAGCCCTTGCTAGGTCGGCATTGCTGGATTTCAGGAATTCACCTTTGTTCTCAGCTGGCATAATGTCATCCTGCAGAAACACAAAAGTGTACTAGTTAATTTACAAAAAAAAAAAAAGCATGATTGTGTACATGAAGTCCCAAAAAGAAGCAATGCACAAACTGGGTGTATTCCCTGAGCTCTATGTTAGTTTTACTATGCAATATAAGGCTACCTTTTATGTCAGTTAGCATAAGACAGAATACTATTGACAGCTTTTATACCATGGCAAGGCAACAAGAGATTATCCCATATGGCCATATTCCCATTAGGAAGAAATGATTGGACAAAACAGAACACTCATTAGATGCGTAGTAAGTTCCTTGCCTTGGTATAAGTGTTTGGAAATTCTTCCTTTAGATCATTCAGGCCTTTGTGCCACCATGTCTCTGTCAAGTAGATGGTTGTATTAGCAGAGAAGCCAACATTCCTGAGGAAAGCCAGAACCTCTTCAGGGTTATAGCAGCCTTTCCTTCGAGCGCCTCTGGTTGTCTTGCAACTCTTCTTTTCCAGCAAGTCGGTCCGCAGATCGATTGCCAAGACCTTCCCATCTGATTTCTTGCTTAATTCTTGAAGCCTATCCAACATTTTTCTGGCCACTTCAGAATATTCATGCTTCAGTTCGAGGCCACTGAACATTGCAAGGCAAGCAGTTGCATCCAAGTCCTTGTTATTCGTCTCCTTTGGCCTTAAACTTACTGAAGAGAAAATGACTGCTAGTCTTAAGTACTTGTTTTTTTGGAAGATGGGCTGGATGGTGTCTGTGATGAAGCTTTCAGTCACACGGTTTGGTACTCTGATAACTGCTGGATTCTTAGCACTTACTTCATCAGGTATTTCTTCTATTACTTCGACAACACCATCCAGGCTCCTCACGAATTTATCCACATTGTACATGTCTTGGAATTTTCTGTAAACAAAACTTATGTCATTAGTTGAGATAGACAAGAATTGTGACATTTATGAAAACAATTTTGAATTCCTAGAAGTTAAAGGCTCATACTGTGTGCACAAGAATTTGCATCATTTATGTATCTGAAACAGGGTTCATCTTAAGGAAATGGAAAATTGTCTACTTGTCAAAGAAGCATACCGCTTATTTCCTAATTCATTTCCTCTGATGTCTGGGAGCACAAGTGTTGCACCTAGATACCTTGCAACAACCACAGCATCTGTGATCTGCAGATAAAAATTGGGAAATGGTGTTCAAGTATTCAGTCAAGTAGAATATGCAGATGTGTAGCTTGTTTTTTGCTTACACAATCAATTATGCCAAAAAGTTCAGAGTTACAGGCTCACCTGTGAGATGTGATATTCAGGGCCCATAGTCAAGGAGAATGTAACAAAACCATTAGATGGCTGATTTTCTGCAGTAATCAGTAGTATCAGTAACCACATTGTTCAGGTAAATGTTCAGATCTGAAGAACTTGAAATTTTAAAAATGTGGAGTTACTTACTTTGACTTGGTTTGGTCCAGCAAGGTTTAACGTCCTCGATAGCGTCCATCAGGTCCTCCACTCCAGCCATATCGACGCTGTTCATTTCAGCATTGTTGTCAAGCTTCACTGTGTTCGACTCCACACCTGTTGCCTCCAAGGCCAGCTCCTGCAAACATGAATTTTGGTTATGACATGCCTGAATCAGTTGACAAAAAATAATACTTTGCAATAATCTGAATCATTTCCAAGATTGCTTAATAATTCAGTGGTTTAACACACAGGATGCAGCCGGTTAGTTCAGGATACCAGTTTGTTTGTTCTTCTGATGGAGGGACTGAGGGAGCTATCTCAAATTTTAAGATGTGCTTGATGAATGATGATAGTGACTGTTTGCAATAAAGAAATTCAAGAATAGTGACTGCCCCTTTTGCTTTATGATACTCCCCGGTTGGTGTTTTCTTCTCAAGGATGCGGGCCACCACCAGGCCTTTTTCTGGGGAAGCTCATAATAATGTATAGTTTACAGATACCGAGCTTCTGATTGCTTTGACCACCTACCTAATATAACCTTGGGGCAACGTGCTTATGGACTGGAATTGAATAATATAAACCCTAGCTAAGCCCCAAAGTCAAGGCCACACAACATTGCAAGATCCGCCTTCAGCATTGGATCCCCAATTCGCTTCAGATTTGGCAAGAACTGGACTGAAATGGAAACACTAATCACACACTACACTCTGCGGAGACCGGCCAGGAGAAACACAGATCAACAACGGAATCAATTGCGCCTCATCTGAACCCGTCGCCCAAACAATACAACACGGATTCGTCGAAACGGACGACTGATCCTCGGAGCACACAGATTTGCTACACGCTACCGAAATCAAGAACCAACAAGCGGCCTCCAGACCAGACCCAGGAACGGAGAGCGAGAGAGGAGAAGGGGGGGAAATAAACCTCGGTGACGGGGGAGGAGAAATGGTCGTGCTTGATCATGTTGCCGAGCATGACGAACATGGAGAGGGTGAGGAAGCCCGCCACCACCTGCCGCGGGTCGACCGCCATTGGTTCCGCCCTGCCAAGCCGACCGCCGACGCGAGAAGGAGACTGGAGAGAGTGGGGCGGACAGGAGGACCTGGGACTGCACTGGGGGAGTGGGGAGATGACAGATGATAGATGAAGCGGGGCGGGTCACCACCGACAGATGAAACAGGGACCGTGCGCGACTGTGACAGTGCGAGGCAAGCACGCTCCGCACGCGGGGGTGCCGGTTTTCGGCGCACCACTGCCTCTTCTACTCGCGGCGGTTGGTTGGTGGCGGACTGGCGCCGGGTATCCCGGCGTCGCGACCGGCGTGGCAACGGCGGGTGGCCGGGTTGGGGTTTTAGGCCCTGTTTAGTTCCCACCCAAAAATTTTTCATCCATCCCATCGAATCTTTAGACACATGCATGGAACATTAAATGTAGATAAAAAAATAAACTAATAACACAGTTTAGTTGAGAATCGCGAGACGAATCTTTTAAGCCTAGTTACTCCATGATTAGCCTTAAGTGCTACAGTAACCCACATATGCTAATGATAGATTAATTATGCTTAATAAATTTGTCTTGCAGTTTCCTGACGAGCTATGTAATTTGTTTTTTTATTAGTCTGTAAAAACCCCTCCCGACATCCTTCCGACACATCCGTTGTGACACCTAAAAAATTTTCGTTCCCAATCTAAACAGGCTTACAGAGGATTTTGTTATTCTGACAGCGGCGGCAGTCAGTCAGACACGGCTGTGGCATACCTGTACCATCGGTACACAAAAATACCTAATTATGAAATTTGTGTAAGCCTAATTACCTTAATTTTAATTAAAATTATAGTAGTATATATTTATAAAAATTTGGCTAGAAAAATTAGAGAAAAAGTTTATATTATCTTCCTTAACTTTCGGAAAAGACTATTTTTCTCTTTCAATTCTAAAATCGAACAAAAACATTTTTCTAAACTTTTAACAAGATCCAATGAATATGAAATTTTTACTACAATTTAATCATACAATAATTAATCTAACATAAAAATTTCAAGAAATCGTGTCATAAAATATTCTATTTAATTATAAAAAAACATAGATCTAAAGGCACAACAAAAATTTTGTATTAAAGACAAGGTTCAGCTAGGCGCTAGGCGTAATCGGGGCGCTGACCCATTACCTAGCGCCTAGTCGGGAGTACTCGGTCCTAGGCGCTCCTAGGCGTTTTGGCAATATAGCCATAAATTATATATATATATATATTATATATATGACTATTGACTATATGTCTATATATATATATATATGTATATAACTACTATATATGAGTCACAGACTCAGTATTTGTGCCAGTAGAGTAGTAGACATACCTGAGTCCTACTCCTGCCTGTTCCTAGCTCCTACATGGCTGCAACTGCAACACATTTTTACAGCTAGTATTAGTCAATAACTCAATACTCAATAGACAGCTAGATAGGAGTATAGGACACTAAATTGTGACTTATCTGGATGATTTCAGCAGCCTCCCATCCATGAGCACACCATACCTCCAGCTGGTGATTACAATACAAGTGGATAGGACAATAATAGAAGTGCACAACACAATTTATAAATAAAGCACAGCACAAACACATAGTTCTTAGTTCAGGTCTCACAAATAATAAAAGAAGGCACACAGACACATAAACAAGGTGACACAGCTGCAGTCCATATCATATTTCTTCTTCACTGTAGTCCCTATTCTCATCTTCATACTCTTCTTCTTCAGACTCAAATTCTTCTCCTTCATAGAGCTCTCTCACTCTTGCACTTCTACGCCTCTCAAGCTGTTCATCTGCTCCCACTGCCTCTCCAATGACAGACCAAGGTATCCCTGTACCTTCCATCTCATCTTCCTCCCCATCTCTAAATTCAACCAATGCACAATCATCCCCACCTTCTTGGAGAAAACCTTGAGCTTCACATGTATCACTAGATAAAAGAACATCAATGATTTTCTTTGACTTGATCTTTTCTCTCTTACTAAGCAGCTTGGAGTTGAATTGGATATACACCAGCTTGTTGAGGCGGGCTGTAGTAAGCCTATTCCTCTTCTTAGTGTGTATCTACAATTGAAAAAGAGGATTCTTAGTTCTACTTCTACAATTTAATTGTAATGCTGCTGAAAATGAAATATTAGGTACTAACCGCTTCAAACCCACTCCAATTTCTTTCACAACCAGAAGAGCTTGATGTCAAAGAGCGAAGAGGGGAGATCAGCAGGGGAGGAGCTGGGAGGGAAGGGAGCTCACCTTGGGGACTTGTGGTGGCCGGTGGGGAGGTGTTCCAGACTTCCAGTCGAGGACGAGCAGGGCAGCGGCGGCAGGGGACGAACTTGGAGGAGCAGGGGACGAGCAGGACCGGCGGGAGGAGGAGCAGGAACAGCGGGGGGCGCCTCGGGGATGAGCAGCAGAGCAGGGGAAGAGAATGGAGGAGCAGGGGAAGAGATTGGAGGAGCAGGGAGGTCGCCGCGCTCCCTTCTATTCTCCCGCGCCTCCGTTTCGTAGCCGCGCGCGCGCCTGGACGCGCGGGATTTGGCCGCGCTCGCCGATTTGGCGCGGGAGATTTGGCGCGCTCGCGCTCGCCTCTCCGATTTGGCCGCACTCGCGCTCGCGCCCGCCTACGCGCCGACTCCGCGCCGCCCAGCGCGCCTCCGCGCCGCCCAGCGCCGACTACGCGCCGCCTAGCGCCGCCCAGCGCCTGGAAGCGCGACTATGGCCATAGTCGAGGCGACGGGCTTCGCCTAGCGCCTAATCGCGCCTAATCGCCGCCTAGTCGCCGCCTAGCCGAACCTTGATTAAAGATATCATATTATATATTTACTATATAGTAGAGTGCAACAAATTTTGTATTAAAATATACCATATTATATATTCATAATAATTTTTTAAAAATTCAACTAAAATAATAAAAAAGATAAAGATAAAATTGCCTTGAAAACCGTTTATAACCGGGTCACGGAGGTAAGGTTAGATGAACGGTTTTCAAAATTAGGAAAGTGTTTTATCTGGTTTTGAAATTTAGACTCCGTTCCTTTGCCTTATAAGAGCAACCCTAACAGGGCCTCTACTAAAACCCCAATAGCTAAATATGAGTGTTCAGGCTAAAAACATTACTTTAGCAGGGCCTCTACTTCAGACCTCATATTTGGTTGGGCACTCATATCTTTCCCCCAGACCCTATTCCTGTTGGCCCAACAGGACAGCCACCATTCTCCATCGCGTATCCTAGCCCTAGCGCATGCTCCCTCTCTCTCTCTTCCCTTGTATGTGCATGACACCCTACGGTAACCGGCTCGATGTTCTAATTATGTCCCTGTCCAAAGGAAGAAGAAAAAAGACGATGACGAGTGGATCTCTTCTGTCATTCTCTCTGGAATAGGTTTGGGGGCCCAAATTTATGTGCTAATGTTAGAGTTGAAGCAAAAAAGTTGAGCCCCCAAAAGTAGAGGGAGCACCCAAATTAAAAGTAGAGGCCTAGTTTTAGAGACTAGTGCTGCAGTTGCTCTAAGCCGTATTTTTCTGCCAGTCAGCAGTGTTTTTCTCTCTCGTAATAAATCAGCTAACAATATTTTCAACCATGATTTTTCAGATCAACAGGCTTTTAGAGAGGAAAAGTGGACTTTCGTAAAAATTAAAGGAGATACCATGGACTTTTAAATTAGATCTAGATCTGTTTTGATAGAACCGAAGGTGGTAAAACTCTTCTGACTAGACCCTCACTCTACACTACTTCATCCGTCCCAAAATAATTATGGTTTTAAGTTTTCGTGTTAAAAATTTGACTAGATTTTATATAAAATATGTGCAATATTTGTATCTCTAAATAAATTTATTAAAAAAAATAAATTTAAATATCTTTTTGATGATACTAATGTAACATAATATTAAATATTTTTAAATATATATTTAATCAAAGTTGTTTTATAGGAAACGAGAACCGTAATTATTTTAGTATAAAGTGCATTGTAGAGTTTATTCTAGAAAATTAGAGTAATTATTTGCAGTTAAAAATCAGCTTCGAGAGAATTTGGAGCTGTTTCTTAAACCATATTTTTTTCCAATCCATTCATTGCTTTTAACGAGAAGACTGCCACGCCACCGGCTAGCCTCGTCGGCTCCTTCGCCTGGTCGTCGTCGGGCCCTTGGCCGGCGACGAACACCAATCAGGTGTGCGCACCCCCTCTCTTCCCTTCCTTTTGTGCGAAACCGCGCTCCAAACCCTATGTATTCGGATCTGTTCTAGTTACAAGTGTATATACATGTATGTATTATGCCTACTAAATTCGATTTTCTTGCAAAAAGAAAAACATTGGCTCTACATGTGTGCACCCTGATTTTAGGCATATAAAACTCAATTTACCTCATGGTCTTCTGGATCGATGTTCGACTGTGGCATGCTTTTGCAGCAATTGTGTTTGAATCTTAATTCCAGATTAAACTTTTTTTAGAAAACACGAAAGGATGGCATTGAAATTTAAGGCATCTGGCTACATTATCCTGAAAGAGGAAGCATCCTGCAACAAAGATAATGATAGTGGTAAAGATGGATCACTTCCAATAAGAAATAGGTATCCGCGGCAGCATCCTATCATTTTTTTTGATGTTAAAGAAGGATGCGATAGGAAGAAGATAGATGAGGTATGATAACTATCTATCCGTGTGATATTTCACTCCTATTTATATTTCTTCCCTTAGCACCGACTCTTGGCATTCTCTTTCAGTTCCTGCTGCAATGGTCTATTCCTATTGCCAAGTCCCGGCCAAATGACATAATCATCCCAGACCCTGCTCCCCAGATTTGTTATCTTCATTACAGAAGTTGATTGAACATTCATTCCATTATATTAATTATTTCGTTTAATCATGTAATATTATAGGGTAGTTAAAGTCTACTGTACATTGTTGTCATATATGAACCTTGCCTAGGAACATGAATCACATGCCTGAACCATGATAGGCTTTAGATCCCCTCGTATTCTCTCTCTTCCCTTCTTGTTGCATGTTGGGTTTCATGGTTTTATCATTGCTGCTATTCTTATTGTCATATATGCACCTCCATGGACTTTATCTTGATGTGCTTTTTTATAGTTGGATAACTGATGCCTTTACCTTTTTCAACTGCGATGCATCCATCTAGTGGGTGAATGATATCCTCTTTGATAAATTCGACGAGCTGAAGCGCATCTTTATAAAGGATAGTGTGCGGCGCTTCCTCCGATTATTCAAGAACTGTGGAGGCAGGGGCATGTCATGGAGTTTAACCGTCACCGCACTTAAACCTCATGGTCTGTTATAATGCTCTGCGATGTGCAAAAGTTGTACTGGAGGGCAAGGCACCTGAGCTCAATGGAATGCACGCCAATCCCAACTGCATAAACCCATATGGATACTTCCCGCTCCATGAAGCTGCTGAAAGGTTCTCTTGTGACATGATCAAGTTGCTTTTACGCCATGGCGCATCAGCCAATGTGCACACTGTTGGCAATGATGTCATCGAGAACCTACTTCCACTCCATGTTGCAATTGAGAATACTTGCATGCATAAGTATCTGGAGGACAATCTTTCTCCCAGCCAGAGTCATTTGGATTATATCTACAAGCTTATCCATCTGTTATGTCTACCTGAAATGGTTTGTTTTCCTTCCCTGTATGAGTTTCTTGTGCGCATGACATAAATGCTAAATGACACTTAGATTTTTTTTCCTTGGTGTTTTACAGAAGATCTTCTTGGATACAACTAGATTGCTTGCTGAAAAAACAAATAATCTACTTGAAGAGCTCTGGAACTACATTGAGAATGGAAAGCTTATCCAGTCTGCGATTCTACTACTGGCTGCTCAGGAGCACATTCGCAGGGGTTGTTCCTCCAAGAAAAATGGTAGCAGTAAAAAAGATGGGTTTTACGTTATCAATAAGCGTATACTGTGGCTTTCATTTGCCTTGAGATGGGAGAAAGGTTCAAATGAAATGGCGGAGAAGCTTCTGAACGAAAGAAGAGCACTTATTGATTGCACAGGGTTGCTTGTTGATGTAATTTCCCAAACCGGTCAACGTCTTTCTTCATATATTCAGTCACATTCAGAGGTATTCATTTTTTGTTAGGAAAAAGTCTACATCACCCCCTGAACTATGGGGTGGTGTCTACTTTACCCTCCGAACTATGAAACAGTCTAATTTACCCCTTGAACTATCCAAAACCGTTCAAATCACCCCCCGGGCGGTTTTTGAAGGCGGTTTTGCTACAATACCGTGGTTTTGACTTTTTCTTTTTTCCTATTTGTTTTCATATAATCTTTAAAAAATCATAGTAAATCACAGAAAAATCATAAAATAGAAAATCTAATTTTGTTGGACTCCGCATTAGTAGATCTACGCAATGAATATATATTATGGTATACTTTATTATAAATTTTTTCTACAGCTTTAAATTAGTTAGAAAAATCAAATTTTATCTGTAACTAATTGGAATAATTCATAGCTGCAGCTTCTGTGGTCCAATTGTGGTGAAATTTTATATGAAAACAAATAGGAAAAAAAGAAAAAGTCAAAACCACGGTATTGTAGCAAAACCGCCTTCAAAAACCGCCCGGGGGTGATTTGAACGGTTTTGGATAGTTCAGGGGGTAAATTAGACTGTTTCATAATTCGGGGGATAAAGTAGACACCACCCTATAGTTCAGGGGTGATGTAGACTTTTTCCTTTTTTGTTATATTGTACCCATGGTTGCTCACATCCTCAGATGCCTGTTGCTTAATATTTTAATATTTGTATTTACTGTTGCTATATGTGTTGTTTAAAAAAAAGCATGCCCTAATTTTAGCAAGAAGAATGTTAATAATTCTTGCATCGACTAAAAATATCTGTTTTATTTGACAACTTTGTAAGTTCATTCTTCTAAACATATCTCTACAGAAATAAACTTTGTAAAGACTTTCACAAGATCACCAGTTGTTTTGCAGGCTGTCAGAATCTAGTTGCATAGATTAGCATGTCTTCTGTTTGCCTTTGAGGTTAAACTTAGCATACTAAATATCATAAGACTATGCTTCCCCAAAAGTGCCGTGGTGTTATGGCGGGTGGGCTGGTTCTGGCCCTGGACGTGCTGCATCAGCAGCCTAGGATTAGTTCACAGTTTTTTCGTTTGTTCATGTTTGTTAGCATATAAGATTCATTAGTTACTAGGATAAGATTCTTAGTAGGTTTGTTGGGTGCTTTGTCTATAAAGGTATCCATAGGTAGCTAGGGAAGGCAAGCAGAAATAGATCCAAGAAGCAGCTCAGAGCCTACACACTCCACAGCAAGGTTGCTTTTTTTTTTGCACAAGTCTGTTCAATCTCTGACCTTGATGTTTGCTCCACCGAAGCGGGTGCCCTCCTCAGTCTTAGCCGCATCATCTGCACCATCATCATGAGATCCGGCAGGCTGGATTTTGATTCAAACAAAATGAATGAAGATATTATTCAAAAAAATTTAGAACTAAATACAACCCATTTTAACTTGTTGTACTTCATTCTTGGCAAACACACAGAAGTACGTGAGCTGAGAATTGGGGTCATGCGAAACCAGGTCCTAGCCGTTTCGAGTGCTAACATAAAACGTGAATCATTCTGGTTCTTGCTTCGTAGGCTGGAAATCTCATTTGGTATCGATTCTTAGGTATGCAAACACACCCTTAGCCTGCAAACTTCAGATCCTGGGACTGGGAGCTCGTACCATAATTTGTCTGTGGGCCCATACATATACAGTTCATGATCAACATTTTTGTCTGATCTTCATTTTCTATCGTATAGCCTGAAGAATTTGACAGCTTTCTCTTTGATAATCCAGAGCAGAACAATTGGTGATTTTAATGCTTGTTCCATGCACTTTATAGTCAAATGCATTTATAATAGCTGGGAGCAAGAATAAATGAACCAGTGTAAAGTCTACTTTAAAATATAGAAGTGCGAAGCCATTCATGACTTGTACCTTTGAAGCGTCTAGATTATAATGTTTGATTACAAAGCTTGTGGAATCAATATAGATGTATATAAATTGTATGTGATTGTATGTTTAGCTATTTTTGTACACTGTTCTATTGTCTTACAACTCATATTGTATAATTGCAAATTTCTCGTTGAAACAATTCTTTGCATCATATATCTCTTCTACCATTGGTTATATGAGATACAGTAGACCTATGTTGATGATATATTGTCTTTTGTGTTTATTTTTATTCTACTTATACATCAGCTTGTATGTCATGCAGGTACCCCGTGTGGAGGTCTTGGAACATGTTTCATCTATCCTCAAGGAATATGGGTTTAATCCTACTGGAGAAATCATGGACACTATAAACCTGTACTAGTCTTTATGTTGTTTCACACACAAAAATTCTATGCAAACACATGTTTAATCTGCTGATTTTTTTTTCTTCTTGAAGCCGGCCTTATGACTGCAAAATGTCAGACACAGAGACATGCAACAAAGGTGCGCAGGCTCAAGTTATTCTTTTTTACATTTAACAAAATGAGTCCTAACCTCTACTTTCTTTTTTCATGGAGAGCAGGGCTTATAAATCCAAACATGGCAGTTATGGAATCAGATAATCTGCACGCTGCAGAGGAAAAGGTAAAAATAATCGAGTATTACTGTATTGGAGCATCATTGTCTGCTTCTTGTCGTGCAATGTCCCTATTGTGATATCTAAGTACATAAGATGTTGTTCACACAAATAGTATTGTGTGCTACTGATGCAGCCAAGCAGGGCAGTAGTCAGATAAGCCACTTGCATGATTAGTTTGTTCTCAAGTTATGTACTTATATTTGCTTGCTAGTTGTCGATTGTTATGGGCTGGTGCATATAAGGCACACCAATCTCTCTTTGTTAGAAAGGCAAAGTTGTTCTCAACTTCCTATCTCTAGTCTTCGAATGGTCTCTACATATTTTTCTGTTTTGTACAATTACATGTTCATGCAAACTATTTTATGCCAGGGTATTGTTCTAGAACTTATTGCCCTGTGAACAAATCTGAAAGTAATTGCTAAGTTATAAACAAAATGTCATTGCTTTAGTTACATTATGATAACATCTAATTTTCTTTCCTCTTTGGTGGATGCATAATCTTGCGATAACAGTGCTTGGTCTTGTTTCGGGTTAGAGTGAGGGTGTTCTCTAATATTGTGGCAGCAGAAGAACAATAGCTATAAGAATTCTGCTGTTTACCAGTTTGATTTTTTAAAGTTTTTAAAATGGTCTAAAATTCCCAAGTTGAGAAATCTGTTTTTTAATTGCACCAAATACAGATGGCCTACTGCAATACCACAGTAGTTCAATTACGATTGAACTCTTTCATGCTAATGTGGAGACCAGTGTGTTACCCATCAGGTCATTTACCAAGGAAAATGAGTAACTGCAGCTACAAAAAAAAATGATAGGAAATGATACAAGTTGTGAAATTAAACTAGCGCTAGGCCAAAACTCTATTGGCCTTGGCCATAATTAGCTTAGTAACATAGCTGGACTGAGAGATATCAACACTGAACTCGAAATATGGGGCTTGCATGTTATTGTTATTTCGACGGCCTTAGTATTCTTGAACGATTTGTTGCATCTGATGTTTGTTTGGTGCTTGTGAGAGATTCTGATAAGAAGTAGCAGTATAATATCATGTTTAGAGGCAATAACAATATTATGTTTCATTTCTATGCTTTTGCCGTACTTTGTGCTGGTTCAACAGCTTATGATGTTGCTTAAGCATGCTACTTAAGTACTGCACTGTAGTAACATATCTAAAGAATATCGTTATTGGGTGTTGACATACATCTCAAGCGTGAGGTGCTGGCTAATATGCTGTTTCTGGTTTTCTGAAGCTGTACTTTATTGAAATATGTGACAGGCTGTGACAGTGACAAAGGAAGTAGGCAGAGGATGGGATCCAACATATATGAGGAGAAGTTTTTTCCCATATTGGAGATCAGTGTTACGAACCAGGTGTCGTGTGAGGTTGTATCCAGCCTATGCAGAGGGATATACTAGGCCTGTGCTTGATCTTGAACATTTCCGTGTCTCTCGGAGCAAGTCATTTGCCAATGGATCTACTCCAACTCCAAATCATAAACTTGGTCTGGTGGGAAGAATCTCACCACTTACAAGCAATCAACCCAGAAGGGCTTTTAGCACTGCTGCTATTAGTGCATTCAGGCTCTTGAAGATGCTAAAGTATGCATGAGTAGAAAGGTACATCACAATTTTTGGCTTCCTGCATCAAGTTTTCTAAACATGTCACAAAAATAAATGGGAGGAAAGAATTATTAAGGAAAAGATCACAGTTGTCTTCAATCAGTAAGATTATTCGTTGTTGTTTCTTAAAAATTAGCTAGTTGCTTGATAGGGTTTGGTGTTCCTAATATCGTGCCTTATTTTCTTGTGTTTAATTTTGTATGGTGCCTTGGTCCATTTTTATTTGTGCAGGTGACTTGGGGGAGGAAGAGTGTTTATTCCTCGCACGTCCCTCCAGTATCTGACAGGCTGCATTTTTTGGTGGACACTCCAGTTAGATGATATTTGTGTGGCAAAAACTTGTGCTACTATGCCTCTCATGTGCGCGCTGTAAGACTTAATCCTAGGTGTAACAGTTGCGTGGAATTTGCACTGATATGATGCTGACAATGCATTAGACATGCGTTTGTCAAGACACGACATGGCATTTCAAAGTTTGCAACTATTATTCCCTTTTTTGAGCACCTGCAACGTCGACTCCAACATATGCTAGGCAGAGCTCCTGCTCTATATATTCTATGCTATGGCTTATTCTCTTGAGAGGAGATTTTTTTATGGAAGTTTTTCTATGATTTTTTTAGGATAAACTACGTAGAATATTTGTTGCCTACGTTATCTCTATCCATACTCCCGCAATGCAACTGTTGGAGTATGAGTGTATTAGGCCCATGAGGTTAGGCTCATATCATGCTATATTGCTATTCTTTTAGGGTTATGCCATGAATCCAATCAAAAATTCTATCATCGTATTAAGCTAGGTTTTCCTCTTCCCTCATCTCCTCCCCAGCAGCTACCAGGTGCTAGTTGTCGGTCGGTCAGCGTGTCGCCGTCGAGAGCAATGGCTGGCCATCCTCCACCACCTCCTCCCTCTTTCACCTATTTTCAGTGCTTCTCTCCCCTTCCCAACTCTACGTGGGCACAGGTGGCCTGCTCGACGCTGTTGTCGGCCAGGGTGCCCTTGTTGTGCAGGGGCCCGCTCGCTTGCCTTTGCCGCCGCACAGACCCGCCCGCCCAGCGTTGCCGCCGTCGCCTCCCTTCTCATGGCCGTGGGCCCGAGCGCTGATGTGGGTGTCGTGGCTACGGGGGTGGTTGACGCGAGCGCAGGCACCACCGATACGGACGCCATGGTCGCCGCGGACGCCGTGGCCGCGGCTGTTGGGCCCGCCCCCATGGCTGTAGGAGCTGTCGCCGCTGTGGTAGCAGGGCTGGGGATGCCGCTAGACGCCGTCGTCGCAAACGACGCCCACTTGCACGTGCCTAGTGTCGGTGCGGGTCCCTTTATCTTCCCCGCCCCGCCTCCTCCACCGCTCGCTTCCCACCTCAATGCAGCGGGTCCCGCCGCCGCTCTTGTCGCTGCACGGGCCGCTGCCGCGGAGGGCCCGGCCCGTGTGCGTGCGGCCGCCTTCGATTGGGAGCACAAGCGTGATGCGGCCGATGCACTAGCCCACCAGATCGCCGAAGCGAGGGCAGCTCCTTGTCCTCCCTGCCTCACCCGATGTTGGGGCCACCTCCTCCGGCTCCATGGGTCACCACGTGTCCCACACCGCTGTCGACGAAAGCTAGTCGAAAGCCTACGGTAGTAGTTTATCGGCAGACAGGTGCGCAAGCTACGAACTTGATGGTGACGCAAGACACAGACAAGGGTTTTATCCAGGTTCGGCCGCCGTGTGGGCGTAATACCTACGTCCTGCGTCTGATTGTATTGGATTGTGTCGAGTTGAGATAAGTTGTCTAAGGAGGGTCCCTTGTCTCTCTTTATATAGTCCAGAGGGCAGGGTTACAGATCTGGAAACTAATCCTAGTCGGTTACAATTGCCATAGATAATACGATATCAATTCCTATTCTAACCGACTAGAATCTGGCTTGATCTCCACGTCTTGTTTCCTTGCGTGAAACTCCGAACAGTTGGATCAAGCCTCGAACTGTCTCGTGATGGGCCAAACCACCTGGCCCAAGTCTAGCCGTAAGGATATAGGGGTTTATACCCCCACAGCTAGTCCTCGAGCTCCATGTATTATGATGCAACACGCCATCTTGAGCTTCTTCGACCAGCTTCTCATAAGGGTGAGTTTTACCTAGGTAGATTTTTAATGAGGCAGCATTGCACAAAACAACTCATTTTGATATCTAAATCTGTTTTATACATCTATCATCTCTCATCTATGTTTGAATATATTATCTAACTGATGAATATGTTTGAAATCTGTGTTTATTGATATGTTATCTGTTCAACGGGCTATGGACTGGCCCAACCCTCTATTTTTACCGTGCCTGATGGGCCAGTCCGATTTTTGCTCATTAAACTTCAAAATAAGATATCTTTAACTCTTAGAAATGCCCAAATGCCTCCCTGACCTGTTTTGAAGTGGTTTTGAATATGGTTTCTTGTGTTGTTTTTACTTAATTTTGGTAAAATCTTGATAAAGTTTTTAAACTACAAAAATGTCTTTATGCTCCTAAAGTTTTCAAAAAAATCCTAAACATAGATAATGATATAATGAGCCCAATAAAATATTTAGAGCTCACAAAAATATCTCTAGAAGCTTTTAAAATTAAAATGGAAAAAGTGTGTAGAAAAATCTAGAAATTTCCAACAACATTCTTGTTGATGTATAAACACATTTTAAAAACTTTCCACCACACAAAACATAAGGTGTAACCAACACGAAGCATGGCATGATGAATGCATTCAACATTGATGTATGTTGCACTAGTTGCATTGCATCTCATATTTTTGGCATGCAAAGTTTAAAACACATTTAGACTTTGTCAGAATATTATTTAGAATTACCTAATTTTTTGGATGTTTTTCTCACTTTCCTATATCTAAATCTATTTTTGTTTGAGCTTATAGAGACGAGCTCTAAATATCTTATTTGGATTTTTCATAACCCAAACTATCTATGTGGGTTATCTTGGAATTTATAAGCTTAGAGACATTTTCATTGTTGAAAAATCTTGTCAAGTATCTCCTACAACTAAAAAGACTAAATCTGGGACATTTTTTTGGTGCGGTTTTGGTTTCGTCAGCCTGCGCGTCACCGGTCGTGCGTCCGCTGCGGGAACTTGGAAACCCCCCATCCCCTCCGTGATCACCCCCCCTTTCCTATCTTCACCGTGACCACCAGAGACCCCGATCCCACCCTTCCCGCATCACCGCCTCACGCACCAGAGACCAGACCCCTGATCCCCTTCCGTGATCTGCAAGTCCCTCGTCGCCGGTGGCGTCGTGGGAGGAGTGTGAGTCTCCTTCCCTTCACTCGCCTTCTCCCCTCCTTCTGATCCCCTTCCCTTCGTCGTTGGAAGCTAGCACGTGTCCCGATCTCGGGTCTTCGCGTGGGCGCCGTGGGACTGGGCGCCAGCGGCCGCGGCGGATCGGGTCTTCACGTGGGCGCCGTGGGGCTGGGCGCCAGCGGCCGCGGCGGATCGGGTCTTCGCGTGGGCGGCGTGGGCGCCGTGGGGCTGGGCGCCAGCGGCCGCGTCGGATCGGGTCTTCGCGTGGGCGGCGTGGGGCTGGGCGCCAACGGCCGCGGTGTGGGCGGCGTGGGGCTGGGCGCCAGCGGCTGCGTCTCCGCCGCCGCCGCGGGGGAGTCCGCGCTGCGCGCCGTCGCCGTCTCCCACATGCCCTACGGCCACTGCCGCCAGTTCCTCCAGGAGATCCGCACCGCGGCGGGCATCCAGCCATGCCGAGCAAAATTCGGTGATTTGTGCCGATTCGCCGCGTCGCTGTGCCGATGTGCTCCGGTTTTTGTTTTCCTGTGAAATGATGAATCTGGATTATGTGGGGGTATAAACCCCTATACCCTCATGGGCCTATATGGGCCGCACCATCAGAGGTGGCTTGGCCCACAAGATGAAGACGTGCGGCGCACGACTGGTCGGCGTCCACCGCAAGGCTACGAGATTTTGTACCAAATAGGATACTTTGCTTGTAACTCTGTCCCTTCAGGATATATAAGGAGGGGCAGGGGTCCCCTAGAGGACAAGTCATACACATTATTCTCTCAACACAAATCAATACAACCAGACGCAGGACGTAGGTATTACGCCAACTCGGCGGCCGAACCTGGATAAAAAGCTTGTCCGTGTCTTGCGTCACCATCGAGTTCGTAGTTTGCGCACCGTCTACCGATAAACTATTACCGTGGGTATACCCCAAGGTAGACTGCCGACTAGCTTTCGTCGACAGATTAACTGGTGCCCTGCGCGCAGGTGGACATCGGCCTCAGCGACGGCAGCTACGCGAGGGGTGCCGTGCCGAGCGGCGCATCCACTGGTACGTCGGTCTGCTTCTGCTCTGTTCCTGAGCGACTGCTTGGTTTGCTGCGTCTCGAGGGGATTCGAGCGGTGTCTGAGATCGTCGAGGCTGTGTGGCTCTGTGACATATATACTGTGTGTGTTTGTTGGTTGGGGGATAATAACAGTCCTTCGTCATGTTGAACAGGCTAGGACGGTTGTTTTGTTGCTAGATCTGATTGATGCGTATATTCTTGTTCTAAGTTTTCAGTCTGTTCTCCGCCGCCATGACCAACGCTTGTTTGGGAAGGGTTTATAAAAATCATCTTATAGTTTCAAAGCAGAATCATCACCGTCATGACATGGTCAGCTGATCTGAAAATTGCTTACCATCTGGATCTGTTAATGAAGCAGGATACAAACTTAATTTTTGATATAATGTGATTTATTTGTTTACCTATTTTTCAGTTACACTTGTCTGAACCTTTGTTTTAATAATCGATTATAAGCATGATTTTGTTTTCAATTAACACAGAAATAATGCAGTAAAGCACTAAAGCCGATAGAGCTCCCCTGAAGTATTCTTATCTAATGAATCAAGAAACATATTTATATGTGATACCGTGCCATTTAATCATTTTGGTATGTTAGCAACATAGAAAAAGACATACTAAATGGAGTTCCATTGCAGTTCCATTGCTTGTTCTTTGACAAATTTTGAAAACTAAATGGAGTAGCTTACTGAACTCTGAAGCTTACTGAAATGCTGGAAAGCTAAATTGTTAAGGTTAAGGTATTTTTTTCTTTTGACAGGGAGAAGCGCTTGGCATTGGACGCGAGCCACGCACACATTTAGCATTTTTGAGTAGTATATTGTTCTTCCTATTGTCATCTGTCATCACTGCCTTTTGTTCAAGAGAAATGGTCTTTGCTCATTGATGTGCTTCATTTTGGCTCGGAAATTAAACAAACTACTATTGTCGTGGAATCTGGATAACTATTAGTGTCCCTGCATGCTCTAAATTACCTGCTGTTGCTCCACTCCAACGATTGAAAATCTTGCTTCAGGTTTGAATTGTCCTAAGTTCTTTTTAACGTTTCAATTCAACAGTGTATTCCTTTATATAACAAGTAAACAACATGTTATGTGCTCAAATCAACAGTGTATGCCTTTTGCTACTATGTTACTGCTCAAATTAGATTTCCTGCATAACCATTTATTTTCAAGTGCAGATTATCATCATATATGCTCTAAATTACTTCATTTCTGATTTGCACAGGTCACGTGCTGCTGTTGCTCCACTCGAACGATTGAAAATCTTGCTTCAGGTTTGAATTTTCCTAGGTTCTTTTTAACGTTTCAATTCAACAGTGTATTCCTTTATATAACAAGTAAACAACCTGTTATGTGCTCAAATTAGATTTCGTGTTATGTGCTCAAATCAACCGTGTATGCCTTTTGCTACTATGTTACTGCTCAAATTAGATTTCCTACATAATCATTTATTTTCAAGTGGAGATTATCATCATATTCTGTAAAACTTGTTTTTCTCAAACCTGTGTATCACCGATATTAAACATTATCTTGGTCGTATCACCGAAAGGTCTATAAAGTAGAATTTGTGAACTTATAACATCATGCTCTCCGTGACTATGTTTGATTTTAGAAACTTTGCTTCTTTAATATAAATATCACTTTATAGCTGGTATTTAAGTTTTATTATAATATTATTATCTTATTGTGCGATACGTGTATTTTTAATAAAAAATGTTAACTATCCCGTAGCAACGCACGGGCACGCTACCTAGTTTACAAAAAAAAAAGAATTTAACTAAAAAAAGACAAAACTACTTTGAAAACCACTCCAACCAGGACGTAATCTAAACAGTTTTGATAGGTCAGGTCTTTATGAGGTAAGATATTTGCTTTTGGAGTTTTAAGAGGAAAATCAGACTACGTCGATTTATTTTTTCCCTCCTCTCTAGGCTTGGTATACAATAAGCGTTGTGTGTAGCAGGTGTCAACAACAGTATGTAACTGGATGTGGAATGACTCGGATGACAAAAACATATTCACTGGTGCAAATAAGCATGCACTACAAGGAGACATCTGTTCGTTTGAGCTTATCTACCGAATCTGCTAGCTATTTAGCAGTGTTTTTCTCTCATAATTAATCAGCGAACAGTACTTTTTGTCATGGCTTGCTAATGCCCTAGCTAGATATAGTGTCGTAGGCCAAAGGCCATGCTGTGGCGGCATTGGATTTAAATGTTTTTCTGGACAATCTAACTTTGTTTTTGGCGATATCACCGTGTCAATTGGTTAATAGAATTCATACATTCAGCTCAAGAACAAAGAAAGAAAATTCTTGACCCCAACGATGAACTAACAAGAAAATCTCCGGCCCTGGCAGCTCCATGTAGGGGTGTAGGACGTATGAACCAAACGAAATGCGGCCTGACGGGCATTCGATCGATAGTACTAGACGCATTGCCATTGCCAGCAATATGGATAAGCATATCGACCAATAGTTCACATGCGTAGTTAGGATTATACGGCTAAACGAGTTGAGAGCAGCCGCCCACGACGACGCTTATATTAGTTTGGACAAGGTGAGGGCACGACCTGTGCTCTCGTCGTCAGTAGTGACGCTTTAATTTCATATTTTCAAGGGAAAATATGCCAATATGGTCGTCACCGAGTAGTACTCTGATAGTCTGATGTGGTTTGCCTTTCATTATCAGCGTCAGTTTGCGTTCTCTAAAAAAATTATCAGCATCAGTTTCCGATACGGATGATGCACTAGTTCTAAGAGCATCTCCAACCATTATGCATTTGAAGTTATACATTTTAGGCAAATTGCAAACCCCCAAATGAAAATGGCAAGTCTAAAATCGGGTGATCTCCAACCGTTATGCAAAATGCGAAGTCCATCATCTTTTTTTCCCGGAAATTTTGTTTCGCGGCACTCGTTCCTGCGCGGCCAATCGATCCCGCGCCAAACAGCCCGCCGTCGTGAGCTGCGCAGTTCGTCGTTCCCGTTCGCAGTACCGATCGCATTGATGAAGAAGGCGTACCTGGCCGGCGTTGATGAGGAAGGCGTCGTAGATTCGTCCTATCGCGCGTTGCGTCGTCCTATTGTGCGCTGCTTCGTCCAAACGCGCGCGCGAAGCTGGCGAAGGAGGACGCGCGATGCTTCTCCTATCGCGCGAAGTGGTGGCGGCGCGAAGGGAAACCGCGCGAAGGGAAGAAAAAAGCCCGCGAGGTGGAACCGAGAATCCCGTGATCTCTATTTGCATAGCCGGACTCCTTTGGCATATATGCCAAGTTTCCCCCTCCAAATGCATAGCTATGTAAAATGCAAAGTCCAAATGCATAACGATTGGAGGGGTTTTTTTTGGAGTTTTATGCATTTTGGTAAATGCCAAGTTCATTTGCATAATGGTTGGAGTTGCTCTAACCAAAGTCGCCTCCATCTAGAAGACCCTGAAGAATCACATGCCCACATATCAACCCTATATTTCTTCAAAAAAAAATCAGCCATATATTTGCCTTATCCATGTATATAGTAGCAAATTAACTTGTGAAACAGGAAACCAATATTCTATATGCTTAAAAATAACTAAAAATAAAGCAATCCTATTTTAAGTTAACACGCTTTGGTGCAAGATTATGTATCCTGCAGTCTACTTTCCAAGCCAACCAAACAAGTCGACAACTAGAGGAGGAAAAAGCAACCAATAATGTGACAGCGTGTTTCGTCCCAACAGCACCCTGAACACCTCAACATGTGTTACCCGTAACACAACAGTAAACATCATCTTATTCACATCAACTGCTCAACTTCTTCCTCGGACAAATTCCCAAGTGCATACATGCTGCTATGACCGGTTTAGTATGTAGAAACATAACAAAATATTTCCGTCCACAATGGAGTCGCCAAAAGGAGTATTGATGTGACAATGTAAGAGATCTTGCCCCATTTTCAACCGAAATCCATGAAAAATAAGCCTTCAAGCAACATCACTTTTCTTTCTTTTTTCTTAAAGACTCCCATAGTCCCATCCATATTGGATCGGAAGTTTCGGTCAAGTACACGGGACATTACAGTTGTATCAAAATTTATCATTATCTTGTTGTTGACTCTGTTGAGGCTTGGAGTCTTGGGCTAAATACGGTCAAGTACACGGGACATTACAGTTTCGGTCAAGTACACGGGACATTACAGTTATATACTTCTAGCGAGATCACAACACGCAGCCGTCCTAGCCACCCTTGCTTGCCTTGCTACGTAGATTTAGCCATGTGTGATCCATAAGTTCTGGATCTAGCACTTGATTGCTAGTATGTGACCCTCACTGCATCAACCTGTGAGAGTGATTAGAAGGAGGCATATAACTAGGTCCCAAAATATTATGTGTCATAGCCTTATTTAACCTAGGAATGAAATGTTTTGGGCATGGGTAGAGCTATATTCAAGGATGTGAGTGTGACTATATCCGTGCAAATTTAAAATCATAGTAGAAAGAGTCAAATTTTCACCATATTTGCACCCCGAGATGATAGATCAGTGCATCCACAAGACTAGATGCAGCCTCCTCAGATTTGCTCTAGCTTCGCCCCTAGTTTTGGGTACTTAGGGGATAAGGCCATGAGGGGGATGCCGCTACAACATTATAACCACAATTGTTGTCAAGAGAATCTATAGCCTAGTGAACTTGGGATTGTAAATGTATACCTCTCACAAATGCAACTAGTATTTTGTCGATAGACGGTAGGCATCAAACAATGCCATTGCTAACAATGAAACTTGGACTACAACCAAGTGTCAATGTGCAACCACTATTCCATGCACCATCATCAACTCGAGCCTATTGGCACGTCGCTGCCTCTTTGGCATGGCTTGCACACTGCTAGCGGTCTCCGCACACCACCACTTCACTACACCAAGCAGACTTGCACTCCACACGCGCACGCAAGTGTGCTTGTACTGAGTAACTTGTAACCTTTGGCCACACCCGCAAGCAAGGATCCACCATAGTTTAAGCATGGCACCTAGGTGGCTAGGCCAACACGATGTATCATTGACTCTTTGCTTCTTGCATCCCACATGTTGTTGTCATCTATGTCCTGCATCTACCACCAAGCTTGATGTGCACACTGACACAAGATTGCCTCCCTGCCTCTATGGCCCACATGCCACTGCAGCCCAATGACCAGAAGGCTAGGGCGAAAGGAAGAGAAACCTATCGAAAGAGGGAGCCATAACAGATTTTAGTGATGACAAAAAATATGAGGATCTCCCGCGTGTGGAATAGGCGATTGCTGAGAAGGTTCTCTCACTGATGTTTGTCCATGTGAACATAGTTCATTCAGCGATGAAGCCTGCATGGGGTAACCCATATGGGCTCAAGTTCTAGGCAATTAGAGAGAAGAGGGCTAATATGTTCGTGGCAGAGTTTGGGAGCGGTACCAACATGGAGAGGGTCTTGGCAGGCTCTCCCTGGATGGTTGGCAGATATGCAATCATTCTAAAAGCCTATGACAAGAAGCTCAATGCATCGAAGATCATGTTTGATTGCCTAGAGATGTGGGTTCATATTTTGAATCTACCGCTTGGTTGGATGAACCAGCACCGAGGGCTTTGAGCAATGAATTTGTTCAGCCAAGTGATCATGATGGATGTGGATGCGGATGGTAAAGCGAGTGGAGCATACCTAAGATCATGGGTGGCCATTGAAATTGATAAGCCCTTGCGGTGAGCAGTGCTCTTACGTATGAGCAAAATAGAGGAACCACGATGGTTCCAAGCCCAATATGAAAAGTTGTCTTTCTAGTTTCTATTGCTTTGGTTGTGGTATAATTGGCCACTCGAAGGTGGAATGCTTAGACTTGGTACCCCATGATGAACGTGGTAAACTACAATATGATGTTCAGCTTAGGGCATTAGAAGAAAGAAAAAGGCATGTGCAGTCCTTCACTGGGGCTGTTGCTAAGACCATTGGAGTGGCTCTTCCTCAGCCTCTAAAGCCCCTAGGTCACTGTACAGTCGTTTAGGGGATGGTAGATCTTTGGGAGGTGAAGGATCCCACCATTCTTTAGAGTTAGTTGGAGAAATAGAAGACCAGAAGGTGCAGTACCCACTTAAACAAAATCCGGCATAGTTCCAAGTGGACAAGAGAGGTTGGTTGGCATGGGGGCGAGCAAGCAACTTGTGATGCAAGATGAAGATACTTGTTGTCCACAACTTTAGAAAAGGAAATCCATGGTGGTGGATCTTGCCACACAAACTCCTGATTTGAATATCCCTTTGGCAGGGTCTAATGCTATTGTGCCGAATGGTCTAGTGAATTCTAGAGTGAATCAGTTGGACAAGATTATAGATAATAGTAGTGAAAGCTTGATTGAGACGCCCAAGAAGTAAAAGCAAGGTTACACCCCAAATGTAGGGTCGATAGTGGCTACAAGTAGCAGCCCCATTGGGCGCCATGAAAACATTATGACTCAACTATCAGGGCTTAGGGCCGTCTAAGATAGTTCAAGAGCTCCATAGCTTGATATAGCTACATCGCCCATGTTTGGTTTTCTTGTAGGAGACACATGTGTTCTATGATTGAGTGGATGTTTTGAAGAGATCCTTAGGTTTTGCTCATGGCCTTGGGGTTGGAAGCTTCAGAAGGGGTGGTGGTCTGGCACTTTTCTGGACAAGTGACATTGATGTGAAGTTACAAAGCTACTACAAACTACATATTGATGTCACTGTCCTAGACCTGATGTCAAAAATAGCAAGATGGAGACTCACCGGCTTTTATGAGGAATCTAGGAGAGAGCTGAGATATAGGAGTTGAGACTGCTTGAGTTGAGATACCTAAACACCCAAAGGGATCTTCCTTGGAGGCCCATGAGCAGTTTGGAGGACATGAGAGGCCAAAGAGGCAAATGGATCGATTTAAGGAGGCGGTGCATGCTAGTGGTTTTGTGGATGTGGGCTACATCGGGTTACCCTACACTTGGGATAACAAGCAGCAAGAGGGAGACAACGTGTAGGTCCATTTGGATAGGGGCCTTGCAATGATGGCCTTCCTCAGCTTTGTATAGAAATGTTAAAGTGGCATGTTCAGACCATGGAATCAAGCCACTATTGCTTGGTTATTAAGTGCTCGAAACAACCACTAGGAAGAAGGGGTAGATAACACTTCTTTTATGAAAATATGTGGCGCCATCACTTGTCTTACCTCCCAATGGTGGAGTCAGCATGGAAGGGTGGCCTGGGAGGGAATGAGACACTCGGCCAACTTTCAGAACACTTGGGGATTTTGCGACAGTTGTTGTCTTAGGGACAAATCCACATTTGGCTTGGTGAGGAAATGATTAACACAACTCCACAAGGAACCTAAACAGCTATAGAGTCAGTCCATCAGCTCAGGCCCAACTAGAAATGAACATCGAGTGATGGCAGAAATATCTGAACTATTGTCTAGAGAAGAAGCTATGGAGAAGCAAAGATCCCATGTTCAATGGCTTCGTGATGGAGATAGTAATACTTCCTTCTTCCAAGCAAAGTCGAAAGAGTGAGATAAAACTAACCATATTTCCTTGCTTAGATAAGCTGATGGCTCGATGGTGACTATACAGGAGGAGTTGCAGGTTGTGGCATGTGGTTTTTAATGTTGATTTGTTCATAGCTGAGTGACTTGGACACCGATGCAATCCTAAATTTTGTGCCACAAAAGGTCACACAACATATGAATGATGAGCTCACCAAGCAATTTACAGTTGATGAGGTGGAGAAGGCACTCTTTATGATGGGCGCAAATAAAGCATTGGGACCTAATGTGTTCACGGCTGGTCTACCATCATCATTGGAAGCTGTTAGGGCCCAGTATCATGGCGGCAGTGTTGTTGTTTTCTGCATGGTGGTGTTATGCCCACCAAGGTTAATATGACAACTCTTGTGCTCCTTCTGAAAGTCAAGAACTCATAGGTGATGAAAGAATTCAGGCCCATATCACTATGCAATGTTACTTACAAGTTGTCTTCTAAGGTTCTGGCTAACAAATTGAGAGTGTTCCTTAATGAAAGTGTGTTAGAGGAGCAAAGTGCATTTGTATTGGGTAGTCTCATTATGGACAATGTGTAAATAGCTTATGAATGTACTCGCTATTTGCAATGTAAGAAATGCAATTCTAGTGCTTGTGCTATCAAACTAAACATGGCTAAGGCCTATGGCTATTGAATGGGAGTACTTGAGGAGAATAATGTTGAAGCTAGGATTCGATGACACCTTTAATTTTCTTATTATGAGGTGTGTGTCATCAGTCTCCATGTCTATAAGAATTAATGGGATTTTATCAGAACGCTTCAGACCAAGTCAGGGGATCAAGCAAGGGGACCCCATTTCTCCCTACCCATTTCTCTTTTATGTAGAAGGGCTTTCTTGTTTGTTCAAGAATTTGGGGCCAATGTTCCTATCTAGAGGTGTGCATGTGGCTGTCCATGACCCCTAGATCTCTCATCTACTCTTTTGCGAATGACTGTATCATCTTCTTAGAAGCATCACAAAGGGGGTCCTCTTGTCTACAGAAAATCTTGGATATCTATGGCCGGGGATCTGGCCAGTTAGTAAATTAGGAGAAATAAGTAGTATTCTTGAGTTGAAACTATACCAACGATATGAAGAATGAGGTTCAACAAACTCTGAATATTGATAACTTCACAAAAAAACTCTGAATATTGATAGAGAAGCTCTAACTAAAAAATATGTAGACCTTCCCACTACCTTGGGATGGTCTACCTCGGAAGCTTTTCAAATTTTGCCGAACCAGATATGAGGAGCAATAGGATCATGGAGTGGAAGAGGCTAGCAATGTTGGGTGGAGACTAATTTCATCGAATCCTAGAGAGGCCCAACTGGTGATGATGGTGTCCGACCTGATCTCGAAGAGAGGTCGATGGAAAGAAGATGTTATTCATCATTATCTTTTTCCCAGTGGATGACACCAAAGTGGATTTTTGCAAAGGGGAGTGTGACACATCTTATGATGGAGAAAGATATAGTTTGACTTTTATCATTTGGCAAGGGGATGAAATAATATATTCAAAAGTTTTCAAAAAGGTTAGTTGTGAATCAGTAACAGCTTGATGAATCACATGGAATAAATATAGACTCAGTATTTTATATTGCAGTTGAAGTTCAATATAAGTTTGGTTGTCTATATTCGGTGTTATACAAGCAAGGCCTTGTTTGTAAAGGACATTAATAAAAAATAAACCTGGTTTTATTGAGCAGTTAAAAAATTGTTGACTTGGATTATGAGAATCGATATGGAATTTGTAGTGGCTTTATGTATTCTTGTGATGAAGCAGCTGATAAAAGTTTGTTGATTGTTTTTTATGCTACTATAGCAAAGGAACTTTATTATAAGAAGAAGAACATATAGTATTTGTCAACACCGAGGAGTGGAATATAATTGATAAAATAAATATTACATAACTTAGTGCTCTATCATTTGTATATTTGAAAGGAGGTAAGTAACTGCTTGATTCATATGATCAATGTTCTAATGTGTCTATATATTCGATGAATCATTTGCATTATAACATTCTAAGGATGTGGCTTTTTTGGACTTCCTTAGTTGTTTGTCCTCATTTATGATGTTTCTTTCTTTAAAAAGAATACACATAATTTGCAAATGCGTAGAATGAGTATTAAATCTTGATATATCAACTGAGTTAACTTTTCTCCTTTTTCTTTGTACGATGTAGGGGCATATTTGAGATCACCAATAAAGGTTTAGGGTTTAAACTGATAGATTCTATAAGTTTTGGTAAATTATTATTTTCTATAAGAATTATCTAGGAAACCAGCAAGGGAGACTTATTTGTCAAAAGAAACGATGGAAATCTATGGTGAAAATTATGAGAGAAGACTCTAGAAGGATCACAAAGACACCACACTAAAGCAGGCCCCAAAAGGATCCAAAGTGGGCCCGACCGGTCCCACCCTTGGGTTGGCCGACCTGTCCCTGTGCCACCTCACCTCCTCCTTCTAGAAGCTTCCTCCACTGCCTCCTAGGAGACCCTAAAGTTGGTTTGATCCAAGGACTCATGTTTATCCCACTAGGCTATATAAGGAGACCCTTGCCCCCTCCTAGGAGCATTTGGGCTAGTTAATCTAGTATTGTTTGTTAAGGTTATTACAAGCAAGTTAAAAATGGTCTTGGTTTTTTTAGCAGTTAGAAAAAAATGTTGACTTGGATTATAATAATCGGTCTAGAATTTGTAGTGGCTTTACATATTCTTGTGATCAAGCAGTTGATAAAAGTTTGGTGGTTGTTTTTTATGATACTATAGCAAAGGAACTTTACTATAAGAAGAAGAAAACTGCATTTTATATAGTATTTCTCACCGCCGAGGAGCGGAATATCATTGATCAAATGAATATTGCATAACTTAGTGCTCTATCATTTGTATATTTTAAAGTAGGTAAGTGTCTGCTTTAAACAATGATTCATATGAATCGACATTCTAATGTGTCTATATATTCGATGAATCATTTGCATTTGTGACATTCTAATGTCTCTACATATTCTGATGTATAGTTCGATTTCTGTTGAATGGCCCAAATAGAAAGGATAAAAGTGACCTACAAGATAAAACAAATGTGGAGTAGAAAAGTATGTTAGAATATTTTTCCCTGTACAGTTTTTGTCTTGGATGTTCTTTTTCTAGATATTCATGAACATCTATGTAATTGTCATAAGCGACTTCAGTCTGCCTAGGTTTAATCGTTAAGGAAAAGTGAAGGACCATTAAGTCAGTCAACAAATGAAGATGGAGGTCGTTGAAGTGATTTGGAAGGCTATGGAATCGAATCGAGCATATGTTTTCTTAGGCTCATCTGAGATAACATAAGTTGTGAAGCTATGAATTAAACTTAGGACTTTTTTGTATGCATGCAACTTGTAATTGCTCATGAGAATTGAACTTAGACCAACGTTCCTGTGGGATGAAACCCAACATCTACCCTCTTAAGCTCACCCAATGTAGCTTAAGGAATGGACCTGAGAATTGAACTCATAACCTATCTTGTGTATGCAACTTAGTATCTGCTCCTGAGAATTAATTTAACCTTACTTAATTGTATTGGAACTTGTTTTGAATGATTCCAACAGATAAAAAGTGAGAATATTTTTAGCTACATGTTAGTAATGTACATTTTGTACTCACTTCAATGTTTGTTTTTTCCTAAGGACGTGGCTTTTTGGACTTCTTAGTTGTTTGTCCTCGTTTATGATGTTTCTTTTTAAAAAAGAATACACACAGTTTTGCAAATGTGTAGAATGAATATTAAATCTTGATATCTCAATTGAGTTAACTTTTCTTCTTTTTATTTGTACAATGAGTGTTGACGGTAGTTAATGTCAATATTTTATTGTTAATAAACACACATAGGGGCATATTTGAGATCGCTAATAAAGGTTTAGGGTTTAAACTAACAGATTCCATGAATTTAGTGAATTATTATTTTCTATAGGATTTATCAAGGAAACCACAAAGGGGGGACTTATTTGTCAAAAAAAATGACAAAAATCTATGGCTAAAATTATGAGAGAAGACTCTAGAAGGATCACAAAGACACCACACCAAAGCAGGCCCCGAAAGGACCCAAAGTGGGGCTAGCCGATCCCACCTTTGGGCCGACCGGCCTATCCCTGCACCAAGCTTCCCCCACTGCCTCCTAGGATGCATCTCCACAATCCTTTAAGTTAGTTTGATCTAAGGGCTCACGTTCATCCCATTAAGCTATATAAGGAGACCCTTGCCCCCCTCCTAGGAGCTATCCCAAAACTCTAATTCATATATCGTGCTACGCCTATGACAATCATTAGATATTTCACTATTCAAGATTTTTCATGGATTAGTGTATCTACGGTTGGTCTTGTCTATGGTTTCTAAACTTGGATGAGTCATTTTTATTGAAGAGATTGATTTAAGCTCACCATTTGAATTTTGGCCAAGTTATCACCATAAGGCTTTGTCCTCGTTCGTCCAATTTTTAGCAATGGCATATGGATTATTAATACGTTCTAGACAAATATCATTTAGGCATTGTCATAGCTCTTCTTGGTCATCTTTATGGCCTATGACTCCTATAGTTTGGTTGCCTTAGTGAATTTCTAGGGTCATTATAAGACTTAGGAGATAGAGCATAAGAAGAATCATCAGGGTCAAGGATGGGTTGAAAAATGGGTTCAGGTGAGACATTTAGTGTGGGCATAAAAGGGGAGAAGATAGAATTGACTTCTGAAGGGTTTGGCTCTCCTATGGAATTATTATACATGTCATCCCTGTATTCTTCTCAATGTCCTTCAGGAGGGAAAGGAAGTTGAGGACACTTTCTAAAAGATGTCATTCTAAATGAGCTTGAGGTAGCTGGTTTGTTTTTGCCTGCCTTCGATACTGGCATAAGTGGTTGTTTTCCCACTTATTTGTTATCCTTATGACTTTAGGGTTATCAGCACCAATTAGGTAAAATCTTAACCAAAAATGTAAACTTGTGGCCAATCCATAAGAAAATTTAGGTTGATTTTCTTTCACACTTTGTCTTAAAGCGCTTAAACACTCCTTAATCTATTGGGTTCCTAAAAGCATCTAGGCCCCTAGAATGGATTTTGATGATTGATGACAATTGTTCATTACTATGACTAATGTGTATTTTGCAGAGACATTAGATTGTTAGGTCATGGTAATGGAAGTCTTGGGCAATATGGTTTTTATGCCCCCTATGAAAGCCCTAGTTTGGTTTTGAATAATTGATGAAACCCAAGTACTAACCTTCATGCTAAGTGTATAGATTAGATAAGGTTGGTACATACCAAGTGATTAAGCAAGAGATGATCATGGCAATGATGGTGATGACCATAAGATGATTAAGTGCTCAACTTGGAAAGGAAGAAAGAGAAAAATAAAACTCTATAGAGATCAAGGCAAAGGTATTGTTTAGGATTTTGGTTTTTGGTGATCAAGACATCATAGAGGGTGTGATCACATTTAGGATAGATAGTCATACTATAAAGACAAGAATTCTTTAGCTAAGCGGTTATCAAGTGCCACTAGGTGACATTGTTCATGTGCATGCATTTAGAACCTAGTGAGCTAACTTAACAACTTTGAAGAAAATGATTGTGAAAATGCTAACACACTTTGCACATATTGGTACACAAGTGGTGGTGTTGGCACACTTGAAGAAAAAGGTGGAGTTTGTAAGGTAGAGAAAGGTTTGGGTTCCTCTCTTCCTCCTGCCGAGCTTACGAGGCGGGATTCAGCGCTTTATAAGAAAATGAAATACATATTTTCTGTTGCACCAGTGGAAAATTTGGAGAAGTCGTGGAAATGTTTTTTCACTCAAAAAACACTCATGGGACGCTGGCCGCTGAGGCGTCGGACGCTGGCACAACGTTCGGTGTATAGTGGCTAAGCAGTGCTAGGGAGAAGTGTGAATCGGAGTGTCCGACGGGTGAGCGTCGGACGTGGCCTATGCGCTGTTCCCGTGTTCGGTGAAGTGTGATGTAAGCGACCACATGAGCGAGCAACTCTGGCTATGAAAGTCGGACGCCAGGGAGCATCCGGTGTGGACGTATCAGACGCGTTCGACGCCTGTGCAATTTGCAAAGCTCCCTGAGTTGCGTCCGATGCTTAGGGGCGTGTCCGGTGCATTACACCTAACGCGTCCGACGTTTGAACCTGTGATCTTGAGCGTGTAAGTGACCGTTAGAGATCGACGTGCGAGATTCAAAAGCAAGACACGTGGTTGTCTTCTAAGTGTCGATCCAGCGTTCGACGGCTAACCGTCTGCGCGTCCGAAGCCCCTCATTTTTGGACAGTGAGAGAGTCAACGGCTCTAAGCAAACACCTCTCACTCATCTCCTTCATAGATTAACCATTTTTGAGAGATTGGGAGTGATTCTAAGTGCATTTGCTTGAGTGATTGCATCTAGTGGCAATTAGGGATCGATTTGGCTGCGGTTTTCTTGTTACTCTTGGTGGTTGCCGCCACCTAGATGGCTTAGAGCAGCGGAGGAGCATTGGTATGAGTTGGTGATTGTTCGTGGCCATCTCTTGATGATTGTGAGGGGTTTTGTACCTTTTCCGGCGGAGAGCCAAAAGGTAACTCTAGTGGATTGATCGTGTCAGTGAGCTACCTCACTTATGGGTAGGTTCTTACGGTGTCCTAGTGAGGACGAGGTTCATGCTACACCTTTTAGCCGTCAAACCACCAAGTGTTGGTCGACACAACGGGGACGTAGCGCGCCAGCAAGCAAGTGAACCTCGAAAGAAAATTATGTGTCTCTATTGTAATTGTTCATTGGATTTCTCCCGATGATTAGACTTCGTATTATTATGATTGGTTCATTCCCTCTATGTGGTGGTATAAAGATCAAATCCTCTCTTTTTACTTTCCCACAAACTAGAGTAACTTACTTGTATATAAACTTTAGGTAGCTCTCTAGTACAAGTAGATACATAGTTCTTGTATGCATAGTGATTATAGCAACTAGAATTGTTATATAGGTGGTTTACAACCCTTGTAGAGCTAAAGCAAAATTGCATTACGCCATTTGTTGTACTAATCAAATTTCTCTAGTGGTTTGTAGATTTTTAAATAGGCTATTCATCCCTCCTCTAGCCATATTAGGACCTTTCACCTTATCGAGGGAAATCATTTCGGTTTTCAAAGGATGGACAATAAGGTTTAGGACCATTAGTTCCAAGCGTCGAAGGTGTTGGGTGACGTTCGGATTAGTCATTAGGACTTTGTTTTTCCTTTAGTCTACTATTAAGGGAGGTGCAAATGGATAGCTTGACCCAGGTGAGTCTAATGGTTTAGGTGTGGTGCACACTTATCAAACTTAGCACTAGTTAGCTGCAAATTGTCCCTAAGATTGATTGGAGTTAAAGTCATTCATAAAGGAGTTTGAATTGGAAGTGAATACAGTGTTTTTCTGTTGACCGGATGCTAGAAGTGCAAGCACCGGACGCTGGGTGGTGCGTTCGGTCAGTACTAGGTTTTCCTAGAGTGACCAGACGCTACACAATAATGTGCACTGGACGCTCCGATACTTGCACTGTAGCAGTCCCTCTGGTTGACTGAACCACCAGATGTTGACCGCAAGTAGGATCGAACACAGGTTGCAGCGTCCAGTCGCTACTCAAAGAGTTCTAGAATGAGTTTTGAGCGACTGGACGCATCTGGTGGCTATAGACCGAACATAGGCCTACGTTTGGTGCAACATAAAGGGCACTTTGGCAGGTTGACATACAATAGCTGTTGGCTAGTAACCTGATGTGTTCGGTGTGTGTCACCGGAGCGTCCCATGCTCTTGAAAGTTGCTATTTTGGAGGATAATAGTTGGATTTGAGTGTTGGCTCTATAAATACAACTCTTACTCGTCCATAACAACGCTCTTGCCTATTTGTTCACCTGAAGCAACCATTTGAGAGCAAGTGAGATCAAGAGCCTGGCGTGGTGTTATGATTTGATAATCCAAGATTAATGACCTCATTAGTGTATAGGGAGTAGCAAGTGTGCATCCACCATTCTCATTAGACTTGTTGTGGTCAAATGAGAGTTTGTGGTTGTTACTCTTGGTGATCGCCACCACCTAGATGACTTGGTGGTGATTGGGAGCTTAGTGATCATCTAAGGAGCTTGTGGATGACCCAACTCATCTTATGAGTGGTTTTGGGGGATTCACTGTGTCAGAGTGAGGAAGAATCAGTCTGTAGAGAGCACTTGATCCTTGCAGGAATCATGGGGAGCTACACCCTTGTGCGGATGCTCCAATAAGGACTAGTGGGGAATGACGACTCTCCGATACATCAAAAAAATATCACGGCATTCCTATCCTCTTTACTTTGAGCATTTACTTTCAAGCATTTCAATTCTTGTCTTTACATTCCTAGAATTGTCATGCTAGTATAGGATTTGAACCAAGGGTGCAAACTTTTATCTCTGTAAAATTACTAGGAAACACACTTTAGGCACCGAGGGGTGAAATGGGCTAGTAGGTTTTAATTACCGCATTAAATTTTAGAATTAGCCCAATTCACTCTCCACTCTTGGCATCTTGATCCTTTAAGTTCCTTTATTTACAAAGAACATAAACTCAAGATCAAGATGATGATTTTATTTCTCTCACTGGGACTGTTACATTCCCACATTCTTAAAATCTATACAAGCCTGGCTAGCTTCTAATCTTGGTTAGCCTTAGTCTGCTCTTACCAAGCCGATCTATGGTTGTTTGGTTGTCTCCTCTTCTCCAAACTAGTAAAGTTACCTCAATTCATGTTGCTGTTTGGAAGCAGGGTGCAGGTAGACCTGGGTGGTAGAATTGCAAGTTTGAGTTTGATGAGGTAGCTTGTGGTTTGGCGGGCTACCGTAAGCCATACCGTTAATCAGTTTTTAAATGTGCATTTTTATTATGGCCATTGACTATATATGAGATTAAGAATGGCAGCGGGGCAGTTTCGGGTCGGATAACCGCGGGTTTCGGTTCTCGCGGGTTCGAGTTTGGGGATGATTTTTTACCCACAGCTTTCGGGTTCGGTTTCGGGTTTGGGATATCCGTAATAAGTCATTAGAATTAATTTTCATATTTTATAATATGAAAATAATAATTTTTTACTTAGATTATTAAACTTATTTTAAACTAACTCATGAAAGTATTTATTTTTTATTGCCTCTTGTTTATACATATAAATATGTGTATATATATATATATCATGTATATATATTTATAGAAAGTCCTTATTGCTATTATTATGTTGACATAGAAAGCGGATTTTGGGTATCCATTCGGGTTTCGGGTATCCGCGGGTTTGGTTTTGGGATGGGTTATCACCTGAATCGGTGTTGTTTTGGGTTTCGATTTCGTGTTTTGGGTTCGGGTGTATATAGACTTCACTCGATCCGAATTCGCCCCGTTGCCATCCTTATGAGATTGCTTAACCTAAGCTTGTTGTGTAAATTGCACAATGTTTTGTACTCCAAATAAACACTCAAACACAGTTCACAGCAATATTCTGAACACGTCCTCCCCAAAAAAGGGGATATTCTAAAGACAAAATAAAGAAACAAAAAATGTTATTACTTTTAAATATATTTCCTTAATCAAACTGCATACCTTCTGTAAGGCACAAACGTGCATAACAATTAAATAGCTCCCTAATGAACTCATGAGTATACACTTCAGCGGAATTTATGCACCTTAGTTCCTAATGTAGTAATAATAAACTTAAGAATGAACACAAATATTGCCTAGAAAGTCATGTTGACCTCTAGTTTCAAATACACATTGTTATTGGCCTGTGTGTTGCAAACTAAGAAATTGTTAGTAAAAGTTAGACAAAATGATAGGCTAAAAGCCTAAACATTCTGTGCGACCTCAAAACTTAATTAACCTAGAAAGGATAGACTTGTGTATCAACAACAAACTCACCTTCAGGTGGTATCCTAGTTGGGAGGAGCAACTTATTTTTTCTGGTGAAGTCATTCAAACCAATAAGTTTGCCAATTCAGTTAGATTTACCCATGGAAAAAAAGCCCGCTATTTTTGCCGCTATAGCCCGAAATAGCTTAAAAAAATTGTACCGCTATTTGCGTTCATGTACAATTTTGCCGCTAAAGTACGCTAATTACGGTTTATAAAACGGTAAACACCTTGGCCTTAGCTCGCTATTTAAAACATGGGATTTACCTCATCTCACAATGGGCAATGCTGGACTCTTCATCCATCTATGGCCTGTGCTAAGGCCTAGACAGGGATGCCTTTGTTGATTGGCTCAATAACCTCCAACTCAATGCAGATGAGAATTGGATGCTTGCAAGGGACTTCAACTTCTATAGATATGGTTCCAGACATAAATAGAGACAGAGGAAATATGAATGACATTATGATCTTCAATGAAATCATCAGCAATTTGGGCTTGATTGAGATCCCTCTTAAAGGAAGGAATTTTACATGGAGCAACATGCATAGTGATCCCCTTCTTGAGTAAATTGATTGGGTTTTCACAACCCCTGACTGGATTTGTGACTTCCCTAATACCTTACTTCTTCCATTGGCCATACCTACCGCAGATCACATTCCATGCAAGATCCAAGTTGGCACTTCAATTCCAAAAGCCTAAATTTTTAGGATTGAAAATTTTTGGGCAGATCACCCTAGTCACCTTGATTTAGTTAAATCAGTGTGGAGCTCCAATGTCCATGCCTCACCAATAGTGCATCTAGAATAACTGCTAAGTTCAGGCTACTCAGAGTTGCTTTAAAGAAGTGTGGAGTAAAGGTTTATCTAACCTCAGCAACTTGATAAAGTACTATAACACTATCCTAGAAACCTTAGACGCCTTAGAAGAGCAAAGGCCACTCTTCCTTGAAGAATTCAACTTCAGAAAGATCCTAAAAGAACATATTCTTAGACTTCTTAGATATCAGAAAGAATATTGGAAAAAGAGGTACACTATTAGATGGACAAAGTTTGGTGATGAAAATACTAGTTTCTTTCATGAAGTAGTTACAGAAAGGTACATGCTTAACACCATCACCTCTCTTGAAACAGATGATGGAAGGACTATTTGTGACCATCATGAGAAAGTTGCCTTGTTTTTGGAAGAATACAAGCAAAGAATGGGTTGTACCGCTAAACCAATGACGCTCTATAACTTGAGCCAGGTTGTTCAAACTAAGGATAATTTGGAGTCTCTGGCAAGGCCCTTCTCCATTGATGACATTGATAAAGTTATCAAACAAATGTCTACTAATAAAGCTCCTAGCCCGGATGGTTTCAATGGATTCTTCCTAAAAAATTGTTGGAATATTATCAAAGAAGATTTGTACCATCTTTGCTTTGATTTCTTTAATGGCTTGGAATCCATAAAAACTCCTTCATCACCTTAATTCCTAGGACAAACAACCCTACAGGTGTCAATGATTTTAGGCCTATCTCTCTCTTAAATTGTGCACTTAAAGTCATCATAAAGCTCATCCCTCTCATCCACACAAATCATATATGGGTTCATCAAATCCATGACAATTTTAGGATTGCCTGACCTGGACTTATAAGTACATGTATTAGTGCCAATAGGCAAAAAAAGGAAATTATCATTCTTAAACTCGACTTCACAAAAGCTTTTAACACTGTCAAATATAATGTCATTATGCAAATGATGATACAGCTTGGATTTGATAATAAATGGTGTGACTGGACTCAGAGAATCTTGGATTCTTGTTCCACCTCTATTCTGCGCAATGGAGTACCTGGAAGGCATTTTCAATGCAAGCGAGGCATCAGGCAAGGAGATCCCCTCTTCCCACTACTCTGTGTTAGTTGTTGATCTTCTATAGTGTATCATCAATAAGGACCATCAAGATGGTTTGTTCGAGCTCCCAATCCCCTCTTATGAAACAACCCAATACCCCATTATTCAATGTGCCGATGATACTATTCTTATCATGAAAGCTTCTCAACGAGAGCTCTTTATCCTGAAGGGGCTCCTAGAATCTTTCTCCCAGTGAACTGGTCTTCAAGATAACTACAAGAAATCATGTCTAGTTCTTATGAACCTCCTCCCTGCAAAGGCCCAACAACTTGCTGGTGTTTTTGGTTGCAAACTTGAAACTTTACCTTTCACTTATCTAGGACTTCCAATGGGCACCACTAAACCCAGAGTTGATCATTTTGGCTTCATAATGAACAAAGTGGAAAAGAAAACTTATAGCTACTTCCAATTTCCTTACTCATGCTGGAAGACTTCAACTAGTGAACTCAGTCCTATCCTCTTTGCCAACATATGCAATGTGCACCCTACAACTCCCAGTGTCTGTACTTGAATACATTGACAGAGCTAGAAGACATTTTCTGTGGAGAGGCTCTAACACTAATGCGAAGATGAAGCCTTTCGTTGCTTGGAAAAAATGTTGTAAACCATAAAAGAAAGGGGCCCTAGGCATCATCAACCTTAGAAGTTGAAATTCTGCTTTGCTTAAGCATTTGGACAAATTCTACAACAAGAAGGAAATTCCTTGGATCAAGCTGATTTGCTATGCTCATTACCCCAATGGGGAGATCCCCCATGCCCCTATTGATAAAGGTTCTTTTTTATGGAAAGATATTTTAAAGCCTTGCGATCTCTTCAGAGTATTGCCAACTATAAACTAGGAGATGGGTCAATGGTTCTATTTTGGTCAGATCTCTGGAACGATAATGTTTTACAAATCAAGTTTCCAAAGGCTATTTTCCTTTGCAAAAAACAGGAAAAGGTATCAGTGTCTGAATTCTTATTAAGCAACAACATTGAATTCCAGTTTCTCTTCCCCTATTAGAGCAAGCTTATCAAGAGTATCAAGCCCTTTAAGATTACATTCAGACACTTCAAGTGCAATCAAATACTAAAGCTTCCTAGCATTATATTTAGGGAAGCAGCCACTATACATCAACAAAGTTCTACAACTTTCCCTTCAAAAAATGTGCAGCCCCCAACTCCTTTTATCTGGATTTGGGACTCTAAATGTTCCAACAAACTCAGAGTTTTTGCTTGGCTTCTTCTCATGGATAGGCTAAATACAAGGAACATTCTCAAAAGGAAAAGCACAAGCTAGAAGGCAGCAACTACAATTGTGTCCTATGCAATAACAATATTGAAGAGACGGCTTTCCACCTGTTCTTTAGTTGCTCTTTCAGTCAGGCTTGCTGGAGATTCCTGGGTATTCATTGGAACCTTACAAGTGCTTGTTTCAAATGACAATGCAAGCAAAGCAACATCTTCGAAACCCATTCTTCATGGAGATCTTCATCATTGAGAAGCAGAGAAGTAACTTTATCTTTGATAGAGGATGCCCCTCCTTTATCTCTTGGAAAACCTCGTTTCATGAGGAAGCCAAACTTTAAGCCTTTAGACTTAGTAAAGAAAAACGACATGCTTTTCTCCTCTGTTTAGACCCCCTCTCCTAGTTCCTTCTGCTGCTCTTGAGTGCAGCTTCTCCTGCCCTCTCTTGCAAGGTCTCCCCTGCTGTATTTTTGGGTAAAAAAACACCAAACAAACAAACTCACCTGCAACTTGAGGATGTCCTTCAGGATCATCGGGAATACGTCAGTTTCCAATTGCATGAGAGGCTTTAGATCTGGTATATGGGAGAAGAACAAGAAATGTGCACCAGCATTTACATTTTCAATTCCAGTTAAGTTGGTAACACAAGTATCTTTTACTGAATGATCAAACGACAATTGTAAACATTCAGGAAGAAAAGAAACCAGAGAACGTCCAATTGTCTTAAGTTTTTTTTTCCGGTCCTCTGCTGGCGTGGTTCTGATGCTGATGCTGCTGCATCATAGCGAGCTGATGGTGCCCATCCACCATGTTCTGCATGACACATTGCAATGTCAATTGTAGTTTGATCCCACCAACCATACATATGCAGCAGAAAGTGCTTCACCGGCGGCCAAGGGGATGAGGAGCGGCCCGGCTCGAGCATGGCACCGGAGGAGGGAGGGAAGACGCACGGACCCGGAAGGACGGAAGGTGACGGTAACGGTAGCCAGGGCTGACCACGAGAAAACGAGATGCTCCCGTGTTTCCACCGAGCGAGTGGTCGGTGGCTGAGTTGGACTCCCGTGTTTATATTATCTTCCTTAACTTTCGGAAAAGACTATTTTAATCTTTCAATTCTAAAATCGAACAAAAACATTTTTCTCAACTTTTAACAAGATCCAATGAATATTAAATTTTCACTACAATCTAATCATACAATAATTAATCTAACATAAAAATTTCATTATAAATAGACAATAGAAATCGTGTCATAAAATATTCTATTTAATTATAAAAAACATAGATCTAAAGGCACAACAAAAATTTTGTATTAAAGATATCATATTATATGTTTACTATATAGATCTACTCATGTAGAGTGCAACAAATTTTGTATTAAAATATACCATATTATATATTCATAATGATTTTTTAAAAATTTAACTAAAATAATAAAAAAAGATAAAGATAAAATCGCCTTGAAAACCGTTTATAACCGGGTCACAGAGGTAAGGTTAGATGAACGGTTTTCAAAATTAGGAAGGTGTTTTATCTGGTTTTGAAATTTAGACTTCGTTCCTTTGCCTTATAAGAGCAACCCCAACCGGGTCTCTACTGAAACCCCAATAGCTAAATATGAGTGTTTAGGCTAAAAATATTACTCCAACAAGGCCTCTACTTCAGACCCCATATTTAGTTGGGCACCCATATCTCTCTCCCAGACCCTATTCCTGTTGGCACAACAGGACAGCCACCATCCTCCATCGCGTGTCCTAGCCCTAGCGCATGCTCTCTCTCTCTTCCCTTTTATGTGTATGACACCCTACGGTAACCGGCTCGATGTTCTAATTGTGTCCCTACCCAAAGGAAGAAGAAAGACGAAGAAGAAAAAGACAATGACGAGTGGGTCCCTTCTGTCATTCTCTCTGGAATAGGTTTGGGGGCCCAAATTTAGGTGCTACTGTTAGAGTTGAAGCAAAAAAGTTGAGCCCCAAAAAGTAGGGGGAGCACCCAAATTTAAAGTAGAGGCCTAGTTTTGGGGGCTAGTGCTGCAGTTGCTCTAAGGGCAGCTCCAGTCGTGAGTCGACTTTTCAATGAGAGAGAACACCACATCAGTAGAGAGAAAGAGTCGACTCCTTCAGTACAAAAAAAGTGGGTCCACATAAAAGATTAAAAAATGCAGCAACGCTGGTGAGGCCAGCGCACACGGACGGATCTCGGACCACGCCATGTCGAGAAGGAGGTCTGCAGCACCCAAAATTCATTTTTTTATTGGCAAGAGTCGACTCACAATCTTGCATCGACTCATTTTCTCTCTCTTCGACGAGTCGCCTTCTCCAGTGGTTGGGTCGACCCATGGCTGTGCCAGCTAGGACGATGAGTCGCTTTTGATTCGCCACTGGAGAAGCCCTAAGCCGTATTTTTCTGCCAGTCAGCAGTGTTTTTCTCTCTCGTAATAAATCAGCTAACAATATTTTCAACCATGATTTTTCAGATCAACAAGCTTTTAGAGAGGAAAAGTGGACTTTCGTAAAAATTAAAGGAGGTACCATGGACTTTTTCTAAAATTAGATCTAGATCTGTTTTGATAGAGCCGCAGGTGGTAAAGCTCTTCTGACTAGACCCTCACTCTACACTACTTCATCCGTCCCAAAATAATTATAGTTTTAAATTTTCATGTTAAAAATATAACTAGATTTTATATAAAATATGTGCAATATTTGTATCTCTAAATAAATTTATTAAAAAATTTAATTTAAATATCTTTTTGATGATTCTAATGTAACATAATATTAAATATTTTTAAATATATATTTAATCAAAGTTGTTTTATAGGAAACGAGAACCGTAATTATTTTAGTATAAAGTGCATTGTAGAGTTTATTCTAGAAAATTAGAGTAATTATTTCCAGTTAAAAATCAGCTTCGAGAGAATTTGGAGCTGTTTCTTAAACCATATTTTTTTCCAATCCATTCATTGCTTTTAACGAGAAGACTGCCACGCCACCGGCTATCCTCGTCGGCTCCTTCGCCTGGTCGTCGTCGGGCCCTTGGCCGGCGACGAACACCAATCAGGTGTGCGCGCCCCCTTCTCTTCCCTTCCTTTTGTGCGAAACCGCGCTCCAAACCCTATGTATTCGGATCTGTTCTAGTTACAAGTGTATATACATGTATGTATTATGCCTACTAAATTCGATTTTCTTGCAAAAAGAAAAACATTGGCTCTACATGTGTGCACCCTGATTTTAGGCATATAAAACTCAATTTACTTCATGGTCTTCTGGATCGATGTTCGACTGTGGCATGCTTTTGCAGCAATTGTGTTTGAATCTTAATTCCAGATTAAACTTTTTTTAGAAAACACGAAAGGATGGCATTGAAATTTAAGGCACCTGGCTACATTATCCTGAAAGAGGAAGCATGCTGCAACAAAGATAATGATAGTGGTAAAGATGGATCACTTCCAATAAGAAATAGGTATCCGCGGCAGCATCCTATCATTTTTTTTGATGTTAATGAAGGATACGATAGGAAGAAGATAAATGAGGTATGATAACTATCTATCCGTGTGATATTTCACTCCTATTTATATTTCTTCCCTTAGCACCTACTCTTGGCATTCTCTTTCAGTTCCTGCTGCAATGGTCTATTCCTATTGCCAAGTCCCGGCCAAATGACATAATCATCCCAGACCCTGCTCCCCAGGTTTGTTATCTTCATTACAGAAGTTGATTGAACATTCATTCCATTATATTAATTATTTCGTTTAATCATGTAATATTATAGGATAGTTAAAGTCTACTGTACATTGTTGTCATATAAGAACCTTGCCTAGGAACATGAATCACATGCCTGAACCATGATAGGCTTTAGATCCCCTCGTATTCTCTCTCTTCCCTTCTTGTTGCATGTTGGGTTTCATGGTTTTATCATTGCTGCTATTCTTATTGTCATATATGCACCTCCATGGACTTTATCTTGATGTGCTGTTTTATTTGACAACTTTGTAATTAGAGTTCATTCTTCTAAACATATCTCTACAGAAATAAACTTTGTAAAGACTTTCACAAGATCACCAGTTGTTTTGCAGGCTGTCAGAATCTAGTTGCATAGATTAGCATGTCTTCTGTTTGCCTTTGAGGTTAAACTTAGCATACTAAATATCATAAGACTATGCTTCCCCAAAAGTGCCGTGGTGTTATGGCGGGTGGGCTGGTTCTGGCCCTGGACGTGCTGCATCAGCAGCCTAGGATTAGTTCACAGTTTTTTCGTTTGTTCATGTTTGTTAGCATATAAGATTCATTAGTTACTAGGATAAGATTCTTAGTAGGTTTGTTGGGTGCTTTGTCTATAAAGGTATCCATAGGTAGCTAGGGAAGGCAAGCAGAAATAGATCCAAGAAGCAGCTCAGAGCCTACACACTCCACAGCAAGGTTGCTTTTTTTTTTGCACAAGTCTGTTCAATCTCTGACCTTGATGTTTGCTCCACCGAAGCGGGTGCCCTCCTCAGTCTTAGCCGCATCATCTGCACCATCATCATGAGATCCGGCAGGCTGGATTTTGATTCAAACAAAATGAATGAAGATATTATTCAAAAAAATTTAGAACTAAATACAACCCATTTTAACTTGTTGTACTTCATTCTTGGCAAACACACAGAAGTACGTGAGCTGAGAATTGGGGTCATGCGAAACCAGGTCCTAGCCGTTTCGAGTGCTAACATAAAACGTGAATCATTCTGGTTCTTGCTTCGTAGGCTGGAAATCTCATTTGGTATCGATTCTTAGGTATGCAAACACACCCTTAGCCTGCAAACTTCAGATCCTGGGACTGGGAGCTCGTACCATAATTTGTCTGTGGGCCCATACATATACAGTTCATGATCAACATTTTTTGTGTGATCTTCATTTTCTATCGTATAGCCTGAAGAATTTGACAGCTTTCTCTTTGATAATCCAGAGCAGAACAATTGGTGATTTTAATGCTTGTTCCATGCACTTTATAGTCAAATGCATTTATAATAGCTGGGAGCAAGAATAAATGAACCAGTGTAAAGTCTACTTTAAAATATAGAAGTGCGAAGCCATTCATGACTTGTACCTTTGAAGCGTCTAGATTATAATGTTTGATTACAAAGCTTGTGGAATCAATATAGATGTATATAAATTGTATGTGATTGTATGTTTAGCTATTTTTGTACACTGTTCTATTGTCTTACAACTCATATTGTATAATTGCAAATTTCTCGTTGAAACAATTCTTTGCATCATATATCTCTTCTACCATTGGTTATATGAGATACAGTAGACCTATGTTGATGATATATTGTCTTTTGTGTTTATTTTTATTCTACTTATACATCAGCTTGTATGTCATGCAGGTACCCCGTGTGGAGGTCTTGGAACATGTTTCATCTATCCTCAAGGAATATGGGTTTAATCCTACTGGAGAAATCATGGACACTATAAACCTGTACTAGTCTTTATGTTGTTTCACACACAAAAATTCTATGCAAACACATGTTTAATCTGCTGATTTTTTTTTCTTCTTGAAGCCGGCCTTATGACTGCAAAATGTCAGACACAGAGACATGCAACAAAGGTGCGCAGGCTCAAGTTATTCTTTTTTACATTTAACAAAATGAGTCCTAACCTCTACTTTCTTTTTTCATGGAGAGCAGGGCTTATAAATCCAAACATGGCAGTTATGGAATCAGATAATCTGCACGCTGCAGAGGAAAAGGTAAAAATAATCGAGTATTACTGTATTGGAGCATCATTGTCTGCTTCTTGTCGTGCAATGTCCCTATTGTGATATCTAAGTACATAAGATGTTGTTCACACAAATAGTATTGTGTGCTACTGATGCAGCCAAGCAGGGCAGTAGTCAGATAAGCCACTTGCATGATTAGTTTGTTCTCAAGTTATGTACTTATATTTGCTTGCTAGTTGTCGATTGTTATGGGCTGGTGCATATAAGGCACACCAATCTCTCTTTGTTAGAAAGGCAAAGTTGTTCTCAACTTCCTATCTCTAGTCTTCGATTGGTCTCTACATATTTTTCTGTTTTGTACATTTACATGTTCATGCAAACTATTTTATGCCAGGGTATTGTTCTAGAACTTATTGCCCTGTGAACAAATCTGAAAGTAATTGCTAAGTTATAAACAAAATGTCTTTGCTTTAGTTACATTATGATAACATCTAATTTTCTTTCCTCTTTGGTGGATGCATAATCTTGCGATAACAGTGCTTGGTCTTGTTTCGGGTTAGAGTGAGGGTGTTCGCTAATATTGTGGCAGCAGAAGAACAATAGCTATAAGAATTCTGCTGTTTACCTGTTTGATTTTTTAAAGTTTTTAAAATGGTCTAAAATTCCCAAGTTGAGAAATCTGTTTTTTAATTGCACCAAATACAGATGGCCTACTGCAATGCCACAGTAGTTCAATTACGATTGAACTCTTTCATGCTAATGTGGAGACCAGTGTGTTACCCATCAGGTCATTTACCAAGGAAAATGAGTAACTGCAGCTACAAAAAAAATGATATGAAATGATACAAGTTGTGAAATTAAACTAGCGCTAGGCCAAAACTCTATTGGCCTTGGCCATAATTAGCTTAGTAACATAGCTGGACTGAGATATCAACACTGAACTCGAAATATGGGGCTTGCATGTTATTGTTATTTCGACGGCCTTAGTATTCTTGAACGATTTGTTGCATCTGAGGTTTGTTTGGTGCTTGTGAGAGATTCTGATAAGAAGTAGCAGTATAATATCATGTTTAGAGGCAATAACAATATTATGTTTCATTTCTATGCTTTTGCCGTACTTTGTGCTGGTTCAACAGCTTATGATGTTGCTTAAGCATGCTACTTAAGTACTGCACTGTAGTAACATATCTAAAGGAATATCGTTATTGGGTGTTGACATACATCTCAAGCGTGAGGTGCTGGCTAATATGCTGTTTCTGGTTTTCTGAAGCTGTACCTTTATTGAAATATGTGACAGGCTGTGACAGCGACAAAGGAAGTAGGCAGAGGATGGGATCCAACATATATGAGGAGAAGTTTTTTCCCATATTGGAGATCAGTGTTACGAACCAGGTGTCGTTGGAGGTTGATTCCAGCCTATGCAGAGGGATATACTAGGCCTGTGCTTGATCTTCAACATTTCCGTGCCTCTCGGAGCAAGTCATTGGCCAATGGATCTACTCCAACTCCAAATCATAAACTTGGTCTGGTGGGAAGAATCTCACCACTTCCAAGCAATCAACCCAGAAGGGCTTTTAGCACTGCTGCCATTAGTGCATTCAGGCTCTTGAAGATGCTAAAGTATGCATGAGTAGAAAGGCACGTCACAATTTTTGGCTCCCTACACCAAGTTTTCTAAACGTGTCCCACAAATAAATTGAAGGAAGGAATTATTAAGGAAACCACACACTTGTCTTTAATTAGTAAGACTATTCATTGATGTCTATTAAATACATTATACATATTAGGGCAGTCCCAACGGTAGAAACCAGACACATATTCCATGATACCACGTCAGCAATAGAAACTATCTCACACAATGGAGAGTATGTTCTAGTAATAAATATTAGTTATTTTTCTCTCTCTTATCTCTTCCTTTCTACTCCAAGCAAATCAGATGGAGAAGGAGCACACAGCAACTGCTCGTTTATCTTCATTCTCCACCAACCAAATCAGATGAAGAAGTAGCACACAAGCGGGAATGCATGCAGAGCCAACAAGCGGAGGTGCGGGCGGGTGCACGGGCCACGCAGCGCTGACAAGCGCACGCGGGCAGCCGCATGGGGCAGCCAGCACGCGAGCATGTCGCCGGTGACCGCACGCGAGCGCAGACCCGGAGGACGGAGGCGCAGGCGGGCGCGTGAGTTACTGGGGGGCGAGCGCACAGCACGACGAGCGCGGTGGCGTCGATGGCGAGCACGGCGCTGGACGGGCGAGCGAGCGCGCAAGATGGCATGGGCGAGCGGCGCCAGCGGACAAGTGCACACGACCGCGGAGGCCCGGGCGGGCGAGCGAGCGCACAGGACGGCCGGCGAGTCTGGACGAGCACGAAGAAGGATCCGACGAGCACTTCCTGTTCCATCTCGGGCTAGAAATCACTGGTTTCTTCCCAACGGTGAGATGGTCGTTTCTTCTCGCCTCGATTCAAGAGTAGACGTGGTTTCTCTGGGAAGAAACGGTTTCTACTCCCTCCGTCGCTGAAAGAATCAATTTCTAGAGTTGTCCTAAGTCAAACTTTTTAAACTTTGACCAAATTTCTAGAAAAAAATGCTAAGATTTATAGTATCAAATTAGTATTATTAGATTCATCATAAAATATATTTTCATATAATGTGTATTTTATATTATAGATGTTGTTACTCTTTTCTATAAAGTTAGTCAAACTTTAAAAAGTTTGACTGGCACGGATTTTAGGAATTGATTCTTTCAGGGACGGAGACGGAGGGAGTATTATTTTTCTTCTTCTTCCTCATTAATCAGGCTGTCATCTCAGCATTTTTGCCTAGTTGGCAAGTTATTAAATGAAGATAGAAATCATCATTAATATTCATTGGGACTGCTCTTATAGCTACTATAGGAGATGGGAGCGGGCAGCGGGCCGTGGCCGTGCGATTCTGGACGGCAGCTGCCGTGGATCAGGTGTCTTGCAGTTGCAGGAGCACGGCGCGGCGCGCCCAGAGTGTCCAGCGCCAGCCGCCAGGTAGCCGAGGCGGCCAGGCCTGAGGGGCACCAGCGCGCCGCTGCGCCCGCTCCACAATGGAGGCAGAGCAGAGGGGCACGGTTAGGGGGCTTTGGCCCTTGCGGCGGAGAACGGAGGCGGTCGAGGCGTGTCAGGTGAGGACGTGACAATTACTAATCCACTAGAAACTGATGGCGCGGCAACTCCGCGCCCCTACTGTATGTGGTCAGTGTAATTAGAAAATGATTATTTCTGGTATCGAATAGGTTTAGAGCCTCTCTGAAAGTCCACTAAAACTAAATCTCCTGTTTTCTTAAATATAAATCCACACTAAATCGTTTTCTCCTAATAAGGTACGGCATCCCTTAATCCTGATAAATTCCTCTTCTTTACAGCTAATACAAGTCAGAGAAATTAGCTACAGCCTTGCATCTTCTTGCTATTTGGTTCCCTCTGAGTTTTGCTCGTGATGAGATTTTGGCATGCCATTGTATAACCTATTTAGGATTATGCATAAAAAGTTATAACTTGACATTGTGAGTCATAATTTATGGGCTATAAAAGCATTTGAAACTTGGTTTAACAAAGATTATGTGTTGCTCGACAATAAATGTGTCTAATCCACCTCCGGACCACATGCATGTAAGAATTGCTTCCTGCGGCTTGTCAAGATTTGTATGGCCATATTCAGTAGTCTGCTCAATCAATAAGAGAGGCACCAGCTGCGTGTGTGTATATTATTTTACACAAGCTAGCTAATCCTCTAGGAATGAGATCCTCTGAAGTCTGTCTCCATGACTGCTCCCAGCAGTCACTCAATCGTTGCCGTTCATTGTCATCCAACGGAGCTGCTGAACCCAAGTATTCTACTCGTTCTCAGCATGGCCCGTCAAACGTAAAACGTAGCGGGTAGCACCTGCCGAGAGCTCTCCGCGATAGGGGAAATCGCCGCCACCTTCTTCTGTATGATCCAACGCCATCGCCATCCCGTCGCAGAGAGCCGCGCCATCGCTATCGCCTCGCCCAGAGCCACCCCGTCGCCGTCCCTTCGCTGCGGGCTCCCTCGTCGAGCGTCTCGGCGTCATGGACGCTGCCAGCCTACAACGTTTCAACCTCGACCACGTCCTGCGCGCCTTCTACCCATGCAGAACTCGACGACTTGCTGCAGACACGGCTGCTGACCTGCACGACACCGCCAAGCTCGGCAAAGAGAAGCGGAGCAGGTACAACTCGTGACAGGTGGTGCTCTCAAGGTAGACCACCATGCTGTCGCCACATGCGACGGCACGGTAGTCGTAGCAGAGATTGTGACGGCGCGACGCTTACAGCTAAATGCTGAGGTGGAGGAGAGAGAAGACGAGAGATAGTAAAAGCGGGCTGCAAGTTTATAGCCAGCTCAGACACAAAAACCAAAAAAATCTGTGAGACAGACAAGTGGACTATGTATTAATAATGATGAGATAACCATTATATGAGCGGGCTACAACAAGGCTGTAAAGAAATCTTACAGCCAGCAGCTGGCTGTATTATAATACTTGCTCTTAAAACGTTGTTCCACATAACTGAAGACGCTAACGGCGATTTCACCATGGGTACAGGACCTTTCTCCTCCTCTTCTGCGATGCTCCTTCTCTGGCGATACGTGGCTCGGCAACGACGAAGACAAGGACAGAGGCGAGCTAGCATGGTTGCTTTGGGCTGAGATGGGCTAAGGCCCAACGCATGGAAGCCTGATGGGAGCCATTAGCCGTTGTATCTTTAGCGAATGGTCAGATGTCCATGACTGCAGGGTGAAGTCAATGAGAGTGACTGCAGAGGATCTCATTCCAATCTTTCTACGGGAGCATGCTGGACGTGAGTTGCGGTTAGCCGGCCATGCATGTACTGTACGTGTATGTATGAATAACAATACACGGCACCTTAGGGGGTGATTGGTTGCCCCGACGGTGGCATACTAGTGCTCATCCGGTATGACGCTGTGCACCTAGCCCGTGTTTGGTTCCTCAACTTGTATCGTTTTGGTGTATCTTCTCATTCTCTTTTCCCCCTCCGTCCCGGCTGAGGCCGTCTTCTCGAGTCGAGCTTCCCTCGCCATCCCGGACGGTGCGCTCCTTGGCGGGAAGGGGAGGCGCGAGCGCGGGAGATTGGAGCGTCCCAGCGCGCGCGCGGGTGGGTGCTAGGGTTACCTCCCTCATTTGGCGCCTCTCCTTCCTCTCCTCTTCCGGTGCGGTGAATCTTCTTCCTCCTTCTCAGCCTCCCTCCGCCATCATCGTCGTCGATCTCCGGCGGACCGTTGGTGGTCCTCCCTAGATCGCGTCGGTATACAAGTCACCTCCCCCTCCCCCTCCCCTCTCCCCGTGTATGAGCTAGGGTTCTTGATGTTACCCGTTTAGATCTGTGCGATGTTTGTGTAGATCTACCAATCAACTTGTGATTTCACATGTTTTACATTCAGATCTGTGCGGTGCTTGTGTAGATCTACCAGTCAACTTGTGATTTCACATGTTTTACATTCAGTCAACATGTGGTGGTCTGCTCTTGCACTTGCACATGATGATGCTTTGATTTATTACAAACTGAGCAAAGTGCCTATGGTTGATGATGTGAATGTAACTTTAGGCGCTGGAGGAGCACCTTTGAGTGTGGCAGCCGCGCCTTGTTTATCTTGGGATGCCTGAACTTTTGCTTGCATCCTCTAATCTGTACTGATAAGTAGCATTGGTGAATTTCTAGGGCAACCAATCACCCCCGTAATAAGCACTGAGACCTATGGCACTTTGCAATGATGTGTTCTTTCTTCTCTTACATTTTTGTGCGGTTAATTGAACTTTGGTGCTATCGAATTGCCAATGATGATATCTTATTTCCATATCAACTGTGTTACCAAAAATTGATGACCTTGAGCTTGTGTTGAGGTACTGAAACTTTGTTTCTTATGCTCCAAGATCAAGGTCAACCAAGGAGCATCTTATATCCGAGGCCAATTTGTTCAATACTATATTATTTATTGCTATGGTTCAGTCTTTGTTTTCGCTGGTGACTATAGTGGTAACCTCACCAAAATCATACATGTGTGCTCACACCTTATGTCATGCACCAAACCAAACACGGCTCGTCACACCAAGTCATACCACAAAACCGTCCAGACAAGCAACCAAACATGATTCCTATGATCCAGTATGCTACACTCATTTGCAACCAAACATGCGAAGGTGCATGGTCTCATCTGGAATGGTTTGAGCCTGCACAGGCCCTCCATCCGGAATGGCAGACCAAGGAGCAACCAATCACACCCAGTTTCTTGGTTTGCCTTGATGAAATGATCGGTATGTGTTCTTCCAGAAGCTTCTTGAGGGATGCGGAGGTCTGTGCACTGCTTCGTTGGTTGTCGATGATGTCCGGCCGTCGAGGGAATAGAAGGGGGATTTAGCAACGGGACGACGAGCGACCGAGACGTGGTGAGCGATATCATCAGGAAGTCCCTTGATATCCCTAGTTTCTTTGATTATATCATGAGGTGGACAACCCGATGTAATTGAATACGTGAATCAACGGTCAGGAATTCGGGGTGACGTGGCCCAATTCCGGCTCGGGAATTGTCTGCAGGTTTCGTCATGTAGGGATTGTTTCAAGTCTGTGTTTAAAAATCCTTAGATGCGCCTATTCATCCCCTTCCTTCTTTAGTCATTGTAGATCCTTTCACTTACTTAGCGTGTTTCCATTAAATACTTGATAAGATTTTAAAACCACAATAGTATCTTTAAGTTTTCTAAAAAATCATTAAAAAAATCTAGAGATAGATAGGGATACAACAAATCCCAATAAAATATTTAAAGCTCGTGAAAAAAATCTTTAAAAACAATTTAGGGGATTAGATAAGATGTCTGGTTTTAAATAAATAAGTTCATGAAAACATCTTTAGAAACTATTCAAGGGATCGGATAAGATATCTAGTTTAAAACACCGAGAAGGAAACAAATTCATGTTGGTAAACGGACTTTTTCCTCCACGGTTCGAGCAGGCGTTCATGCCCCCACCTGCAATCCTATCTCTATCCATGAAAAAGTTCATTTTAGCTCTCGAACTATTGTTGTAGTCTGATTTTTGCTCATTAAACTTCAAAATAAGATATCTTAACTCCTAGAAATGCCCAAATGCCTCCCTGACCTGTTTTGAAGTGGTTTTGAATATGGTTTCTTGTGTTGTTTTTACTTAATTTTGGTAAAATCTTGATAAAGTTTTTAAACTACAGAAATGTCTTTATGCTCCTAAAGTTTTCAAAAAAAATCCTAAACGTAGATAATGATATGATGAGCCCAATAAAATATTTAGAGCTCACAAAAATATCTCTAGAAGCTTTTAAAATTAAAATGGAAAAAGTGTGTAGAAAAATCTAGAAATTTCCAACAACATTCTTGTTGATGTATAAACACATTTTAAAAACTTTCCACCACACAAAACATAAGGTGCAACCAACACGAAGCATGGCATGATGAATGCATTCAACATTGATGTATGTTGCACTAGTTGCATTGCATCTCATATTTTTGGCATGCAAAGTTTAAAACACATTTAGACTTTGTCAGAATATTATTTAGAATTACCAATTTTTTGGATGTTTTTCTCACTTTCCTATATCTAAATCTATTTTTGTTTGAGCTTATAGAGACGAGCTCTAAATATCTTATTTGGATTTTTCATATCCCAAACTATCTATGTGGGTTATCTTGGAATTTATAAGCTTAGAGACATTTTCATTGTTGAAAAATCTTGTCAAGTATTTACAAAAAAAAAGAATTTAACTAAAAAAGACAAAACTACTTTGAAAACCACTCCAACCAGGACGTAATCTAAACAGTTTTGATAGGTCAGGTCTTTATGAGGTAAGATATTTGCTTTTGGAGTTTTAAGAGGAAAACCAGACTACGTCGATTTATTTTTTCCCTCCTCTCTAGGCTTGGTATACAATAAGCGTCGTGTGTAGCAGGTGTCAACAACAGTATGTAACTGGATGTGGAATGACTCGGATGACAAAAACATATTCACTGGTGCAAATAAGCATGCACTACAAGGAGACATCTGTTCGCTTGCTTATCTACCGAATCTGCTAGCTATTTAGCAATGTTTTTCTCTCATAATTAATTAGCGAACAATACTTTTTGTCATGGCTTGCTAATGCCCTAGCTAGATATAGTGTCGTAGGCCAAAGGCCATGCTGTGGCGGCATTGGATTTAAATGTTTTTTCTGGACAATCTAACTTTGTTTTTGGCGATATCACCGTGTCAATTGGTTGATAGAATTCATACATTCAGCTCAAGAACAAAGAAAGAAAATTCTTGACCCCAACGATGAACTAACAAGAAAATCTCCGGCCCTGGCAGCTCCATGTAGGGGTGTAGGACGTATGAACCAAACGAAATGCGGCCTGACGGGCATTCGATCGATAGTACTAGACGCATTGCCATTGCCAGCAATATGGATAAGCATATCGACCAATAGTTCACATGCGTAGTTAGGATTATACGGCCAAACGAGTTGAGAGCAGCCGCCCACGACGACGCTTATATTAGTTTGGACAAGGTGAGGGCACGACCTGTGCTCTCGTCGTCAGTAGTGACGCTTTAATTTCATATTTTCAAGGGAAAATATGCCAATATGGTCGTCACCGAGTAGTACTCTGATAGTCTGATGTGGTTAATTGCCTTTCATTATCAGCGTCAGTTTGCGTTCTCTAAAAAATTATCAGCGTCAGTTTCCGATACGGATGATGCACTAGTCCTAACCAAAGTCGCCTCCATCTAGAAGACCCTGAAGAATCACATGCCCACATATCAACCCTATATTTCTTCAAAAAAAATCAGCCATATATTTGCCTTATCCATGTATATAGTAGCAAATTAACTTGTGAAACAGGAAACCAATATTCTATATGCTTAAAAATAACTAAAAATAAAGCAATCCTATTTTAAGTTAACACGCTTTGGTGCAAGATTATGTATCCTGCAGTCTACTTTCCAAGCCAACCAAACAAGTCGACAACTAGAGGAGGAAAAAGCAACCAATAATGTGACAGCGTGTTTCGTCCCAACAGCACCCTGAACACCTCAACATGTGTTACCCGTAACACAACAGTAAACATCATCTTATTCACATCAACTGCTCCACTTCTTCCTCGGACAAATTCCCAAGTGCATACATGCTGCTATGACCGGTTTAGTATGTAGAAACATAACAAAATATTTCCGTCAACAATGGAGTCGCCAAAAGGAGTATTGATGTGACAATGTAAGAGATCTTGCCCCATTTTCAACCGAAATCCATGAAAAATAAGCCTTCAAGCAACATCACTTTTCTTTCTTTTTTCTTAAAGACTCCCATAGTCCCATCCATATTGGATCGGAAGTTTCGGTCAAGTACACGGGACATTACAGTTGTATCAAAATTTATCATTATCTTGTTGTTGACTCTGTTGAGGCTTGGAGTCTTGGGCTAATCTTTAGCCTACAAGATGGAGGGCAAAGATTAGCCTCTTAGAATGTTTGATACCCTAGACTAAAAGCTGGCTATGGCTAAAAGGTGATATTTGACTATTTGAGTCCTCCATAACACCTTTTAGCCCTCCCTAGGCCACCTTGAAAGGGCTAAGGGCACTCACAATGTAAACTCTATCATAAAGTCTAAAGTTATTTATTACCTCGAACAATGTGGACTTAGAGTCTAAATAAGACTTGGAGACTTACTTTTTCTACCTCTTTCTTTAATAAATATGCTGCCACATCAGCAAAATACCATAAATAATATATAATTAATTGTCTTGGACTCTGTGATAGAGTCTTGCATTGTCAGTGCCCTAAGGCCTTCCCCAACACGGTAGACTGGCTAGTAGTCCTAGATGTATAGATAGGCTCGGATGCCACCATGCACACAAGATAGATGCCCACAGTTGTCTCGACCCACAGTTGTCTGATGTGTTTGTAGAAACTATACTCCTTCAATACCTATAAAGAAAGTCGTTTTGATATGATTTAGGTTAAACATTGAGAATATAAATCATGAATAACTTTTATGTTGTTGAATTTAGAAATATGAAAACCATATGAATAAATTTGTCTTGATAAATACTTTCATAAAAATATATATACTATTTTTTGATAAATATTTTTATAAAAACATAGAGTCAAAGTTAGATTTTGAAGATTTTATCGTTGTTGGAGGGAGTAAGTAGTTAAGGTGAGAGAAGGTGGTCCACTTATAAAAGTAGGATGAAGGAGAGAAAATGGTGATTGGCTTGCATTGAATGACTAGTGGTCTCAAAGTTTTCATAGTTATACGAACTACTCTCTTTGTCTCAAATTAACTGACTAAATATATATTAAAAATATTAATACTTATGGTACATAGTTAGTATCACTGGAAGATTTTCTAATCTAGTTTTTTAATAAATTTATTTAAAGATATAAATATTGTATATTTACTTATAAATCTAGTCAAATTTGTGATACAAAAATCCAAAACAATAATTATTTTGAGATAAAGGGAGTACTTATACAGAGACCGGCTCTATTAGCTTGCAGTGATCATGCCCTCCTCTCCTTTGAGCCCTGTCACAATCTTTAAGGATTAAAAGGGGAGCGCTAATCTTTAGCCCATTGAATCTAAACAAGTCCTAAGGGGTGTTTGGTTAAGTTATTAAAATTTAACAAGTACCATAGTATTTTTGTTTTATTTGACAATTAGTATTTAATTATAAAATAATTAGGCTTAAAAGATTTGTCTCGCAAATTACTCTTTAGCTACGTTTTTAGTTTCGTAAATAGTCTATATTTAATATTTTATACATGTGTTTAAACATTTGATTTAACCGGAGTTAAACTTTACCGGAGCCTAACACACACGAGTGGTCAAAATTTACTATATACCACATCCGTTTTATTTATCAACATAACTTTTTATATTAAAGGAGAAAAAAACTACTTCCAGCCGTTCCCACTGGAGGCTTGAGCTAACCTAACTTTCCAGTCCCCGGGTTGGAAAGACAGGTCCCCAACTACCTGGCATTAAAATGTCCAAGCAAAGCATACAGGATAAGCTAGCTAGCTAATCCATCGTACGAACTTGGAATATTTTTCAGTGCCAATTGTGCAACAGGATAAGATCACATTGCACATGCACAGTCATCCTCCGGCCCCACTCCCTCTCTCCCCTTCCCCCACACCAAACCTAGTATTATAAAGTAGTATAATTATCACATTTGCTCACATTGGAGATGCAAGTGTGAGGATAAGGGCATCAATCGAAGAGCAAAAACTAAGGATTAATAGCCAGCATAGGATCCCTCAATCACCACCCCTTGTCTGTTCTGTTCTCACTCTGACTCAAAACTACTCGCCAGGGTAACTCAAAAAACAATTCTTGGCTGAGCAATCACGCGCGGACCAGATCATGTTATTGTATTTGGCAGAGCCGTCAAGAAAGATGTTGATTCACGCACCGATGATCAGATCACCCACCAAAGCGAAGCAAAGGAATTCCACGCTATTTTTGGCAGTGACTTTGGATTAGTTTATGTGGCAACTCGTTGCTGTTCTCCCCATGTTTGGCGAAACCGGGGGGCGTTTGCCTCGAAATTATAGGAGCCTTTTCGCTGTCGATCCACGCACGACGCACCACGCAGAACGAAGGAAACAGGGATGGAGATGGATGGATCCACCCGTTGCTTTTCCAAAAACAAAGATCACCATACTAGCTGCAAAGTGACTTTCGTCGTTGTGATCAGATCAGACTTTGATCCTCACTCATTGGCAGCTTCATCTCTCCAAAGCATAGCAGTATAGCACTGGCCGCGGCCAATTGGCAATCAGCCTGTGGCACAGTGCAATCATGGGATACCCCATCAAGCAGATCACACCACACTACCACAGCAGCAAGTTAATCAAATGAATCAAAGGCAGGCAGCTAACCACCATGATCATCATTTGTTAATGATACCCCCAGGTTGTTAGGTCAGTCGAAGCACTTGTTCTGAGGTCAAAGAAAGCCAGGAGGCTAGGAGGATGAACACAACAAACTTGGATCTTATACACCGGAACCATATTATAGTAAGTGGATACTACATCTCTACTGGCCAAGAGGCTAGGCCAAAGCTGGAAGCAAACCTGCGGCTGCTAATCACTACCATCAGTACTGCTGCTATTGTGGAGATCAGACAGTGAGAAGGACCTCGGAGATCTGAAGCTCCCAAGGCCATTCCTCCTATGCATGCCAACGCCGCCGAGCCTGGTGGGCGGCAGTGGCAATGCCGGTGCGTCCCTGACGTTCTTGCCGCGGTGCGGCAGCTGGCTGTATTCCACGTCGTCGTCGGAGTCGTCCTCCTCGCCCTCGTCCCCCTCGGCGACGGCGTGGTCGGGGCCCAGGAGCGGAGGCAGGTAGGTGGCCGTGGCCAGCGAGCTGCAGGAGGCTCGCCTGGACCAGTTGGCCAGGATGCGGCGCCGCTTGTTGAATGGGTTCTCCGGCTTGGCCAGCAGCTCCTTGGCCGCCGCCACCGTCGACGTGGCCTCCGCCAGGCTGGTGAACGACTTGGACTTGCCGGAGTAGAAGCTCGAGAGGCCCTTCCTGATCAAACAAATTAGAAGTCTTTTGAGTTACCATGCGCAATTTGAGGCGATTTTGGGTGAAAGCAGTCATCTTTTTCCCTCCGCTCGCTGTTACAAAAAGGGGGAAATCCATGGACTGCATGCTTAGCAATGTTGCTAGCCCCTCAGCCCCAGAAAAAAAATCATCTCCTTTTCAATTAAAAAGATCCCATTTTGCAAAAGCAAGCGAAATCGCATGAGCGATCCAAAAGAAAACGAAAGCTTTATGAACTCACTTGATAGGCAAGGAGTCCTCGAGCGCATCCAAGCAACCGAGCGCATCACCATCCTTGAGCTTGCTCTCGACTTCCTCCTCCCCGTCGTCCTCGCCGGCCTCCGACGACGAGTTCTCACCGATCGACGAGCCCGACGGCGACGGCGCCCCGATCGACGAGGTATCGGTCAGCACCTCTTCCTCCGCCTCCTCCTGGACCTCCTCTATGAAGAACCCGTCGCTTCTCCTCTTCCCGACCGCCTCCTCCTTCTCATGCCCGCCGCCGCTCCCCTTCCCGGATCTGGGGAAACCGAAGGCCGGCCGCACCTCCGCCACCGCCGTAGGCATGTCGCCTGAGCCGCGAGATTCGACGGTCCGGGCGTTGCCAGTGTGTGTCTGGAGTAAATTGAGGAAATCTCGGGTGGATTGGATATGTGTGTCCGTCCAAGAACAGGGACAGGAACACAGCTTGTATGAGAGAATCACAGAAGAAGGGGGAAAGAGAGAGAAGAAGCGGAACGCAGGAGGCAGGAGGATAGGATAAGAGCAAGGACCAGGACGCAACCTGGGTGCGCGGGGTCTTTGTAGGCTGAAAGAGGCCGCAAAGCCGCAGGATCCTCTGCAGCCAAATCACAAGATAACGCGCGGTGTGTGTGCTATTGCGCAATTGATTGTGACCGTATCCCAATCTATCAATGCCATGTCTCAAGATAATTCTACCACCGCATCACGTAGTCAGTATCATATAAAAAATGAGAGGAAGTAATAATTGATAGCAAGTATCTCAATACTATCCTGATAGATTTTCTTATCATGTTTTACTTACATGATGTTAGATTTTTTTTTATCATGTTTTACTTATATGATGCACCAAGTAGCAGCCAACGAATGGAAGTAATGATTATGGTGTTAGTTGCCGCATCTCATCTCAAGGTAGAAATCTAAGGTCACAATCTTACATTGTGACTAGGAACCGATAACTTGTATCAGAATGTGTCATCACGGAATTATGTTAAAAATACTCACTCCAAATGTAGATGAAACTATATTTGGCGTCCGTCGCATATCCTTGTGACGTAGCTTTAGCCACACCAAAAGTGTGACGACGTATAAAACGAGCGCCACACTTTTTGGCAATCAAATACACTAGTGGCAAGAAGAGCAAGTTCAGCAAGCCACATGCCTAGAAGTGTAGCAAATTATGCCCTAAAGCTCGGTGCAATATGCAGTATAGGGAAGTGGTTTTGGGTTCTATCTAGATCCTTTTTATCTTGGCTTTTTATCCATCCCTACCTGCTAGCCATACCTATTGTGAACAAACTTATCAAAACTGTAAATTCTAGATCAAATTGTAAGCTTTTGGTTAATATCATATCCATAAAAAATCATAAGTGGATCTAGGGCGCCAGGGCTGCCCGTGATGAAGCCCTAGTCCTTGGCTATAAACTCCATACAAACTTATTTCATCAGCTATAAAATTTAAAGAGAAAAAATTGACTTAGTTTTTTACTACATAGTTTGGCTCGAGGTTTAGAAGATTTCTGAATCTGTCTCTAACCATAGAAATATAGACTACAGTGAAAGGCTTATTGAATCGGATCCCTTTGTTATTGACATCATAATGACATAAGATCTTATGGAAAAATGTTTTGTTCGTTTGGGCTTATCAGTCGAATCTGTTAACTATTCAGCAGTGTTTTTCTTTCACAATAAATCAGTTAATAATATTTTCTACCACGGCTTATCAATCAAACCGCGATGATTTGTGACACATGCATCTTTTTTTTGAGAAAAATGGATAGGACCATAGTAAGCTTTTAAGGGCATTCACAATGCAGACTCTATCATAGAGTCTAAAGTTATTTATTACCTCGAATAATGTGGACTTAGAGTCTAAATAAGACTTGGAGTCTTATTTTTTCTACCTCTTTCTTCAATAAATATGCTGCCACATCAGCAAAATATCATAAATAACATGTAATTAATTGTCTTGGACTCTATGATAGAGTATTGCATTGTGAGTGCCCTTAGACTCCAAGTCCACATTATTCGAGGTAATAAATAACTTTAGACTCCATGATAGAGTCTGCATTGTGAGTGCCCTAAGGCCAGGCTCAGTGGGAGTTTCATCTGAGTTTCATTCACATTAAATAGGCTGCCACATATGCATTTTAGATGACATGGCAGTGTATTTAAGAAGAGAGAGAAGAAATGAGTTTCATCTAAATGAAACTCTCTTGGCACAATTACCAACTCTCTATGAGTCTTGAAATTAAATGCCTATGAAACTATGGAATGAAACTTTCCATTGAGAGTGAATGTTTCATCCAAGTTTCATTTCATTTCTATGACATGGCAACCTTGGAAACAACGCTATGAAACTCTCCACTGAGACTGGTCTAATGGTATCTCCAAAAAACCGAAGTGTTTCAGGTATCCCAGACATCCGGAACCCTGTTCTTGGGCGACGCAGAGGATCCGAGTGCCGTTGGCCCATACGGATGAGCCTCTCCCTCCCTCGCGTGGCTAGTGGACCGCGTCCACCCGCGCCCCGCCGTGTTCCTTCCTTCCTTCCTTCCTTCCTGTGGGTGACTGGGCTAGACGGACCAAGGAAACAGCAGGGCCATCCCTATCCGTTACTGTTAAGAGTCTCGGCCGGAGCGGTCTCGCCGACTGACCCCCGGGCCCCGCCCCTTTGGATAGACGAGGGCTGGCGAGCTGACGAGGTGGTGAGGTGTTTTGTTTGACACGTTCCTGATCCCCTCGCGCGTTTGTGGTGGTGGCGGCGGTGGACCTGTCAGATCACCTGTGGTCCGTGTGGAGGCTGGCGGGGGCGGGGGCGGGGGCGGGGGCGGGGCAGAGGCCAGCCCGGACAGCCGGAGACGAGGTTGCCGGGACCGGGAGCAGAGCGACTCTTCAGCCCACGAGCCACGACTCTCGCTGGTAGACTGCTCGCGTGACGCACGCCTGATGAGTGATGAGTCTTTGGCTCGCGCCTTGGTTGTTCGCCGCGGCGGCGTCCGGAGTCCAAACGAGCCGGCTGCCTGCCAGCGATGTGGATTAGTAGTGCTCTAAACAGAAGCTTTTCACGCGAATACTATGCGGGAACGTGATATGGAGTTGTCATGGACAAAACATTGCCTGCCGCCTTGTTTAGATCACCTCAAAATCTAAAAAAAAAATCAAGAATTTAACTAATTTCACACTCTAATTTATGAGACGAATCTTTTAATTCTACCTAGTTTATATGTAAATAGTAATTATTAAATATAAATGAAAGTGGTGCAGTATTAAAATAAAAAAAAATTCAGAACGCCGCTGCCGCTGCCGCTGCCGAGGCCGGGGAGAGTTGCTGCCGTTTCGTCGCGAGCGCGGCGAGACAAATCCCTGTGACGTACCGCTGCATCGTCGGTTAGCTTTTCCTGCAATCTTCTCCTGGCTGTTGCTATGATGCCAATGAACATTCCTGCAGAGTCTATGTGCTGGCCGCTCAAGCTAGGGCGTTTGTCCGACCAGTCCATAAACTATTTAGGCCCTGTTTACTTTCTAATTTTCTTTTCATAATTTATTTATAATTTATAAGATGAATCTTTAAAGCTAATTTTAGCATATAATTAAATATTAAATATTAAATAAAATAAAAATACTATAGTAGCTAAAATCTAATTTTTTTCGCGAACTAAACAAACAAGGTTTTACTAATTCGCAAGCACCGTAGGCCCCTCCTACCGTGTGGATTTCGGAGCCGATCGATGAGCGAGCTGCCAACCAGCAGACGGGCCGGCGGGTGGGGATAATCCTTGCATTTTTGTTTGCAACGATAAGGTTAGAGATAATCCTTGTGTACACGCCGGTACGACTTATGCTTGCTCTCGCTGTCGGCTGCACCAACACTACTGTCGGTTCCCACTAAAATAGGAGTACACGGTCTTTGTCTCAACTCCTAAGCATATCCCTTCCCTAGTGACTGTGGTGTATACTGAACATAAATGGACCGTACGTTCATGTTTAAGGCTAGGTTTAGTTGGATCCGAAATGCACACTCACGCACTATCCTATCTGCGTCACGAGGCAGTATTTTTTCCTTTGGAATACACAGGTGCTATGGGACGCATAGTCTAGGACTCTAGGTGGATGCGCTTCAATTCGGACACATCTAGCTAAGAACAAGTGCTTATTTATAGTATAGCTAGAATAAGTGGTTCCCTAGCGTTGATCGCTCCACTGATGAGATGAAATGGAGCCTAGAGGTAGGACGGATTAGGACTAGGACAAGGGAACCACACGCACGCACTTGTGCTGTTGACCATCGTCCGCCCCACAAGCCCGTCTTCCGATTCCATCCAAAAACTCATAAAAGAGATTAGATCTCCCGCTTTGAGTTAAGGAACCTGCCTTCTGCTATAACCGCGATCAATGTTAATTTCTGCCACCTAATAAATTTGACGATATATGGTTTTGACCCTGTGCTGCGGACGAGTGGTCCACGGCTTTTTGATGGATTGACATGCCCTGTCCGCCTGTCGGTCGCTCGAGCGAGCCCCGCGGGCAGAGTTGCCGTGCTGCCGACGAAGTGTGCAGCACGTTGGTCAGCCAGGTCAGGGACGTTCCGTTCCTAACCTCTGATGATCCAATCCAATCCAATCCAAATCCAAACACAAGCAGTAGTGTTAGGCCTTGTTTAGTCTGAAAAGTGAAAACTTTTCGGAACTGTAGCACTTTCGTTTGTTTGTGATAAATATTATCTAATTATGGACTAACTAGGATTAAAAGATTCGTCTTGTGATTTACAGCTAAACTGTGTAATTAGTTTTTGTTTTCGTCTATATTTAATGGTTTTGCGTAACCTTTTTCCTCTTATACGCGTGTGACATACCTTAATCTGTTTGCTTATAGCTGAAAAACTATGACTAAAAATATTATCCGCTGATTTATTATAAAACAAAAATACTATTGAATAACTTATAAATTCGGTAAATAAATTCAACCAAACAAACTAAGCTAAGGTACAGCTTGTTCGTGGATGCACAGCTGGCAGGTACCAGCTGCAGAGACAGCCCGTTAGGCCAGTCTCAATGGGGTTTCATAGGGGATTTCATTCACATTAAATACGGTAATGATATGTATAAGACGTCCGGACGGACGGACGCTAGTGTTCACTCGTTTTATCCGCTTCCGATTCACTCGTTACCTTCTTCTCTCCCTCGCGCTGCTGTCCACACATTTTATTCACTACTTTTCATCTTCTCTCGCTGCTCCGCTTCTTTTGCCACACACGCCCGCACTCTACTGCGCCGCTGGCTAGCCATCCCTCTCTCTCTCTCTCTCCCTTTCTCCCTTCCTCACCTCGCTACAACTTCCATGTCTCTATGCCACCGGAGTGGGGGCGGCGACGGTGGCTTGTAGCAAGCCGCACGTCTCCCTATCTTCGTACTCTCTTCCTCGCTCGGCGTCCTCCATGGATGACGGCGCACCTCCGACGAGGTAGGTGGGGACGATTTGGATCTGAGGTCTCTCTTTCCCCTCCCTCCTCGTATGGATCTAGATCTAAGCCCTCCTCTTCTTCTTCTTCTTCTATGGATCTAGATCTGAGCCCTCCTCCCTCCTCCACGTTTTTCAACTCTGCTCCTCCTCCTCCTACTACTTCTCCTTTGGGTCTGGATCTACGGGATGTGGTGGTGGTTAAGGTTTCGATGAGCTTTTGGGTTTCAGCGCTCGCGCATGTTGTAATGGTGTTCTCTGCTTGTTGCAGTACGTTTTCAAGTGATGTTGCAGTAGGGTAGGATTTTGACGAGCTCTCAGGTTCAGGTCTCGTCTTCATTGCAATGGTTCTCTCTAGACGTTGCAGTAGGTTTCAGTCGTTTGTTGCAATACTCTGTTTCAAGATGTTGTTTCACTTGCTTTAATCTGCATGTTCTAGTAGTTTCTTTCATGTTGTTGCAGCAGTTGTTCGATGTTGTTGTAGTACTATGTCCATGGTGTTTCAGTTGCTCCATTTAATGTTTTAATCTTCACTGTTGTATTAGTTGTTGCATGTTGTTGCAACAGCTGTTCGGTGTTTGTTGTACTACTATATCCATGGTGTTTCGGTTTCTCCACCCAATGCTTCAATCTAGCTGTTGCATTAGCTGTTACATGTTGTTGCAGCAGTCGTTCGTTGTTGTTGTAATACTAGGTTTCATGGTGTTTCAACTGCTCCATCCAATGCTTCAATCTGTATGTTGTAGTAGTGTTTGCATGTTGTTGTAGTAGGTGTTCAGTGTTTGTTGTAATACTATGTTTTATGTTGTTTCAGCTACTTCAACATATTGTTGTAGTAGTATATCTATGTTGTTGTACTATCACGCGCATTGTGTTGCAGCGTTAAGTCTATGGGGTAGGCTGTCGGGATGAGTTGACGATGGGCAGATGTGCTAGGGACCGGTGAGACGAGGAGCGAGGTGTATTCGGTGCTCGCGGTGGTGGGGACGGGCTCCTTGTCTGGGGAGCAGACGAAGAGCAGTCCTCCGTGCGGGGCAAGTAGAGCAGAGCGCGAGATGTTTGCGGACGGACGGTCTCCCTTTTCTTTTCTTTTCTTTTTGCGGGTGGGGGCTCGACGTACGGATGTGTTGTTGAAGCTTTTTTTATTTTCTCTGGATGGCGCGGGTTGGAGGCTCGGCGTCCGGATACGGTACTGGCGTCGGACGTCCGGGCGCTAGCAGTTCCGCATTAAATAGGATGCCATATCAGATTTTTGCATGAAACTGGGAGGAGGGAGAAGGGATACGTTTCATCCCGGTGAAACGTTTGAGCGCGGTTTCCAAAAGATTGGAAACAGCGACGAAACAACACTGAGAGTGGTTTTCGCGTTTCATCCGGTGCCGTCGCGATTCCGTCGCCATCGCGAGCTGCCCCATCGTGAGACCACCGCGCAGTCCTGATTCCACCACCGTCGCGAGCGGATTCCACCACCGTCGCAAGCTGCCGCACGGTCGCGAGCTCTTCCACGAGTGGGCGCAAGCCGCCATGCCGCGGGGCGCGAGCTCTGCCACGCCGCGGGCGCAAGCTCCTCCGCGAGTGGGCGCAAGCCGCCATGCCGCCGGGCGCGAGCTCTGCCACGCCGCGGGCGCGAGCCGTCGCGAGTCCACGGGGCCACAAGCTACCCCATCGCGAGTTCGCCGCGCCATCCTAAGGCAGAGTCCAATCCCCATGGCACCTCCACTCCCGATGTTGGAGCAGCACAGCATCCGAGCAGATGCGTGGGGGCCAATGGACACCGCCGCTGTCTTGTAGACACTGAAGCCATTGTTACGGTCTTCCAGCACCAAGTACAGGTGCTTGCGGCAGCCGGCGGTGGCTTGGCCTTGGCTCGTCCTCCGCCAGATCCTTCACTTCGCCACCATCAGACATGCGGGCTCTGTCTCTGCCAGATGTGTTCAGCCGGAGCGGAGTCACGGTGACAAGAAGGATGTGGGGAAGAGAGAGATTATAGGACAGGTGGGACCCATAAATAGTAAAAAAAAAAGTTATGAAACCGTACTATGAAACTTTGCACTGTATGAGAGATCTGTTTCATGATAAAGTTTCACGTGTTGGAAACAGGGAGATGAAACTCCTCATTGAGACTGGCCTTATTCTCTGTGGCGCAAAATCAAAACAGGGCCGTAATGGCTCCTTGTCTCACCGGCACTGTTTGGAGATTTGGGCCAGGCTTGAGAAGCCTCCATCGGGCCCACTCAGGTAGGCTCGGTGGCCTTTGTTTCAAGTGGCTGCTGGGCAACTGGGCCTGGGGGAGCGAAAGCCCAGATTAGTCCAATCCTTCCTTTCCTCCAAACAACGACGGATTTTGTTCTCGCGACCTCTCGCTTTCGGCTGAAAGCCTGAAACTGAAACGGAAGCGAGAGGCCCTTGGCCCCTTGTGATGTCAGACTGAGATGATCCCTTCCTTAATTGGAACACCAACTCAAAAGCTTCCAAACTCTAGTTCTTCCGGGAGAAACTGAACAATTTACTGCACCGAAGACCAAAAGAACTGCACAATTTACTGCTGCAACTCACACTCACACAGCCAAACGAAAGTTTAACTGCAATCCAAGCAGCTCTGATCGACCGGTTTCTGTTTAGCTCTGATCAGAGACTCAGAGTCTTCAGAGAAAGGATCTCCTAGCTCTCTAGGCAGCTACAGTATTTTGCATTGCCCGCAGGTGCAGCTATCTACGTACTTACGTACCTGCTGCGTTTCACTGCATCATCACATCTTCAATTCCCAATGCATGCATGATCGCGCGGGGATCGGCCAGACCGAAACCGAAGGCCATTGATCGACCTACTAGAGGCTCCACAGCCTCAGCTCTAGCTGCTTTCTCGCAGCAGCACATGTGGCAGCCAGGCAGGCAGGCAAGGCAGCGGCCTGACAAATGATTTCAGCCTCGCTTTCCCGCGCTGCAAATCCTAATCGCCCGACCGATCTCTCGTCCCCCCCGCTGCGCCCAAACTGTGCAGTGCCTCGCTCGTCTGCGTGCATGCAGTACAGTGCAAGCTAGCTAGGCCGGGGAAAAGGAGAAACAGGTAGCTGCAAAACTCGCCTTTTCCTCAGGTGGTCCTCTCGATTGTCTCTTCGCGCACTCTGCAGCGCGGCCCTCCGATCATCGCCGTCGTCGATCGTCTATCATGCATGCAGGTGCACACACCGGACCGCCTGATGACCAACTCTGATGGCCTGTGGCCACACACCCGATTGTCTTCTTCCCTCCGGTGGTCCGTGCCGGCCGGCGAGATCGAGCGGTGGACGGCGGCCGGTCCCCGCGCGGCCGGGCCGGCGGGCCGACGGCTGCATATGCGTGTGTACTTCAATAATTGTGCGGCCGTGGTACGCCAACACGTCGGATGAACATGAACTGAAGGTGTTGCATTATCGGTGGGACGAGAATCATGCGCCGTGCGATGAGCAGCAGTGCAGGACACTGTTCATGCATGCACGGTGAGGTGGTCATGCATCACCGAGACCTTTTTTAGGTTTCTCTCCTATCGACGACAGCAACAGTGAACGGAAAAAAAAGATGCCCTGCAGATCGATTTGCAGTGCAGCAGGACACGCCGGCCGGTGGTTCTGCTACACATATATGATGCCCTTTTGCATTCGTGGCCAGCTCGTCAGGCAAAAAAAAAATCATGCGAGAGTTGAGCTGTTAATTAACTTGGAGTTCATTGTTTTGGACAAAGGCAAAACAACACAGCGACCTTGAAAATCAACTACACTCCTCAAGAGTATATCTGATTTGTATATTGAACAAGTTGCACGGCTAATCATGTCTTGTTTTGCCCATGGCTAAGAAACAGATCAATCAGCATGCAGCAGCCGTGTACTCTTTCTTTTTTTTAAAAAAAAAATCAGAACTCGTATATATGCCGTCGTCCCAGAGAGAGGAGCAGCAGCAGCAGCAGGCCACGTAGTACGAACGAGCATCGGAACTTCAAAATAAAGCTTGTCAAGACATTCGGACTGCGTAGCTTCACTCAAAACAAAAACTAGTCAGAGATCAAGATCATGCATGCATAATAGTATCATACACATGCTGTGGTAGAGTAGCTAGCTGCCATGCATGCCATGCCATCTATACACGGATCGATACACGTGGCGTGCATCGACGGCGCGCGCCGCTCATGATTGCAGGGAGCATATATATACTTTACGTATTCTATTGGCTCAGAGGATCGGCCAAGCTTAATTGTTTAAGTTACATATATATATCCACGTACATTGACATACTAGAAGTGCATCGGATCCTGCTTGCATTGCATCGGAAGCTAGTAGCAGGCCAGCGATGGGCGCCGGATCACATGCAGGATGATCACGTACGCACATGGCCCACATGATTTATGCATGAGATGTCTCTCGAGATAGACGAAGATGATGCGTGCGTGCATGCATATACATGCTTCCAAGACCCACACCACATCCTTCTTCCAATCTCTCACCTCACCTCATATATTAATCATATACACCTTTTCGTCTGAGATATAATATAAACTATGGGAGCAACACGCAACTTGATGGATCCGCCTGTATGTGTATCTTTTTTTGAAACAAAATATATATTTGTACATACTGCATACAGATACAGATCCCTATATATATCGTACGTGCCATAGCGGCATAAATTATATATCACTATATCCCACAACTTTCACAACTTGCGATCACTGTGCTGGTTCCAAACCGTCTTTCACTATTGTTATATATTTTTAAACGGCACAAAACAACGCTAAGAACTTATTTGGACCTTAATCCATGTGTATTGTAGTGGTTTGGTGTAAATTTAAACTAAATTCCACACATTACCAGTCCAACATGCATAGATTAAGGTTAATACATGAATATCCAAACAAGGTCTAAAGGAAGGGAAAAATATATACTAGCATCCATTCGCTTAGGTTGTTGAATCTACTGTTCGTGAGCGAGGTGTCGCCACCCAGAGGGAGCAGCCGCCGCCACATCTACATTGTTGCCATCAGACCGTGCCGCAGCAGGGGGGAAGGGGGGAGGAGGAGAGCTCTCTGCCAGAGTTGGATTCGGGATCAAGCGAAGGGGAGGTTCGAAGAGACGGGAGCTTGGTAGGGATCTAGGGAGGGGAGAGAGAGTAGAGGAGAGGAGATACTGAAGCTTAAGGATGTGGACATGAAGGGGAGATGGAGTTAATCACATTGAAAAGAAAAATTGGATCCAGGGATGAGGGATCACTATTGGTTGGTTTAACAATCCGACAATGATGTCGGTTTTAGATTGTCCGATAGTGATGGGGTGACAAAGACTGTGGTTTTTATTGTAGTGTAAACATGTAATACTATACTCTATTCGTTTCAAAATAAAGGGCCATTATTATTTTAGGACATGCAACTTCAATCTTTTGTTACCGTTTAGGGTTTATTTTGGACTGCTCCGCTCCTATAACCTCGCTAACCAAACAGTGACAGCTCCCCGAGCCTTGCTTTAGAAAAAAAAAGGTGGAGTTGGGGCCAACTCTAGCTGTTTTATGGAACTATTTCATGGTGGGGTTAGTGAAATACTCCCTCTGTCCCCCATTTTAGAGTCGTTTTAGCCTTCACTTAGGTACATGCAAGATTCTATGATTTTGGATGGAAGCCTTCACCTAGATACATGCATGATGCTTTGAATGGAGACAGCTAGAAGCACAACTACAACGACTCTGAAAAGGAGACATAGGAAGTAGAGTCAATTTTGATAGAGTGAAACAGTCCCAAACAAAACTGTATATCTTTATCTCATTCTCGCCGAGTCCTCAAAATTTATGAACAAATACTACTTGCACTAGCTAATTCTCTCTCTGGCATCCATGTGTGTGAGAGATAGAGGTCTTGTTTAGTTTGTGAGTGAAAAGTTTTTGGTGTCACATAAGATGTTTCATAGAATGTCGAAAGGGGTGTTCGGATACTAATTAAAAAACTAATTACATAACTCGCATAGAAACCGTGAGACGAAATTATTAAGCCTAATTAATCCATCATTAGCACAAGTGTTACTCTAGCTAGAAGATTCGTCTCGTGATTTCCATGCAAACTATGTAATTAGTTATTTTTTATTTATATTTAATGCTTCATGCATGTATGTGTCTAAATATTCGATAAGACAGGATAAAAAAATTTAGGTAGGAACTAAACAGGGCCAGAAATGGACCGACGATTCACTAAACAAATGGTGGGGAAAGACGGTAAAGACGAATAAATCCACATTCATGACATATATGTTTAGAACAAAGAGCAAATTGAATATCCGTCTATGAAATTCTGAAATAGAGAGAGTACATTGTATATTGTTTATGTAACCAGATCTATACAATTATTAAAGTGCTTTATATGTGGGCAGTTATCTATCAACTTGCATTAATTAATTGCATGCTAATTTATAGTGTATTACCTACAAAAAACGCATATATACATCAATATGTACTGTTATATATACATACTTCCACCGTACCTAGAGTAGAACGCAACGTTTTCATCCCTTTCTGGCCACCCACTTTGTACGTAATAGAAGAATCCAAGGTAACCAAAGAAGTAGAAATTGACCGGCCTTGTTTAGTTCCCCAAAATTTTACAAAAATTTTCAGATTCTCCGTCACATCGAATCTTTAAACGTATGCATGGAGTATTAAATATAGATGAAAATAAAAACTAATTGCACAGTTTGGTCGGAATTTACGAGACGGATCTTTTAAGCCTAGTTAGTCTATAATTGAACAATATTTGTCAAATACAAACGAAAATACTATTATTCCTATTTTATAAAATTTTTTTAAGTAAACAAGGCAGACATGCATGCTTTTTCGCTCGGCTACTACCACAGTAAAATTATCCGCTAGTATAGCAGAGTTAAAAAAAATCTTGTGCTGGATGACAAGAGATAGATTTTGCCTTGGGAAGTGTGCATGTACCGGCAATTGTCATGGCTGCAATGCAAAGAATGTGCAAGCTAGTTAATCACGGATGGGAATAAAGTGGTAGAAAAACATGGGAGGATTAGGAGGACTAATAAACCCCTTCCAACCCAACAGGATCCATGTGGGCTGGCAGCACCAGCTTTTTCTTGGTGCCAACCACCTTTTGTGATCTCTGGTGGGGCGGGAGGCGAGATCTGGTCTTCTCTTGCCGGTGACTCGGAACCCCTTCTTCCCCTGCAAGCCAGTGGCAGGGCGCGTAATTGTTCCATAATTGAGGGCTATTCTTCCCTTCACCGTCACACCCATGACAACATAGAAAACTCAAACTACAGAGGGGCCAAATTGCACACTCTCAAAAAGTGTTTTTTTCCCTTTCTCTACGGGCCTGTTTAGCTGACCTGGCAAATTTGTTTGGCCAAACTACAATTTCAGACGTCGGCCCTGTCTAGCTGTTGACCTGAGAAATTTGTTTGGCTAAACAACAATTTTGGATTTTAGAAGCCTGGTCCGATGTAGTTGCTTGACCCAAACAGATTTGCTAATCCACCAACCAAACATCCCCGGCATGATTGATGTACTCAGGCGCTGTTTAGTTCCCTACCTAAAATTTTTTCATCCAATCCATCGAATCTTTAGACACATGCATGGAACATTAAATGTAGATAAAAAAATAAACTAATTACACAGTTTGGTTGAAAATCGCGAGACGAATCTTTTAAGCCTAGTTACTCCATGATTAGCCTTAAGTGCTACAGTAACCCACATGTGCTAATGACGGATTAATTATGCTTAATAGATTTGTCTTGCAGTTTCCTGAGGAGCTATGTAATTTATTTTTTTATTAGTTTCTAAAAACCTCTCCCGACATCGTTACGACACATCCGATGTGACACCCAAAAAAATTTTATCCTCAAACTAAACAGGGCCTCAGCCATCCGATCCATTATTGCAATTTGGGTATAGGCAACAAAAGGACACCACCAAGTAGTGCAAAGAAAAAAATAGTAAACATATGTGGTTTGTGTAATACAGTCCATCACCATCTTATTCATTCATCAATTCTTTGTTTGGCTTGTGGAATAGAGTAAGTTTATCTATCACCACCTTATTCATAAAAAACTAATAATTAGTATTAATATGAGAAATGAAGTTAATCCACTGATTTGATGAATGGACCCATGATACACCGCCTCGTTTAGAATAGGTCGATTTCCCAAGCCAAACACTCAATGCTCGACGGTTTAAGAAGTAAAGCAAACTGTTGGTGCTTAAGGGTGTGTTTTTACATTTTACCTTATGCTTTCCTCTTTGTCAAGTTTTTCTCCCAGTATGTGTGTTTTCTTAAAAAAGAACTTTACTATTAAAAAACAGATGCGACATATAGGGCTCGTTTGGCTCGTAGCCACACAACGCCACAACTAAACTTCTCACTAAACGCGGCACGAGCACGCCCATACGTGTTTGGTTGCTACCGCATTTTGCGCGTGCAGAAGTGTGGTGCCGCTCGCTGTATAACCTCCTCCCATCTCTCGCTAAACTTTTGGCGTCCGTTTTGTTCGCCGCATCTAATATGCAGCTGACTTGCGGCAAGATGGCATGCGCTGCGAGCGAAACAAGCCCATAGTTTCTGTCTCTAAGAAATAACACACATCACTACAGTGGCGGAGCCAGGATTCTTGTAGAGCCTGAGCAAAACGCAATGTAATACTAATGATATATTTAGTATAGCTCTGACTCTTTCTAAGATGGATCTGGCTCCTCACATGGACTAGCTTTTTTTTGGTAAAGTTAAGATATTTTGAAAAATATTTAACAAAAATAACTCCACTAGTGACAATTTTTTTAATAAGTTGTATTAGGATTGTGAGGAACAAGGAGAAGTCATTGTAACAAGCCATTTTGTAGATGCCCGATTAGCAAGGCTCCTTGCAAGGAGCCATAAGAAACTGAAATCGAAGTCCTGCCAAACAAAATCTAACACGTAATATAGAACATTGTACATAAAAGCAAAATTAGAGAACCACAATAATTTTAAGCTAATCCATTCTCGCCTAACGTCTACTACTAATAACCGCCTACAAATTAAGCTCTACAAAGTTTGTACTGCGCTTGTTGAGTGGCTCTACAAAGGTCCTCCTACCAATTAGCAAAGCAATATGCTTGATGTGCTAGCCTAAAGAATTCATCAGTGCGAGATCCTTCCATGATCTGTCTTCCTGACATATGATCTCCATGCTACAGATATTTCTAACTTCTGGCTGTATTTCTTCACGAGAAAAAATATATGCACATCTGATTAGGCAGAGAGAGAGAGAGAGAGAGCATCAGCTCTGTATGTGTTGCAGCTACCGGTATATTAGTATTAGTAGCGTATATACGTATGTGTTCACCATGAGCCCGGCCACTGGCCCAGGGTGGCCGGGCCTTGGCTCCGCCGGTGCATCACTATATTGCAAGATTTTGTTTCCAATTTATCTTTTATTTCAATTTGACACCCTTAAACAAAGACCAATGGAAAAATGATTCTGCATGGAATAGGAACCACATTGTGAAAGGCATCATTCATTAGTGTACGCAATGTTAATTTGTCATTGATATATTGATTGATGAGTTGCCTTTGTTGGTCCTGTTATTATTTCTGCTGTAAAACAGGAGTAGGAATTTAGTTCCTTCTATGTATAGTTTTGCTGCTATTATATTTAAAGATAAACGATTACAGTCTCAGTTTACTCAAACTAGACGCTAGCTCTGCTCCCGCGCATTTTTCTTACGAGATGCATCATCAGTTCAAAATGTGTCCCGCCTTTTGTCAGTCACACGTACGTATGGAAAGAAAGGTGTTTGCTCAGGTTAATTCCTGGCATATATACTGTTGAATCCCACGATGCACTGGAGACAGAGCTAGCCCTGTTTGGTTCATCAGCATCAATAAATATATGCATTATGGTACAGCATATATATCGGACACAATTAATCTACACAGGCGATTGGATCCCATGCATCCTTCTTAAAAGACGCACAGAAAGCTTGAACATTGTCTGAGAGAAACAATAATCCTGGCAAATTTGCCTCCCTGGCCGTCAATGCAAGCCCATGGCTGGGTCTTGTTTAGTTCTAAAATTTTTTGCAAAATAAAAATAGTACCACTTTCGTTTGTATTTGTATTTGACAAATATTATCCAATCATATACTAACTAGACTCAAAAGATTCGTCTCGTCAATTCCGACCAAACTGTGCAATTAGTTTTATTTTTATCTATATTTAATACTTCATACATGCGTCTAAAGATTTAATGTGACGGGGAATCTAAAAAATTTTGCAAATTTTTTTTTGAACTAAACAAGGCCCTGAAAAGCTAGCTCCAGTTTTTTTTCTCTCTTTTGTTCACGAGGAAATCCTGCAGAAACCTGGGCATGCAGTGCAGAAGCAGAAGCAGGCAGCAGCGTTGGTCCACAGGGGACCGTGTGCCTGCGCACGGCCGCGCGCGCCATGGAGATGGAATGGCCAGGAGCAGGACACAGCGCTGTCACTGTGGTGAGACCAGGCAGACCGGGGAAAGTGGGCGGTGGGTGCCCGGCCGGTGCCGCGACGACGACGACTGTGCGCGTGGGGGCGGCGCAGCAGGCCAGCGGATGATGATGAAAGGCTTCAGATTTTCAGAAGTAGAAGAGCGCAGCAAAAGGCCACCCCCTCCCGTTGTTTGTTTCCTGCTTGTTCTCTAGCTCACCAGCCCCAGCAGCGAGCAGAGCAGCCCCTTCCAATTGCTGACTGACCATGCCTGCATGCCGATGCCGATGCCGGTGCCGGTGCTGGCTGCACCGCTACCTGCTGTGCCGTAACAAAACTGCTCACTCGTCTGCTGTGCTGTGCGCCTTTGCAAGTAGCGATCTGAGGAGCACAAGAGCTTGCCCGCGCCTTCCATCCATCATATGCAGATGCATGGCCCTCAGCTTTTTTTTACCGTACCTAGCTGCTCAAAGTGATGATTACACGCTGTGTGGCAACTACAACTTAGCTCCTCCACTCTCATCTCCCTGCATCATCATCATCATGTTGCCCTCTGGCCTCCTCCTCTTCTTCTCTACTCCTATCTAAATTTACAAAAATGAGTTGCCATTTACTATTAGGCCCACACAGTTGCGTGTGAAGAATGTACGGGCGCGTTTTTGGTTGGCTACCCAAACTTGCCACACCACGCCGCAGCTTCCGCAGCCAAGCTCCGGCATGCATTTGGTTCCCTTTCAAAACTTGCGGCATGCATAATGGCGCAGCCTAGCCATCGCATTCTAGTTCAACTTGTGCGCCAAGAGCTACCGCGATTGGAGTGGATCGCCGTAGTTTTGGCACGCGGCCACAACTCCACGGGTGCGAACCAAATGCGATGTGTGGAGTCGATATTTTAGGCTTTTTTTTTTGAAACATGCATGAGAGTTTGCCTCAACATACTCTTTGGTCTTGGTAGCCTAGTAGGTGTTGTAAGGGAATATTTTTCAACATTCATTTCTAAGATACCTGCATAGTGCGCTAGCATAATCTCTACATAATATAAAAATACAACTCCTGCAAACCATCCATCCTTTCGTGCCTGAATTGAGATACATGTGGGTTGGATCGACGTGCATAACAAAAGGAAATGGAGTACGGAGTGTCTCAAGAAGCTCCTACCATGTGGTAAAATCCCTAGACACAACTTGTTGGGACCATGATTACCCAAACTTCTGTGCACAGAAAGATAGGTTGTATACAGTATCAATCAAATATTAAAAAAAAGGCTATACGTAGAATATATCCCTATCAACAAGTTGAGGGATGCAAATGTAAAATACGCAACGACTCACTCACCTCAAATCCTCATGCTGCCGTTTTTTTTGGCAATGTTTATTACCCCACGTAAACAGCATTACTGCCTGCCAACAATAAATAACTGGGCCTAAATAATTCATGTTAAAGCCCAGCACTTACCATTAACAGCCCTCGTAATCCTCTTTCCGTTGCGCCTCTCTCTCTCTCTCTCTCTCTCTCTCTCTCTCCATTGAAGAAGATAGAAGAGCACCGCTATTTAACAAGCTTCGCGTTACCGCCGCCCCAACCTTATTCTCTCTCAGTCTCTCTCTCTCTCTCCCTTCCTCTCCTTCTACCTCTTCCTCTCTACCCGCCTTGTGCAATTGCACCCCCTCCAGGCCTCCACCAACAACGAGGAGAATTCGACCCCAATTTCACAGCGCCGTCGAGCAAGTCCGTCGGTCCGCAATGGCGTCGCCCGGCGACGAGGGTCTCCCGGCGCTGCCTCCCATCAAGACGACAACGACACCGCTGCCGCCCCCGCCGCCGTCGTCCGCCACGGTCTCGGCCTCGGCCTCGGCCTCGACCTCTCCGTCGGCGGTGGACAGCGCGACGAAGGCCGCGGAGGAGGAGGATCACGAGCCGTCGACGCCGACGTCGGAGGGGAGCAGGCTGCGGACGCCCGCCGAGTGCCCGCCGGCCCCGCGCAAGCCGCCGGCGCCGCGGCTGCCCGTGAAGCGGAAGCCGCCGCTGCCCTCGCCCGCGCCGGCGCGAGTGTTCGTCGCCGTCCCGCGCGACCTCTCCACTGTCTTCCGGGCGCTGCCTCCCAAGAAGCGGATCCGGGTGTCGTGATGCTGCGATTTGCTGGCCGTGATTTACCACCGGCGGCTTCCCAGGCTTGGTCAATTTCTTCTCGGAGAATTCTTCTGAGTTCTTGGCTTCATCTTCTTCCCCCTCCTCTTCTCGTTTCTTTTCTCCTTTGGGTTACTGCTACCCACGGGCCACGGCCATAGTATAATTAAATTATAAGTTTCGCTTGCTGCCGAATCTGTAAAATTGTTTGGGAATTCAGCCATTAATTGTAGATCATAATTCAGTGGATATATATATGAAGCAGCGCACATGAAGCCATCAGCACGGTGACAAAAAATGCAAATTTGGGTTGGGTAGATCCACCATTTCTTACAACAAGACATCCGAGTCCGAGAATTGTTAATTGTGAGATAATCATCCTGTGACCAGTTTGAATTTTTTCGAACTTACTTTACTGAATGCTCTCGGCAGTGGACGGATTAGATACCCTGCCCATCAAATCAATTCGGCAAAAGAAAATGGCTCTGATGGTGAGTGTACTTTTGGTTGTGTTTGTCCGAACGCAAGAGAGAGAACAGACAGAGCGAATCTTCCATTGATCATCAGGACACGACATTATTTTTTTTCCATTTCAATTTTCATCAATCTTTGCACGGTAAAAGCCTCTCTGAAGGCCTAATTTCTCAATTGGTCTCTCTACTCTCTGTCTATAAGCGCCAAAACTAACTGTTCGTTTGAGCTCTTTCCATGCACAAACTCAGGCACTGAGCTCAAGCTTTGTCTTTTTACTACTCCTAGTACCCTGTAAGTACAGTGGTATGAACTATCGTTTCAAGAACATGCAGCTGAGATATGACTGGAAAATCTGAGAAGAATCCAAGCTCTCACAAGTTTCAAGAACATGCAGATGCAGCTGATGGATCATGGCAGGGGAAAATGCCAGGCAACAAATTTTCCTCTCAGGGCCTTTTGTCTTGTGCTACATTGGTCACAATCCACATCTACCAGAGCTCACAAGTAGTAGTACAGTTCACAGTTCAGGCATATATACACATTGCCTGGCAGCAGCACACACTCAGTTCAGGTAGCAACGTCCAAGTGTCCTGTATATCCTGATGAAAACTGTGAATTCCCATATGGATTTAGCTGGTAAAATCCAAGCCAAGCCAAGCCAAGCCACAGAGATGGTTCTAAACCACATTGGTGATCCCAACCATTTGCATATGTTACCTGCAGTGCACACTACTACTACTACTACTACTACTACTACTACTACTACTACTACTACTACTACTACTACTGTTTCTCAGGAACAAAGCTCTTGCTGTTACTACAGGAAAGTTCAGTTCACCCAGCCAGCATGGCTTTGTGTCTCTAGAAGAAGATGATGAGAAAAGGCTGCCATGATGCCCTGAGGCTGAGGATTCGGGGGAGTTGTGAGAGGGAGCTGAAAAGGCTCCCTCACATCACATGGGTTGTTACTTGCAGTTACGGTCAGTGCTGTTGCCTCAGGAACAGAACAGGTCTCGCCCGGGCACTTTTGTCTCAGGATGACGCGAGGGATCAGGGCTTGGAAAACCGTTCTATCTGTTACTCCTCCTGCACTTCTGCATCTTCAGTTTTTGTTTTTCACCTGCGGTAGAACCTGCTGCTGTGGTCAGCACAAGGAATGTCTCCGAATAAACCTACTAGGGCCTTGTTTAGTTCCCGAAAAATTTTGCAAAATTTTTCAGATTCCCCGTCACATCGAATCTTTAGACGTATGCATGGAGTATTAAATATAGATGAAAATAAAAACTAATTGCACAGTTTGGTTGAAATTGACGAGACGAATCTTTTAAGCCTAGTTAGTCTATAATTGGATAATATTTGTCAAATACAAACGAAAGTGCTACTATTCCTATTTTGCAAAAAATTTTGGAAGTAAACAAGGCGTAGCCTCTCTCTCTCTTTTTTTTATTTCTGGGGCCTTGTTTAGTTCCGAAAACTGAAAAGTTTTCAGAACTGTAGCACTTTCGTTTTTATTTGACAAACATTATCCAATTATGGAGTAACTAGGTTTAAAAGATTCATCTCGTGATTTACAGATAAACTGTGCAATTAGTTTTTATTTTCATCTATATTTAATACTTCATGCATGTGCCGTAAGATTCGATGTGACGGAGAATCTTAAAAAGATTTTGGTTTTTGGGTGAACTAAACAAGGCCCGGCTGTAAAAATTTGTCCCGGCGAGAAGCTGAAACTAACCCCGAGAAAGATACCATTTTTTCCTGATGTGATTGATGTTTATTTTGGACACATGACTCTGTCACTAGAATGTGGGCCCAGACTAGCAAATGGCAAAAATGATAGGGTGCACTACCTGCTATTGCTAGTGTGCATTTTTTTTTTTTGCCCTTCAGCTTCACCCTGCTCGAATGAAAACTGTAGATGATGGCAACACGTTGAGTACAGAAATTCAGTGTGCACACCTGGATTTTAAACAGAGGTGAATCGTAAAAGAGGATGCCAAGTCAAGCGGGCAAGCACGTACGTACCTACGCATGCAAGTAAATCACCTAGGATTCTTTCGACTGCGGACCGCGGTAACAACGGGTATGTGCGTGTACTGGCAGCGAGGTAAATATGCGAAGGACTCATCTGCCTTTTTTCCACGCCCCATTGATTTACCCAAGTAATGCTTGCTCCCGTTTTCTCGCCAATTACATTCCCTGCGATTTTTTAAATTCCGTTTCGTGCTGTGCATGATGTCAGTGTGTAGCAGCTGCAGGGCCATGAAGATGTTGCGTAGTGCTGGACTGCTGGGTGGAAGAATTCATTGACCCTCTCTCACAACATTGTTGGCAAGCTCAAGGACCTTATTAGTTCATCATCGCAGCATTTGAAACTTTCTCGTAAGCGTTTAGAAACGGATTTCGAGCACTTGTGATACATGTAAAGAAAATGACCGTCAACTCGTGGTACATGTAAAAAAAATACTGTCAAATACCATATGAAAGCATGGAATTCTGTTCAAATCATTCTAATTTCGGTCCCGGCAGAAATGTGCGCTCTCTGTCAGTCCTTCCACCTGCAACATCTCCACTCGTCCAATAATACTCTCGCTCGCTCCATTATTAGACAACTCCCTCCCACCAAAATTGTTTTTCGAAATTACAAAAGCTACAGCCAAAAAAATGGCATGACAAATCATAAATCAAAACTGCTGTAACAGTGCGTGGCAATCATTACCGGAATAGAAACAATCTCACCTTCTTTTGTCGGAATCCGGATCACTCTGTCTCTCGCTGAGAGCTGCAGTTGCTGGCTGCCGTTTTCGGGTCGACATGCATTTGCTTCAATTCGCAGTCTGTTGTCATTTCAAAAAAGAAAACAAAAAGAGAGAAGAGAGAGTGAGAGCCGATGGAACACCAGTTAATTTGGATGCTCGTGTATGTACGATTTGCCTGCCCTTTCTTCGGGCAGCAATTGCAGCAGTAAAGCGTGAAGGCACAAGACAGGCAGCTGCACGTACAGTAGCTCCACATGACTGTCCACCCAAACAAAAAAGATTTGGGCTGCTAATTCGCGGATCCAAATGTATGGCCGCCCCTTTTAACCCACCAGCCACACCAACCAGTCCTCCTCTGCGCTGCAACAGTACGGTTTGCTGCATTGGCCGCTAGGAAATACTACTGTAACCCACCAGCTGCTTTATTGCCGGTCCAAAAAACACAAGCTTTGTTAATGTTCACTAACCACTTCCCCTGGCTCTTGCTAGTCCTAGTTGCTAGGACACAAAACCAGTAGCTACTAGGTAGCCAAGGTACACCGTGGAAATTTTGCCCAAGGTACAATTTTGCGCGCAAGGTACTGTGTACCTTGGCTAGCAGCTTCAAAGTACGGTGAAGTTTATAAATTCAGTCTTTTTTACACCCAACATATATATCTTGTCCATTCTGTTATCTAACATAACAAGTGCAGCAAAAAAAAAAAGGATTGGGTAGCAGTAGCTAGTATCAGAGGATTTGAGGTAAAAAGTTCAAACTTATTCTGACGAAACTGTACATGCTTCTTCCAAGCTGAGGCCTTGTTTAGTTCCGAAAAGTTTTCGCATTTTGGTACTGTAGCACTTTCGTTTGTTTGTGACAAATATTGTCCAATTATGGACTAACTAGGATCAAAAGATTCGTCTCGCGATTTACAGGTAAACTGTGCAATTAGTTTTTATTTTCGTCTATATTTAATGTTTCATGCATGTGTTGAAAGATTCGATGTGACAGGGAATCTTGAAAACTTTTTGGTTTTCGGGGTGAACTAAACAAGGCCTGAGAAGAAGTTTTGTATATGCGTGATGTGTACTGACGCATAATTTTATTGTCTCATCAGCTGCAGTGCCAAAAGGGCTCTCTCCAAGTGGCGCGCAGCACTAGCGGCTAATGAGCTGCGAGCCTGCGAGGAGTAGTGCGTGTGTGCTTACCTACAGGTCCGGACGAGTGCAGCGGACACCAGCAAGATCCAGCAGGCAGCAGCCATCGCTCTCAGTCTCAGGGCCCCTCTCGTCAGGCTTCCTTTCCTTTCTTCAGAGAACCTGATGCTGCGTGTTCAGTCGTCAGCCGCTACGACAGATTGAAACAAACGACTGACCTGATTTCCCGTCTTTGTGATCTTGTGACGATAATCAGAAGGAAGTTTTTTTTTATAACATCCTTATTATTATTGACTTATCGTCACTGTATGAGTGTTCAGGGGCGAAGCTAGCTGTTACTTAGGGGTTGCAAATGCACCCCCAAAAATTGTAGAAACAGTGATTAGGTCCAAAATTTCACCATATATGCACCCCTATGAAAGATATCTATGCACCCACAAGCTAAGTGCACCCCCCTCTAATTTGCTCTAGCTTCGCCACTGTGAGTGTTTCTGGTTATGAATAGTAACGGTGTGTGTTCGATCTCATCAGGAAATGTAAAGCTAGCACACAGAGACGACGACGATGATGGTCAAGTAGTACATTAGTACATTACATCATCGCCAGGGACCGCTGGTCGACCGGCGGATTGGATCGATTTTTCAGAGGTAACGAGAACGCATGATGATGACGAGGAGCTAGTAGTGCCGTGCGAGCCTTGGCATGCAAGCAACGTGATGGATGCTCTGGAGATGCTGCTGCTCCAGCTCTCTTTAGGCTAATCTAGCTTTTGACCGGCCGCTAACGAATCGAAGCCTGGCTGGCTTTTGTCCGCAACAAGGAAGAGGCTTAGGATGCCGACGTGACGTACGGGTTGCCATGCCCATGCATCTCGGCGGCCCAGCCCCAGCTGGATGGATAGATCAGGGAGAGGGATCGAATGCATTCCCGAAGACGATTGTTCTGCATGCATGCTTTGCTTTTGTGCATGCATAGGGCGTCCATCCCCAACCCCAATCCTACGGCGCCGCTGGCGCTGGGTCCCTGTTGTCGTGGTCGACTGTGTCGACCGAGCCATGCATCCAATGCAAAGCCGCCGGCCGCCCAGAAGCACCGGGATGATGATCCATGCATGTTTCCCTTCACCGGCTGATGCTGTACTAGCTAGCTGATGTCTAGCTAATTTTTTTAAAAGCTCTTGTGACATCGTGCGGCTCGCTCGTGTCCATGATCGTCGATGCACGGCCGCGCGGGAGTGGGGCGAAGAGCCAGCGAATCACAGGCGGTGGATGGAGTGACCGTGCAATGCCCGCGCGGGTCTAGTCGTCGGCGACGGCAAGAGGGAAAAAAAAAAGAAGGGGGCCGGGGCCGTTGATTTTCTGCCCTCGCGCACGCACCCGGCCGGCCGCCGACTTCAATATACACACTACAGCTACAGGGGCTACAGCATGCAGCGCGATCGTCGCGCCCGGGTTCCGGTCCTCTCGTGTGAGTGCACGGTGAATCACCCGCGCGCGTATCTGATCTGTGTCGCACGTGTGCCATGCTTTAATCTGTCTGTCTGTCTGTCTGTCTGGCGGACCGACAACGTGACACGGCCCGTGGGCGACCCAGACCCACCAGAAAAAAGCTAGAAAACGGCCGGGCCGGCCGGGGGATCGTCGATCGGGAGAGTGAAGAATTGAAGACGATCGTCGACCGACAGCTGCTTGCTTGGCTTGCGCAAATTAAAGGACGACGAGCACGATCCAGCGATGGAGATCGATCGAGACAGCTGCCACATACGGCGAGACAATTGCACTCGCCGTGTCATGCATTGTCATCTCATCTGCCGCGCGCAGCAGACGCGCACGGTTATTAGCTAGCAGCTAGGTGTCCAAGCAGGCCGCGCGCCGGCCCGCCAGCGCGTACGTGTAATGAGCAATGAAACGTTCCGTGGAACGACCGACGATTTGGAACGCAACGGATCGTCGTGTAAACCGTGCTGTCACCGACCGAAGATCGATCGATGAGTGTCGGCATTGCATGCACATGCATGGAACGTACCGGATGATCGAGCACCACATAAGCCGGCGGCCTCTCGTGTGATCCCCGCGCGGTACAGTACTGTTAATAAGGACCTCTATGGAAAACGGTGTATGCAAACAAGGCATGCGCCTGTCTTTCGGGCCGGAGAAGAGGAACGCCTCACGTGCTGCTGCCATTTGGATTGGATATATTCTGGCGTGTCGACGACGACGGCCGGGTGACCCGTACGGCGAGGCAGCCGTGACGAGTACGCATTCCATCTGATCTCGATAAACAAGGGCTTTATTAGAAAAAGAAGGTCGTATTCCGCATCATTACGACGGGCAAATCGCGTATATGCTACCACCTCTCACGCCGGTGTGATATGATTGTCACGCGCGCGCAGCAGCTACTCTACTCATCGATCAGCCGGCTCAATCATTTCTTCCAGGTCTTAGATCTAGATTTCTACTAGTAGAAAGACGACTAGATAAACTACACAGGTCGACCACAGAGACCCAGAGTCTAATAAATAATAAATAAAATGTATAATTGAGCAACTGACGGGACTCTATTTTTTCAGCTCTGGGCACCAGCACTGCTCTAAAAGTGCAGCTACTTCACACGCAGTCATTGCAGTGCTTCCTTCAGACTAGCTGAGCAGTGAGCACAGTGCCACAGTCCTAGTGGCCACCGGGACAGGAGGGGCATAGCATCCGCCATCAATTCAGATTTCAGAGTGTTAGCAGGCAGCTCACATATGCAGTGACTGTTGTGCCTTTTTCCCCTGATGTGGCAAACAGTGGGCTTCCAGGTCTGCTAGATCTACCATCAGTCCACTCCAATAACATTGGCATCACAAGGGCAAATGAAACATCGCAGATGCGTCGCGCATGCTTCACTCTGCATGCAAAACAAAGAGAATGGTTTCATTTCAGCGCCAGAATTTGATCCCAAATGACCTGCTACTGCCTAACCATCACCAGTCCACGCCGAGGCAAGCATCAGAACCTTGACATATGTTTCATTTCAGGCTCAGTTCACCATACAACATAGGCATAATAAGCCTAATAACCAGTCAAGTTTCGCAATCTTGCGTGACATACAGGTAGGGGTCCTGATCTGGCTGTGGGCAGTACAAATCATCTGCAGCTGGCCATGACAGTGCCGCCATTGGGGCTTCCTCGCCGTCATCAACAGCAACGAACTCTTCGTCGTCATCCGAAGTTGGTTCGGCAAATGGCGCGTCTAGGCTCTCCCAGTTCAGGTCATCTCTGCAGAGAAGGCTAGGTTCTTCACTGACCCATTCATCCAAGACATCGATGTTGTCAAGGCTGATAGGATCTATGGCATCCTTAAGCTTACGCTGGTTCCTGCATGACAGCACTGAACTGTAAGTAGCAAGTCAGGATGGTACATATATGACATGGTTCCAGTCTTTGTACCTTTCTCGGAGCTTCAAGTTGTACCTAACAAAGACAACATCGCTTAACCTTGAACGCTCAAGCCTGCTTAGCTTCCTGGAATGGAGATCTTTGAATGCATCCCAGTTCCTTTCGCACCCTGTTGCGCTGCAACATTGGCTGAGGACTCGGATTGCAAGCCTTTGAAGTTCTATAGTTCCATTACCAAAGTTGTCCCACCATGCAACTAAGAATAAACAATTATGTGGAAACGTGAGATTAATGTATCCAGGCAAAGACAATTCCATGGAAAATGGATCTTTTTCCAGTTTTATTTAGGAAAGAGTAAACTTAACCAACACACCAATATTTGGCCTAATAATAGTCACAAACCAATGGAATACTTTCTGTTGCTATTTCACAAACCCAACAATACCTGGGGCCATGGAGAGATGGTGGTCCACGGTCCACCCAAAAACTCCTTGGCCCAAAGCCCAGGTATGGGAAAAAAGAACTCATGTGAGGTGGGAAATCTGGTATTGTAATCTTCTTCCAACTACTGTAGCCATGTAAGCTTCTTTTAAATCAAATTTCATACTAAACTGTTGATTTTAAGATGTTTGCAAGACACCTTTTTAACCTATCTTACTTAACGTGCTTTTAGTAATAAATTCTGTACTCCTATTGTATATTGGCACGTTACAATTTGCAGTACTTAAACAATTTACATCAAGTCATACCCAAAATCCTACATACGCCACTAATCTGGCTTTCTTCCCATAATAAAACTGCAAATTTTGCCACTTGCTTTTTCCTATCCACCTGGATCAGCGGGAGGAAAAAGAAAACGGAACATATTTCCGCTTGCCACCTCAACTGGGTCCAGGAGAACTCTTCATTGTTATCCTCATCATCATATACTAGATTATTTTCTCACAAAATTTTAAAAAACAATTATGTTAATGCAGCATACACCCTGCTTGGCAGCCAAAATGGGTTGCCTTTTGGTGTCCCTATGACATGTGGTACCAGGTAGACATGAAATGGAGTGAAGCAAAATGTTGTAGTTCTGTGAGGAAGCCTCAATTATTGATGGGTTTGTGACTAATGGTATCTTTATGTAATTCACTTTGTACAAAAGTTCAAAACGAATCTAACATAGAAGTCATTCTTACCTGGATTAAGTTTCTCTCTTTGACGAATTGCAATTGGAAGGCCAAAGTCACCAGTTGATTTCTTATACTCTTCAAGCTGAAGAAATATCTTATCTTGGACATCGTCATCAGGGACCAAACTAGTGATTGTCTTAATAAGGCCCCTAAATGCATAGCTTTGCATCTTAAAAGAGGGGCTAAAGTAAATACAAGGATTGAAAAAGCATCCTGCTGCATGCAATGGACTATGGAGCTGCTTCTCCATCCTCGCATCAATTACTCGCACGTATGGTCCATACACACAGGCCTTGTGCATCATTCTTGCCCTTATCGACTCCTTTGCCTTTTCCATTGCATCATAAATATAGCCCATGGAAGGTTTTTCATTACTATCCACCAAGCGCAGAACGCGCAACAGGGGCTCAGTGACCTTAACAACATGTTTGCTCTTGGCCCAGAAGTCAACATCTTTCATAATAATAGTTGTGACATCTTTTCCAACACCACCTTTAGCATATGTTGATTTCACCCATTTGTTGCTGGTAACCATTTGGCGGAGCTCTTTCTCAAATTTAACAATGCTTTGGAGACTAAGAAAATGAGTAGCAAATCTCGAGATGCCAGGACGACACAGATCTCTACCATTTGTGAACTCTTTCCTCATTAAAGACAAAACCCAAGCATGATTATATACAAACTTTGTTATCTTTCTGGCTTTACCTAAAGTTTCATTGATCATAGGAAAATATCTAGGATCAGCGAAATTCTCCAACATCAAGTCAATGCAACGCGCTGCACATGGAGACCAAACAAAAGTGCCATATCTTTCTTCCAGAACCTTAACAGCAGACTTATATCTTGCATCTATGTCAGTGATAAATTGAACAATGTTTTGTGGCCCAACTTCTCTAATAACTTGATCAAATATCTCAAGTAAATCAAATTTCTCTGTCGAAGTATCTACTGACTTTAAAAACATAGTACCTCGTGGGCAGTATACAAGAAAATTGATTATAGAACCCTCTCCATAGTCCTTTTGTCTGTCAGCAATAATTGAGCAACCATGTAAACTCCATTCTTTCTTTAGATCATCCAGATATTCATGAATGCCTTCAGCAATTTGTTTCAATAATGGATTGCGTAAGTCATGATAAGATGGTCCCTTGAAGCCCAGTCCAGCAGATACTATTGCATCTAGCATAGGCTGATAGAAAGGAGAATTCGCTGCACTAAAGGGTACATCTGCATCATACCACCATCTAGCCATAGCAATTATTGCTTCATGTAACAGATCATTTGGAGCTTCTGTACCATCTACACCATGTTGAACCATGTCTTCTGAAGTCATAAATGCAACACTGCTTGGCTCTGAACCTGTGGTAGCTTGGGGAGGAAAGTATCCTGTTCTTCGCTTCCTTGATGGTCTGAATAGGCTTTCAGAGCCTCCCTCAGTTGAGAAAATAGTATCTGAAGAATCTTTGACGCGTGAACTGCGGACATCTCTAGTTTCATACCGTCTTTCTTCATTTCTCCACTTCTCATCAATTTGTTGTATTATCTGACGTTTCACATCATCAGGCACCTTCTTGCAAGATTCAACTTGGCCTGGAACTCCAGCAAGATGATATTTAAAGCGAGTAATACCGCCACCTCCAATCTTTTTGCCACAATGAAGACATATGATGGCATTTCTTGAACTAGCATCCACTTTTGCGTGAACCCAAGCAGGATCCAGTGGCCTCGAAGAAGCCGAAGGTGATGCCATCAAGGTGACTCCAGTTGATGCGGTACCAGCTACCTGAGTTCTAATAAAGACAGAATAAAAAAAAGTACTTTAGAACTTTTACCATACATCAATTGTGTATCATTACACATTTGTTCCATGATTAATCAAAGATTATAAGAGCACTACAGTTTTCATAGGATAATAACTCCAGCAGAGTACATATCCAGGAAATAAGCTGCACACTCTTTCATTTTATACAGTCTACTATGCATTTGTTCAAATTTAAAAAAAAAAGTCAATGAAGCAGGTAAAAATATTTATATATGTTCATTGCACAGCCTAGAACCCTGGAATATAGCAGGCAAAATAAAAATCTAGAACACCACAAAAGTGTGCAGTCCTTCGCTTGTGGACCTGTGGGGTTAACTGTGGCAGCTTCTGTTACAAGGTTAGGCTAGGAAAAGAAAAACAACGACCTCATGATTCAAGGCGTCTCGCTGTAAATAGAACCAGTTACAGCTTAGAAGAAAAGCAGCTAAGATTTATTCCATGACTACAATAGTTTTTTGAAAGGACACACAAGCTCCGAGCTTGCGAACAATCCAGGCGGTATCCGGCGATACCTGACCTCGCGTGATGAAAACCGGCCGGTTTCGGAAAAATCCGATCCAAACTCGAGCCCTTTATTTTTGGCTATGAATTACACAAGCTACTGGAAAAGAACTGAGTTCAGGTATATAGAATAAAGTACACAGCCTCACCTCTCTTCAGTCATCAAGCGTTCGAAGGCTTCGTCCTTGGGGGCGAGCTCCCCCAGGCGGCAGATCTGGTCCGCTAGATCGGAGAGAAGGAAACCGGCGGGAGACTGCGAGGATTCGGGCGAGAAACCGGAAGTCATCCACAGCGGTGCGGTTGGATTCTGGGAGGACTGGGGAATGGCCGAATAGCCGAATAGCCGGGGTCAGGGTGGGGCAGGACGACGGCTACCGGAGAAGATCGGCTAAGTTTTCGTGGAATCGGGCGGCTGCCGCGTCGGTTTCCAGCGGGGGTGGGCAGGTGGGCTACCCAATATCATTTTTAGAGCAACCCAACCCACCTGCCCTAATTCCAAATCTGAACTTGATCAAAAAATAAACTCCAACCTATCCTCTCAAATTATAGTTTCAGATTCCTAGATCCAGCAGCCCCTATCCCCCTCTCATCCATGGGCCCCACACCACTTCTCCTTCTTTTCCGTCGACGCACGCGCTTCGTCTGTGGTCCACACGCGGGGTGGCGGCGCGCAGGCGAGCTGGTGGCCCAGCGCGGGGCGGCGGCGCACAGGCGAGCTGGCGGCCCAGCGCGGCACGTCGGCGAGCGGACGGGCAGCCTGGACAGCGCGCGACGCTAGCGAGCTCCGCCGGTGCATAGCGGCCACCGCTCCGTCGGATCTGTTGGCGGCCTCCTCCCCTGGAAAGAGCGCCACCGCACCCTCCACAGAGAAGCTCGAGCGCGCCGCTCGTTCCTCATGCGCGGGCGAGCTTCCTCCCCGCCGCGAGCTCCCTCTCTGCCCGCCATTTCCTCCCACATGTGCCTCTGTACGTGAGATACAGCGCTGGAGCACCCGCCTCGGTCGGGCGAGTCTCGAGCGTGGCCACCCGCGGCCTGCCGTGAGCTCCCTCCACCGCAGATGAGCGTGTGAACGATTGGGGAAGAAAGGCTATCTCAATGACATGTGGGTCCCTCTGGTCATAGTCTGCTAGTATGAGTTTAGGGGCTTTATTTGACTAGTATGGTTGGAGTAGAATCAATTCTTGGACCTAGAAAAATAGGAGTGAGCACCCAAATCAAAAGTATAAGCCTTGATTTGGGTACTTCGGCTGGAGTTACTCTTAGGCCTGTACAAGGAAGGGAGCTACTTCCATACTAAATTATAAGTCAATCAAGAATCTTAGAGAGTTAAAATATCTCAAATTTGACCAAATTTATATAATAAAATAACTATTATAATACCAACTAAGTATCATTAGATTTTTCCTTAAGTATATTTTCAATACTCACTTTATGTCACAAATCTTTGTATTTTTCTCTATAATTTTGGTAAACTTTAAAATGTTTTAACTCTTTAAGATTTTTGTAATGATTTATAATTTAGGATGAAGGGAGTAATAGGCCTCTAATGATCGGATGCAATTTAACTCTCCATTTTTTAGTTCAAACACATACTTCATACAAATTCAGCCCAGATTTTTTGAGGCCCGATTCTTATATTTTTTAGACCAACATTCAGGGACCCATCATGGCAACAAATATACCACTAAAATATAAAAGACACATATATATATACAACAAATAAAAGTAAAACATCAATTTTATATCAGTTGATGGGGTAGGACGTAATATAGACTTTGAATTCATTTAGGGAAATATTTTGCATCGGACATACCGAAATATGTTGAACAATGTCCCTGACAGAGCCTTGATTCAGAACATCTCTCAAGTTAATTATAGTTGCTACCACAAGTCCATAAAAAGATTACAGAGGGCAATTTGGCCAAAATCCAGGGATAACATTTTTTTTTGAAGACGATTCCAGGGATAACGTGGAGCCCTGATCACCTAAAACTCCATCAGATGGAGTAACCAGCTGAAAAAAAAGGAACTCATGCTATTGATTCTTTCGGAGCAAATGTTAAAATGTTACACAAATTGGTGAAAGGAAAATGCTCTGTTACACCACCCTTTATCTTCTAGAGTTCAGGTTGGCATTCATGTTGGTGGCTGCCAAGTCCCTGGCTTGAAAGTGGCGCCAGTTCCTGTTGGTTCAGATGACCTGAAGACAAATAAACATGAGTTTGATATTTGAATTAATGTAATCAGATGAAGACTCGCACAAAAGAAAAGACAATAGCAGATTGTTGTTTCTCATGTAACTCCTGTATCTGCTGGAGCCATGAATAAATCGATGCAAATTTCGATAGCTCTGCAATACTCAAATTGAAGTTTGACCGAGGTGTCTATAACATATTGTCAGATCCAATAGCAATTACCATGATATTATAATACCCAACTTCAACCTAAAAGTTGAACTTTATTGTGCATGTTCCTTGTGTGTGCGCGCGCCCACACAATGTTTTAAGCATAAATTAACAGCATAAATGTTCTACCCAAGAAAATTGCAAAACCATGCTGAATGTTTGAAGGCAGAAATAAATCAAAAGCCAGGCACAATTGAAGCACCTGTCATTGTCTGTCGTAGCATCTTCTGTATGAGTTGCGTCCTTAGGCCTAGATACCTCCTCAGGTCCTAAAGTGTTAACTAAAATGTCATCATGCATTTCAAAAGTATTCATACTTATATTCCCAGTGAGAAACATAGTTAAATAAGGTAATGTTACCTTTCTGCTGATCTGGAGGAGTACCTGAGAACTGCTGCTTCACAAAACTTTGGAGATTTGGAGATTCAGCTTTCCCTGCATTTGGAGGAAGAGGAACATCGGCAGTCAAACAATCAGGGTGAAAAAAGGAAAAGCATTATGAGATTCTTTCCCCTTCACCAACACAACAGGGAGAAACTACAATAAAATTAATTGATAATATGAGAAATTATATAACTGTCAAGTATCACAACACGGCATCAAATGATGTCAATATATCAGACCCCTATTGTGGTAAATATATTAGATATATAAGAGAGCCAAAAAGAGAAGAGAGGGGTAAGAGTTGAAAGTGGAATTGTGATACAGGAAGTATACTAAAGAATCCACAGAAAGCTGTAAGTGCATATAAGCAAGGATTGAAGTACAAGGTACCAGAAAGAACGTACCAATTTTCTTGACTGGTCGCATACCGGTTTTTCTTTCCTCTTCTTCTTTCTTTTTGAGAACTTGATTGAACACAGATTAAATATATTAGTGGAGAAACACAGATTATTGGCCATCAACTAAGAAAGATGACAGCTTTATGAATAACCAAGGCTAATTAAAAATTACATGCATAAGGATCTTGATTCTTGAGGAAACAAAACTTAAAAGAAGCTGTGACACCATAATAGCAAACATATGCTGGTATGAATAAGATCTTTTACTGCACTGCAACTAGAACGAAAGCTCTTATGAATAACCTAGAGCTTTGATACCATATTACAAATAAAGGGAGACTAAACTGGATGATTCTATTGAGGCCCAATGGGACTATATATATATAGTACATGAGGGAATAAGAGGGAAACCCTAGACTAGGAGATTACACTAATACCCTTGACTATTATACCTTAACAAAAGCTTCATAGCTGCAGATGTATCCAGTACATTACATTGTAACACTGTTCTCTAAAAAGAATTAAGGCCAGAAAAAGTAGAACCAGCACTTCCAACATGTTTTCCATTGATGAATTTAAATAGATATAGCAGGCATCATCGAATTTGGGTCATTAGTAGGGATGCAAGTTTTGCTTTCTTTGGGACATCAGATCAACCCAATACTCAATCGAACTAGTCCAGATTTCAAAGGAAGGGAAGTGGGGTAAAAATTAACTAGCTAACTGACCCACAACTATTTGGTGTCAGCTCTTGCATCCATAATCATGAGGTTAATAAACGAAAATTTTAAGTGCACAACAGCATATCCTGTTACTTTTCTAACCACCAATTACACCCCAAAACAACTGAATATCAGTGTTAACCTTCTATGGATGGAATGCTTGCAAAGTTGTAATAGAGATCAAAGTTTACACGTGACCATGTTTCATCCAACCGTATTGAGGATTCGTGGCACAAAATACGAAACAATTTCTATTTACAAAATAAAAAATTAGCATCAAATACAAGAAACACACATATCTAACCAGCATTTGATTGCGTTTTTCTTAGTCTTATCCAGCGCATGGTATTGAAATTAGCATAGAGTGCATATGATGATACATATGGGCTACCATAAAGTAGTTGAGGCAATTAACATGGATTACTCAACTGCCAATGTCTATGAAAACATGTTTGGACTCTTGCTCAGCGCAGCAGCATGCGCAATGCACAGTGAGGCTTATTAGTAAAATCATACATGAGTACACAAGTAGGAAATGCCATATACATACGTGCAATGTTTTGCTTGACACGTTCACGCCTTGCCTCCAGCTCAGCCAATTCCTGAAAGGCGCAACAATACATCAGCATCAGATACAATGACCATGTTGCTCTCATCGTGAAGTTTGAATTGATGATATAATAACAAAAAACAAAACTTTGAAGGACAATGTGCTGTCTCACGTTCTTGCTCTTACCTCTGGTGTTGGAGCTTTCTTCCTTTGGCCATTCAGCCAGCAAATCCACTCGACTACAAGCACGACATAACTATGAGATGTTGTGTATGCAATCAACAAATCCAAGCATATAATCTAGAATCAAAGCCACAATCCATACATGCCTGCAAATACGGTGTCGTATTAGTTAAATTGGAATTCTCCATTTCTTCAATCACAGTATCACATTCAGACCACAAAATCCTCATCGGAAAAACGAGAAGGAAGGGAGGAATGTAACCTGGAACGGTGGTCGAGTCCTGGTCGGCGCCCTTGAACTCCACCCACCGCCTCTCCTTCACTGTCCACATGTTCCGCAATCAAGAACAACATGAAGAAGAAGAAGAAGAAGAAGAAGAAGAAGCAAAAGCAACAGCGTCGAGATTTGCTTAACCGGCATTCACGTGCCTTCCTCCTCCCCAAAGGAGAGTAGGAGACCAGGAGCGGGGAAACTAGAGGCAAGCTCGTGCAAGAAGGGGGGAGCAGGAGGATAGGATGAGCGGGGTGGACGGGGACACGTACTGGCGCCGTCGACCTCCTCGACGCGGGTGAAGTAGCGGTTGCCGGCCTTGTCGACGCCCACCTGCGTCCGCGATTGGAACATGCCGAGCAGCCGCGACAGCAGCCGCTTCGACATCGCTGCTTCCGAATCTTCCCCGCACCCGCCTCGCTAGAACAGGTTGCCGCGTCCCCTCTTCGTCGCCTGCGGCTCGCCGGAACCGGTCGCCAGCTCCGTCTCCGATGGCCGTCGGTGTGCCGTCAGTCTGGGTGTCTGGTCCACAGACGGCCCACTACACCGTAGCTCAACTGATAATTAGGTTGGGCCATGTTTGGGCCGTTTCCAGGATAGGACTTGCAGCCCAAGACCTTAACGCGCAGGACGGGGGAGCTGGGCGCCGGAGTCAGACGAGACTCGAGAGCCCGAAGGCCGAAGCCCCCCACAAAATCGTCGGCGGCGACGACGCGATCTGGGCACCTGCGCTGCGCTCCTCTCGCTCGTACCGTGTGCTCAAAGGCCATGCGGCGGCACCAGCGGCTTCGCCATCCCCGAATCCAAGCGCGCGGTATGTTTCCCTAGCTTTCTCGATTTTTGATCTTTGGTCTACCTCCGTACGGGTGCCATGGCGTTTACAACCTGTGTTCAGATTGGGAGGAGGTAGGCATGCAGTAGGGAGGAGGTAGCCATACATGTTTCAATGTTTGGTTTGGTTGACAGTAAAATTGCTGCTGTTTGACTGTTTCTTACGCAAAAGTTCGATGGAATAAACAAATCAATGTATTTAGTTAAAAGAAAAGTAAACCAATGTGCTGGCCGCCGAAAATTGGTGTGTTTGATTCTCTTGTTGTTCTTTGGTTTTTGGCTGAACTCTTTGGTAACCATGATGTATTGCACCTCAGATGGATCGATTGTTTCCGTGGCTGCGGAAGAGGGCTTGCCTTGTCATCAAGATTGTAACTCTCGAGAAGGCAAAATAAGTAGATATTCAGGGCCCGCCCTTCCTGAGGTACGGCATAACGGTTGCATATGTAATATCATCATAATTACTGTTAGTGCAAAACTTTGGATTGTGGGAGACTAAACTTCCAGATGGCATTTGACATATGTGTCCCAAGCTTCCACACAGAGCTTACAATGGCATATAGATATCACAACCTTTGTATGGAGAAAGGGTGATACCTATAGTTATTTTATTTCTTTACAGAATGTATATGAAATTAAAACATCTCTGCATCAAATTAATTTTAGCTTTTCCATGTTAGGCAATTTTGTGAGGTTTCAGGTTTCCTTCAGGTTATTATGCCACCCTTTAAGTTACCAGGAGGAGATGTTGAAAAGAAACCTCCAAAAAAGTGTCTGGAATGCAGAAAAAAAAAGGGTTTCATACTTTCATACATGACACAAATTATTGCATACCTCCTGCTGGAACTGCATACCTGTGAGCTTTCCACATTTGTATGTTCCAGCAGAATGCTTGGCCTTAGATCATCTAGAGTCAGGGCAGTTAGCCATATCTAGTGTTTTTTTAATCGCTGGCAGGACTTCTGCCAGGCAAATATATTAATAGAGAGCATATCTATTAGTTTAGATTTGTTTGTCTTTTACTTAAATAAGAAAAAGATACTTTTCAGGAATTGGAGTATAGAAAAGCAAGCCCCAATATTACAAATTCTGGAAGTTGTTATACACTTCATGAGCAATTTGTCCTTAGCTTTCTTCTGTTATATAGCACTTGTCATTATTTGCCAGCATTGTACCAACACTTGGAAAGCAAGAGTGACACATTCATATATGAAGTATGTTTCCTTGATACTTTTCATATCAATAAACATCTCTTTATGTGGTTCATGTTCATAGCCTGAATGTCATCATCAACCAACAATATTACTCTGAAAGTCTGAACATGCCATCTCATCGTTCAACCTAGCTTGATGCACACACACCTTTGTAAACGTAACTATAGTTACGGTAGAATTGCCATCAGTGTTACGTTATCCTCCACAGAGCACCTGTGATAGAATGCTAGCCCATGTATTCCTGTTGGTTTGGCCTTCCTATTGAAGTAATTAATCATGAGCTTGTTTAGTTTCATCATTGAACATCTCCTATGGTTGTGCCTGCAGGATATCTTGCTTCATATACATTCTCTATTGCCACTTCGAGATGCTGCCCGTGCTGCTTCCGTGTCTCGTGCATTTCGAAATTCCTGGAAGTGTCATCCCAACCTCTACTTCAGTAATGAAACTATGGGCTTGAAAGATACTCTGCATGGACCTGAGCAAATGCAATTGGATTTCATCAGCACTGTTTATCACATTCTGAAAAGGCACTCAGGCACTGGCTTGAAGACATTTGGGCTTGAAATATCTAGTCATTACGACCCATGTCATCTTGATAGCTGGCTTCACCTTGCTCTTTCATCTGGGCTTGAAGAACTCATCATTGAGTTGTGCAGTGGCCTAAAGATGTGGTCAGGCATGTGCATGCCATGGTACAACTTCCCATGCTCCCTTTTATCTGGCAAGAGTAGAGACTCGATTCAGAATCTTCGCCTTAGCTCCTGTGCCTTTCATCCTACAGTTAGATTTTGTTTGAGAAGCCTGAAGAAGTTATATCTTTGTTCTGTGAGTAGCACAGATGATGAGTTACAGTGCATTCTATCAGATTCCTTTGCTTTGGAGAGGCTGGAACTCCTGAGTTGCAGCAAGATAATTAATCTTAAGATACCTTATCTGCTGCAGCGCCTCAGCTATCTGGAGGTGAAAGCATGCTTGAGTCTAGAAGCGATACAGATCGAAGCTCCAAATATATCCACTTTTCGCTTTTCACGCCGTAACCCTGTACAACTCTCACTTGGAGAAGCATGTCAAGTGAAAGACCTATACGTGTCCCACTATGGTGCCGTCTATTTTGCTCGTGTGGACCTTCCACTGATTGCACCATGTCTCGAGATTCTTACCATTGAGTCGCATAAGGAGGTATACTCTAAAATTTATGGTAAATTGGTAATTATAGACTAGTGAATGCATATGGTGGTAAGAATGAATTCTTAAACTTGGAGTATAACTTGATAATCTTGATGCAGATGGTCAATAATATAACGATCCTACCCAGCAAATTCTACCAGCTCAAGTACTTGGATATTTGTGTTCCTGGACAGTACTTTGTTCCAGACTATGATTTTTTTTCTCTGGCTTCTTTTCTTGATGCTTCTCCTTCCTTGGAGACTTTCATCTTGGATTTTAATGTACGTATAATTTTTCATATTGCAATTAACAAGTATACCTAGTGAGTAGTGACTAATGGATCGACCTGAATACCATGCATTCTGTCTTTAGTTACGTAGGGTCTTTGCGGATCCTGAGTCAGTTCTTGGAGAACTCTCACAATCACATATGCGCCAGACGGCAGAGCACCACTACGGCAACCTCAAGAGGGTGAAGATCAACCGTTTCCACCCCGCGAGAAGCCTGGTTGAACTAACATGTCATATTCTTGAGAGTGCGGCATCGCTTCAATGCCTTACATTGGACACGAAATGCTGTTGTTCTGGGGTTTCTCACAGCAAATCTGGTAAATGCTTCATCTTCGCTGTCAGAGCATACATCGAGGGGAATTTTCCCTCGACGACTAGGCTAGACTTTCCGAAGCCTTGTACTTTAGATGTCAAGTTATCATTGCCATCCAATGTTTAGTGAGGTCTCTGATTATTAAATCACTATGACCATTTAAGTTTAGAAGGCTTATTATCTGCTGATCTGCACCTCATAGGTGGCTGCGTCTTTGTTTGGTTTGGCTTCGGCTGTTCGGCAGTGTACGCACTACCTGCATGCCTGCAGTAGGTGTCTTTTTTTTTCTGTTTTTTTTTTCCGGGATTGGACATCACAAGAAAGTACTCCAACGCCCGCTCCACTTGTATTTCTTTTTTTCCCCTTTGAAGGACCATTGTATCTTCTTTGATCAGATTGCTCATTTGTTCTATGTTGGAGAGTAAAAAGGAATTATTGGTGTAAGGATAAGGATCCTCCATGCTTCTACGGATGCCGTGCATCATGCGTGTATTATGTAAACTTTAGTATCCCTGTCCGTTTCGCCAATAAGCCAAATTAAAAAGTATTGTTCGCTGATTTATTATGAGACTGATAAGTTTAATTCATAACTTCAACATCTCTGCATAATGGGTCTATGAGTCTTTTTTTCACAAGGATCTGTGTACATGTTTTTGTAATAAATCGTGGGTATATTTCTAAAATGTTTTTTTCTTAAAAAAACAAATCTGAAATCCATATAAAGCTAATATATGAGTGTAAAAAGGAACGGAGGGACTCGTTATTCACTCTAATCTATAATTTATATATGATAAAACTATAAGGGTTTTTTTGAAATAAATAGTTAAAAATAGTAATATTTAATTTAGGACAAAAACAAACATGACGTGTAAAAAAAACAGGAGTATGAGATTGCCGTCGGTATAGAATCCGAATGCACATCATAGCGAGAAAGCGTCTTGATGTTGTTACGCTAACACCATAGCGCAATCGCAGTTTGATGCAATCCCGTTTTTGCCTTTGTTTCACGTGCGAAACTCGCAGGTGACGCCTATGTCTAGACTCACTGGCCACACCGCACGCCGGCAGGGCCGCACCGCACCGCACCGCACGCGAGTTGGTCCGCCTCACTCGCCCCCTTCCTCTGCACCGGGTTTCCACCTCGGCACCTCCTCAGATCCAAAACCAGTGAGCGACAGAGATCAAGGATGGAGCTGGAGGTGGGGGCGCCTTCGCCGGCGAGGTACCTGGTGGGGGCAGCGATCATGATGGCCGGCGTGGTGCTCCCGCTGGCGTACATGATCTTCCGCAGCAAGCGCTCGCCGTCCTCCGCCTCCGCCGCGGGGCCCTCCTCCTTCTCCAAGCAGACGTAGGTGTGCTCTGCCTCTCTTCCTTCCTTCCTTCCTTCCTTCCTTCCTTCCTTCCTCCGTGAGATACTGGAGATACCGTCGACGCACCAGATCTGCGCGCTCGCTTTAAACTGATCCGTGATGCGCCTTTGCTGCAGGAACAAGGGGCTCATCTGAGCGAGTGGGTGGGTGGGTGGATCGATCGCCTCCCCTGATGCTTGTCATTCTGTCTGTTTTGGCGTGGCGAGATCATGCAACTGCTCCTCGAGACTGGGCACCATCACATCAAGTTACTAGCTGATTAGTAGTTAGTTCCTCTTGTACCTTGTGTAGATCAGATCGATTGCTTGTTTGACTGAATTGATACAGTTATAAATGATGGTTTTACTTTTGAGTGCACTACTTACAAGGAGCATTCAAACAAACTCCAGTTTAGCTAAACAAGCCACCTGCCCTCTTCTGCTGGTTTAGCTGGCTTATTACGACAATTGTGTATAATTCTTCTCTATGCTAGTACTCCCTCAATTCCAAAATATAATTCGTTTTAGTTTTGTCTAAGTTAAACTTCTCTAACTAAGACCAAGTTTATACAACATCAAATTGGTATTGCCAAGACCACAAGGAAATATGTATTGCCAGTGTATTTATTTGGTATTGTAGACGTTAATATATTTTCTATAGACTTGGCCACGATTAGAGAATTTTGACTTAGGACAGAAAACTGGCCTATGTTTTGTAATAGAGGGAGTACTATATATTTGTGGTTTGATAAGGAGCACAATTGTTGTGCCATTCATCCATTTGCATCCTCAGCTATTCAGCACATGCAGCTGTAGATGGATGCAAACCAAATGGTGTCCATGATCAGTTTTTTGAAGGTGAAGTTCCTGCATTGGCAGATCTAGCAGCACTGGAATCGCATTCGGGCACTGATCTTGCCCTTCTGTGTAGTTCTGATTCCTATGCGATCTTTTCTTTATGGCTTCTCTCTTCAGAGTTCGATTTGCTGTCTCCAGTCCCCTTCTCTATTCTATTCTAACGAAGCTCCTTCCAGGAGCTCACACATACATTGTTGCTAACTAGTTTGTTATCTGATAATCCATGTGACTGGATGTGCCCTTTGTGTTTGTGTTCTTACAAGTTGGCTCTTAACAATAGAGTTGTTTGTATTCCTGCACATAAGGTAGGCAGAGTAAACAAATCAGTGTGCTGCCCCAGAAAAATCAGCTTGGTTGATATTATTGTACTTTGTAGTTTTGTTATTGGCTAACCTATATGATAACCATGATGCATTGCATTTGCACTTCAGATGGATTGATTGTTTCTTGGCCACTTGAAGGGCTTGCCTTGTGGCTTGTGATCAAGATGGTAATTCTCATGGAGGCAACTGGATATTCAGGGCCCACCCTTCTTCAGGTAGGTATAAATGCAAAAGAGTGGCTGCAAGTAATATCATCATAATAAACTAGTTAACTACTGTTATGGCACTAGTTTTGGTTGTGGGATACAATATTTTGGATGGCACTTTAACACATTTGTCCCTTGATATTGCACAAGAAGCTTATATGGGCATATGCATGCCATAAACTTGTGAGAATAGCGGCACCTATTTGTTTTAAAGAGTTTTGACTAAGGAATAGTGATACCTTTAGTTGTCTCTTTACACAATGTGTATTAAGGCATCTGCATCAAAGAAACTTGCTTCATGACAGGCAATCTTGGTCACTTCCTTAAGTTTGTGGCACCCTTTGAATCTTGTTTTCTCATGGTGCATCCTCTGCCGCTTAAATCCTCAAACATTTGAATGACAGAGAAAGTACAAAAGCTAGACTTGTAGGGTGTGTTCGCACAGCAGCTCTCGCTATCGCTATAATACCCCGTAGTTCACAAGCTGCATAGCCACAGCTGCCAAGAATAGTTACATGGTTTCAGAACCCCAGAACCTTTTAGGGTGTATTTGGTTGGGCTGTGACTTTTGGAAAAGCTACTGTGAGCTTTGAGCTTTTGAAAAGCTGCTGTGGGATGTGGGCTTTGAGAAACCCAAAAGTCATTTGGTTGATCACTTGTGCCTTTTGGAAAAAAAAACTGAACGGATCCCAAAAGTCAGTGAAAGCAGGGGGTGAGGTGCTTTTGGATTTGTACTACGAGAAAAGTTGCTTTTGGGCAAAAGCACTTGTGGCTTTTGGGCCCTTTGGTTGGCTTTTGGCTTTTACAAAAGCAAAAGCAGGTTCAAAAGCCCAACCAAAGGGACCCTTAGAAATGTCAGAAGGAAAGTTAGGCCCTGTTTAGGCCTTGTTTAGTTCTAAAATTTTTGGCAAAATGAGCACTGTAGCAGTTTCGTTTGTATTTGACAAATATTGTCCAATCATGGACTAACTAGGCTCAAAAGATTCGTCTCGTCAATTTCGACCAAACTGTGCAATTAGTTTTTATTTTTATCTATATTTAATACTTCATGCATACATCTAAAGATTCGATGTGACGGGGAATCTGAAAAATTTTGCAAAATTTTTGGGGAACTAAACAAGGCCTTAGTTCCTCGTCCAAAAATTTTTCATCCATCCCATCGAATCTTTGGACACATGTATGGAACATTAAATGTAGATAAAAAAATAAACTAATTACACAGTTTAGTTGAGAATCGCGAGACGAATCTTTTAAGCCTAGTTACTCCATGATTAGCCTTAAGTGCTACAGTAACCCACATATGCTAATGACAGATTAATTATGCTTAATAAATTTGTCTTGCAGTTTCCTGACGAGCTATGTAATTTGTTTTTTTATTAGTTTCTAAAAACCCCACCCGACATCCTTCCGACATATCCGACGTGACACGCAAAAAATTTTCGTTTCCAATCTAAACAGGCCCTTACAAGACATTGTTTGGCGTGGTGAAAAAAAAAGGTTTCGTGCAATAGAAACAAATTAACATCAAGCCTATTGAGATATGCATATCTATGACCTTTATGTATTCGTGTATTTGTAGGCTCCACCAGACTGCAAGGCCAAATAATCAGTCAGACTCGGGCAGTTGGGCATGTTTATCAGTTTAGATTTGTTTGTCTTTTACTTGACTAAAGATGCATTGCTTTGAGATTAATCTTTTTTTTCCAAAAAAAATGGAATATTGAATCAAACACTGTCCATTCTGAAGTTGACATACCCTTGTTGACGGATCTGGTTCAGATGCCAGAACAATGCCATGACATACTCGAGTGCTGGAGCGCGTCAAGAACTCAAGATCACTGGTTTCTCCCTGAGTAAGTCATGAGTAAGTGAGAAGTGCCTGCTGAAGAGCATGACGTGTCCTTGAGTCTTGACTCTGAGACTGCAACATGCCAACATCACTCGAAGTCGAAGAGGCAGGGCACCTCCTGGTCACATAACACTGATGGAGAGACAAAAATTTCCTACTCAAGTATGATGATCCTCAGTATACCCATTGCATTTGCATTCCAATGCATTTCCTACCCCTGTAATTAAGGATGGAGATGGCCCTTTAAATGGATACCCGCGGTTCTTCTCTAGTGTAAGTTAATGAACTAAATAGACAATTTCTTTCCTCTTTTTTTCATTTAGTTCATTTAGTTACATTAGGGAAGAACCGCGGTTACCCGTTTGGAGCACCGTCCCCATCCTTACATGTAATGCAGCTAGGGCACATTGTGTTTGGTCACGCAGATACAGCACCTGAGATAAAATGCTGCTTTTATATGTTCCTATAATCCTTCCTTTTCCGTGTTCTGGTTGAAGTCACACTAGCTTCTACAGGTTCCATCATCAAACGTTTATCCCATTGTTGTGCCTGCAGGAAGTCTTGTGCCATAGATATTCTCTATTGCCACTTAGAATTGTTTGGATGTTATTGGATTTACCATAATCCACATGTATTAGGGTGAAATGTCTTGATTATCACTTAGGTCTATTTGAATATTATCGGATTCACCACAGTTCACATGTGTTAGGGTGGAATGAGATGGAATTTAGTTCAACTTACACAATAGTTTACCCCAATTTATGTCGATTAATGCGAATTCGACTAGATCCAAATAGATATGGTCCCAGCCTCTACTTCAGTGTTGACACTTTGGGCTTGAAAGAATATCCCTATGGAGATAACAAAGGCCTTGTTTAGTTCCCCAAAAATTTTGCAAAATTTTTCAGATTCCCCGTCACATCGAATCTTTAGATGTATGCATGAAGTATTAAATATAGATAAAAATAAAAACTAATTGCACAGTTTGGTCGAAATTGACGAGACGAATCTTTTGAGCCTAGTTAGTCCATGATTGGACAATATTTGTCAAATACAAACGAAACTGCTACAGTGCTCATTTTGCCAAAAATTTTGGAACTAAACAAGGCCAAAGTATATAGAGATTTTACTCAAGTAGTTGATGTGACTAAATGAAACAGAGCTGTAAGTACAATGATACCACACCAGTAAGGCCTTATATAATAATAAGAGTAAAGTTTATCATTGATCTCTAAACTTTGTATCGTTGTGTCATCTCGGTTTCTAAACTCGCAAATCGATCCTCAAACTTGTTTATATGTGTCATCTCGGTCTCTAAACTTGTTCAACTATATCTATTTAGTTTGCATCGTGAGTTGAACGGATCTATTACCAAGTCATTCTTACGCCTCATCCATTCGGATATCGGGAATGACTTCTGCAAATTTTTCAGCTGGAACCGTAAAGTAGAGTTTTTAAAACTCCAAAAATTGAAGGACTGGTTGATTCTTCAAAAATTGCTGGACTGACGGGCGAACTGATTCCGGAAGCGTTTCTTGAATAATCTTTATGAGAAAAGCTATATAAAGATTACTTTAAATAAAGAATATTTGAAAAAATATATAGAAAATAAAAAAAAACTCACCTGTTATTCGCTCCAGCGCTCTTCCACAGCTGCACTTGGCTAATGTGACATCTACATGTTAAAAAAGAATATAACATAAATAACCAGTCTTTTTTCCATTTTTTGTTCAAATGGTATATTTTTATTGTGATAGAACAATTTTATCATGCCACAATATTTTTATCTTTTAAGTAAACAATTTTTTAGCGGTGGAACAATTTTTATAGCATTTTTTTCTCACGCATGGTGGAACAATTTTATCCACCGGGAGTTCGGGAATAACTATTTATTCTAATAAAAAAAAGTGTTTGGAGATCGATGACGACACATATTTCACTTGACAGTAGTAATAAGCTGCTCCATATCAAATTATAATTCGTTTGATTCTTTAACTTCAAGTTTAATCAGTCATCTTATTTAAAAAATAAATATAGTTAAATTTAAGCAACTCTTAAAAACTTTTATTAATAAAGTAAGGAAGTGATATTTTACTTAAATTTTAAATAAAATAATTGTTTAATTTTTGGATAAAAAATCAAACAAATTATATTTTGCAACACAGGTTGTACCACGGAGCTACACTGCGGTTGCGTGGCACCGCGCCCGCTAGGCTGCTACACCTACGTGCCGACGTGCGACCATCCGAAGCGGCATTGACGGCGTCCGCTCTCTCTGACACGCACACGGTCACAGAGGAGAGACCTCAGCTCGCGTTTCTCTCCCCGCGCCCCGCCCTCCTCGGACCTCGGGTCCTCCTCGCTCCCTCCGGCTCCGACCCCGACCTCTCACTCCCGCGACGAACTCGCCGCGCTCTTCTCCCTCCCCATCTTGACCGGTTCTGGCCGTCTTATCCCTCTCTTCCGTTTCCACGCCCAGGCCAACGCCCCAAAAAAAACCTGCAGCGCGCGCGACGCGAGCCGCGCGAGGAAGCACTCGCAGGCAACGCAGAACGCACCCGCACCGGCTTGCCGATCGGCGGGGCGCGACCGATCGCCATGGAGCCGGACGACGACGCGCTGAAGGCGGCGCGCGCCCCGCCGCAGCAGCGCCGCGGCATCTCCTACAGCCAGCCGCTGTCGCGGGACGCCGCGTCCGCGCGCCGCGCCGCGCTGCGCAACCACAGCCTCGACGACGAGCACATTCTGCCGGCCTCCCACTCCCTCAACTACCCGCTCCACCACGACCCCGCGGGCATGGCGCCCATGGGCTACCACCCCCCGCTCCCGCCCCACCAGCACCACCCCAGCGCGTCCTACTCCTCCAACCCCCGACGCTCCGCCGGCGGCGTCAGCGAGGGCTCCATGACGCTCGAGCGCGCCATGTCAGAGTACGGCGGCGGCCAGGGCACCCTCCCGGAGTTCGTCGGCGCGGGGGGCGGCAAAGGCATCTTCCGTGTGCCGCTCCGCGCCGCCATGCACCCGGGCCGTCCGCCCCCGCTCGAGGTACGGCCCCACCCGCTCCGCGAGACGCAGGCGGGCTCCTTCCTCCGATCGCTCGCCGCCGACCCGCAGCGCCGCCAGCTCTGGGCCGGGGCCGAGTCCGGGATCAGGGTGTGGTCGCTCGACGAGGTGTTCGCCGAGTGGGGCGCGGGCGCGCGCCGCGGCGACGAGGAGAGCGCGCCCTTCCGCGAGGGCATGCCCGCGCCGCCCGCGCTCTGCGTCGTCGTAGACAAGGCCAACCGCCTGCTGTGGACGGGTCATAAGGACGGGAGGATCCGATCGTGGCGCATGGACCTCGACGCGGCCGCCACGGCGCCTGCGCCCCCGGCCGCTGGTGCAGGCGGCGACGGCGGGAGTGTTGGGGGAAGTAGTCACGGCGGGGGAAGCAATAATGCGCCAGTGTTCAGGGAAGCCCTCACATGGCAGGCCTATGGCCGGACGCCCGTGCTCTCTATGGTCGTCACTTCGTATGGTTAGCATGCCATTTACGACCGTCATTTCTGTTGGCACAAACTCACAATTGCATTATATCTGAACATTGACATCACTGCATGTGAACTACTACAAAATAAAAAATATCTGACCATACATACTATGGATCGTTGAATCTAAATGACAGGTGAGATATGGTCCGGTTCCGAGGGTGGAATGATAAAGGCATGGCCTTACGATGCCATTGCCAAGTCCCTGTCATTGTCACCAGAAGAGAGACATATGGCTGCTTTGTTGGTTGAGAGAGCCTATATCGACCTGAGGAACCATTGCACAGTTGGTAACGTTTGCTCGTTGCCCGCTTCTGATGTTAAATACATGCTAGTGGATCATTCACGGGCGAAAGTTTGGACCGTGACTAGCATGACATTTGCTCTCTGGTATGCCTTCACATACACAGATGAATTTTCTTCTTTTTTTCTTCTTTTTTTTGAAAGATCCGGAACAGATGAAATGTGTTAGTTAGATTACTGTTCTCCCCATCACATAGTAGGTACTTAAACATGCCAATTCTACTGAACTACTTGCTACAGGGATGCTCGTACAAGGGAGTTGCTGAAAGTATTTGGGATGGATGGCCAAGTTGAGTCAGCAAAGCTAGAGACACCTGTCATGCCAGAGCAACCTATGGAGGATGAGATCAATCCTAATCCTAAAGCAAAACCTTCGAAGAAGGACAAGTCACAAGGTTCTTTGAACTTCTTCCAAAAATCTAGGAATGCTTTAATAGGAGCAGCTGATGCGGTGCGCAGGGTTGCAACAAAGGGGACATTTGTCGAAGATAACCGCAGAACAGGAGCGGTGGCTCAAGTAATGGATGGATCAATCTGGTCAGGATGCACGAATGGCGCCATTATTCAGTGGGATGGAAATGGGAATAGAGTGCAAGAATTCCAGCATCATACTTCTTCTGTGCAGTGCATAAAGGCACTTGGAGAAAGGGTGTGGGTGGGATATGCCAGTGGCCTGATTCAAGTCATGGATGCTGAAGGTAACATTATTGCAGGATGGACTGGGCATAGCTGTCCAGTTATAAGGATGGCAATTGGTCGTTCTTACATTTACACACTGGCACATCATGGTGGTATTCGGGGATGGCCACTAACTTCTCCTGGACCCCTTGACGATATTATCCGAACTGAATTGTCTAACAAAGAGCTGTCATACACTAGAATGGAGAAGATAAATATAATGGTAGGGAGTTGGAATGTAGCACAAGGGAAAGCATCTGCTGAGTCACTAAGATCATGGTTGGGTAGTGTAGCATCTGATGTTGGGTTGGTTGTTGTTGGATTACAAGAGGTTGAGATGGGCGCAGGGTTTCTCGCCATTTCTGCTGCAAAAGAAACAGTAAGATACTTGCCTTACCGTCTGGTGTTTTTTTTCTGTTCAATTCAGTTAGTTATGCGTTTCTAGGTTGCTATTTAACATAGATATAACTATTTGCTATGTTGTTCCATCTTAATTTTTTCTAGTAACCATAATTTGTTACAGATCAATCTGAAACATAGTTTTCACCTCGGTGTTTCCTGTAATTTTACTGCACTTTAGATACTTTCTGTTGCGTTTTCAAATTTAATAATTGTTGAGGTAGACGTGACTAGCATTTATTTCTGTTTTTTTTTTTTGAAATAGTTGCCAGGCTATTGAATAGATGCTTGTTTTTACAGGAATTAACAGATTTGATCCTCTTTGTCCTTTGTGTTGTAATTTTTTTTTGAAAGAAACTGTAGGGATTTGCACCCCTCCAGCGTTTTGTGTTGTAATTCACGAGTCACGTTGGCTATTGTCTTGTCATTGCAGTGTTATCTGTTAAGTTATCTGAATCACCATTTCATTGAACGTTTCTTTTCATGGTTTCAGGTAGGGCTTGAGGGCAGTGCGAATGGGCAATGGTGGATAGACAATATTGGCAAAGCGCTTGACGAGGGAACATCATTCCACCGAGTTGGTTCTAGGCAGTTGGCTGCACTGCTTATTGCTGCATGGTATTAGCTTCTTGTGAATTAGTTTCTTAGAATTAAACTAGAAATTTGTTATCACATAGTGATAAGTTGTTCAATTAACTGTTTGTTTAATTATCTTTCTCATTTGATATACATGACATGGAAAATATTAACTTTTCAAGGGCAAGAAAGAGCCTTAAACCATATGTTGGAGATGTTGAAGCTGCTGCAGTGCCGTGTGGTCTTGGACGTGCTATTGGCAATAAGGTACATGATAAAATAGTCGTACAAGCTTTCATCAGCCCCCACCTCCCAATTGAAATTTCATTCTGTAATGGCATGATCTTATCTCCTTTTGGGGATATCTGTATGTCTTATGTTGGAAGAAATTTTAAAGATGATTACATAAGCAAGGTTTATGGAAAGAGAATCCTCACGTACTGTTTTATTCTATGTTTTATATTCTGTTTCATGTTCAAGTCATGCTCCTCTGTTCTTTTGTTTGTGCCGTGACAATAAATTCTCCTGCAGGGTGGCGTAGGATTGAGAATAAGGGTATATGATCGTAAAATGTGTTTTGTGAGTAATCACTTTGCTGCACATCTGGAAGCTGTGAGCAGACGCAATGCTGACTTTGACCACATTTATCGGACAATGGCTTTCAACAAACCTCATGGATCCACAGGTTCATGTTTCACATTGTTTGAAGTGCCTGTTTTTCTTGGCAGCAAACTATAGGTGTTACAAATACTATTTTCATACTGAAAAATGTTTACATAACCCTTATTTTTCTGTGATGCAGCTTCTGCTACATCTGTCCAATTGCACAGAACAGTGAATGTATGTGTGATCTAACCTTGAAATTATCAGTAGAAACTATCAAATTATTACTGATAGCCAAATGTTGTGGTGTTGCCAGGTCAATGGAAATCAGGTTGAAGAAGTAAGGCCTGATCTAGCAGAAGCTGATATGATCGTATTTCTTGGTGATTTCAACTACCGCCTTTATGGTATCACATATGATGAAGCGAGAGACATGGTTTCACAAAGAAGCTTCGATTGGCTAAGAGAGAAGGATCAGCTTCGTGCAGAAATGAAAGCTGGAAAGGTATTCCAAGGAATGCGTGAAGCTATAATCAAATTCCCTCCAACATACAAATTTCAAAAGCACCAACCTGGTCTTGGAGGTATATATATGTTGCTGCTTCAAACCTTTTGATCTCTTCTCTCTGTTCAAGTAGTTATGTAGTTTTTCCCTGACTAAGGTAGTAAGTTTTGTTTCTTACTTTGCATCACAGTGCTGAAAACTGTTTGTCAACTGCTATGTAGGTTATGATTCAGGCGAGAAGAAGCGGATACCTGCTTGGTGCGATAGGGTACTATATCGTGATAGCCGTTCTGTATCAGTAGCTGAATGCTCACTAGAGTGCCCTGTAGTTGCTTCAATCACGTCGTGAGATACTATCACACTTCCTTTTCCCCCTTTCAGATGACCGGTAATCCCTTTTATCCATACTGATTGATTTCTTTTGATAGGTACGTGGCATGCATGGAAGTCACAGAGAGTGATCATAAACCTGTGAGGTGTACATTCAGCGTTGATATTGCTAGAGTTGATGAGTTAATAAGAAGGCAAGAGTATGGAGAAATAGTTGAATCGAATGAAAAAGTACGCTCTTTGTTCCAAGATGCTTGTTTTGTTCCAGACACCACAGTTAGCATAAGCGAAATCATATTGGAGAATCAAGAGAATGTTATATTCCAAATTACAAATAAATGTGAAACAAGCAAAGCAGCTTTCGAAATCCTATGTGACGGGCAGTCAATCAAGAAGGAGGATGGAACTAAATCAGAGCTTTTTCCAAGGGCATCCTTTGGCTTCCCACTTTGGCTTGAGGTAAGAACTATTGCAAACTCAGCCTATGATACATTCATGATTAATCAATTGCCGCCAAGTGAACATATTGATACAAAAATCAATTTCCCTCCATATGTACTGATATGGTCAAAATGTTACTACAATGCCCAAGTGACTGAATATGACACCGAACTACCGAAGTACCTTCTGATGTCAGGAAACAGTTAATCTGCTGCCTGTCATTTCTGCATTCAAAATTCTGTGTTCTGATTTCTATTTTTTGATATTTTTTTCTGTTTCACACAGGTCCAACCAGCCATCGGTCTGATAAAACCAGGTGAAACGGTGGAAATTACACTACATCATGAAGATTTTTACACACAGGAAGAGTTTGTAGACGGAATACCACAGAACTGGTGGTGTGAGGATACCAGGGACAAGGAAGCCGTTCTCAGAATAAATATAACAGGCAGCAGCTCAACCGAAACCAAGACGCACACCATCAACGTCCAACATCGCTGCCCACCATCATCGGCGCCACCGCCAATGATGAACCAACCGGTGGCCGCCGCGCCTCCGAGCAATGTCCTTGCCAGCGAGGGGCACTCGACTTCAAAGCGCTCCTCCAAGAAGAGCCAGTCCAAGCACCGGGAACAGCAACAACAACAGCAGGATTACCCGCAGTTTGGGAGCTCGGAGGTACATGACTTGTGCCGCATGCGGTGCCCTTGAGACCTGTACAAACTACTCCTACATTACTACAAAGGAGTATGGATACTGAAGTTCTGTCTAGGAGGTGGGAATTACGAGTCTTAGGTTTTTCACATCGAAGTCCCGGAGTACCCCGCAAAAGAGAGAAAAGTCTAGGAGGAGTTCCTCCGGTTCTGTACATAGGCTTCACTCGATCAGCTGTCATTCTCATGTAGCCCAAGCAAAGAGTCTAGAGTCCTGAGATAACAGTGCTAATAACTTGTTGTTTTATTCTTGTTCCTTATTAAAGAGTGTTCTCTAGATAGTAGAAGCCAGGGATATTTGAACAATGTTTGATGTAATATGTTCAATAGAATTACCTTAGGTTTGTTGTCTCTTTACTCAGCAGTTATAATGATCTTGTACTTCTTGACTATTGCCATTGTTAATAAGAAACCAATCCTTCATCCCCTCGAATTATTTGATGATGCTTATGTTATTAGAGCAAGCCCAATAAGTTTGGTTTATTATAGCCAAGCGATGTGAGACTACATCAATAAATGAGGTATACAACAACTTGTCTTTTCATAATTTAAAACATTAACTTTTCATAACGTTAGATCCAGTCACTGAGTAGGAATAGGACCTATATGACAAAATGTTGCTAGGCTGGTCTTGAGAGAAGGTCCGGAACAAGTGATCTCTCTTTCCTCAATTCTCTCTTATCCACGTTGATTTTTGCTGAGTTGTCTTGGCTATAAGCCAAATACATGGTTTATTGTACTCGCTCTTCCATATCTACCGGTCTTTTTGGCTTCGGAATGGCCCTGATTGCTTAATGCCAATGCGTTGGTAGTGGTACATGTCATCTGTTTCGTGCAAGGGTCAAGGGCATGTACTGTATGGAGTATTAGAAGTCGTTAAGGACATGGTTGCGTATACCAAGGAGTGTTAAAGAGTGGTTAAGGATCTGTTTGTCACAGCTCACAACAGCTTCATGAGCTATTTTTTTTGTCAAACACTTATTTCTAAAACAGCTTCATGGGTAAAGCTGTTTTTCTTCTCCTCTCACAAAGATATGAGTTGGAATAAAGCTGAAAAAAGTAGCTTATTGCAGCTCTCTCCCTCATTTCTCTCTCTCATCTATGTATGAAGTAGTTGGTGAAGCTATTTTACTAAACACTTTTTCCAAAATAACTCAGCTTAATTTAGAAAGTTGCTCATGAAGCTATTTTCTAAAAAAAACAACTTTACTAGTGAAGTTGAGCTGTGCGAAATATGCCCTAACTATAGAGGGAGTTTTCCTTCTTTGCTCTTATTATGGGGAAGTATGAAGTTTTTGATGATTTGGGGGAAAAGGTGAGCGCGGAAAAAAAGAAGGTTCAATGACACAACCATCTGAAGTAGAGGCGGTTAAGATGCAACCGTAGCACTTTTTTTTTTCTTGCCATACAAATTGATGTCCCTTGACCTGTGCCACTAGCTTCAGTCTTCTTAAAAGCAAGTATTATAGCAGGCTGTAAGCCAGCTAAATGCTGAGATGGATGAGAGAGAAGAAGGAAAAAAATAAAAGCGGGCACAAAAACCAAAAAAGTATGTAAGACAAACAAGTGGACTATATATTAATAGTGATGAGCTAACTATTATATAAGTGGACTGCAAAAAAACTATAAAAAAATTTTATAGCCAGCAGCTAGCTGTATTATAATACTTGTTCTGCAGCCAAATTTCAAGCAACCTGCAACCTTTATGAAACTCACCCAGCGCACGCAGCGCAGCGCACGGGCCAATTCTGTCTTGTGCAACCAGGTCTCCAGAAAAGCGCACGCGCAGCGCGGCTCGGGCCACGGACAGGGACAGCCCTTGCCTTAAACCCCTCTTCTCTTCGGGTTTCCTCCCATTCGTTCCCCGGAAGCCGCCGCCCGCCGGTCCCGATGGCGCCCAAGGTTCTCATGGTAAGCCACCATTTTCCCCGTCGCAGACGCCGACTAGGCCACCGCGGTGCTGCGCGGGCGCGGCCGTTAATGGCGACCGCGCTGACCCCACTCTCAACACCTTACTTACTCCTGGTTCCTACCGCTGCAGGTCGCGGAGAAGCCCAGCATCGCGCTCTCCATCGCCTCCGCCCTCTCCGGTGGCCGCGTAAGTGCTCCGGCTGCCCCCTCCGCCGCCGAATCCGTGCTGGTTTTTGTTTTTGGTGTCAAATTTGGGCGAGACGTTAGCTCCAATTCAGTGGGTCGTGTCGGAGGAGCTAGCCCTAATGAGCGGCGCACCGATAGGTGCTGACTCTTCTGACGTGTTGGTAGTTTGATTGGTTGTTGCCTAGTTTTTTTCCCTGGGAGCAGTGGCGGAGCTAGAAGCAAAATATAAGAGGATCCAATTCAACTAAGGTTTTTGTTCCAATTCAAAACGTACACTGGTGTCAGATAATACGTGTTTTTGTTCCAATTAACTCTGTTCTATTCAGTTAAGGGGCTAGGAACTGGATCATCTCTTTTCGTTTTGAAAAAATCATAAATGAGTTTAGGTACAGGCTAGTCATTATCTGTAGTACTAGAAAATCATATGAACTAGGAAATTTGGGAGGAAAGGTAGCAAGAGGGAAACTACCCCAATAGGCAGTATGTCAGTAACGGTTTAGAATGCAAGCATGCATTGCCGCTCTTGAGGTTCGGAAGCAAGGAATAGAAAAGGCAAATAAACATCCTGCTGGTGCCTACTTGCACTTGCCGGCTTCCATTGCTGATGAGCCGTGACGGATGACTAGGAAACCCTTGCAGCTTGAGCAGCGTGGGACGCAGCACTACAGAAGTAAGGATTGCGGATTGGAGAGTGCAGCAGCTGTCAAGAGTGAAGCCAGAGCGAAGCGAGTGTGGAGCGGGAGGCTGGTGCCAGAGACATGCACATGCGGACACGCTGGCCAGCCGGCCGGTAGGTGAGGTGGCTGCTGGCGCGTTATTGCAGTAGGTGCCTGGGTGATTCTCTTCCATTCCAAAGGCAAAAAACTAGAACAGTTGTCAATGTTAAATGTGCTATTGAGCTGACATGTAGTATATTCACTGAAAGTTGTTTCGGGCCATGGGGGCCATGGCCTAGTTTGCCGACATATAGCTCCGCCAGTGCATGTGAGCTTGAGCTATGTCATTGGCGACAGCAAGCCTGTGACGTCTCATTGATCTCACTGTCTCTGTTGATGTACCTATTAGCTTAATGGAGGGTCAGGGGTTGTGGTAGGTAGCCGAGTACTGATTCATTTTGTTGTAGTGGTAATTGGATTTTCCCAGTCCCATCTGGCAGGGTAAATTAATTTTCCCTGTTTCGCCTGGTGACCAATGCTTAAGCTCAGTAGCCCCGGTAGTTCTAGAAGAGCCATGCTTAACCTATGTCCCCTTTAAAGTGTCTGCACATTTTCATTTGCTGTTCCAACACTGCTGATATGGACCAGACATTTTTCCCCTTTTGAAAAGAACAGTAGGGGAGGTCCCAACTGAAATAATATTAATATTAGGAAGGTCCAGACTCCAGAATGCAAGTGTTTGACTTGAGAGTTCACTCACATTGTATCCTTTTTTTCCCAACATTCATGCAGATGTCTACAAGGAAGGGAAGCACAGATGTCCATGAGTTTGACGGAACATTTCAGGGTTCTTATGCAAACTTCAAAGTGACTTCAGTCATTGGACATGTCTTAAGGTTTTGCTTTATTCTTCAGTTGTTTTAAGAGTTTTTGTCACAGCTACATCGTTTGAAGCCTGCATATATGAATTATTTTACATACACATTTCTGTATACCAGTGTTGAATGTTGATATGTACAGACATGGTGGGCCAATGCATAGCTGAAGTGTTTATACTGAAAGCTACAAGTAGTTATTAAACTTTAGCAGGATCTACAGACAGATGTTTCAGATGCTTACAGTTTCTGAACATAAGGATATTTTATTTGTGTTTTCTTAATCTCTGTCTGATTTTTTCCAGTGTAGATTTCCCCCCTGCATATCAGAACTGGGAAGCAACTGATCCATTGGACCTATTTGAGGCTCCAGTTCTGAGATCTGAATGCAACCCAAAGGTAATGTGTTCATTTACAACTCTAATTGAAACAGAATGCAACTTAGTTAACTGTAGAGGGTCAACTCAGATCGTAAGAGAATATAACTCAGTTGATTGTTGGTGTAACTGAATAAAGTGAAGCAGTAATAAGTTCTATTATGCAAATCTACTCCACCCATGACCCATGGATGGTTGATCAACTATGCAGTTTCTCTGATACTTGAACTTATGTTCTTTGCCCCCTCCATTTAATTTACTCTAGGTGGAATCTGAATCAACAAATGTCCTGGTTATTGTTTCCTCCAATTTTTGGCAGGCTCTTAGTTGCACCTGCAGAACCTGCAAAATTACTGAATCTCAATGTAGTGTTTGTCTGATGTTATGTTTATCTGTATCTTCGTTATATGTTCCACTGTTCCATTTTTTTTAACATATATGTTTTCCCTTTTTCCCATAAGGATCATAATGTCACATACTCACATGGCTAAATACAACACTGATGTGTAGTTTTGTTACAGGCTCATATACGCAGGCATCTAGCTCAAGAAGCTCGAGGCTGCACTTATTTGATACTTTGGCTGGACTGTGACCGAGAAGGAGAAAACATATGCTATGAAGGTACATTAAACCTGTTCTGTAACAGTTATGCATCTAAATCTGGTTGGTACTAAAATATAAAGATATATGTAGATGTTCCCATTTTCCAACCTGGACCCTGAAAAGCAAAAACAGAGGTCTATAATCAAAATAAGTTAGACATCATATGGGAAGTTCTCTGCTATATTGTGTAAACAGTTAGATCAATTGAATTTCTTTACATTGTGGAAGCTATACAGATTTTATTGTAGTTAATAAGCCCTGCTTCCTAAGCATTTCTTAGATAACTGTGCTAGTTAAATTTCTGTCATTAAAGGCCTTGGGTAGCCCAAGAGTTGTGCGGGTACCCAGGCAGCTAGTCTGTCTAATTAAAGCTCTAGTGAGCTGTTTGTAATCAATGCAATATCTGTCTTTCTCTATATATATGAAGGAGACGCCTGGGGCTAGTGGCCTCAAGGCTAATCAAAATCTGTGTTACCTCTAACATTTGGTACCAGAGCTAGGTTAGACACCAGAGAGCCACGAGGCCAACTCCTCACCTCCTCCACCCATGTCGACCTCTGCTGAGCGCGTTGCCAGGCTCAAGGCCGCGCGTTTGAAGGCTGCAGAGGAAGCAGCAGCGCTGGCAGTCCAGGCAGCACAGCAGGCGGCGGCTGCGGCAGAGGCGGCAGCAAGGACGGCGCAGGAGCTGCGGGCCGAAATTGCTGCTGAGAAGGGAGAAGAAGAGGAGGAAGAGGAGGAAGAGGAAGAGGAGGACTTGAGGAGCCAGAGGACTCCATCGCGGGACAGGCGCCGTTCGCAGTCACCACTGCGTAACAGAAGGCGTCGTGGCGGCGGCCGCTATGAATCACCGCAAGGCAGGGTGGTTTACCGCGACTCCGGCAGCAGCACATCATGGCCAATGCTGGACAAGACAAATTACTATGAGTGGAGCCAGACGATGAAGCTCAGGATGCAGGCGCGCGATCTCTGGGAAGCTGTCGAAGGAGGCCCAGTGCAGTACCGCGACGACAGGCGAGCCTTGGAGGTGATTGTCGCGTCTGTGCCCAAGGAGTTGGGGCTCCCGCTCCTTGACAAGGCGACAGCAAAGGAGGCATGGGATGCCATCGCTGCGACTCGAATCGGTGTGGACAGGGTCCGCCGAGCGATGTTGCAGCGGCTGCGTCGGGAGTGGGAGAACATGGATGTCAAGCCTGGCGAGCCGGTGGAGGATTTTGCCCTGCGGCTGTCAACTCTGCACCAGCAGCTTGTTCTTCATGGTGACAGGGACATCGACGAGAAGCGTGTTGTGGAGAAGTTTCTGCGCACGGTGCCTGCCAAGTACGCGCAGATTGTTGTCGCCATCGAGCAGTTCCTCGATTTCGAGGCACTCTCGCTTGAGGAGGTGACAGGAAGGCTCAAGGCGGTGGATGAACGTGAAGCGCAAGCTGTGACAGAGCCGGTGTCCGTCAACGGCAAGCTGCTGTACACCGAGGAGCAGTGGCGTGCACGTTTGAAGAAGGAGAAGCAAGGCGCAGAAGAAGCTGGCGGTTCTGGTTTCAAGAACCAGCATGGCGGACGCGGCCGTGGTGGTGGACGCGGACGAGGCAGAGGTGCTGGCCGTGGTGGCGGACGTGGAGAAGGCAGAGGCGCTGGCCGTGTTGGCCCCAACACCTGCCTCAACTGCAACCAGGAAGGCCACTGGGCACGTGAGTGTCCCCAGGCACGCCGTGAAGATGCAGAGCGCGGCGGAGGGGGAAACCGTGCTGGCCGCGGTGGTGGCAACCGTGGTGGAGGTCGTGGCGGCGGAAATCAGGCTGGGCAGCGTGGTGGGAACCAAGGAAGGCATGAGGCGCGCGCCCAGTACGCTGAGTGCGATGAAGATGGTGCTCTGTTTCTGGCACATGGCTTCATCAGCTTGGAACAGAGCACGCCGGCGCACAGCTACATGGCGCAGCACGTCGAGTTCTCTGAGCCACGCGCTCGCGCCTACCTCGGCGTGGACGAAGAAGAGGTGGACAGCGGCTGGTACCTGGACTCCGGCGCGACGCATCACATGACCGGGCGCCAAGAGCTCTTTGCTGATCTGAACACTGGCGTTCGAGGAACGGTCCGGTTCGGGGATGCGTCGAAGGTTGAGATCAAGGGCGTCGGGTCTATTGTTTTCCAAGCCAAGACCGGTGAGCAGAGGGTTCTTCATGGCGTCTATTTCATTCCGGCGCTGAAGAACTCTATCATAAGTCTGGGACAGCTTGATGAAGGAGGGTCCAAGGTTGAGATTGATGATGGCGTGCTTCGCATCTGGGACAAGAGTCGCCGTCTGCTCGCCAAGGTACGCAGAGGGAAGAATAGGTTGTATATTCTGCATCTTGAGGCTGCACAACCTGTCTGTCTCGCGGCACGCAAGGATGAAGAGGCGTGGTGGCAGTGGCATGAGCGTTTCGGCCATCTGCACTTCGATGCACTCCGGCGACTCAGCAAGGAGGAGATGGCGCGCGGGATGCCGGTGGTCGACCATGTTGAGCAGGTGTGTGACACCTGCGTTACCACCAAGCAGAGGCGGCGTTCCTTTCCGGCTGCAGCAGCATACCGTGCCCAGAATCAGCTTGAGCTGGTGCATGGTGACCTGTGCGGTCCGGTCACGCCAGCGACACCGGCGGGCAACCGCTATATCTTGCTGCTTGTCGATGACGCCACCCGCTTTATGTGGGCTGTGCTGCTGCCATCCAAGGACGCAGCAGCAGAAGCAATCAAGAAGGTTAAGGTGGCAGCAGAGGTGGAAAGCGGGCGCAAGCTGAAGGTCCTGCGCACTGACAATGGCGGTGAATTCACCGTCGCAGAGTTTGCTGCATACTGCGCTGATGAAGGTATTAAACGGCATTACAGTGCCCCTTATTCACCGCAACAGAACGGTGTTGTTGAGCGCAGGAACCAAACAGTGGTGGCCATGGCACGAGCTCTGCTCAAGCAACGCCAGATGCCCTCTCGGTTTTGGGGGGAGGCTGTGATGACGGCTGTACACATCCTGAATCGATCCCCGACGAAGGCGCTGAAGAATGTCACTCCTTATGAAGCGTGGCATGGTCGGGCACCAACAGTCGGCCACCTCAAGGTCTTTGGCTGTGTGGCTTATACCCGGCGACTTACTCAGCTTCGCAAGCTCGATGATCGCGGAGAGGCTGGCGTGTTTATCGGCTATGCGGAAGGGGCCAAGGCATACCGTATCTATGATCCAGTGTCCCAGCGCGTGCGTGTCAGCCGTGATGTGGTGTTCGACGAAGGCCGCGGCTGGGACTGGGCATCACCAGCAGCAGGCACACCGGAAGCAGCGGGCAGTGAGTTTTCTGTTGAATTCCCATGGGCGGAGGAACTCCCTGAAGCAGGAAGTTCAGCGTCACCTTTACTATCTCCTCCGCCACATCCTGCATCGCCTGGTTTCTCTCCGGTGGATGCAGGAGAGCCTGCAGCAGAAGCAGAGGAGCCCGCAGCGGAGGCAGAGGCGCCTGCGTCACCCAGAACACCTACACCAGCTCCAGCAAGTCCTCAGGTTGAGCATGTGACTCCCCTGGAAGATGATGATGAAAGGGTGGATGCCTACCATGACGATGAAGAACTCCGCTATCGGAAGATTCATGACATTATTGGTGATCAGCCAACCCCTCCGCCAGCGCAGCGGCTGTTTGCAGAACTTAATCTCACCCATTCTGGTGAGCCTATAAGCTATGAAGAAGCCAAAGATGATCCAGATTGGCAAGCAGCGATGAAGGAGGAGCTGAGATCAGTAGAGCGGAATGGGACTTGGGAACTTGTTTCTCCCCGTCCTGGTCACCGTCCCATTTCACTAAAATGGGTGTTTAAGCTGAAGAAGGATGAACATGGAGCTGTAATTAGGCACAAGGCAAGACTTGTGGCCCGTGGTTTTGTGCAGCAGGAAGGAGTTGACTATGAAGATGCTTTTGCACCAGTTGCAAGGATGGAATCAGTGCGTGTTTTGCTTGCCTTAGCAGCACAAGAGGGATGGGCAGTACATCACATGGATGTGAAGTCTGCATTTTTGAATGGAGAACTCCAGGAGGAGGTTTATGTTACACAGCCTCCAGGTTTTGCTGTAACAGGAGAAGAGAAGAAAGTGTACAGGCTGCACAAGGCCCTGTATGGCCTGAGACAGGCTCCTCGGGCATGGAATGCCAAGCTTGACTTCACTCTCAAGCAGATGGGTTTTGAGCAGAATGTGTATGAAGCTGCTATGTACAGAAAGGGATCAGGTGACTCCTTACTGGTAATTGGAGTCTATGTTGATGATTTGATCATCACAGGAGCCAATCAGCAGAAGATTGAAGCTTTCAAGGCAAAGATGAAGCAAACCTTTGAAATGAGTGATTTAGGTCTTCTGTCCTTCTATCTGGGAGTTGAGGTGAGACAATCAGAAGGGAACATCACTCTGAAGCAAACCCATTATGCTAAGAAGATACTTGAGCTTGGTGGTATGACAGGTTGTAATCCAGCCACCACACCCATGGAAGAAAGGCTGAAATTGAGCAAGGAAAGCACAGCAAAAGAAGTAAATCCAACTCAGTACAGAAGACTGGTTGGCAGTTTGAGATACCTAGTGCACACCAGACCAGATTTGGCTTTTGCTGTAGGGTATGTTAGCAGATTTCTGGAGAAGCCAACAACTGAACATTTTCAGGCTGTGAAGAGGATCTTGAGATACCTGGCTGGTACTCTAGATCATGGGCTTTGCTACACCAGATCAACAGGCAAAGCAAGGTTTGTGGGTTACAGTGATTCAGATTTGGCTGGAGATGTTGATTCAAGCAAAAGCACGACTGGATGTTTGTTCTTCCTTGGAACCAGCCTGGTCAGCTGGCAGTCTGTCAAACAGAGAGTTGTTGCTCTGTCTAGCTGTGAGGCTGAATATGTGGCGATGACAACAGCTGCAACCCAAGCTTTGTGGTTGTCAAGACTGTTTGCAGATTTGTTGGGAAGAAAAGTTGAAGTGGTGGAACTCAGAGTAGACAATAAGTCTGCTCTGGCTTTGGCAAAGAATCCTGTTTTCCATGACAGGAGCAAGCATATTAGAATCAAGCATCATTTCATCAGAGATTGTGTGGAAGATGGTAGCATCAAGACAGAGTTCATTCCCACTGCAGATCAGCTCGCTGATATACTGACTAAAGCTTTGGGCAAAACCAAGCTGGAAGAGATGAGGAGCAGGATTGGGATCAAGGAGATCAAGATTAATTGAAGCAGGCCTTAGGGGGAGAAATGTAGTTAATAAGCCCTGCTTCCTAAGCATTTCTTAGATAACTGTGCTAGTTAAATTTCTGTCATTAAAGGCCTTGGGTAGCCCAAGAGTTGTGCGGGTACCCAGGCAGCTAGTCTGTCTAATTAAAGCTCTAGTGAGCTGTTTGTAATCAATGCAATATCTGTCTTTCTCTATATATATGAAGGAGACGCCTGGGGCTAGTGGCCTCAAGGCTAATCAAAATCTGTGTTACCTCTAACATTTATTTCTTCGTCTACGCAGTACATGGATACTTCTGCAAAAGATCATTTGTAGTTATTTTTATACTTGAGAATTGCTTAGGTCCTGATTGATGCGATTTATACATGAGCTTTCTTTGCTTGGTTCTACATATATGTATGGCTTGCTCTGTTCTACCTCCAGAAATTTATGGCTTCATCAATCTAATAACAATGCCAAACATATGCTCCAGTTATTGAGTGCACTGGGATTCCTGACAATGGCAGAAGAATTTTCCGTGCTAGATTTTCATCTGTTACTGAGAAAGACATATTGACCGCCATGGATAATCTTGTTCTGCCAAACAAAGATGAAGCGCTATCAGTGGATGCTCGCCAAGAAATTGACTTGAAGGTTGGAGTAGCATTTACTCGATTTCAGACTCGATATTTCCAAGGAAAATATGGAAACCTTGATTCAAGAGTGATTTCGTAAGCTCCCCATCTCTTTTCATGATTCAAATTTCTTTAACCAACTGCATATTGAATTCTTCTTTTTTATTAAAGACGCGCTATCAGGTATCTACAATCTTCAAATACCTTTTGTCTGTGAACCTTTTTATTCTTTATTCAAATCATTATAACAATATCTTTTACATTTGCTCTGCCGCTGTCTTTTAATAATATTTTTCAGAACTGATTTAAGTTTGGTTTTCCTTTGTAAATCAGGTATGGTCCATGCCAAACACCTACACTTGGATTCTGTGTACAACGCTATCAGCAAATCACCACATTCAAACCAGAGAAATTCTGGTCCTTGAAAACGTATATTATCAAAGATAGTGATGAAATACAGCTAGAATGGGACCGGAAGAAACTTTTTGATTTTGATGTGAGGTCATCATGTATCCGAGTGATTTAGCTGTATTCTTCCAAATGTTCTTACCATTTTCCTTAATTAAAAATACAGGTCACTGTAATGTTCCAGAAGATGGTCATCAGTGATGGCTCTCTAAAAGTAGCAGATGTGTCAGTGAAGGAGGAGTGCAAAACCCGTCCATCTGGCCTTAATACAGTTAATATGCTTAAGGTAGCATAGCTCTTACCTCTTAGAGTAACCATATGTTTTCCTTAGCTCTCCTTATTAATTTTGCCTTGTTATCTTCAAATCTCACTTTGTGCTTGCCTGGGAGTGTAATCTTTGTTCAGTTTCATTTGAAACTTGGTGTGTTCTTACACTGTTCTACTGGTGTGTACTGTTATCATATGTTACGTCATGATGATCTTGATTGAAATCTGATACCCAAGATGTTCCTGTTGGGTTATGACTTGATGGTATTGATATGGCAAAGGACATCTGCTCCTTATATAAGAGTAGAGTAAATTTTGTTTACTTAAATACTTAATACTCTTCTCATCTCAGGTTGCATCAAGTGCGCTTGGTATTGGACCTCAGACAGCCATGCACTTGGCGGAGCGGCTGTACACTCAAGGATTCATCAGGTTTTCAGAAATGAACCTTGAAATAGTGCTATATTTTGCATTGAATCTTGTCTTATGTTATATGGGAAATGTTGGTATACCAGAAACCTTATTGAAGTCAGCATGGGGTTATCTGCAATATGAAATGATGCATGACATTTCCTTGTATTTTCTGGTATCTTTTTATCATATGAATAGGACTAATTGACAAAAATCTGTAATAGAGGTTGTTAGTTTTGTTTGTTCAACTAGGCGTACTATGTGTTCCTAAGAGCTTTAGCAGACCCCTTTATGTTTTTTTTGAGGTTAGAACTGATGTAGACTTTGACCGAACTGAGGCCTTGGTCACTAGTTATGAGTTAATTTGTCATTTCACAAGTTCTTGCTATAGTAAATGTGTGATTTTGTTAAGTACTACTATACCTGTTCTTGCCATACCCCCCCCCCATGATACCAAGTTATTCATGTAGACCTTATCCTTTTTGAGGTATCATACTATCATTTATGGTTGAGCCTTGCATTACACCCTGTAATGCCATCTTAAGTGCACATGATAATGACTCTAGTTTAAGCTCAAAATTTTCTAACCAAACTAGAATGTTATTTCTGTTAGACTTAATTTGGTACAAAATTTTTTTACCCTGCAGTTTAAAACTCCTTAGATTTTTTAGCAGAAAAAGAGTTTTTGAACAGGAAAACTCCTTACATAGGTGATGCTGCTGGCTGTTAGCACTAATGGCTATCTTTGCACAGTTATCCTCGTACAGAGAGCACGGCATATCCATCATCATTTGATTTTCGAGGTGCACTTGCTGCACTATTAAATAATCCTCTATGGTCCAATGATGTCCGGACATTACTGGATGCTGGTTTTGTTAAGCCTCGTCAAGGTCATGATGCTGGGGACCATCCTCCAATCACTCCAATGAGGTCAGCAACAGAAGCAGCTCTGGGAACTGATGCTTGGAGGCTGTACCAATACATATGCCAGCACTTCATTGGAACTGTTAGTCCTGATTGTAGATATACAAGGTAGTTTGTCCCTTTATTGTTTCATATAGCTAGATAAATCATTTGTTTCTTTTTTTCTGTCACAGTTCACAAGCTTCTTATAAATTATAATAAACTGTAAGTATGCTAGTTATTGATATTTCCTTGTACTATGCCCTTATCTAGATATCTAATGTTTTTCTACTATTTGAAATGCAAGCATGTCATGTAATTCAATGATTTTTGCATTGTTGATTTTCGATTAAATTCAATAGTTGGTCATAAAGGAATCCATCAGTAAATACCCCTTTCTAAAACATGATTTTCAGGACTGCCATTGAGTTCACTTCAGGTGGAGAAACTTTCCACTGTGTTGGGTATCGAGTCACTTCTAAAGGATTTACTTCTATCATGCCATGGCTGGCTATCAGTGAGAATAGTCTTCCTGCATTTAAAAAGGGAGACTCTGTTAGTATTCATAAGGTTGACATATATGAGGTAAGGCTGATCAGTTTGCTCAAACAACATGTACTTACCTTTTATCAGGATATGATGTTGATCAATCATAATTGTTTGTTGAAGGGAAGCACTACACCACCTGATTACCTCACTGAAAGTGAATTGATCTCTCTCATGGAGAAGAATGGCATAGGTACAGATGCATCAATTCCTGTACATATAAACAACATTTGTGAACGTAATTATGTTCAGGTTAGTTGTTTTCCATGAAACTTCGGAGCATCATATACTGTGAATTTTTACATGCAAGTCTATGCTTAAGTATGTAAATGTACCAAAAACCTGAATGCATCTACTTACTTTCTCGAAGGTGAATTCTGGAAGAAGGTTAGTACCGACACCCCTGGGAACTACATTGATAAGAGGGTATCAGTGTATTGATGCTGATCTCTGCTTGCCAGATATCAGAAGCTTTATTGAGCAACAGATTACTCTAATTGCAAAAGGCAAAGCTGATCATCTTCGAGTTATTCAACATGTTATTCAGCAATTTATGAAAAAGTATTCTTACTTTGTGAAAAAGGTAATATATTTTATTGATAATCTATGAGACTGTTGCTGTCTTCTATGGTATTTGGGGAAGTTTAAATTCATGATCTTTTGGGATGCTTTAGCTTCATTTGAAGTTGTAGCAAGAATGAATCCTCCAAAATTGTCGAGTACTTTACATTTGCAGATATCTTTATTCTTCCAGTTTTAAAGCATGTTTAAGATTTCCTGTTCTTAACAACCAAAATTCATTGATACAAGACATCAGTTGTGTATTGCTATAATGCTATTTCAACTTGTTTCTTGCAGATTGAAAACATGGATGCGCTGTTTGAGGCACAGTTTTCACCTTTGGCAGACTCTGGCCGCTTACTAAGCAAGTGTGGAAAATGTGGTCGGTATATGAAGTACATTTCCACTCAGCCAATGAGGTTGTATTGTATAACTTGTGAGGATGTCTATTATCTTCCTCAGAATGGTTCAATTAAGGTAATTACTTTAATATCATATATTGGAAATTTACCTTTTTTTTTTCTTGAATCAGTTGCTTTACTTCCATGTATGGTTCATGAGAATTGAACCAGTGGACCATGTATTGGAATCAAGCAACACTTAATACTTTCTGGCCAGAATTTCCTTTCAGAGTTGTGTGTGTGGGTGTGTGTGTGTGTGGGGGGGGGGGGGGTGCTTGATCCCATACTTGTGATTTTAGTTTTTTCATAATTGTCATAACTTGCAATGTATTCCATCTCTTTGCCCTAATTTTTTGTTCATCACTTTGTTTCATGCTAGGTTGTATTCTACAAGCATGTATCCCGTTATCCTCTGTGCTTTATTATGACAAGCTCAGTTTATGTCTACTCTGTGATTAATAATTCTATTTTTTCCAGCTTTACAAAGAAATCATATGCCCTCTTGATGGTTTTGAGTTGCTTCTGTTCTCGATGGTGGGACCTGATGCAAAATCTTTCCCATTGTGCCCTTTTTGCTATAATTGTCCTCCATTTGAAGGCATCGACAAACTCTTTGGTGCTCTCAAGCTTGATGACACTGGCAAGGTTGGGAAAGGGGCTGGCATGCCATGCTTCCTTTGCCCTCACCCAACATGCAAGCAATCTATGATCACTCAGGGAGTTTGTGCTTGTCCTGAGTGTAGTGGTACCCTGATTCTTGATCCAGTTAGTGCACCCAAATGGCGGCTTTACTGCAACATGTGTAATTGCATTGTATTACTCCCACATGCTGCTCACAGGATCACCACTACAGATAAAAAATGCCTAACATGTGAATCTACTATCATTGAAGTTGATTTCAACAAGAAAACCACCCCTCTTCAAGATGGAGCTACATTGCATGAGGGCTGTATCTTGTGTGATGATCTGTTGCATTCACTGATTGAAATGAAGCATGGTAAATCATTCTTTATGCGGAGAGGTAGAGGCAGAGGCAGAGGGAGAGGCCGGGGCAGAGGGAGCAGTCGTGGCAGAGGAAGACTAGGGAACTCAAGGTATGATGATCCTAAAATGAGCTTCCGGGATTTTTGAAGATTTTGGACTTCCAACAAGGGTCACTACTCACTACTTTGTAAGTATGTACAGAAATGTTAATTTGGTACTTATTCTGCAATGTTACTGCTTGTTTTTTTTCTTTTTCTTTTTTGCAACCACATATTTTATCTGTGTAGGGTAGATTGTTCAATCATTCTATAATTGGTGCCAAGTTATTTCTTTAAACCAAATGGAAAGAAACGATGTTGGCCTGAAGTTGTCCAGAAATGAGATGGACCTGAAGCATCTGTTGTTTGACTTTGACAATGAGATGTACAGAAAGATATTTACCACGTTCAAAAGCCAACTCACATGTCCATTCAGAAATTTATCGTGCAAAGTTTTTTTATATTTAAAAAAGGTATACGCTACTACTGTTTTCATTGATGTTAAAGTATATCTGAGTTTGGATTATGGAAGAACAAGGCAAGCGATAAAGCACTATGGAGCATGTGTTTCTTATTATATACGCAATATTTGATATATCCTTTGGATCTTGAGGCTATTACCTCTTGTATTGAACTATTGATTTCCTTTTATGTCTAGGTATAACTTTTATATTTTGAAATGAGCATTTCTCCATAGCAGCCTTCAGTGGTTATTTGCAGGTCTGCTTTCTTCTTCTTCTTTAACTGCCAGCAGGACTCTGCCCAGCTTTTTTATCCTTACATTCTAAGTCATGCTTACGCAGGAAAGCAACCATCATCTGCAGCTTTGTCTTGTGTTCAGTAAACCCCCAGAATGGAGTAAATATATTATTAGAAACGTGACTTAAGAGTCAGCTGCTGCCCCATGTCTTTGTGTATTGACACATTCCATGCGTCAGGACTCAGGACACTGAATCTGTAGTTTAAAATGTTGGATAGCACAACACAATTGTATACTCAGGAGTAGTGTTTCTGTAATACTTGAAAGCTGGAACCTTGTGCCAATGCTTGGCGGAAGATCCCAGGTTGGTGAGAATTGAGAACCTCCAGCTCAATATGACAAAGGCACTCACCAGTCCATAGATCGGAATGCAGCTCAACCAACATCTCTTTGCAACATTGGTGGTACACCTGATAGCTCCTTCCGAGCTGTTATGATTCTTCTAGATGGATTTCAGAAGAAAACGATGGTTCTGTCTATTTTATTGCTTTGCTCTTGCTGCAAACGTATGGTTTCTTTGTCTCAAGCCCCTGCACCCACCAACTTAGATGGCAGCTTAAAAGTTCCCTTCAAGTCCAAGGAAACTGGGCAGATCAGCAGAGTGCAACCCAAACTGACCGTCTGAACACTGACGAATGAGGGTCGTGTTCAAAGAACCAATCCCTCTGTTAGCCCGTTGCTTTGTAGAGGGAACAAAGCATTTGATTGGAACCCAGACAGGAAACAGGGAACGGGTGGCCCGTGACTCGTGCGTGCCAAAAGTTATGAGTGTAAGCACAACGACGCAAGGCTTTGGCCATACTAGCTGTCGTATTCTGGATTTTGTCAGAGTCAAAATAACTTAAATTTAACTGAGTTTATGGAAACTGGTGTTAACTTTTAAGACTCCAACTAAGTAATATTATAAAATTATATTTCATGGCAAATCAAATGATATTTATTTATTATATATTCTTATATAAATTTGATCAACCTTAAGATAGTTTGATTGATCACTATTGTAAAGTTATATCCTTTTTGAGACGGAAAGGGTATTAAAGATCAAACCAGTAAAAAGGGTTTCAAAATTGTTTAGGGGTTAGTCCAAGGCCTTGTTTAGTTCCAAATTTTTTTGGGAAATCAACACTGTAGCACTTTCGTTTGTATTTGACAAATATTGTTCAATCATGGACTAATTAGAGTCAAAAGATTTGTCTCGTCAATTTCGACTAAACTATATAATTAGTTTTTATTTTCGTCTATATTTAATACTCTATGCATATGTCTAAAGATTTGATGTGACGGGGAATTTGAAAAATTTTGCAAAATTTTTTTGGGAACTAAACAAGGCCCAACTGAGCTTTTTATGGTAGCAGATGCATTATTAGAAGAAATTGTTGATGAACTGATTCATTACCAAGGTAAATTGCTAGGAACTGAGTGATCAGTCGTTTGATTTGGTTGTTGCAGCAACATTTCAGTTGTCGCCATCAGACTTTATACAACAAAAATGGTCACAATCAGAAAAGGGTGTACTGTGCCCCCATGAAAGTGACCAAAGCTAGAGTGCTAGACGCTAAAACTAATCTAGGCTTAGTTTATTTAGGAGGAAATCAAGTAGCATTAAAATGTAGGCCTGTGTTGCAAAAGGAGGTTCTTGCGGCAAAATAAAGGAGCAAATATTCTTTGCTTTTCCAATTGGTGTTGGCAAATATGCTCGCGACCTTTATGCTTTATTATTGTTCTTCTTAAAGTAATCCTGTAAAAAGGATACGCGATGATGGATTAGACAACACACACACACACATGAATTACCAGTTAATGTCATTCTCTTCTGGAATGATGAACCCCTGCCCTTCGGTGTCAAGGACGTGGTAACAGCACTCCAAGACATTGCAGGACAAGGTTGCACTTGTTCGGATAGCTAGGACTAGGATCAGGGCCTCATGCAAAGGCTATAGCCAGGGCATTCTAGACGCCCTCCGATAGTGATGCGTTTTGATATCACAAACCTCGCTTTCAGCTTCACCAACCATTATGGCCTCCAGGCTCCGGCATGGGACCTGAACGCCCAAGTGCGTGATCGCCGCGGATCCTCCCGGACGCTGACCCGACTGTCCAGAAGCGATGCCCTGTGTGTGTGCCTACTTTCTAGATGCTCCTCCATCTCCAAACGAGCAAGATGAACTCAGCACTAAAAAGGAATACATACATAAACAAAATGCCAACATACAGTACTACATGATCGCTACAGCTCAGACTCCAGCGCGACGTATGCAGAGTTACAGAAAACCGTCCAAAACGGACATACAACAGCCGGCAGGCCAATGCAAAACCCCAGAAAACTCTAAACCTACTATCGTCTGCCCGTAGTCACATACGCCACTAGCGATAGTATGCCGATAAATACATACATACATGCGAGCCAGAGCCAGAGCTAGAGGGACCCCAGAAAACAAAACTTTTTTTTTTCTTCTCATGCACATTGCACGCTCACACAGTCACACGGAATGTGGCAGGTGGCCGTTGGATGCGCTGTTGAAGGTCTTGCTCTCGGCCTTGCGGCGCCTGAGGACGACGCCCCACGTGACGGCCTCCAGCGCGGCGGCGGCGATGAGCAGCACGCAGACGGCGGCGATGTAGGCTGTCCGCCACCGCTGCTCCACGCCCAGGATGTTCATGCCCTTGAAGATGTTGACGATGCCCAGCACGATGACGGTGTACCCCACCGAGTGGTGGTACATGTTCCAGTACACCCGGTACTTGTGCTCCTTCTTCGGCCGCAGGAACAGCGCCAGAACCTGTATATTATGCATGTCCTCCTCACTCATCGAGACCACCAGCTTCTTCTTCTTTTTTCTGTCTAAATAAAAGTGGAGGAGAAATTTTATTTACTTGAAGGGTGCCGAGAGCAAAGACTGCGATGCCGATGTTGCGGTGATCGGTGTAGGTGACGCCCTTGGACTCCTTGCCGAGTTGGATGCCGGTGGCCCAGCCGGAGACGCCGACGGCGTAGCCCATCAGCTGGCACGTGACGTGGAGGTAGAACCACGCCGGGTCTGCCGCCTGGAACGTCTTGAGGTACCTGGCGAAGATGGCGCCCATGGGCAGCAGCACGCCCCAGCTCACGGCGTTCAGGACTCCATGGATCTTTATTTGCAAAACAAGAACACGATCGAGTTGTTATTACAGCAGAGGAAAAGCAAACACGTGGTGGGTTTGGTTGGCCGCCCCGCGCCGGTGAGAGCGAGAGTGTGACCGAGCAGAAGAGCACTCACATTGCGCTTCCTGGTGGCGCTGTCGACTCCGGCGGCGGCGGTGGTGGTGGCCCTGAGCACGTCGAGCTTGGCCTTAGCGGCGAGGTTGTCTGCGCCCATGGCGTGCGGCGCGGGGACACCGCCGCTGGAGACGGCGGCGCCGACCTGCCACACCTGGTTCAGCACGCCCCCGCCGTAGCCGGCGGCGCCGAGGCCGAGCCTCCCGAAGACCCTGACGCGGCCGTCGGCGCCGATCTCGGCGGCGAGGTCCGACGCCGGGAACGCGATGGGGCCTGGCTCGCCGAGCGCGTACCCGGTCACGTTGTACGTCCGGACGGCCCACGACGCGCCAGCGCTGCCGCCGCCGCCGGAGGAGGAGAAGGGCCCCGCGACGAGCGCCTGCGCGCCCGCCATGCCGTCGCCCGTCGGGTTGATCGCCCACGCCACCCACCCGCCGGGCGCGGCGGGCGCCGCGACGAAGGCGACGGAGAGGTCCCCCGTCGCGCGGTCGTAGGTCCAGTGCACGGACGCGCCCAGGCGGGGCAGGTCGTTGCACGCCGCGTACGCGCGGTTCGCCGAGAACGACTCCCCCGCGCACCGCCCGCCGCCCGCCGCCGCGTGCGCCGGCGGCGCCTGGGCCAGCAGCGTGAGGGTACATGCTGCGAGGACGGCGACGGCGACGGCCATGGGGGTACTTTTGCGTTGGTTGGGGCAGTGGGTGGAGCCTCTGGAGTGAGAGTGAGTGAGTGCTGGTGAGTGGGAGCCGGGCGCGGCGCGGACGTGCCTCGTCCCTTGTTCGGGCGTTTCGAGGTGGAGTGGGCGCGCGGCAACCGTCGGTTTAATAAGGAACGGACGGGGACGGGGCGGAACAGGGCTGGGATCGGCGCGGGCGCGGTTGGCCGCGACGGGGATGGGCAAACGGCCGGTGGGGCAGGTTGATCGGCGCCGCTGGGCGCTGGCAGGCAGGCAGGCAAGACACTGACGTGGCCCCATGGACCTGGGTTATGGGTGGGGTTGGTGACCGTGAAAAAAGGGTTAGCTCAAGCAGCATGTCCTTGTTTGTCGATTGGAACTGCTCAAGCTACTCATCACTGGAGTTGGTCCGATCCGATGTCGCAATAGTTGAGGCCCATGGCCATGGGGTGATTGGTTGGCGGGCTTGGTGCACTACAGCTGCAACTGCACTGCATGCAAACTCATCAATCGTGAATGGTCGTAAGCTTGCAAGTGTACGGTGTACCATGCCCAAATCATCAAGGTATTAGCTTAGCTGTCGGCGATTCAGTGCTTTTCTGGCCACACTACTGCAGGCTGGTTCTTTGCCGTCAGAAGCACACTGCAAAGGCGAAATTGCACTCGGCAAAGCCTTTGCCGAGTGCAACGCTCGGCAAAGAATTACGGCGAAGATGTTAACGGTAAAGCCGGCTTTACCGAGTGCCAAAATGCGAGCTCTCGACAAAGGAGTTACCGAGTGCTATGGTGACGCTCGGTAAAAATTTAACGCCGTCTACCGAGCAGGTCACGCCGTTTTTAACGCCAAATTTGAACATAGAGTTTTAAATAATGTGGTAAAGCCTCACAAAAAACATGGGCAAAAAAAACAAAAAACAAAAAAAACTTCGCCGAGTGCTAGGCCGCGGCACTCGGCAAAGAGGGCTCTTCGCCGAGTGCTAGGCAGTGGCACTAGGCAAAGAGAGCTCTTTGCCGAGTGCCACATCCCGGCTCTCGGCCAAGCAAGCGTCTTCGCTGAGTGTTTATGCCAGCTCTCGACAAAATACATATTTTTTTAACAGCGTACGTGGGGGCGGCCGTCAGGTTACTTTTATTTTGCTGGGTGCCATTCTTTGCCGAGTGTTGCACTCGGCAAAGAATACCTTTGCTGAGAGCATTTCTTTGCCGAGTGTCAGGCTCTTTTTGGCGCTCGACAAAGCCACTCTTTGCCCAGTACAAATCTTTGTCGAGTGCAATACTTGACAAAGAGAGGCTTTGCCGAGTGTCCGTGTTTTGGCTCTCGGCTTTCGACTCCCAACAAATTTTCCTTCTCGCGTAGTGCCAGAATCGGACTCGTACTCGTCTTATCATCATTCGCGGCGCTTCCGTGTGACCGTGCCCAAAACCTAAAGCATGCTCTGCTCCGGTAGCTTGTCCGATCCCATCCCAACAGAATGAATATGGAGTTGATGATGGCAAGGGCTGGGCCAACGTGAGACCCAACCAGACGACACGCACAGTCCCAACTGCTAACTATATAGGACGTCGCTGGTGCCCATATATATAGGTCATACTCGCAACTCACAAGCCTCATGTGCGAGGGAGTATGACGATGGCCATCGGCAAGAACGCACCTGGTTATCCCAGCACAACTTTGAATCAATGGGGAAACTGCAGAGCCGAGTCTTCGACAAATAAAGATGCTTTTTTTTCTAAAGAGTTTGGATATTGCATTCTATAGATGAGTCAAAACTCACTACAACGCTTGAACTATGTTTTCCTCACAACATTTCAGTATCAGCATGGAGAGAAGATTAACCCTCTGCCCGACTCTAATTGGTTGAATCAATGTGTTAATGAATTGCAAAAGGGCCTCTAGCCTAGTGGTTAGAGCACCTAAGTAACTCCCCGCATATGAGCGAATGTGGGTGGCATTACTCCACCAACCGCGATGTGGGTGTGGACCATTGTGATAGAGTCCTCCCTTGTGTAGGGGGGGGTGTACCCTCCCATTATCCCCTTACACAACACGTCTACAATGGAAACGAAGGACAATCTGCCAGCAAAGGACATATCACTTTTGATATATAAACTGAACTCAACGAAATCTATAAACTATTCATCCGGCTATACAAGGAGGGGCAGGAGATCTCTCTCACGTTTAGCCAAAAACACACACACATATGCACAGGCTTGTTTCGCACTTTACGTGAGCTTCCTACATGTCACTACTCTCAAATCTTTTCTTCAACCTCAAGAACTCTAGCCTCTATGGGAGTGTTTGGTTGCCTGGCTTAGCCCTTAGCCAGGCTTACATAATGCAATTTGGGTCTGTTTGGTTCCCTGTAAGGCCTGCTAGCCAGGCTTGTGGAAGCCCAGTCCGTACGATTTTGGTGGCTCCGTGGAAACGCCCAAATTGGTCGTTCTAGCGGAGCCAGGCTTGGCCTAGCGCCCCGGCCGCTCGTCTCACCTTCCGTGTCGTCTCACCTCCCGCACCGCTGCCTCCTCCCGCCGCGTCCTCCCGCACCGCCGCCACCTCCCGTCCGCGCCTCCTCCTGCCGCGTCCTCTCGCACCGTCTCACCTCCTGCGCCGCCGCCACCTCCCGTCCGCGGCTTCATGGTGATGGCCCGTCGCTGCTCCTCGTCGAGGTAGTCCATGAAGCGGAGCCGGGCGGCGAGCTTCGGGTGGAGGAGCTTCGGCCGACGCGCGCCTCCTCTTCTCCCCTTCGTCCGCGGTGGAGGAGCTTCGGCCGCGCGCGAGACCTCGTTGCTCAACCCGGATCTCGCCGACGCGCGCCTCCTCTTCTCAACCCTGGATCCACTCTGCGTCGGCGTTGTCGCACCACGGCTCTTCCAGGAGGAGCCGCCCGAGCGGCACCCGCACGGTGGCCATCGATGTCCTCCTCTTCCGGGCATCTGGGAAGGCACCATCGACATCCCGCACGCGCGGGATGGAGTCGTCGACGGCGACGAAGGTGAATATGTCCTCCTCGTCCATGTCACGGGCGGTGGCGGTGGCACAGCATCGATAGCCATGGCCAGGGAGTTCGTCTGCCACAGCGCGGTGGAGATTCTAGCGGCCGCTCACCAACTGTTCGATGTAATGTCTCAAAGAGGTAATGCTACCAGAACAAGGAAGAGGTAACTGTATTTAAGCTGAGCAGACAACCAAACATGATCAAAGCAATCCAGGCTTAGCTAAGACAAGTGAACCAAACAACTGCCTCTTGCATTGGGAGAGCCAGGCTTGGGGTACCCTGGCTTAGTTGGCTAGCCCAGGCTAAGTTGAAAACGTGAACCAAACACTCCCTATCTTATTTGTAACCCCTATCGCCAACTATTCCTCCTGTATGAGTTTTGTTCCACTAAACCGTTAATCTTAGCCAGAACCCCGTATTTCCCAATATGGCATTGGAATGAAGAATAGTTGTCCAACAACTCATCCTTCAAAGAGCCAGTTGGGTCAAGAAAGAGTAACCATGAACGCATATCTACACGTATGGATGGATGGCCCTCCAAGAAAAAAAAACATATAGATCGATGGCCGTTGGGCTCCTACGCTCCAGAAATTTCTTCAGGCCCATCTAGCAGAAAGACGCTCACGCATGAAGACCAGCTCAGCCCAAACTGGGCCGACTGGTGATTATAAGCTCCGTACTAGGGCATACTAATCTTGTTTAGTTCCCAAAGTTTTTTGGTCCGGGATACTGTAGCACTTTTATTTTTATTTGATAATTATTATTTAATTATAGACTAACTAGACTTAAAAAATTCATCTTGTGATTTATGTAATTAATTTTTTTGTTTTCGTTTATATTTAATGCTCCATGCATATGCCATAAAATTCGATGTGACAGGAAATCTTAAAAAGTTTTTGGTTTTTTGATCAACTGAACAAGGCCTTATAAGGGGTTAAAAACAGTTGAGAGTAGCGCGTAAAGTCGATCTGGGCCTTGAATCTTCTTGTTCAACAATAAAGCCCACAAAAAATCCGGACGGGTAATTATGAAAGCCCACCACAGCACTCATACTGGGTGCGTCATCTCACTGTCATGTCCTGCGTAATCCATGAACGGTGCCTAGCCGCCGGCGAGTTTACCGGGCTGACCACTCTCGTGGTGGCGTGGTTTACGGGTCAACTCTATCGGGCCCGAATTGAGTTGGATTCATGTGTCCTGTTATGGTGCATGTACGTACTATACAGTATTATTTCGGCATCAATAAATTCAGCAAGTTAATAACATTAGTGGCATCCTCATTTTATTTTCCTCTCTAATAGGTTTCTATATTAGCTTTCTAGCTATAAACCATTTTGTACCGGACACTAAACTTTCCTATCCATCCAAACCTCTTTTAATAGCTTCTTTTTTTTCTTAATGTTTTGACACTTGGAACTTTTTTTTAATTCACTCACACACGTCCAACTTACTCTGATCTCCCAACCAAAAAGACGGGCAAGGATACAGAGTTTCTCCAAACTTCAGAAAATTATATTTTTTTTATCAAACTGTTGGGGGGAAGGATTTTTATTTTTCTTTTTTGTTGAAAATTAAAACAGAGTTGTTTTACAAATCTACTCGAGATGCTCTAACAACGACAACATTTAATTTCAGTCAGGTGTACCGTATAATATTTCCACTAATTGTTGCACTATATGATTGGACCTCACGTTGTACCACGTGCATGTGGCCGCAAATCCGTAAGAAGCGTATAGCTTCGCGAACCAAACAATGTGATATTTGTTGCATCGATCGACGACCGAGAGCAGATCGAGCGAGCGAGCGAGAGAGAGGAGATTCTTGACAGTTGACACTGCATTGCAAGTGCTTCGACTTGGAATGCACTGAAAATCAGGCCGTTGTGAACGTTGTGGTCACATGCGAGCTACTGCAGTCAACTTGTTTGAAATGGTCCTAGCAAAATCTCCCGATTAAGCATCCACATACATTGCATGCATTTGCACCCTCACATGATCATGCCATCATGGCCAATTGGCCATGGCCGCCATAATTAGCAGCTCGAGCGGAAAGTTCCCTCCCCTCGCTATATAAACCCCTCACACACGTACGCTCCTTCCCCAGCACGTACTCCCATTCCCGTCCCCCCGCCCCTCACACACAGCCGTCCGCTCCGATCCGAGATGGCCTACGCGACGACGACGACGCAGCATGGGCGCGCCAGCATCCTTGTCCTCGCCGTCGCTCTCCTCCTGGCCTCCCCTGCCACGCGCGCCGCCACCGGCGGGTGCGAGGGCGACAAGCTCCCCGCGGGCAAGAGCTACGCGCACTGCGCCGCGCTGCCGTACCTCGGCGCCAAGCTGCACTGGACCTACGACGCCAAGACGGGGTCGCTGTCCGTGGCGTTCGTGGCCAAGCCCGCCGCCGGCGCCGGCGGCTGGGTGTCGTGGGCGGTGAACACCAAGGGCGACGGCATGAAGGGCGCGCAGGCGCTGCTGGCATTCAAGGGCGGCGCCTCCGCCTCCGCCTACGTCGTCAACACCTACAACCTGACGGGGTACGCGCCGCTCCCCGCCGCGTCCACGGCCATCGCGTACAAGGCCACGGACCTCGCCGCGGACGAGAGCGGCGGGGAGGTGCGGATCTACGGCAAGCTGCAGCTGGGACCCGGCGTGGAGAAGGTGAACCACATCTGGCAGGTCGGCTCCACGGTGGCCAACGGCGCGCCGGCCAAGCACGCGTTCGACAAGGCCAACCTCCAGGCCAAGGGCACGCTCGTGCTCTCGGGCGCCGCGCAGCCGGTAGAGGCGGCGCCAGCCCCGGCCCCGGCGGGCGGCGTCGGTGCTTCGCCGGCGACGAAGGGGGGAGGCGGTGGAGCCGCACCTTCGTCTGGCGGGAAGTCGGCGGCCACCGCGTACGTGTCTGCTCCAGCGCTCACGGTGCTGGCATTATTGGCGGGTTTCTTATTAGCAATAATGTAACCGTATCATCTTTCATCTCTCGTGGACACGTAGTTATTGGTGACACGTACGCTGACAATAAGCGCGCAGCAAAGATCACACGATCGAGATTGTTGGCACCGGCCTCTTGCTAGGTGGGTGATGCATACGCCTGCAATCCTGTTCTCGTTAGCTGTTGCCTGTTGGCACGTACGTTTGATTGATTCACCACTGTATTTGGAGTGTTTGAGTGCTGTCACGTTCTTGAATATGGCAGAGCTCCTGTCCTGGCTGGTTAGTAGGATTAATTATTTCTTTTTCTCTCCTTCATTTGTTGTGCCGAAAGAGAGAGAGAAAAAAAAATATTATTGTTCCATCCAATTCATGATTTTTTTAATAGGGGAATCCAATTCATGTGTAGATCACTGGCTAGTTTCACTTTCACTACAGTGTTCCAATGCTTTGGCTAGCACCTAGCCGCAGCTTACTGGATGAATTTCGGTCAACGTCTGACTTTTCATTGATGCTACGTACTGTACGCGATGATTGTAAATCTGAACTGTGTTGGTTGATCCGAGACGAAGCATGGATGCTGCAGCCGGCCTGCAGCTTAAAAAAGCATTAGTTTGGCTTTGTGTTGCCGGTTCCGTCCGGCGCGGGAGCTCTCGCCGCACGTGATCGATCGATGCCGCCCTAATCCCTACGATTGAACTGGCCTGGGTAGAGGTAAACTAGCTGCGTGCACTCATTTGATTCAGAAATCACCTCCTCCCAAGTCGTGGTGGGTTGGAACTTTGAAGATCTGCGCCTGCGCGCGATTCCATGGAAAGCCACCTGCTGATGGTCCGATTGGCTCGTGGCCCTGCCAATGGTGATCCACCTGCAACACCGGGCAACCGGCAAACCGCCGCCGCTTGCGTCTGCAGCCGACAATAATCGAGCGGAAATGCCCAATGCGTACTCCCGCGCGGCCCATCATCTTGTCTGGGCTGACATGCCATGACAGATGTTAGCTGATCTATTATGCGAAAAAAAATATTGTTGAATGGCTGACATATTTAACTACCAATTGGTTCACGTCCGACCCGTTATTTTGTTTGGTGCTTGTATACAAATTTTAAAAATATTTAATTTACCTCCCATAAGTTCTATGACTATCTTTTTTTTTACTTAATTGCCTTTTGTTGAACAACAACCAGTCGAAGCCTCGTACAAGAACAAGACCGGCTCAAACACATATACCTGAGTTACATGCAACATCTCCGCATGATGCGTGTCTAAGACCTGTTTAACTAAAACATGAGCAACCTTATTACAATATCCATTAGCATAAGAAAAAGAAAAATCATGAAAGGCAAGTCTGATATTATCAATCTCCTTCAGCACCGGATCAACGATGGAGGGTTGCACCTTTTTCTTCTTCCATAGATTAATAAGCTAAAGGCAACCTGTCTCAAGCATCACCCGTAGCTCGCCATTTTGCTTCGCTTAAACCCATCTCGACAAGCCATAGCTTCCATATTATGCAGGCGTCTACGCTTCTATCATACCAGCAAGCCTGATCTACTTTGAACATCCCTCAATGGTTCCAAATGATACAAGCTGAGTCCACTGTGGTTGTGCACCGCTAAAGTAGCATCGATGTTAACCTTGACCTGCCCCAAATCCGGCCTTCTCCCCTCCGGCATCTCCCACAATATTATTTACTCCATAAACTACAAAACCAGTTGACTCCCTTCAATTTTTGAAACCATTTTTTTTGCACCTTGGATGGATTTTATGCTGATTTTGCTGATGTGATGCCACGTCAGAGAAAGTTAACCGCACTAAGTTAAAAATTAAGGAAGATAAATTGGACTTGACATATTTTAAAAAATAACTAAAATTCCATAAATAAATTTTCCAAAATTTATCCAAATACTTTTACATGAAAAAAAAATGCAATTTAAAAACCTTAGAAAACTGTTTTAACTTGAAGAATAATGAAACTAGTTTTAATTTTTTTTTCTGAGATCGTGTTCTATTTTATGATGCCTAGTTCAAAAATGTTCGAATCTTGTGCTTATTTGTTAGAAGAGACTCTCGTTATTTATTATAATTAGTTGATATTGATCATTCAAACTAGGTAGAAGTGCCGGTGGACCATTTTAGGCGCTAGTTCTAAACCCTCGATAATTTTTTAAGGCAAAGTAGTTGGTTCGCGCCCGACCTGTTTGGCCCATGTAGAGGTAAAAAAAAAAGTCTACTAGACCAGACAGATACGCTGCGGCCTGCGGCCCGCCCAAGGGTCACCGCGTGGCGCGGCATCACCTCGAAGGGCTAGCGGCCCACAAGGCCCGAGCCCACCAACCCTAGGGTTCTCTCGGTGCCATAAGAGCCTCTCCTCTCCTCTTCTCGCACCCTGCCGCCCGCCGCCGCTGCTTAGCGCCTCACTCGCCCGCACCGCCGCATCGCCGCAGGGTTCGCAAAGGTACTGCCACCAGGCAAGCCGCGGCGCGACTCCGACCGCGACGTGCTCGAATTCCTTGTTCTCGCACTACAGGATTTGTGGCTCGGTCCGTGCATCTGGTGTTTAATTGCTTTGCGTGATCTTTGCTGTCTCAGATGGCGGTGCCGCTGCTGACGCAGAAGATCGTGAAGAAGCGGGTCAAGCAGTTCAAGAGGCCCCACCTCGACCGCTACAAGTGCCTCAAGGTAGGGAAGGCATCGCCCGTCGCCTTGAACCTTGTTGCCCGAATCCCTTGTTCTGCGTGCTTGCTATTCGTTGATCCATTGGTCGACTGCTACATAACCTTTGCTTTAGGTTCACCGGAAGAATGTCACTTGTGCACTAATTTGAATGCCTTGGTCCGATTTTGGTTTGAACTGGCAGCACGTTGGCTTGTGTAGGATTTAGGTAGAATCTTGCCCCAATGGCCTGAAATGTAAGCTTAGTTTGTCAAGTACTGGAGTAGTATACAGACTTTCATTTTAGGATGCCTGCTTAGCAATTGTTAATTAAAAGAGACCAAGTCCCTTCTGTTTGTGGAAGTTGATGTTGTGCCACTGATTCTGTAGCTGGGGATAATAACTTAAAAACAATACTATACAAGTGTAGCAAGTACCCATTACTTGTACCAGTTTATTAAATGACCATTACTTCTGGTCATGTTGGTAACTGGGTGAAATTGAAATGTGCCATACCATACCTAAACCTGCCAGAGTTTTCTTTTCCTTTTTATTTTCTGGGGAGTGCTATGAATTGAGTCTTGGATATGACTTCTAGCACCAGGCATAAGTAGATATCCTATAAAAAGATGGGCACAGCTTTCTAATTCATTGGTACTGTATATTTGAGTCATCTGCATAACATTTCTGTTGGTTGAAGCTAATTTTGCTGATAATGTTTTATGTAGCCAAGCTGGCGCAGGCCCAAGGGTATCGACTCCCGCGTCAGGCGGAAGTTCAAGGGATGCACCTTGATGCCCAACATTGGATATGGCTCTGACAAGAAGACCAGGCACTACCTTCCCAACAAGTTCAAGAAGTTTGTTGTTCACAATGTCTCTGAGCTGGAGCTGCTGATGATGCACAACAGGTGATTTTTGGTTCACCTTTTGATATTGCCACACATGCATGCAGTGAATTTATTACATAATCATTCCAGAAAGCCTGGCTACAACGTAGCTTACACCTGAACTGAATGATACTAACTCTCCTAGTAGGGCGAGTAGTTAAGCAGAAGTTGAGAGTTGTGTCATAGCAATGAGCCAATGAGATTTCCATTTCCGTTATGTGCCTCTGACTTTGTGACCGACTGACCATTACTACTTAAATGTGCTGTGAACATGCTTACATGTTTTGATCCTCCAACCCCCCCTTTTTTTTTTCTTACGTCCTACTTATCCTATTTTCTGCAATGCAGGACTTACTGCGCTGAGATTGCCCACAACGTGTCCACCCGCAAGCGCAAGGAGATTGTTGAGCGTGCTGCGCAACTGGACATTGTGGTCACCAACAAGCTTGCCAGGCTTCGCAGCCAGGAGGACGAGTGAAATGTTCAGTAGTTTTGATTGTGATTTGCTGGTGTTCAAGACGTTACTGAGATTGGAGATACTGCTCTACCATTTTTATGCTTATGTTAGACTTTTCCTATGGACAAAATTATATGTTATGAGTAAAGAGTGATGGAGAGTACCATCTAGTTTTGACCCGACATCATGAAGTGTGGAGCCTTGCAATTGCAAGTAATGATAATGAATCTGTGACTCTGAAGCTTATATTGCATTTTCTGAGGTCAAGAGTCAGAGCTGTTGGCCTATTCGAATGATGAAGACAAGGTGCGGAGTGAACCCATCCCCCATTTTTGACGAGCGTAACGACGCAGCCCATCTAAGGCCCAGAGCAGCGATGCCGAGAGGCTCGTTTCCATTTACACATAACGCGGGCCGCGGGGTTCGCCTTTGCATTGCGCCACGGTGTCGTCGGCCACTGTACCTGTACTCGGTGAGCTCGCCGGCGCTTGCGGCCTGCACAGCAGACAGCACAGTGCACACCGCTCGTCGGTCGACGACGACGAGCAGTCGAGCATTGAAGGGCGACAGTAATAAGTGGCCAGTGGCCACGGAGAGTCCCCCATCCGACGACAGCCACAGGGCCGTCCCGCGGGACCATTTGCAATGCAAGGAGGAGGAGGCCGGAGGCCGGGGCCCGGGCATCATGCCAGGAGGAGACGTTAGTTTTCAGAGAAGCAGCAGGCCGCAGGGCAGGGATAATTCCTTACCGGACCCGGACCGATCGCCGCGGTCAATCCCGAATCACCTCCTCCTCCGTTGCGGGCGCCGAGGAGACCTCAGCGGCTGAGCCTCCCACGGAGGCGTTACTGTCACGGAGACCTCGCGATCGGGGTGGACGGAGACGGCCAACCAATCCGGCCAACCCCGTCTCCAGCAATCATTCGATTCGTCATCATTGCACGTTATCCTCTCGCAGTCTCGCTCTCGCTCTCGTTCTCGGCGGTGGAGCTAGCTAGCTGCCGTCTTCTCCGTGCGCAGAGCGCGCGCGCACACACGATCGGTCGGATCAGAGCAGAGCGTATGCGTACGTCTCCTATCCTATGCTGCTGGGTGCTGCTGGCCTGCGCGGCTGCATGTCCGGCTGCCCTCTTCGTTGGTTTCATTCAATTCATTCTCTCCGATCAGCCGGCCCGCCGGGCAGGACCATACGATGCATGCAACAAAACTACACTGTGATCTCCATCACGCATTCATTCATTCGTGTCCCGGCCCCCGGGTGGGGTGGTGGGGGGCCATCATGAGCGGAGCGGAGCCGGTGATCGATCGATCGGATCGGGACGAGGCCGGGCCGGCCGGCCGGCCATCCCGCTGGTCCGCTTCGTGCATGGCCGCAGATCGCGCACTGCACAAGCGTGCAGTGATCGATCCTGATCCATTGCTGCTCATCATCTCAGGGCTCAGGGCTCAGGCAGCAGGATGCCCTGCGTGCTACAGTCCGATCCCCTCGGCCTCCCTACGGCGGCGTAGGGATATATATATGTACGATACGACGACTGCATCGATCATTCGCCGTTGCCGTGCCCGTCCTGATCCGATCGTCCTCGTCGGCGTCGTCGCTGTCGCTCCAACTCATCCGCAGCCGGGCAAAGACAGGGATAAACAAACGACACCGACGCCGACGTACGCGCGCGCTGCGTCACCCGCCGGCGCGACGAACGAGAGGGCGACGGCGGCCGGGGTGCATGGAAACCCGCCCGCCCGACTCGGAATCGCACGACTCGCACCCGCCGGGCACCGTTTGCCCGCCCGCCCGCCCGCCCGTCCGCCGCCGTGACTGACCTGTGGACGCAACGCAACGCACCTTGCCCTCGCGCGCGGTCGTACGTCTCGGAGCGGAGCAAGGCGCCAAATAAAAGCCTTGGGCATCATGACCGGATCGGCGGATTCGTCAGGCGACGGCGACGCCCATGGCGGCCTGCCTTTCAGCCCCCACCCCGACCGCCGATCGATCGAGGCCGCGATCGTGGGCGGGCGAGGAGGGCTGAGCGCGCGAGCACCATTTCCGGCGGATGGACGGGGGACCAAAAACCAACAGTTTTGGCTCCGAGTCGCTGCAAGCCCTACTACAGCTGGACACGTCGGCGTCACCGAATAGGGGCTGATGAAGACAGATGTTTAAATTAAATGGGAAATGGGCTGGCTCTGGTTTATTATGCGAGTAGGTTTGCTACCTAGTGAGCGTGGGGAACACAGGGTAACACATCAATCAGCTTGGCAAACGACAACAACTCCAACAGTGAATAGCTTCGGCTAATCATGTCATCCCACGATGTCTTCCTTGTGTTTCAATTATATTCCAAATTATAAGTCGCTTTATTTTTTTTTAACACAGAATTTACTATGTATCTAGACATATGTTATATCTAGATGAATAACAAAAATAAATATACTAAAAGATCAAAGCGACTTATAATTTGAAATAGAAGGAGAAGTTTATTTTAGTTTGTCTTAAATCATACATTACTTTCTAATTTGGGTCAAATATATAGGAAAAAATGCTTCAACATCTACTATTTAAATCAGTTTTGTTTTTTTTTGATATGACTTGTGTCTTGATAGTGCGTTTTATTTAAAATTGTACTAGCTCTGTTCCGCTTGCTAAACAAATATCATTGGATTCATCATGAAACATAATTATTTCACAGTAAATTTATTTGGTGTCATAAATGTTTGGTGAAACATAAGGTATTTTGACTTTGGGCAAAACTAAGACATCACTCTTTGCGAGACAGAGATAGCTGATGCTATAATACTTTCCTCAAAAACCCGGTCAAAATTCGCAAAGTTTGACTTAGGCAAAGCTAGATTGAACAATACTGTACTGATTTTGAGTGTAGGGAGTATATATGATTATCTTTGGTACAGAGATAATTAATACTATTGAGTAAAAGCGACAAGAAGTTCACTCCAATAATAGTATTTTGTATTATTGGACTAATAATTCGGTGAGCTTTTATCTCAGGAACAAAAATATATAGGTTGACTGCAGGATTTCAGTAAATTATGCTTATGCAAGTTTGTACATGCATAAGCAAATATCAATTTTCTCTATTGACACACGTTTTTTTTTAATTAATTTAATTTGCAGAGTGGCCAAGTATGTATCACATTCAAGCATCAAGGCAAGCCACTAAATAGTGTAGAACCATATATTGGACTGATTATGTGACAACGACAACTCAACAGTATATATAATTATATTTTCTTATACAAATTTTAGGATACCCGTTACAGAAACGTTAAAGAACTCCATGTCAATAGTTCATATAACAGTATACTATATTCGACTAATTAATCCAGTGAATTTTGAAAAACAAGACTCGTCGAATAACCAGCAAACTCTCTGTAGTGTTCGACCCGCGCATTACAAGGTGTGAACCTTCCTCGAACATCATGCTGGGCATTCGGTTTTAACTGAAGTTTTAACTACTACCAGCAAATTTCTGTTCGGTTAGGTGCAGTTCGGTTCGGGGTTTTGGATGTAAATGTGGCTAGCCTGACTGGAACACCAAATTTAACATTCAATACCTCACAAATAAAATATTCAAACGATCTAATCTAATATAAGCTGAAACATTGTACGGAGTACATATGTATTCTTCTAGTAGTTAGTGCTATCATTGAAGGTTATCAAATTAAATAGCCGACATGCGACATTAGATTTATACAGACTGCCATCTAACAAACTTGTTTTTTTCTTCCTTTGATTGAAGAAGAGAATTGACCGAATAAACAAACAACGACCTCTCATCAAGCTATGATTATGCAAAGGTTAGTTGATAGTTGTCCAAAGGAGATGCTTATGCAAGTTCCAGTTTAACATTTTTATGCTGCAAGTTGTTGTTTTTTTTTCTTCTTCATTTGATTTGCTGGTAGTAGTTGTGTCCAAGTACGTGGCACGTCGAAGCATCAAGGCAGGTCATTCTTGCAAGAAAGGACATGGCTGTTTTTTCCAAAGTCTTCGAGGCACTGTTGGCCAGTACTAGCGCACTCACGTACTCGACCTTCTCATGAGCTGTGCGCCCTTTCAGCCGTCAGTTTTCCACAGCCAGTCCACTCTCCGAGAGAGGACGGACGGACGGAGGCTAGTAGCTGCAACCTGCAAATGTGTGTGTACCTGTACCATACCATATCGCCTGCAGGGAGCAGAAAAAGGACCGGGGCCGAGCGAGCACGACGACACGGAACCTAGGCCTTGTTTAGTTCCGAAAAAATTTCGGATTTCGGTACTGTAACATTTTCGTTTGTTTGTGATAAATATTATCTAATTATGGACTAACTAGGATCAAAATATTCGTCTCGCGATTTCCAGCTCAACTGTGTAATTAGTTTTTGCTTTCGTCTATATTTAATGCTTCATGCATGTGCCACAAGATTCGATGTGACGGGAAATCTTGAAAACTTTTTGGATTTTGGTGCGAACTAAACAAGGCCCTACTTGCAGGAACCCAGCGCTGAATACGCCGTGTTTTTCAAGATACACGTAGAAATCATGCACGGGGAATGAGAATAGGGGGAGACAGCACAGCCTGATCCTGATGCCGACAGTACAAGACTTTCTTTGCTGTATTAGCCTTGCATTACTATACTACTACTTGGTAGCATACGACAACACTTCTCTGTTCAGTATTTTCAAGGTTTTTTTTTTCACCTCTCTGTCTAGACAATGCAGTGATAGTGCTCCTCTTGTAAGCACACGCGACCCAGCCCAAGTTGCCGTGGTTCATCTGCAAAAAGAGAGGAGAGAAATGACCGTGTCTGTGCTTTGCGTCTGCATCCGAATATGCAGGCGGCGTTTTGTTTTTGAGGAAGAGTGTTGAATTGCCTCTTCTGGATGAAGTGTGCAGAGCTATGACTGGCGCTACCATTCTCGCTGCACTGCGCCTGAACAGAGCTGCGGCGTTTTGTGAAAAAGCGGGCAGGATTCGGTTGCGGCGTGGATGGATCACTGGATGGGAGCACAGCGGAGTACCACGAATTGAGATCCAGCAGGAACCGAGGAAAAAAAAGCGATGGATAACCTACCGGAATTGGGGGAGACAACGACGGCCCCCGCCCGCTTGTTTCTACGTAAACGACGGCCAGGGCAACAGGCAACACCCATTTCACGACTTGGCTTACCCAAGTCGCTGAGCTGCTGTGATCGTGAGTTGTGTGAAAGGGAAGTGTGTTGCCTACCCGTGGTTAAAAAATGTCTAATTGGTCTGCTCATTTCTCCAGCAATTTCAGATCAGTCTTTATAGTAACATCTGCAAAAATTTACCAGGACATACCATGTCTATAGTGTGAACTGTGAACGGATTTGATCAGTATGGGAGAACAACACTTCACTATGATGAACTCATGGCAAGCTCAGTTGCAACAACCAAATGATGGCACAGAAACATTAGCCCAGGAGAAATATCTCATACTTGTACTTTCGTCATCATAAGATAAAAATGCAACAAACAGTAACACGGCATCGTCCCAATACCAGCCAGCGCTCTTACATATTAGTAGAACTTTAGAAGATGGTGCATGTAATATTTGCACCATATCTAGTACACAATCTACTTCAATTTTGCGAGATCGATCACAAGGTCTCTATGGGAAGAATCGAGTTGCCAAACATCCAGCATATCACAGAATGAATCAGTTTGGAGGCCTAAACTCTAATGATGGTCAGCTTAGGAGAGCTTTGCTTGCCACAGGTCTTCTTCGTACCGCCTATATACAAAAATATCAACCTTGGAGATCACCAGGGACTAGAACTCAATCTTTGCCTGATCAGCTTGTAACTGACCTGCATCACATATGATGGTTATTAGTCAAATGGTAATCTCCAAAGTGTGCAGTTCAATTGATCGCTTATCATTTAAGCATAAGTCGCATACCATCAAAGTTCGGTACTAAAAGCCCATCCTCCTGTCTTTGCTCACTACCGGTAGGCAAAGCATTCTGTAGGCCATCCTCCCAGAAGTCCCTTTGCTGAGAAATAAAATCAGGGACAGCAGTATTATGATAAGATTCATATTAACTGCCATTAATTATATAGATTGCTGATTCCTCAGGCAACACTCACCTGCTTTTGAAAAGCAAACTGTGGGTTGGCCGTGTGGGGTAGAGCCGTGTCTAACAGACTTAGAGAGCACTGATCCTCCATAGCACCCGAACCAAAGTTCTGGAAAAGATCCCCTTGGTCACAAAATGGAAAAGCTGCACCGGCACTTTCCAATGGAAAGACCGAATTAGCTGATGGGCCACATGGTTGGTACATCTGAATTAACCAGAAAAAATAGCGTGTCAAGGGCAAATTGTTCTATAGATACAGAGCATCAGAAATGATATGTTCAAGCTCACATCTTTGTGTAGGAGAGTCGACAGGTTGCTGAAATTAAGTTGCGGGTTCACAGTGGCAAGCTTCATGGACAGGAACTGAAAGTGTAATAAACAGCAAAATTGATTAGAATTACGAGCTGACTGTGTTCTGTAACCAAATGTAAGTGGAATCCCCACCTCAACTTGCTGCTGCAGCGATTGCACGTAGTTTATGATCTCATCGAGCATGAGTGCCTTGCCAACCACCTACAATAGGGAATCCCCACAAATTAGCCCAATTACAGGCACCAATTCACACTTAAGACACAACAATTCACTGTCCAAGAACTCTATGATCATACCTTGTTGCATCCTGGCACTAGGTCCTGTAGAAACTTCATCCTCTGGCTAATCTTCTCTCTTCTAACCTATCAAGACACCAATAACAAAGTATGATTGTGAATTCAAACCCAAAGCACAAAATTCCGTTTGCAATTCAGCTCAAACAGTAGGAACCAAGTGGAACTGCAGTGTCTTACCCTCTCTGCAAGGCTGTGGCTGTCAGTTGCCTGACCTCGCCGTGCCCGGACATGGACGTAGTCTTTGGGTGGTTCGACTGCCGGCTTCGGGCTCTTCCCCTTGCCCTTCTTCTGCCCTTTGACTTCAACCGAGGCGTCGCTCGCCGCCGCCTCCTCTACCTTGGGCTTCACCGGACTGTCGCTAGCGCCCACTCTGCACCTCTTCCCGTCCGGAACCTTGGCCTCCGCAGCCTGCAAACCAATATTCAGAACGGCACCAGCACCATCAAGAACCAGCAAGCTAAATTCGGTAGGTATCTGAAGAATCCACTACGCGCTGGTCGTTCCCGCACCTTGCCCAAGCAGGTCTCCTTCCCGCCGGCGGACCCCGTGGGCGGCGCCTTGCGCTTCCTGGCATTGCCGCCGTCGCTGGCGCGCGCCCACGCCGGGTCGGACACCGAGGACCCCTCCGGGGACCCGCCGCCGCCGCCGCTGCCACACCCAGTCCCCGCGGCGACCCCGGGCACCCCAAAGAGGCCGGCGCCGCCGCAGAGCGTGTCGAGGAACCCGGTGTCCAGCGCGGCGAAGTCGAGCGCATGGGCGGATGAGCCCATGAGCAGGCTGGCAACGTAGTCGCTGTCCATTGAATGAAAGAAAAGGCGCTGCCGCAGGGATTGCGCAGGAAGCAAAGGGGGGAGCTGAGCAAGTCTTGGGTCGTCTCGTCTCCTCCGAGCAAAGCTCGAGTCCGCGGTGGATTTGAGGGGAAAGCGAAGCGCAGCGAGCGAGGCCGCGGAGCCGGTAGGTGGGGGGATTGCTTTATAGAGCGGTTGTTGCCGCTGCGGTTGGGTCTGTGGGCCGCGCGCCGCGTCCGTCGCGTAGCTCGGCGCGGTGGGATGCTTGCGGCGGTGGGTTACCACCGGGCCGGGTTCTACTGCGGCGGCGCTCGCGGAGAAGAGGGGAGAAACGGGCGGTCAAAACGGGACGGAGTGGCCGCCGCGCCGGCAGGCCGAGGAAATAACGGTCTCTGGCAGCTCACCATTGGGGGGCAGTGCTCCGGGATTTCTGGCTCGTGAGAAGGACGTTTCTGCCCCTGCGCTAACGCATCACGGAAGGTGCCCTCCAGCGTGTTGACAGCCTACACGGCTACACTGGACCGTGAAAGAATTCTAAAAATATGCCGTCTTTTAGGGTGAGTAGTTTGTAGTACTACTCGACTAGGATCCAAATGCTAGTGCTATTTATTATTTCAAGCTAAATTGCTCCATCCGTCTAAAAAGTAATTCTTGTGTTTTTAGAGTCAAACAACTTAAGCTCAACCAAATTTATAAATTAATTAGTAATATTTAGGATAGCAAATAAATATTACTAAAATATTATAAACTACATTTTTATGTTTAACATATACATGTTGATATTATATTTTTTTCTCTAAATTTAACTAAGTGAAGAAGGTTTGACTTGGTTTGAATTTAGAACTATACTTAAGTCATTTTGGACAAGACTTGGGTCAAACATTGGAAATAACTAATTGCATCTCAAGCCCAAGCAGATGCATTTGAGCTGAAGCCATTTGAAGGCCTTGTTTACTTCCAAAAAGATTTCAAAATTTCTCGTCACATCAAATCTTACGGCACATGCATTGAACATTAAATATAGATAAAAATAACTAATTACATAGTTTGTCTGTAATTTGTTAAATGAATCTTTTAAGCCTAGTTAGTACATGATTGGACAATATTTGTTAAATACAAATAAAAATACTAAAATATCCATTTAAAAAAATTATAACTAAACAAGGCCGAAGTCTAGCCAAAGAGGGTCCATGAGACCATGACCTAGGGCACTTGCTCGGGCTTGCTGCTGCCAGGGTATATCCGTGCAAACTTTAGATTGTAGCCAAACAATGTTATAGACTAGGACTTCGTCCCAGAACAAGTGCATATTTCGCTTAATAACGGGTCAAACGTTTTAAATCTTACCAAATATATAACAAAAATATCAATATTTATGATGTGTAATAAACTTTGTTATAATGATCATGGAATATACTTTCATATAAATATTAATACTATTTTCTACTATCTCGGTCCTGTAATATAGTGCATTTTAGGATTCAAAATTTATCCTCAAATATAATACATTCTAGAGGATAAAACCTAATTTTACATTAAATACTTTTCATTTTGTCAACCATTCACCATCCATCATGTTAATGATAGCGTTTGATTAGGAAATAAAATAAGGGTATATATGTCTTTTATGTTCTCTCTTAATTTGAGTTAAAATTTTTAAAATTTACTATATTACAAGATGGAGAGAGTATGTAACTAGTCAATTATTTAAAAAAGTTACTTCTAAAAAAATTCTATTGAGTTGTATGCATATCCAAAAGCATAGAATATTAGGAGATATGACATTATTCACTTAATAGGATTTAGAAGTCATTTAGGACAGCGACACGGTCTCCAAAACACAACTTTGACCTCTTATTTTTATAAAAAATATTTAGGAAAATATGATATATGTATACTTTTATGAAAATATTTTTTAAGATAAATCTATTCATATAATTTTTATATTTGCAAACTCAATAATTTAAAAGTTATTGATGATTTATGTTTCCAATGTTTGACCCAAACTTTATCCAAAAACGACTTCTAAATTCTATACGAGGTAGTATACTTTTATTAACACTTTCTATTTATGAAACAATCTCCCTTCCAATCTAGATCATTGGCGCCTCTCATAGGCGCATGCATGGGCAACCAGGTGATGACAATGATAAGAGTTTGTTTGGGTTAATCAAGTATAACAACAGTTTATTTGTCCAGATAGAGATTGGATTTCTGTTTGTTGGCAGTGGCTCCCAATCGATGGGCAGAAGCAGAAACGGAATGGGTCTGGCCACTTCTCACCTAAATGCCTAGCTCAGTTCTGCAAACCGGATGCAGATGCTACTAGTTGATAGTACCTCACTGGATGGAAATCAGGGTGCCTAAAACCCATAATGACCTTTCGTTTCCCTGCGCTCCAAATAGAAAGGCCCCTTTTGTTCGTCCCACTGCTTTATTGATCTTTTCAGAGGGGTGACGCGATCGGCTTAAGTTCCACGAGTTGTACAGGATGGGTGTTAGCTTCGGATAAGGATACGATACTGTTCTTCTATAGTGTATTTTGGCCTTGTAGAATCTCAATGGCTATCTATATATTTTTTCTTTTTTAAGACACACTACACGCATACACGTGAGAACTCTATCATTTTGAGTATATGTCTTGGAATGAGCCCACTGTTCTTGACATTAACCGTGTTTAGTTAGTGTACTAAATTTGTCTTAAGAAATGAATACCACTTACTCCCTCCATACCCATAAAGAAAGTCGTTTTTGGACAAGGTTTGAGTCAAACATTGGAAATATAAATCATGAATATCTTTTGAGTTGTTGAATTTGAAAATATAAAAACTATATGACTAGATTTGTCTTGAAAAATGCTTTCATAAAAGTATATATATACCACTTTTTGATAAATATTTTTATAAAAACAAAGAGTCAAAGTTAGGTTTTGGAGAGCGTGTCGTTGTCCTAAACGACTTTCTTTATAGGTACGGAGGGAGTATGTTATAAAAAACAATTTTACTACTATATTATAGCAGGTGAAAAAGTCCTTCCTACATATACTTGAATTTTATGAGTATGTTATAAGAAAAAAATTTGAGTGTTTTAGAAGAGTTCTACGCTCACATCAAAGTTGTTGTAAGAATAAGGTGAAATATTTTTCCCACATCGTTTTTTACTTTACCAATTATACCTAGAAATTACACCAAAATACTCACCAACTCTATTACAAGTAAAATGTGAATCCAACATAAATTAATAGTAACAAAAAGTAGGGTCTGGATGGGATTTGTTTAGCCAAATTCAGTTTTATTTCTTCCATACATGCTATATTCTTCAGGGGTGCTGATGGTATTGGATATCTATCTAATTTTTAATATGAATATCAAATTAGATAAAAGAAAATAATAGAAAAGAATCAGATACATCCATCCATTTAGTATCTATATTAGAAATGAATACGAATACTAATATCCATATTATTATTAAGATTTTTAGGCATTAATTTCCATCCATATTGCACAAGTTGAGTATGGTAGAATTGTGGAAGTATTGGTTGAATTGAAATTAAACTCCAATGTATCCTAGGTGACCAACCTTTTTTTTTGAAAAAAAGTTTTATCCTGATCTCAGCATGCGCTCGATCAAAATTTAATGCAAATCAAGTCTTTGGCTTATAAAAACTAGCCCTCAAAGAGCCCGCTAGAAGCAAACATATTTCCAACATGTCCAATGACGACCATGTATACAATAATTCTATTACAAAGATGACCATCCATTTTTGGTAAATATCCTTATTACTATTGTCTTCAAGATACGACTTGCTCACTTTAACATTGGTGGGTTAATTTTTTTTTTGCAAGATTGACCAGAAGAATGTCCAATGAGTATCCTTTAAAATAACCTGTAAATATTTTTTTTCAAAACCAAGCCATTCCATTGCATTCACTCCTACACAAACTTGAGAGTGCAAGTTGTGATATACTTGTTGAGGACCGAGGTCAAGGACCAAAAGAATCAACAGGGCTTTGTTGGTGGACGTAAACAAAAAGCAATTTCAAACACCCTCCAAATAAAGTGCATTACATGGGAATCGAAAAAATGTTGAATAGTTTCTTTTGTGCTGTAAAAGAAACAACTCTCATCACCTCTCCAACTACACTTTACAAGGTTATCTTTATAGTTAAAATTATGCCCTTTAGAAAGAACCAAATGAAGATATTAGTTTTAAGAGGTAACTTCAACTTCCAAATTGCTTTATTTAGAGGCATCACAACAAGTTGGTTCACTAAGTATACGTGGATTGAACTGTGTGGAACCTTGGTTGTTGAGATTCCACTGTTAATTACATCTTGTGGTTATCAAGTTGCACAAACGCTATTCTTGATACCAATTCATTCCACTTGGCTAGCTTATCACCAACTAGTGCCCTATGGAAAGTCAAATTAAGTGGTGTAGAACTAAAAGCTTGAGTAATTGTAATAGTTTTTCTAGTTGTATAAAGTTAGGTATTATTCTTTGAGAGCCAAGTTTCCAAACTACTTGTCCTCACAAAACCTAATAGGGAACCATTGTGTAAATTAAAAGAAGATAAATCTAGGAAACGATCTTTGACCTCTATAAGACCTGACCAAAAGTGTGAATCTCCTGGTTTCCAATGTGTTTTCTCTTTTTTGTTTTTTAAGTACTTATTTCTATTTTTTTTTTCCAAGCCCTTTCTTCATTTTGTTAATTTAAAGAGAGACTAATTAACAAGTAAGCATCTTGAGCCGCAAGGTCTATGATCCCTGAGCCACCTCTTGTTCCTTTTTTTAAGGATCTTCCAATTTTATCAGCCTATAATTTTTTTCTCACAGCTTCCATAAGGCCAGTCTCAATGGATAGTGTTACTGTACGGTTTCACATACCAACACGTCATCAAGATTGAAATGAAACCATATATGAAATAACCCAGCATTGAACCCATTTCACTTTGTTGTTTCCAAGGCTAAGCAAAGCATTTAATTGCTGCAAAATAATTGGATCATATGCAAGATGATGAAACGATTTGGTCCTCAGTGGGGATTTCATCCTGTTTCACCGCGTGGAAAACAACGCCCGTGAGGTTTCACCATGTTAAAATTACTTTCTTCTCTCTCCTCTTCGTTTCATGCAAAAAGTACAGTTTTGCTGTCATGACGCTCTAATAAATATGCATGATATCCTGATGAAACCTCCACTAAGACTGGCCTAAGTAAACCGTTCGTCTATATCTATAAATAAAAATTCTAGAGGACAATAGTAAGGTTAGTCTCAATACATTATAAACTAGATAATCGAGCCACATAAGTTTCATGGGGATAAAATTCCTTTCTCATCTAATGAAACTTTTTCATTTAATGATCATGTCAAGTCAGCAATTTTGCTTATGTGACACCTTATTTAATATGCATAACACTCTCGTGGAACATACATTGAGACTAGCCTAATGATTCTATCTAGATGAAACTGCAGATAGTGACCAATCAGGCAATCAATCATGCAACTTATCCTGTAAGAAACCCGTCCTGAGTTGAATAAGAAGGCAAAGCCGGACTTGGCATTTGCCATCTTGGGCACTTGCGTACGCACGCGAAATGAATCGAATAAATGGGGGCGTTCCGCGAACCGCGATCGTCAAACCCGGCCCGGGCCGTGCCTTGCAACATTCAGTGCTCCGTCCCTCGCGTGTCCTGGACACCGGATTTTGGAAGATCTCCCTCTCCGCGTATTTTTTTTTAAAAAAAAACCTCCGGGCTGCTGAAACATATGCACATCTTTGTGAATAATCAAGTACGAAAAATGCTAGCTGGATCTGCAACTGCAAATGCAGGAGTACGTACTTGCGAAATAAAACGCAGGGACGTCGGCAAAAGGTTGTTTATTCCGCTACTTCCCGTGGTTTTCATGGCCTAGCCGTATAGGAACGCCCACTTTTTTATATTTTTAATTTTAAAGAAAACAGAAAACAAGCTCAGACCATTCAGTGTTATATTATTGTTCTAATAAGCCGACACGGATGCCCATGCTTCTCTGTAGCGAATGCGGCGGTTCCTTGTTAGTTACATCTTTTTAAAAAAATTAAAACACACGGGTAGAAAAGCTTACGTATTTTGTCTGAGAAAAAGTTGACTCAAGTTGGAGAACACAAATCCTAAAGGACGATTCACAGGACGACGGCAACTAAACCTCCAAACAATACATATAAGGAATTTTAGTTTTCCTTTAAAGCGAAGATTATTGCATATTATTTTGTACTAAAACCTCTGTAGGCGCAATTTGTAGTTTTTACTACCGAGAATAAAAAACCGTTAGACAAAACCATGAACAAGATAAAATCTTATTTTTTGGTACAAAACAATTAATAATTAACAATTATTTGTATAGGAAGGCAAGGACAAAAATTTAATGTCTTATGATACAAAGACGAATAACAAATTACAAAATTAATAATTTATTTGTATTAGTTGATGATATAAAGGTGTTGTCTAAAATTATCTTAAAATTCAGACATCTAGAATATAAGAAAAGTGTATATATAAAACCCAAAACAGACCAACACAAAGTAACACAAAATACCCATGACCAATAAAGCCTAGGGAAGAAGGTCCCAAGAGGCATAGCCTTTCAAACACACGGGTGACTTATTGAGGAGGTCTAGAGGTACAAGTTCTTTCAAGCACTTTGCATATTAACCTTGAATCGCATATTCAGCCATACTTTTTCTACAGGCCAGTGTTTTTCTCTCACAATAAAACAGCCAACAGTAATTTCAGTCTTAACTTTTCAGACCAGCGAACAGACCCACGTCCTTGTCGATGCTTCGACCAGTGGTAAGTGAGGCCTTGTTTAGTTCGCCCCAAAAACCAAAAACTTTTCAAGATTTCCCGTCATATTGAATCTTGCGGTACATGCATGAAGTATTAAATATAGATGAAAACAAAAACTAATTGCACAATCTGCCAGTAAATTACGAGACGAATATTTAAGCCTAGTTATTTCATGATTAGACAATGTTTGTCAAACAAAAACGAAAGTGCTACAGTATTAAAATCCAAAAACTTTTTAGATCTAAACAAGGCCTGAGGCACAAGAGGAAAATTTTCGTTTACATTGCTTCTTATAGATAATATATAATATGGAGAGTAACGGCTACTAATGGATTATGCCTTATTTAGTTTTCATCCAAAAAGTTTTCACCCATTCTATTGAATATTTGGACACATACATGGAACAACTCATAAATCTTTATAATTCTTTTTATAATTTTGGTCGAACTTGAGATGTTTTGACTATCGAAGATTGAAATATCTTATAATTTAGGATGAAGGAAGTATAATTTTGCATATATCATATTTTTCTCCAATCATATTTTTTGTAGCAGTTAATAAAATAAATCTAGATTTTAAGGGCGTAACTTGTACGTAGTAGTACATACAATAAGGTAATAAGATAACATAAATTCAAAATAAAATATAGACTTCGCAATCAGATACAGTGTGAAGTAATCAAGCGCCACCATGACCAGAAGAGCCATACTCTTCGTGCCGTGGAAGATAACAAGGGCTGTGTGAATGATGAAAGAGTAAACGGACAGGGGCGCATCGTAAACTAACACAACCTCGATGCTGCTGCGGCCACATGCACCGTATCTTGATTAGCTTGACACTGCCATCAGAGGCTAACTGCAGGCTGATATTTTTTATCGTCCTTGCTTTGACAACATCACAGCCGCACAAGTTCGTTCTAGCTTTGGGCTTTGGCACGGCGATGCTTTGCAATTTGCTGCGGCTGCTAGCCTGCTACGAAAGAACACACCGCGTAGGTAGGTACTATTTTTCTCGCACCAACTAGGAAATATATAGTTAGCTAGGTGTAGGTGCATCTTGTGAATCTTTTTCGTACGAAATCATGTACTTATTTAATCAAACTCTAGGGAAAAAGTTTTGGGGTTAGGTGAATTCGCCAATCATTTCGTGATGCTTTCGGTAGTAAAAATCGCCATCCCTTTCTCTGCAGCTCATGCGACCGCGACTCCTTGCTTAAACAAATGGCTTCAGTGTAACATCAGCTAGCTGTTCAGTACAGTACCACTAGGCTACTACTACTGTCCAATATGTGAGTTTTTGTACCAAAAAAAAGTTTTGAATATCTAGACTACACCGTGTTTATATAGGTCTTGTTTAGTTCTAAAAAATTTTGCAAAATATGAATAGTAGCATTTTCGTTTGTATTTGATAAATATTATCCAAACATGTACTAACTAGATTCAAAAGATTCGTCTCGTCAATTCCGACCAAACTGTGCAATTAGTTTTTATTTTCGTTCATATTTAATACTTCATGCATGTGTCTAAAGATTTAATGTGACAGAGAATCTGAAAAATTTTGCAAAATTTTCTGGGAACTAAACAAGGCCATAGTCATATGGCCAGGTTCAGCTTTAGCATTGTCGTTGTTGGTTCGGTGGTTGTCGGATCTGAGCTAATACAGCACTGAGGTCTGGTCCGGTCCGGTGAATGGATCTCACACGAGATGACCACCTCACATTTCCTCTTGCAAACAGTATACATTCATGGAACAGTTCAGCCTTTCAGGTCATGTCCCTCTCTGAAATCATGCCGCCGTCTCTGACTCTGAGAAGCAAGGAGTCGGTAACTGACGCTAGAAAACATGCAGATATCAAGGGAGTTGGCAAGATCGATGTTAAAACTTGCTACAGACGTGGGATGGTGCTGAAACAGAGTGCAACTTCACCAATAATCCAGGGAGGTTACTGTACTTTGCAAACTGCTCTATGGCCATGGCTTAACCTACGTAAGATCATTTTTATATTTCAAATGCCTGATTTTTTTTTGGTTCTTGTCATTGTTTGACTATAGAAAAAACTGTAAATTATTTCTTATAAGTTGTCCTTTAAATTATACTCCTTCTGTTCCTGAAAGCTTCAACTCCTACAATCTGTGTCAGTCAAACTTTTCTAACTTTGACCAACTTTATATAAAAGAACATCAATATCTATGACATAAAATAAGTATCTTACGAAAATATAGTCTATAATAAATCTAATGATATTAATTTGGTACTATAAATCTTAGCGTTTTTTTCTATAAATTTGGTCAAAGTTGTAAAAGTTTGACTTAAGATAACTCTACAAGTTGCAGCTTTCAGGGACAGAGGGAGTATATAGTAATAGTGGCACCTGAAATATATGGACTCCCATGTAAGCCCCTGTTTAGATTTGAAATTTTTTGGCCAAAGTGGTAAATTTTTTTGTGGTCAGAACTTTAGCTCAGAAGTCTAATGTACGTGAAAAATTTTAGGTGTTTAATTTGGCAAATTTTTTTCTGACACAACTTGGACTGCATGCTGTTGTCGTTGGTGGGCTTCTATGGGAGTGTGTGCACAGTAATAGGCTGTGCAGCCCAAAAATTTTGCCCCAAAATTTGTTTGGCCCGTTTAGTTTCCAGGCCCCAATTCCACGAAAATTTTACTCTTTTGGCCCAAAAAACTCAAATCTAAACAGGGCCTGAGATATACATCCTACTATCCTAGTATTAACGATGCCACGCCAATTCTGTATTTCCAATGGTCGAAACGCAAGAAGCCACCACAAACTCCCAGCGAATTCAGCAATATGTCATTAGAACCAGACAGGACAGCTGTGATAACTGACAGACTCGGTTCAGCATTTCAGCAAACTAGCTCACTGCTCACCTGAGCAGCAAGGTTCAAATTCTACATGCCAAGTCAAAGGTTTAAGAACAGGATGAGACTAGAGGTTGATAACTGTCTTCGACAGCTACAAGCACGATGCAAGGTGCAGTAAGAACCTGGACACACTTGCAGCAAGACGAGAATAACAAAACAGGCTGCAAGCAGTGCCGGCTGGGCGTCAACAAAAACACAAATTAACCAATGCAAATAGGCAAGCACAATCACATGATTTGTGAATCAAAACTGATGTATTTGAGATGGTAAAAGATAATAATATTGCCACAGTTAGGTTGCTACTGATAGCAAGTGGGTTCACAATACTCAGAACCATGAAGCAAACAGATAGGATAACTGATTCATCATACACAGCAAGTCCTCTAAAGCCGCACCACTCCAAAACTACTACTAGAAACAGTTTACTCATCCTCCTGGCTGCGAAGACGGGCAAGCTTGTTGGTGACCACAATGTCAAGCTGAGCAGCTCGCTCCACAATTTCCTTGCGCTTCTTAGTGGACACATCGTGTGCAATTTCAGCACAGTAGGTCCTGTTGTGAAGCGATACAAATATTAGTAAATAATTGATGATTTTGATACAAAAGGGATTACAGGAATTGGGAATGCTACACTCCTGAAATAAAATAAGTAGGTTTGCTGAAGATCCAAAAAAAAATGGATACCTGTTGTGCATCATAAGCAACTCCAGCTCAGAGACATTATGCACGACAAACTTCTTAAACTTGTTGGGGAGATAGTGCCTGGTCTTCTTGTCAGAGCCATATCCAATGTTAGGCATCAAGGTGCATCCTTTGAACTTCCGCCTGACACGAGAGTCAATACCCTTGGGCCTGCGCCAGCTTGGCTACAGAAAACAGCATTGGCAAAATTAGCATAAACTAATAGAAATGTTTATGCTAGATGACGCAAATATAGATACCAATGAATTAGAAAGGTGTGCGCATCTTTTTATAGGATATCTACTTATGCCTAGAGCTAGAACTAGAAGGCATATCCAAGACTCAATTCATGGCCCTCTCCAGAAAAGGAGGGGGGGGGGGGGGGGGGGGGAACTCTGGCACGTTTATGCACGATATGGCACATTTCAAATTCACCCAGCCACGAACATGGCCAGAAGCAACGGGCATTTGCTACACTGGTACAGTTTTGTGTATGGCTAATTTCTGATTCACCCAGTAGCAAACATGGTGTGAAGTAATGAGCATTTGCTACACTGTACAGTATTGTTTCTAAGTTATCCCCAGCTACAGAATAAGTGGATAAGTGGAATTGCGGCAATACAAACTAATCAACTTTCACAAACATGAGGGACTTGATCTCTTTTAACAGTTGCTTGGTCAAAAACTGTTGCATCAACCAAAGGAGGCATCCTAAAATGAGGAAAGCTTTTATACTGATCCAGCAATTCACAAGCTAAGCATACATTTCAGGCCATTGGGGCAACATTCTAAATCGAACACAAACCAACGAGCTGTCACTAGCAAATGCATGTTTAGAACGCAGAACAAGGGCTTCGCGCAGCAAGGGAGCGGGTGATACCTTGAGGCACTTGTAGCGGTCGAGGTGGGGCCTCTTGAACTGCTTGACCCGCTTCTTCACGATCTTCTGCGTCAGCAACGGCACCGCCATCTGCGGATACACAGTGGTGGCGAACGGGGAAATTTCAGTTCTGGATGAGAACCACACCCACCGAACAGTGGAAGCTGTGGGGATGGAGAGTGCGCTGAGAGATGGCCGTACCTTCAAGCACCCAGAGCGGTTTGCAGCGAAGCAGAGAGGCGGCGGCGGCGGCGGCGGCTAGCGGGCGGGCGGGCGGGCCGGCGTTGGGGTGCCTGTGGGACAGGAGTGGGTCTTTTATCCCCGAACCCTAGACAAGCAGTCCACCATGGGCGCGAGGTCGTTCATGGGCTCGGTCGAAAGCACAGCAAAAGACAACAAAGCCTGTATAGCCCAATAGGCCTCCTACTAATCCAGTCCAGGTGTCCAGCTCTTCTTGTTGTCTTGTTGATAAACGTTTCTCGAAAAATAAAATCTTGTCTATAAACTTTGTTGTTAATAAGATCGGTGAGGCTGTTGCATCTCAAATCAAAAATAAAAATGATGAATGTGTTTGACGGTGAATAAGTTTTGTTCACTGTGAAATCAGGTGATGAGACATGAGTTCAACCTATTAATAATTTAATACTAGAATTATTTAATGATTCAATTTCTAGCATCATATTATGCTAAAAAATATCGTAGTTTCGTCATTGGCAATGGCTCCAACCAATCTCCAGCGGTGGAAGATGGAGCAGTGAAAAATATCGTATCTTATTTTGAAAATTTATTGATAGAGATAGCCTGAAAACCCCATGAATTGTAGCCTTCTTTCGCATACAACTTAACATTGTTAGTCCATCAAACTAACGGAAGAGCCAAGAAACCAAAGGAAATTTGTTTTAGAGCCAAATAAGCAAGTTCGAGAAAAAAAAAGGGCCAAGAAACTAAGCAGCACCTTTTTTAGGGCCAAGGAAATGATTTCAGAGCAATTCTCCGGATTCCAGACACAGATGCGTAAACTAGTCAAAACAGACCAGAGTTTGCTCCAGAAATCCTAGATGTTCTTGTGGAATATCGAAAGAAAGTCACAGGGAATGAAGGCTCATTTCTTGGAATGTATTACATTTGCCGAGTTCTGAGTAATAAGGTTATGCATTCATCTATTTGATATATCTAAAGCTCGTTGTCAGATTGGTTGGCTGGTTCTCCATTGACAGCGACAAGCTCCGTGTCAAATATTAGGGTTGCTCCACCTGCAAGGAGAATGATAAATGACTCACATCAGTGACCTGCGGAAGTTCACCTAGACATTATAGGAATGCATTCAGCAGGGCAAGGCATTCAGGTGACTGTGTTAGTAGGATAATAGAAATAAACCACTACGTGCTCTCTGCCGTGCACAAACAATGGGATGATTACCCTCATGGCTAACAGAATGTTTCGAATAATCCAAATGTGACTATCACAACTGTATACTCAAAAGACAAAGAGCAGAAAATGTTTTTTAAAAAAAAAACATACCAGGAATAGTAGGTGGCGAGCCTTGAGGCCCATAGCCAAGCTTTGATGGAATCTTCAACTTCCGCTTTTCACCAACGCACATTCCTAGGAGACCCTGATCCCATCCTACACAGCAAGTAAAGGAATTCAGAAAGACACAGAACACAGCCAAAACAGAGAGTAGCCAATTCATTGCCATATTAATCACCTTTGATCACTTGTCCAGTGCCCAAATCAAATTCAATAGGGTCACCTCTTTCATAGCTTGAATCAAAAACTGTTCCATCAGTAAGTTTTCCCTGTCAAAAAAAAATCATAGCAAGTGAACATAACTCAGAAGATAGTTACTGTAACCACTGAGTATTATCTAGTATTAGAACTTCTTGAAGCAATGTAGGCTGGTTGAATTATGAGTTCTGCTCAGTTTTTAAAAACCAATGGTGATACCATTTTTCAATATTACAATGCTCTATTGTTTTGAACGAAACAATGCTCTATTGTACATGTCCCACTTTCCCAAATCCAACAAAAGTTACAATGCTCTATTGTTAACTGGAATTGGCAATAAATCTAGTGGCAGCGGTGAGAAAGCCTATGACATACAGCCATACAGATACAGATCAGTGCTGAATGGGCTAAGAGAAACAATATATGTGTGACAGTTACTCTAAGAAAACAATAAGTTAGTTCAACGGAGGACACCTGTCATTATTGATACATTGCAACATAAGGGGACAGATGAGAAGGCAGAACACTAGACTTACACGGTAGTGAACTTTAACCTTGTCACCTTTGTGAGCTTGAATGCTGCAAGATTCCGGCTTGTACTGCATTTCAAAATACCCAAGCATAGCATCAATATAAGAAACTGCTGAAAATAATTGCTGCAAATGATGGCAGCACATGCGATTATCCACACTCCATGGCAATTTGCTTACAACATGGTTAATGGTTTAGTAAGCATAGACACATTCACTTCTGCTTGTCCAACTAGATATTTTGTTCTTTAAGAGAATGACAGAGTTTCTTTCTTACAAGTTACAACATGACACTTTGAAAGTACCAGTTGTACGAAAACTTGATTTTCTGGCTGACGAAAAATTGAAGAGAGTTTACAAAGCATTTTATGTTGCTTTGAAGCCGAATCAAAAAGGTTTTCAGGTGCCAACTCAGTCTATGGTTTCCATACGATTCATGCACTTACTCAGTATGGAAAGAGAACTGAAACTTGAACTATGCATTAATAAATCCATTTATTATAAACATTAAAAAAACAACCAGAATTAAACTGTGACTTGTTGCACTGGGAAACAACAAAATGTTGAGTTCCATTAAAGAACAATATCCAAATCACAATCTCCATGCATTCACCGAAATAAACACACGATTTTTATATCGAGCAAACAATAAATCTTTCGCCCAATGGCCCAGTCAATCCCCACCGAAATGACTGAGAATTTTCCTGCACAGCTTACTTTCCCCACAATTCCTTAGACGGTTGCAAAAATCTTGTTTCTACAATTTTCAATCTGTTGCAAAATCTACCCTTCCATCGTAAGCAGAATCTCCAGTCTGATTAAAACAACCGCTCTGCTTGGCCCAGCCCAATCCGACAAGAAGGGAGGGAATGAAACATAGTTTTAAAAAAAGTCCTAGTAGGGGTACCTTGACGCCGATCTGGAGTTCCGTCACGTCCCCGGATTTCTTGGCCGTGGCTGCGAAACACAAATGTCAGATCAGATCGGATCGGATCAGAGGCCGCTGCGCGGGCGAAAAATCGAGGCCGGGGTGGGGTCTACTCACCGACGAGCAGCGTCGCGGCGGCGGCGACTAGGAAGCAGAGAAGAAGCTGCGGCTTCGCCATGGCTGGTGCTGCTAGGGAAGAGATGAATTCAACGATCTCGTGGAGACAGAAGAGTGTGCGTTTATAGCAGAGCGGCAGGACTCGGTGGCTGTCTGTTTGGTTTGGGTTAGACTGGATAAAACGAGCCGGCTCGGCTCGTTAACAACTCGGATGGACACAGATTCAGTACCGTAGCTTCTTGAAGGCACCACGTACCTTAATTAGCTGCCTCTCTTCACCGTAGGATTGCCATCCAACGGCTGCCTCAACACAAGTGACCAGGTTTTTTATCAGGCGGGAGATCTCCATGACATCACATGCAGAATTTTTTTCCTCGCGCCTCTTCGCAAATAAATTAGCAAAAACCGATAAAAAGTAGCAAAAGAAAATATAAGAGCATGTCTTGAAGTTTTGTAAAATAACTCCCTAATTTGATTTTTAGCAAAAGAAGAAAAAAGTGCCCTCCAACAAGAAGCATGTTCTATTTTCTTACACTACAATAGAAAATATTTTGCGGGTGGCTCGGTTGCCCGCCTCGGTTAGTTGAGGCAGGGCAGGCGGGCCACTGACACTCTCAGATAATGCTTAATCGAGGTTGGCATTGTAATATAACCGAGGTGCAACTGCTTCAGCTAATCACCAATCATGATAGACATTCTAACACAACCGGTCCCTTAATCGATTAACCGAGGCAGGCGTCTTATGATCTTCGTCTCGGTTAATAATTGCACCAAAAAATAACTTATAATTTTTTATATGAATTCAGATGAAGACAAACTTTATATCAAAATTGTAGCTCTCAACAATTTTGGGATTTGAAATTTAAAAAGGTTTGGTTGGTTAAAAATGGTTTGGGGTTTCCAATGTAAAGTCATTTAAAAACACTATTACAAAAGTGTCCCAGTACAATCGTATAGGATACTATTACAAGAGACTGTTGGTGAAAGGCAAAATTTAAAGTTATTATTTCTTCTATTAATTTAACAAGTAAACAAGCAAAGAAGCAACAAAGAAGCAAATGGGCTTCAAGGTTACGTTGTCATTTGCAACAAATAAGCAAATGTGCTAGTAGACCTTGTTGCTCATAAATTGCACTGAATTGAATTAAGATGTGATTTGTTGCTAGAACTAATTTTTTCATCAGAAGATTATACTATATATTTGTGAATATTGTGCTATCTAAAGATTTTTTTTTCATTGTCATAAAATTGTTAGTGTTCATAGGTTGTGCAAATATGCAGGAGTAATATTAGCACTAGTAAAAAATATATAATTTGGAAGCACAACTCCCCTTTCTTCGTTGCATAAATTGGTATTTGTAAACATTGTACTGCCGTTGCTTAACTACTTGTGAGAAAGAAGCTTTATAGCCTTTTTCAGCCCTTGATGCATGTTGTATAGTAGAGATGAGGAGCTAAGGTACGTGGTGCCTTGAAGAAGCTAAGGCACTGAATCTGTGTCCACTCGGATCGGTTTGTTAACAACTCAAGGTGACTTGTTTAGCTTGCCAACCAGATAACAAAACAATATAGCACATTTCATAGCATCATTTTTTAACTATATGTTTCTCTGATTTTGCAAAATATAGAAGAGATTGTAATATACAAGTCAAAGCTTCAAAGGGGAGAGTTATAGTTTATATAGAAATAAAAGGAAAAAAGCAGTTTAATTTCTAACGCAGTTCATTGCTAAAATTAGCAATAGCAGGGATCAATTAGATACATGATTTACTTTTAAGATAAAGATCCGTAGATACACGATGAAACAAGAGCAAATTCCTCACTCTACAACCCAGCAATATCAAGGAAAGGTAAACAAAATATACAAATAGGAATAATCCCTCAAAGCCCAAAGATACATGAATCATGAATTCAGGGGCTGTTTGGTTGCTAGCCACAATTTGTCACACTTTACCTTAGGCGAGTTTGACTAAATTGGCAAGTGTTTGGTTGACAACTAAGTTTAGGCATGATTCTTTTGGGCTCCACATGTCATAGAGTTAAAAAGTGTGACAAGATTCCTTTAAGCATGGCAAAGTGTGGCAACCAATTTGTTAGCCACACTTTTTATGGCTTGCCACACTTGACTAAAGTTAGTTGTGGTAAATTATGGCTAGCAACCAAAGATCCCCTCAAAACGGATGTAGTAGTATTGATTGAAGTCTACTTGAAGCGGCTCGACAGCACAGTGCCGCTATGGACCGAAGGAGTTAGGAGGTTCGCCAGCATCTATGAATTCAAATATGTATATAACATTCGCTATTAAAATATTTTATGGACAATTTAAATTAACTAATTTGGTTTTATTGGTGTTAATACATTTTCTATAAACTTAGTCAAAATTTAAGAAAAGAATTGGATTAGGAAAAGCTAAAGTAAACTATAATGTACTCCATCCATTATAAGAAGTTTTGGCATTTTCTAAATATAATAGTTTTTGCTATGCATTTAGATATATATCATGTCTAGATATATTTTAAACAATGTATCTAAAATAGCCAAAATGCCTTATAATTTGACAATCCCTCCATCAGCAAATATGAAAAATTATAGCATTCCAAATTTGTCGACAAATATGAGTGTGTCTGGTATATAATCTAATACGGTGAAATTATTTGTCTGGTATAATCTAATAAGGTGAAATTATCTTTTAAGCATGTAGAATAGCACACAATACTTTCCCAATGGCCAATCTCCACCAAGGACACCTCCTCCCTCGCCCCCCCCCCCCCACCCCACCCCTTCTGATTTCTCTCCACTCTCCAGCCAACTGTCATCACATCCGGCATTCACATGAACATGAAATCGTATCGTTAATTTCACTTTGCTTCTTTTCGTTGGCGCAAAATTACCAGCAGGCTACACTGAGCTTAATCCGGTAAAGATTCCAGGCCTGTTCAGTCCACAGAAACACTAGCAGAATCTGAACATGAAGACAGATTCATGCGCAAATGTCTAACAAATCAGGTAGTGGATACATCAAAATTGCACTGATTCAAATCTTATACTAGATTATATATCAAACCATTTGATTGCACAGACTATCTACACAAAGACGGATAGCATTAGTTACAGCAGCACATGTAGAGTTGTCGGCTGATGCAATATATTATCTGGAGAGAAGACGCCATCAGCGCACGGAGTGGCAGCAGATAAACGGCATCCACGGCTGCTTCTTTTCTTTGGAACTCTTGTCAACGTCCTTATGAGGCAGTTTGGCTGGGGAGCTCCAATGATGGTCGTCAGAGCCAGATTTGGGTGACCCTGATTTCACTGACAAGTTGCTGTCCTTGGTCACCCGGCGCCGAAACGACAGCACTCGTTCCTTGGTGCTGGGTTTTTTCACTTGGTTCTCCATGCTTGCCTCGGCGAGGAGGACCTTCAGCGGGACACGAACTCTTCCTGAATTCAGCTTGGCGCCTGTCGATGCAATCTCTTCATTCAGCTTGTTGTTGCTTCCATCTTGGCCAACCATGATGTTTAGCTGCTGTTTCTCTTCAACGCTACATGTGCTTTCTGCTGCAGCCATCTCCTTTGGAGTTTGTGTTTTGTGTCCAACATCATTTGCATTAAACCGTACGTTAGTCTCTTTTGCATCTTTATCTTCAGTCAGCTTATTTTCTTCAAAATTTCCTATGTTCTGTACTGCGCTCAACTCCTTTGTATCGCTAGCTTGTGTCTGTTCTTCAACATAATCTGTCTGTCGCACCTCATTCATCCCTGCAGCGGTGCCTTCAATCAGCTTCTTTTCTTCAACATTAGCGGCATATGTATCATTTTCTGTAGTGTTGATAGCCTGGTTCATTTCAATACAATCAATGCTACGTACTGCAGTCATGTCCTTTGCACTAGCATCTTCAGTTTGCATAATTTCTTCAACTTCACTGAGTGCACTGATATCCTGCATAGACATTGTGCTAAGCTCCACGGAGGCTGCCTGAGATGGCACAAAAATATCACCACTTGTATGCCCATTTTCCTGCAGGCCATGGTCAGTCAAGCAACTCTTGTTCACCAGTTCAGAACTACTGCTGACAGGAATGTCTTCTGGACCAACTACTTCATTTTCACTGGCACTTGATGCAGATAATATGCGTTCAGCTGCAGAAATGTCCAACAAATTTTAGCATAAAACCTTATGTATTCAAAGGTAAAGATCTGATAGAAAAAACATACAGTAATATGGTGCCTCAAAATACAATATTTTAGTATATGGAAATACTCTGAGACTACAATACAGGTCTCAGTGTACAGTCAACTTCAGAGGTACAGTCTAAACTTGCAAGGCAATGGGATTAGATAAACTCCCTCCATACTATACTACTATAGTACTGCGATACTTTATCAATCAAACTAGAAATGAAGATGAAGCATCTATCTAGGCTTAGCTATGACCAAGACCAGTGCTTTCTAAAAGCCGCCAATTAAATTGGCAAAGGATGCAAAACAGTGGACTTTTTTTACAATGCAACAATAGTGTGCATTCCCTAAATTATAAGTGACCTCATAGAAAGTAACGAGCAAAAAAATGGGTATACAACAGAGTCAATCAGTGCAAACTTACATAAAAAACTGTGTAATTGAAGAGTCAGAAATTCTTACTTGAGTTATGGCATTGTTGAACTTCAGCCATCCTAGTTTGGTTAGAGACTGTTGGTTCATCCACCATTACGGATGTAGAGTCAACTTGCTGTCTTGATTCAACAGCATTTGGTACCTCCAAAAAGCAGCTCTCAGTGGGAAGTTCAAATAAGTCGTCATTCCTGTCATCGTCTAGATTAAATGGATTCTTGACAGAAGATGCTTGATCCATTAGTAAAGTGTCATGTTTCTGACTCACAGAAAATTGATCTTCTGCAGGGATCTCAGGGTCAAACTGCTTGTTGCAGATTTCCTCTTTAGTGAACCCGTTAGTCTTATGTATGGAAAGATTTTCTTCTACAGTATCTGTCTGTGGCCTCTCCTCAAAGGTGAATTCTACATCATCCACATTAGTAACAGGAGTATCATTTATCTTGGTAACAGGAAGATCATCCTGAAAACCAGCAGCAGGACATCTCAAAGTTTTCTTGCTAGAATTCTCAACAGGTTGATTACCATCTGGTACATCCTCAACACTCCAGTTCTGTCTGGGGGGCTCCATGGAACAATCTGTAGCAGTATTATCAGTGCAAACAACATTCAGATCACCAGGCATGGGGTTAGTGCTAGGGTTGGTTATTGTTTCCAACTGAACATTATCTGATCCCACTACTTCTGATCTTGGTGATGCTTCAGGCATGGTGTGAAGAACATGCATTCTATCTTCCATAAAACCTTCCACCTTTCTCGAGCATGTAGACTCTGATTCTGGTTCCAAAATTACCAGGCAGGTTTCCTGAATGGATGAAGCATTCAAACAACCAATCATCTCACTATGAACAGATGCTTCATCAGATTTACCAACCATATCTGCGCAAGTGTAGTCAACATTCACAGCTTGTTCATATGGACCCCCAAGCTTCAGGTTTAATTCATGTTCAGACAATCTAAGAGCTCCTTCCTCCAAATTACGTCCAACTATGGAGTCAACACATAAATCTGTCACATTGGGTTCTCCAGAAAATTGATCTTTGAGGAATCCATTTGTTTCTAGAGAATTTACATTTGTAGTTACACTTGACCCTGCTGAGATAGCATTCAATTTATTCATTTCTGTAGAAAATACTGAACTTGGTGCAGCGCCATCTTCAGAATCAGATTGATGAAGAAACGGAGATGCATCCTGGTATTCATCAAAGCTGTCTTCTCGCTCAACTTGATGTCCCACAATATTTTGACTTCCATTAGTGCAAGCAATCAGTAATTCAGTTCCACTGCCTTCGTTTACAATCTCAATAGAATTGCTGCTGCAGTCAACAAGGCCATTTTCACTTAATTCACTGGCGTCGATTTGAGCTCCAGTATCTTCAGGAAAAACATTTTCACTGCTGCCGCAATTAATCAGGTGGTCTTCACTCAATTCAGTGGCAATGCCTTGAGCTCCAGTACAGGTAGGAGAAGAATGTTCTATCAAAACAATAGAGAGAAAATCAACATAGACTCTAGGTAACTTGAATAAAAAGGTAAAATGATCCAACATTCTTTGGACGAAATGCTCCTGACACAGAGAAATAGATGCAAACAAACTAATAACTTTACAACCATAGGTCCAGTGAAACTTTAGTGAATATTACGAGGCATTTGAAAAGAAATACAAGGAACAAGTACGGAAGAAAGGGATTCTGTGGCACAGAAAAATGAATTCGCTAGCTCATTAATTGTTCACACCAAAAGGTTGTAACAGAAGTCCATACAGTAAAATCATAATGACACTGTGAACATTGAGGCATGAGAAAAATGTCGTCCATACAGTAAAATAAGTGAGGACCAATAAATCATGCAAGTAACAGGTTAACAGTTAATAATATTGATACCCGACAGAAAATACATCATGGCATTAATTAGTATAATAGCGGTCTCAAGTACACATTGCAGAAGCTTCCTTGGGAACGAAGTTGACAATCTAGAGGGCTAGCCTAAAAGTGACACAAACAGTAGCTTGTTCCTCAATTCTCACAACCACAGCAGTATAATAATCTGAACTTAGAAGACCTAATGCAGCGACTTTACTATTGATCAATACCGCACAGACATGTCTCTAAGTCATAACAATTAGGAAAAACAATAGATTGCGGGAAATGATGTCAACGCCCCAAAAGATGGGATCTGTTCAAGTATGAGAAGAAGATGACATATAAATAAATAAATAAAAATAGGACGAGACATGCAGACACAATGAAACGGTAACACTTCTTGCAAATAAATAGGACACCCATGTGACTAAGACAACATGTGGTGGAGGGCCACGACAAACTAGCAGACCCAAGAAAACAAGTCTTCAACGACAAGATCAAAGAAATCCTACCCACCTATGCGTATATGTTGGATTTGTAGGAAAACAGACGGTTTACCAAGTACCAAGAAACCAACAAATTCATCCTAGCGGACTAGAGAACGAATCCAATGTATGTACAGGTCCACAAAGACAATGAACGAATTCTTACTGCTGACCAGTATCAAAGGAACAATTTTCCATGAGACAAGGAGAGAGATTCGCATGGATCTCAGCTTCTGGAGTATGAAATTACTACTGACATATTAGCAATAACATACTACTACTAGCCAAGTTCAGATCTACAGTTCGGAAGCTACAAATACAAGGCACTCCAACTGTTGTACTACATCGTTATCACAAAAGTATCTCCCTAACTCCAAGGAAACGAGAAAGTACCCACGCTTTGAGCTTTAATGCGACCCAAGACCAAGAGCCAAGCAGACTTTTATTCAGGTCCCCACAGGTGTACCATCTCACTATGCCCATGTGAGTTTTGCGCCCCTCCTCCCTCCCTCTTCAACCGGGGAACAGGGGGGAAAGGCAGCCAAACCTTTTGCGGCTTTTTACCCTTTTCAATGTATCGCAAAATGCAGTACGGGCAAAACAACAAAAAGCGCAAGATGCCACCATCTATGCAAATCAGTTTATACATAATAACAACCGCTGAACCTAAGTCCAGTTTCGATTTGTAACATAACACCCCAAAACGCAGGACGCAACTGAAGAAAGTAGCAGCACTGAAGAAAGTAGCAGTAGCAAGCACCGTAGAGAAGTCTGAACAATGGTCGAAGAGAGAAAAGACCAGCGATTACCTGCAGCAATCAGCTTGTCCTCCATAGAAATGCCAACTTCTCCCGCAGATCCGCGCAGCGCCGCCGCTCCTCCATTGGCCTCGCTCGTGCCAATCTCCTCTCGCTGTCGTCCTCCTTCACCACCTGCAGCGGAACGAACGAACGAACGGGCACGGTCATCAGAACCACCGAACGGAAAAGGTAAACCATCGAATCTACATAAAACCAAGCGAGAAGCACCAGCTAAACCCCCGGACGTACCGAGCACCATCCGCCCGGCCGCATTGCCGGCGCCGGCGCCGTCCTCCCGCTCGCCCACGCCAACCCCGACCCCCACAACGGCTTCCTCAACCTCCGCCACCGCCTCCGCTACCGCCTCCGCCGGAAGCGCCTTGCCGCAGTGCTTGCGGTGGGAGCGGCGGAGCTTGGCGCTGGGGTGCGGGTTCGGGTACTGGTACCCGCAGACGTGGCAAAGGTGGCCCCCGCTGAGCGCCACCGCCTCCTTCCCGCCGTGCCGCTTCTCGTCGGTCTCCATAGCCGGGCTCCGCTGCGGCAATGGATGGCAGCCGCGGCGGCGATGATGGAAAGGCGATCGGCGATAAAGGCTACCGCTGCTCCGGGGGGTTTGTTTGGGTTTGGGTGTGGGAAGTGCGAGTTGCGGGCGGCGTGGGGGAAGGGCTTGGCTTTAACAAGCCACGTGCGCCGTGAGTATGACGGGTGGAGCCGCGATAGGTGGGTCCCGGACGTCGGTGATCATGGGATGCCCAAGTGGATGCATCGATGGGGGCCATGTGCGCGGCGGGGCGGGGAGGAAATTCCCCGCCGGTTTTTCCTAGGGCGTGGTGGTGGAGGGGGGGAAAGGTTTGTGAAGAGGGAAGTAGTGAAAATGGTCCATTGATTTTGAGAAATTTAGGTCTGTTTGTATTGAGTTCGAATATTGAATATATAATATTATATTTGTATCTGAATGTTTAAATTGTATATTTATAATATCTATCTGTTCGTATGTTCATATCCTATCTAATATATCTGACTATCCAAATAGAAATATAAAAATAAATATAATATTAACGATATCTATTTGTATTAGAATAGAAATATAAAAGTAAATATAATATCAATAATATCCACCTCTATAGCAAAGGGAGGGCGGGTGTGGTCCCACCTGGAAGCGAAGTCGTGCCAGTGTGGTACCGAACTGCGCTAGATCTGGCCGTTGCGTGCGTGATGGACCGCTGAGGGCGCGGGTGAGGACAGGAGGACGCGAGCCCGTGGAGAGTGGAGACCAACAACGTGATAGCGACAAGTTGGGGGCCTGCTTCGTGCCTTTTTGGCCCCTGGACTGGACCTGGGCGTCGGCGTGCATCTGGCCTTCTGCTGCTTCGTCGTGTTGCCTAGACCTTAGGCCTTGTTTAGTTGACCCAAAAATTAAAAAAAAATTAAGATTTCTCGTCACATCGAATCTTACGGCATATGCATAGAGCACTAAATATAGATAAAAATAAAAACTAATTGCACAGTTTACCTGTAAATCACGAGATGAATCTTTTAAACCTAGTTACTCTATAATTAAACAATTATCAAATAAAAACGAAATTGCTACAGTTTCGAAAACCAAAAAATTTTCGGAACTAAACGAGACCTTAGACGGAGCCTCGGTAAAAACCTGAGCTTTGGGTCCTGTGAAATTCATGCAATCATGCGCTAAGGACTCACAATTTTCACCGTGGAAATGTATATTGACTGCGGCTCCCAGCTATCTGGAGGTAACTTAAATTCGAACGCCAGGGCCAGGATTCCACTGAACGTGCACTTCTGCAGTACATGCATATATATAGCTGAAGGTCCACGGGAAAAACGGTTACTGTACTGCGTGATCCTACTACGGGCTACAGGGGGGCGAAAACGTACGTCTCAACAGCCAGCTTTTAACGCGGCGTTTGACGATCCATCCACCATCCTGGTACCGGACCGTCCAGGATCACACAGGTCTCACTTGAACTTATTAGTCAAATCAATTAGTTAGTATTGCTTTTTTTTATAACAAATCAACGAACAATACTTTCTATTTTGGCTTATCGGCCAAACCAACAAGGCGCCGCTATCATCATCGCCTCCCACGCGGCCACGCGCCTGGCCCCTGCTGGTGAAGTAACTGAGCCATCATGATCATGAGCCACCCAGCGCCCGGCGCTCCCGTCCCCCGTCTCTTCCTCCGCCGGCCGGACGCATCTGTTCTTGGAGGAGAGAGAGATCGCAATTTGTTCCTGTAGACTGACTGATGGTTGATGGGGAGGACTTCAATAGGCGATCTGCTCCGCGATTTTCCTCGTTGTCGTCTGCACGGCTAGCTAGCTGTTCAATTCTTGTTGTTGCTGGAAAAGTGTCGGTCCGATTGCCCGTCTGATCCGATCATCATTTGGGTCAGTTGTCAGATGACAGATCGGGCAATGGCTCGCCAGGTATATATGGCTTCTTTTTTCTTCATCAGAGCATGCATAATCAGCTAGTGTGACCGGGCATGCATGTGCACAAAAAAAGGAACAGGAGAGAAAAAAAAGGTTTTGCTATGTACTGGATGCATGATAGTCGTCATTGAGGACGAACTGCTTACTATACGGGGAGATCAGAACGAAGGCGACACATCCTGGCACCATCACCACACTGATCGATCAGTGCACTAGTAATAATAAGTGTAGAGGAGGAGTTCAGTAGTGTTGGCATCTAGTAGATCTAGCTGAAAAAAAAAAAGCTCATCATCCGTGAGTGATTGGTTTACTTGGATTGGAAGTGATTTGTCGCAGTGGATGGATAACCCAGGTGGTTGAAGATGGCTAGCTAGGGCGCTATTCTATGCAGCTAGCAGGAACCCGAACATCATTTGCAGGCTTGCAGCAAGGGCAACATATGCAGAACAGGTCGCGAGAACAGTGGCAGATGACGCGGCAATTATAGAATCATAAATAAAATTAACCATTCCAATACACACGAACAATCACGCGCTTCAATTTTACTACCGTCATCAAATCGCTGTTGATAGCAAGTCGCAGTCGTTAAGAACGAGTGAGATGTAAATATATAAGCTTGTCATGAACTTTTTCATTTTGTTTGCTTCATCCCGTGGCTCCTAGTAGGAGTTTGAGAGCGATTGTGTTTACTTGCACCGGAAGTGATTTCTCGGTGGCGATGATAAATTAAACGAGGTGGTTAAAGATGTGCCTACTAGACGGTTGTTCAGTAAAAAAAAAGATGTGCCTAGACGGCTGGAGTGTGGGTGGTTAGCAGCGCGAAACGTACGTTTCATCTCGCTCGCCAGTGCACTCATCAGTCATCGCCGTCTCATGATCATTTTGATTTCATTTTCTCCTGTGCGTGCGTTGTGGTAGCCGTTGGATATGATATTGTTATTATTATGGTAATATATGGTACTAGGTGGTGGTGGTGGTGGTGGTGAGGGGCGAACGTGAAGTGGTTAACCCTTCTCGATCGATCTCGAGCCATGATGCCGACCACTTGGCCGGAGCCCGGCCGGAGGAATCTTGCTGGCCCCTCCGTAGCGCCCACGCCAAGCAAAGCCACACACACTAGCCCCCAAAAGGAGCTCCGGGCGCTCCGGCTTCCGAGCACGGTTGCTCCGACGTCTCCGACCCTCGTCGTCGTCGCCGTCCTTTACCCTCAGTTATGGCTCCATCCCGTAGTCCTGTGCAAGTGCACTGATCGAACGTTATCGCGAGGGGAGTCCGGGAGTGGTTGTCAGGTGATGGCAATATCGTTCACTTTTATTATCAGCTGTATTTTTTCTATTCGCCAGCAATATTTTTCTCTCATAATAAATCAGTCAACATTAATTTGACCTATGACCAGCGAACAGAACTGGCCGGATCCGAGCCTGCGTGCGCGGGCGGCGGTGACGGACGAGTCATATTTGGGCAGCACGCCGCACGGCCGGGGTTTATTTTCCTTGGGATGGGACCTGGTGTCGCCAACGCCAAGGATACGGTGATATGAGGCGTCTTCTCGTGGCAAACTGACACGAGGGTTCAGTGATGTTTTAGGCCGTCCGAGCGAGAGGCTTACAGGCTTACAGGTCGCTCGTGCAGCCCAACGCACACGTACTGAAACGAACTATACCATTCCAATTCCAACCTTCCATTTCTGATTTTCAAAGCGAGCAGGAGCAACTGAGAGGAAGCCTTCACTGTCATAGCACAAGTCTGGGTAAGAAGTAGTACTGTGTGTTAGAACATCTACTACGTTGCCCCACACCACTTCCCTACCTCCCAAGTCGTCTAATCTGCAGGTTACACAAAATCAAGACTTGAATGTTGTCATCTCGCCCCGCCTCTCCTCTGTCTTCAAGGCGACTCCAACGAGCTAGGGAACTTGCAGGATCCATGACCTGAAGGGGGGGAAAAAGGAGTAAAATGATGAGCATGACGCGTGAACAGCTAAAGATGCACGACAGAAACAAGATGGTCAATTGCTTGAGCTACTGGAACTCTGGAAGAAAATGCATGGGAACATATAACAAAATGGTCAATTGCTTGGGCCAACAGAAAAATAATGAGCATCATTTTTTTTTCTTTTGGACAAACGATAATGAGCATCATTGAAAGTAAGCTTCAGGTACTAATTAATGTACTATCATCATCCTATCAATGCTATGCTGTTCAGAGACCGACGATTGTAAGAGCACTGGAATGATTACATGACTGACACTTTATCTGAATGCAATTTTGCATCATTTTCTTTGAGTAATAACAGAAAGAAATTGGTTTTGAGATGAAAGCAACATTGACTCAATCACTCAACATAACTTTTACCAACTCAAGCAGCCAAGGCAGGTGAGAAACCAAAGAACTGAACAAGTAAAGAGATGTGCATGCAAACAAGAAAGGGGTCTGTTCAAATCAAGGATGTGTCTGTAGAACTGATCAACTCAACAAGGACTAGATCTGATACAGAACCTTCACAGATCTCTCGCTTAAAAGTTAGAACTGTAATAGAGCACGCTTTAGTGTCTATGTAGAGAATGTTGGTGCAAATACAAGAGTATCAGCAACAAATTCAGCCAAATAAAATGGTTGTTAGTTGTTACAAGGAAGCACAGCTAGGACGTGCAAGCACCGAGCACGTAGCAACCAGTCTAAACACTGCTCACATGAAGCAAATTCTTTCTTCTTTTCGAAGTAAGTATATTGATCCCATATTTTATCTTTTTTAAAGACGATGTGCTCAGTTACACTGAACCTGCAGAAGCTAAAACACACAACAAAGGTATGTTTCTTCATTCGTCCTACTACCATATCAACTGTTCAGATGCAACAGTTATCACATAGAAACTCATATACGAAATTGCAGGCTTACATGCATCTACTGACCTTACTACAACAGTCAAAGATCATGAACTGTCTGGACTTTGGCCCAGTCATAAATGGGCCACAACTACAACAGTCAAAGATCATGAACTGTCTGGGCTTTGGCCCAGCTTCACGTGCCCACAAGGACTAGTCATCAGCTACCATAGCACTGGAAAGTACTATTCCTATGGAGTGATGGGCTGATGACAGCTAACACATGCAACTACTATATGCAAAACCTGAACAAGTGTGCACAACTGCACATGTTCAGGTGTGCACATGCAACTACTATATGCAAGCCTGCAACCTGAACATTTTGGGGGCATATATGGCAGCAAACCCTAAATGTAGACAGTGTCACTGTAGGAATCTCTATGTACTCCTAGAATCCTACGACAGGAGTCTTTTACCGTATAGATTATTATAAAATCTTTAGGCTAGGCTAATGGCAACACATTATGAAGATTGGTATATGTTGCTTATGATTCCTGATCCCTCAGCCCAAAGTGGTGGGAACCAACTCACTTTACAGATTTCTTTGGGCCTTGTTTAGTTCCAAAATATTTTGCAAAATAGACACCGTAGCTTTTTCGTTTGTATTTGACAAATATTATCTAATCATGGACTAACTAGGCTCAAAAGATTTGTCTCGTCAATTCCGACCAAACTGTGCAATTAGTTTTTATTTTTGTCTATATTTAGTACTTCATGCATGTGTCTAAAGATTCGATATGACGGGAAATCTGAAAAATTTTGTAAAATTTTTTGGGAACTAAACAAGGCCCTAACGAAACTTAGTTGACAGATGGAAAGAGCATCTTAATCACAATGCATTTCCAGTTATATTCCTATACTATACTAAAATAATAGAATCGATCTACATACGAAGTTGGAACCACTTCTTGGGAACTGTACCCGCTAGGCACAAGCACATGAACTAGGCACGTCCCACGATCTCCAGAAGAATTATTTTAGATTGATCTCAACAAGAATACTTCACTGGATGGCAACAAATCACAAAAAATAAATATTTTTCACATATCCTAGTTGGCAAATGGCAATTGTTCCAGATGGTCACTTGACTAGCGATTAAATAATCCCCGGGGACACGAATGGTCTGATGACCCCAATCATCAGAGTTCACAGTAGACACCTAGAGCCTGTAGGGTTTTTTAAATATACTGTACATGGAAGACCTATAGAGTGTTGCCCTGGTACTGTGCCGTTTCCAAAACTGAAACATGCTTTCACAACATGAATTACAGACTAAAGTCATCACTCTAGTCTTTGGTCAAATTACTATCTGTTGATAGTTGCTTTCTTTTTTCTTTTTACTTTCTAGATCATCCTAGTCAATTGAATTACAGACTGAAACTGCATTAATCATTCAAAACAAGCACTAAATGGACCATAATTTCAGAATGCAGGATGAGTGTAAACACTTACTTGGGTCTTTGATAGTCTGCTCTGCGAGGTTGTTGAAGTAGCACGTCGCTCCAATCTTCCTGAACTGCTGCCAGTAAGAATTGAAAGCGTAGCTGGCGTGCGCCACCGTCGTGTTCGGCATGTAGCAGTTTTTCCCAGGCTGAATGGCGTCGCAGGTCCCGTTTCCCTGCCCGCACGCGTACGTCAGCGCGTTCCCCACTGCCGTCTCGTTCAGCTTGTTGCTGGCGGCGGCCGAGAGCAAGCACCATATCGGCCCCTTGTACGGTGTATTGTTCTCCGGCGCCGGCAGAGGCGGGTACGACCACAGTGGCCGCCGTCCGGTGAGGTCGATCTCGTAGACCGCCGTGCCGTTGGCATAGTACAACCCCCAATGTCGCTCGGTGCCCGGCCCTGGCTTGAGGTCCTCGTTGTAGAGCGAGAACACGAACACCGGCATCTTGGCGCCCGGCCTCACCGGCGTGCCCGGGTTCTTGACCATCCGCGCCGCGAGGTTCCTGTTGTAGATGGCGGCGTTGTGGACGTTGCCGCCAATCTGGTCGTAGTCGCAGCCGTTGGGCCACCCGGTCTCCGCGATGGCCAGCTTCACGTGCCCGTAACCGAGCTTCGCCATCGCGATGACCACCGCGTCGAGCATTTCGTCGAGCAGGTTGGTGTATGTGAGTCTGGTGCCCGGGTCGACGTAGCGGAGGCGTCCGCCCTGGAAGAGCGCGTAGTCGAGCGAGACGGTGAGGTTGTTGTCGGCCCAGACGAAGTAGGGGTACGCGTCGACGAAGTAGTACGAGTTTGTCCCGTTCAGGAAGTGCAGCAGCGGGCGCACGACTGCCTCGGCGATGTCGGCGCGGAACGTGGCGGCCGACGGTGGGCGCGGGAAGGCGCCGTCGGCGAGCGCGTCCATGGCGAGCGTGGTGCCAATCTTAACGCTGCTGATGCCCCTCTTGCGGAGGCTCCGGTGGATGTTCTCCATCGCCGGGACCAGGCGCGGCCAGGTGGAGTTGGCGATGGAGTGGTCGGAGAGGATCTCGTTCCCCACGAGAAGGAACTTGACCCGCGTCGCCGGGTAGTAGGGGACCAGGTTCTTGGCGACCCACCGGTCCGCCGCGGCCACTGAGGCGGCGAGGTCCGGGATGATCTCGTTGGGCACCATGATGGAGACAGGCCAGCGCGTCCCCGCCAGCGCGCGGAGCACGCCCGGGTTGGCGTCGTAGATCTTGACCGACCCGGCCCCCGCCGCGCGGAGCAGCTCCACGGACCGCCGCGGCGAGGGGATGTCGTCCGCCACCCGGCCGTAGTTGACGCCGAGCCCGTAGCCGCCGCTTGCCCCATACGCCCCTGCAAAGATAAAGCCACCTTCTTTAAGCTCACAAAGCTTAGGCCTCAGCTCAGCTTGGTTCGCCATAGCTCCATCCTTGAGCCCGCCAGCGAGACGGCGTGGTTGACGGCAGAGGAGGAGGATTGCGCAAGCTTACCGCGGCAGGCGACGGTGGCGAAGAGAAGGAAGAGGAAGGGGAGGGTCAAGAGCGGTGGAGCGGCCATGGATACCGCCATGGCTCCTCTGCTCTGTTGGAGTCTTCCTGGGCGTTCTCAGACCTCGGGGTTGCCGTCTTGGCGTTCCTAGGATGGGAAGCCGCGTCCTCTTCTTGTAGGAGAGCGGATTGTGTTAAACTAGGGGCTCCTTTTTTAAATTAAAGTTTGGCAACGGTATAGTACTTTTCACTAGACAGTAGACACTGGCCAGTGCACATCTTTGCTTTTGAAAGGGAAATTAAAAAATAATTCAATAAAGCAAAAAAAAGGAAAATACAACGAGGTAAAGCTGTGGTGAAAATTTTTTTTTGATGCTTTGGAGAAAGGCTAGGTGAAAATCACAAGAAAAAGAGAGGAGGTGCTGTGCAACTGCAGTGGTGCAAGTGTGCATTGCAGCGTTGGGCTCTTGGGCTGTGTGTGCTCGTCTTGCGCATTGGATCCTCTGCTTGAGAAGTGAGCTTTGGGGAGCTGAAGCTGGCTTTTGCAAGTTTGTTTCTCTTTCTGTTCTTCCAGGTTTTGGAAGTTTGTCAATTGTGACACGCGAGGTCAAAAGCTACACGGTAAATTTCGTCGTCAGTGGAAAGAGCACTTTCCTTTTTCTCATTTTCTGTTAAACCACCAGAGAACCTGCGTAGGGATGTATTTTTCACTTTTTATTAAGGATCAAACAATTTCAAGTTTAACCAAAATTGTACTCCTCTATCAGCTAGGTGTTAGCTAATAACTATCTCATTTGTTAGTTGTCATTGATACCTTCTCATCAATTGATAAGGTTTTGTTTAGATCTATTAGTTGTTAATAACTAGCTAGCTAAATGATTCATAACTAATGTTAACTAGTTAATTATTATTTGGTTTGACCCAAGTAATAGGATAATTGTTACTTGGTATTTAACTAATAGTTATGGACACGTTTGGATTCAAAAGAAAGTGAGGTTGTCTAACGACTTTGTGGATCCAAATAGACCATAAGTATTAGCATCTGACTATGAGTTTGGCTATAGTACGAGTCACAACTATTTTTGGTAAAACAACACTTTAACAATATATAGATTGGTGGATTGCAAACACTTCATAACTAATAGTTAACCAACTAATTTTAGCTAAAGCTATAGTAAAAGGCAGAGATACGTTTTGGTAAAACAACATTCAACGACCTTTGGGATAATGGATTTCAAACATTCTACTGCTAATAATTAGCCAGCTAGTTTTAACTATTATACTATGGTTAGCCTCAATATGGATTTTGTAGGAGTTTTATGCACATAAATAGAGTGCCACATCAGTGGAAACAACACTTTTGCATGTATCGAAGAGAAGAGAGAAGGGAAATATTTCATGTGATGAAACAAGTGAGTATTGTTTCCAAAACATTGGAAACCACATGAAACCTCCATTGATAACCTTTAATTTGTTTCATCTCGTGCACATGAGAGACACAGGTGGAACCCTTGAAAAGCTAAAAATAACCCTAAAACTGTGCTAATGAAATTTTACATTGAGAGAAATCTGTTTCATCTTAAGTTTCACGTCTTGTAAGATTGGCCTAATTAATCTAAAACAACTCCTATACCACGCAGACTACTTGTCCATACTGGTACTAGACTAACCATGTGTGAGCGAGACATCCTACCCACTACTCACGCGTGTGTTGTAGAAAAACTACTCATGTGTGGTCAGCATATAGTGATAGATGCTTGCTCTTCAAAATTTTTCCTATTATACAAAAATGTGAATCTTATTTTTTAAGATAATTTTTAAAAAAATATTAACCATATATATATAAACAAAAAAATTAAAAATATTCACAATATATAATAAGTATATCTTTAGAATAATAATAATAAAATACATTTTTATAATAAATATATTTTAAAATATAAATTATAATACTCCTATGATTTCTTATAGATCTAGTTGAACCTAATAAACTTTGACTCTTTAGAAATAAGATATACTTACATATTATTCTTTTAGTACGCGTCAACACAGTCCGATTCTCCGGTCTTTGGTCAACACAGAACGGCTACTGTGTAGTGACGGAGGCGGCGGCAATGTGAGCAGGCAGTCTTTATGCTTGATATTTTTCCCGTGAAGTTTCCATCGTTCTCTTGCTTTTATTGATTCCCCTCTCTCCCTTTGGCTTTAATATTACTCCGTACTTGGGTGCTCACAAACTCTATCATGAAACATATCTATAAAAGACTAAAATTTTGTAGCATCTTTTTAAGTGCTTATAACTTTATTTTTTTTCTCGAACAAAGTATGTAAAGCTGAAACTATTTAGTAAAAAACGTAAAGCGAAGCTAAAACATAGAGCAGAAGAATTCTAAGCACCCTCGCATCTCCAACGGTTCGGCAAAAAGTTAAAAATCACTTCTCAAATGGTTTTGAAAACGGGTTTGGCATTTTAGTAAACTTGGCATTTTAGAGGCTCCCCTTGGCATATTTGCGAGTTAGGTTGTGGCTTGGCAAACGCGTCCGCCCGATATTCCTGCGTCCATCCCGCGCGCGAGCAGGTCTCTTTGCCGCGGTTTTCTTTGTCGCTAGGAGTCCTCGCGCCAAATAGTTTCCACGCCGGCAAATCTCCTGGTGTGCTGCTGCTGTCTGCCTACTGCTTGCCGTACTACTGTAGAGAAACGTGATGGGAGAAGATGGGACAGAGAACAGAAAAATCTAGTGCATCAACGAGCATCACGAAGAAGAGGGGACAACCGGCGGCGACGTATACATACCTGCGAGCGGCGGCGCCTCCATACACGCGAAGGAGAATAGGCGCGAACCAACTCGCGCGCGCGACAGAGAGAAGAGCGAAAGGATTTGGTCGGGTTCACTTTAGCTAATTGTCAAGTCAAAAATGCCAAACCCTTGGAGATGGCTATATTTTTTCTTTTGCATTTGTATTTGAGAGTTGGCAAACAACAACAAATGCTAAACCAAAATTGTCAAACCATTGGAGATGCTCATTACATATGATTCAGGAAAAGATAACCAGGAATGTTTAGAGCATCTCCAGCAGTTATGCAATTGGACTATGCATTCTAGAAATTTGATAAAAACCTTAAAAATTGCTCTCCAACAGTTTTGCATTTGACTTATGTATTTTGGCAAACTTGGCATTTGATGGACCAAACTTGACATTTTTGCATAGGCACAATGGCTTGACAATTTTGATATCCCAGTTTTCTGGACTCTTTGTCGTGCGCGACCCCCCACGCGCTGCGGTAGTTTCCCGCGAGGACTCCTCCCCGCGCAAACTCTTCTTTCCCCGCGCCGCCACCTCTTTTCTTTCCCCGCGCGCAACTAGGAGATACGATCCATCGCCGCGTTCTCTCCTTCCTTCACGCGACGCGAGGCTAGGAGAGATCCATCGCCGCCTCCTCTCCTTCCTTCACGCGACGCGACGCAGCTACGGTTGAAGTACTCCCTACGATCCAGTCTTTTGTATGCGGTTTGGATTACAATCTTTGGCCGGCTTGGAGTAGAAGATGGCTGGTTGGAGGATGTTTTGGCCGGGACTGGCGGTGACTTGCGACTTCGTGGACTGGCGGCAACGGGCGACGGAAATTCCCGCGCAGAGAAAAAATCTCGCGCGAAGCGCGCCAAACAAAAAAGATCCCGCACAAAAATAGTTGGGTCCACTATTTTGGGAAATGCCAAGTCAAAAATGTCAAACACTTGGAGATGGATTTATTTTTCCTTTGACAAAACGTTTAGGGACTTGACAAATTTTAACAAATAGCAAATTCTAATTGCATAACTGTTAGAGATGCTGTTAGGCTGTGTTTGGTTCATGGCTGCACCATACGTCCATACCGCACCTCGCTGCAGTTGTGAGAAGTTGGTCGGCTGTTTGGTTGCTCCTGAAGTTGTGGCGCCACCTGCTTTTATCAAGCGTGCATAGTTGTTTAACCAATAAATTTTCCATTGCATTTTTTTCGTGGCCGCGCCTAGTGCAAGGCGTGCGTAGGCGGGCACCAAACAAGCCCTATAGCCTTATTTTCTTCCATCACATCACTTGTCAGTTAGCACACCCCTTGAGCACACATTACATTTAGGTAATATATGTGTGCTAGCTCACAAATCCACAACTCGATTTAATTATATAGATTCAAATTGCGGGGAGCCCACATTGTGGACTTGCTTAGAGATACTCTTAAGCGTTGGTTAGATGTTGTATGTGTTGGGTGGACTATAGTAAAAATTAGAGAGAATTGGCTGTGGGACATGTAGCATGGTGGCTATTTGCCCGTGGACACTAGAAAAAACTAGATTGCTCAAAGACACTCCGTTTCTTGTCAAATTTGATGGTGGACACTACATTTAATCAAACATTATTACAAAACAGATATAAAATTATATAAGTGCAAGAAAAATTATACTATAGATTTTGTTTACACTCTACGTGATGAGAACTATAGTGTAAAAATATTGTTTTGCAGTGAAATGACCATTTTGCCCCTCTTCATAAATAGACAAAGATAACCATGGTTAATTAGTTAATATATTAGTAAGATGCTAAAAATACTAAACAATATTTTTACACTATAGTTCTCATCATGTAGAGTGTAAAAAAAATTATAGTATAATTTTCTAGCACTTATGTGATTTTATATCTATTTTGTAATAATGTTTGACTAGACGTAGTGTCCGCCAGTAAATTTGACAAAAAATGGAGTGTCTTTGAGCAATCTAATTTTTCCTAGTGTCCGCTAGCAAATGGCCACCATTCTGCATGTTCCATAGCCAATTCTCCCTAAAATTTAAAGTAAATTTCATCATAATATACCCTAATATATATAGATCGAGGTGGATACGAGCCATCCAAACAAGATCTTAGAAGGTACACAAGTTTATGAAATGGTAAAGCACCAAGAAAAGTCAGAGAAGGGAGGTCAATAGGGTGGTCACTCTAGGTTCCCAAGAAGAAGGTGCCCCCGTATATGATATATGTAGTGCACAATATATTATCATTTTGTATATATATATGATCCAAAAGCTCGAAAACTTATAAGAACTTAAGAAGGTAACATTGAAGTACTGTGCGACGCATCACTAACTAGCACATTTTGAGTCGTGTCGTGTGAAGTAATTAAGTCACGACACGCTGCCTTTATGAGACTCCGACTATGTCGTGACTCGGTAATCGCCTTGACCCATCGACATGCGACTCCATGCAGGAGAGCAACTTATAGTCCTCTAGTCCACAAGGATGAAGAATGCATGTAGGTTCCTTTTCCCTTACTGCAATTTCTATTTTTTTAGATAGCAATTTCTAAAATCTGAATTGAGATCCGAATTCATTTCTCGGAGAAGGTGACATTTTTATAGATCCATTCCATAGGAGGCGGGGCTTGGGTACTCAAGTTGTGCTCTCGTTTCATTTCACCTGAGTGGCAGACACGATTAGCATTGTCGAAGCTAGAATTTTAGTGTTGTCGTACTCCCTTATAAACCCCTATACCCTCATGGGTCGATATGGACCACACCATGAGAGGTAGCTCGATCCACAGGATGAAGGCGTGCGGCGCACGAAGCTGGTCGGCGTGCACCGCAAGGTTACAAGATATTATACCAAATAGGATATTTTACTTGTAACTCTGTCCCTTCATATTATATAAGGAGGAGCAAGGGTCCCCTAGAGAACAGGTTAACACAATTCAACACATCCCAGATCAATACAATCAGACGCATGATGTAGTTATTACGTCCTCACGGCGGTCGAATCTGGATAAAAACCTCTATCTATGTCTTGCGTCACCATCGAGTTCGTAGCTTGCGCACTTGTCTGCCGATAAACTACTACCGTGGATATACGTATACCCCAAGATAGATTGCCGACTAGCTTTCGTCGACACCATCTATTCTGAAATATAGTGTATTATTATTTCTAAAATTTATAATGACATATAATTCATTCTATGTAGTGACTATGCTTAGATTTAGCAAAGTTTATTAAAAAGAAAACCATAATTTGAGCAGAAACTCCTTAATTCGAATTAATCTATGGGTACATGTATCTTTTTGAGTATTTCCTTAAGTTGTTCTAAAATTTTTAGAATGAGCTATATTATAGGACGGAGGTGGGTATTTCTAAAGAAAAAGTTAGATCAATCTAGCTATCAAGCAAACTGATCTGATAAGTAACTTGTTAAGCCTAAAACATCTTTGTTAGTCTAGTATAAACACTACGAGTGCTTTCTAAGATTCAAAACAAACACACTTCTCCGACTTTAGGTTCTCACTTGCCAGGCACTCCTTAAACAATGAGGAATCCACCGCGTTTCTACGATTTTCAACCAATAACAAGAGACTAATCAAAAAAGAACTTTACTTCGCTTAGCAAGCAAATGGAATAAGATGATTGGAGAAACTCAAGATATATGTGACATGTAGTCTGATGAGTCATTGGACAAGATGACAGTCTGGCCTTGTTTAGTTTCCAGAAAATTTTGTAAATTTTTTCACATTTCTCGTCACATCGAATCTTTAGATACATGTATGAAGTATTAAATATAGACAAAAATAAAAACTAATTGCACAGTTTGATCGGAATTGACGAGACGAATCTTTTGAGCCTAGTTAGTTTATAATTGGACAATATTTGTCAAATACTGTCCAATTACAAATGAAAGTTCTACGGTGTTCATTTCTTAAAAATTTTCAGAACTAAACAAGGCCAGAGTCATAGGCAAGGTACAGGACAGAGGGCACCCGTGCTTTGTCGCGTGGGCGCGTGGCACCAGGGCAATCGCCACTTGCAGGCTCACGTCTTGTGTGTTTGTGATTGTGACTATATCTAGAGTTTGGCTCAAATGAATTTGAGGAGATGGGAAAGAGGGATATATCTGTTGTCGTTGCTTATTGCGGAGCCACGATATACGCTAATTTTCTTACCAAAATAGTTAGTTATTCCTAAGAATACCTAGAGGGTGAGCAGCGGTCTGGATTTGACTCTCTCTTCACACTAGTCTCCTGGCAAGTTTGGAAAGAACGCAATGCTAGATGTTTCAGAGGGCAAAGCGCAAGCTTCAGCGACCTGTTACAACTAATCAAAGCCGCAGCAGACTGCTGGATTCAGGCAGGCGCCGGTGATCTGGGATCTATGGCGCCCACTTAGTGCGCGTGTAGCTGGCTTCTACCCTTGGTTGTATTCTCTTCAAAATGTAGCACCATGTACCAACGGCCGGAAACGGCACTCTCTGTATCATAAAATCCTCTACCTTCTAATACAATGATATGCACACTCGTGCATATTCGAGAAAAAAAGAATACCCAGAGGGATATAAACAAACTTTTGTCCAATATAAATTAACAAAATAAAGTTAGAGGTATTATGACCATTTCATTCTTTTGTCAACCGCGAGAAGCTATTTTGTCAAACGCTTTACCAAAAATTGCGCCAGCTTCATGGTGGAGCTACTTGTATCGCTAAAGCCAAAAGAAAAATTGTTGTACCGGTGAAGTAGAGTTGTGCCAAACAAGACCTAAGACAAATTTGCATAAACCAATGTGACACACAAATAGAATCTCGTCACCTCCCCCTTCTAGAACACGAGACATCTATGAGAATATAAGCAACAAAATATAATCTTAGCAGACACAATTTGTTTAGGCAGAATAGCCAAATTAAACAACGTGACATTGTGTAGGCTTATTTTAGTTTTAGATCAGATTATATGCTACATATAAACACATATTAAAACTAACACAAACAACCAAAGACATCCATAGAGTTTTTTTTATTTTGAATAAAATCGGCAGAAAACAAGGCATCATTGAATTACTCCCTCTACTATTCTAAATTCTAAGACGTTTTGACTTTTCTAGGTATATTGGCTTTACTATGTATCTACAATGGAAGGTCATCATTGAATTAACTAGTTTTTGAAATAGTATTTTCTTTAGTTTAGCCAATTCATGCATGATTCTAGATAAATCCTCTTAGTTAGAAAACTAAATACTTTCAAGTGACATAGTGTATATCTAAGTGCATAGTAAAATCTATTGCATCTAGAAAAGATAGAAGGAGTATATTATTCCTGGGAAAAATGGAGCACACGCCACTGTTACAAAGTCTCACTTTGGGTTGAACCGGGCCCAACAACACAAATACTATCGGCCCATATCCTTGAGTCAACCCGACGTGTCACTCGAAACACGGCATCCTATTTGGTCGATCGTTTTCCATGCAGCAACGACAACGAGTCGGCGGATGAAATGGGATGAGGAGCCAACCAACCAATTGGGCCTAGAAACAATCTGGCATGTCCTAACGTAGCCCAATCATACGATGTTCTTGGACAGACAGATCAGCCCATGAATGTGTATGTATAAGTGGAAAAAAGAAGATTCGCTATAACACAAGTAAATCTAGTTGACGATTCAAAAGAAAAAGAGCAATCTGGTTGACGATTCAATAGAAAAAAAGTATTCGAGTTGACAAAACGTCCGTCCCGTTGGTGGTGGTTCTCGTTCAATTGTTCAAACCCATAACGGTCAGGTAAACACCGAGCATGCTTGCGACGAGTCCACCACCGCGGGTATAAGCGACAGGCACAGCACACCGTCGTCGACGTCGGCAGGCTGACTTGTCTCTGCCTCCTGCTGCCGCAAGGAAGCAGCAGCCGCGAGGCCGTCCGTGGCCGCAGGTGAAATTTTTGCATTTTGGCCCTTTTTCGAAACATTTTTTACAAAAAGACCCTTGGCGAAACAAATTTTGAAAATAGACCGTTTTGCGGCGTCATGTAACAGCGCGCCCAGGGTCCGCATGTCGGCGTTTTATCATTTGACGCCTAGGTAGTGACACGTCATCGACGACCATGGTCGTCGGCGGACACAGGTGGTTGGGACCTCGGCGTCAAATGAGATGACGCCAAGCCGCTAACCTCGACGTTCTATGGCACCACGCCGAGGTCCTGGGGAGCGGGGCTGGACGGCCCATTTTGGCCTGGCGGCCCAAAGCTCGGCGCGCTGCCCTTTAACGCCGAGCCCCAGACCTCGGCGTTGAGTCGTGTGACACCGAGGTCTGGGCTATACAGACCGCGCGCGGCCTTCTTCCTCCTCGGTCTTTCCCTCTTCCAGCGCCTCTCTCTCTCCTTACCCCGCCGCCCCTTCAAACCCTAGCCACTAGGGAGTGGCTAGGGGCCCAAATCAGCCCCTCCAACTTGCTCACGAGGTAATACTCCTTCCCCTCTTCCATCGTTTCCGTTTAGATTTTGCTGCATTGCTTGTTTTCGTTGGAAACCCTAGGATGAAGGTGGTTTTTGTTCATTTGGTCATTCCTCCTTCTTGTATGAGTTTAGGGTTTAAATGTACATGTTTTGGTGTTGTGGAGAACATTAATTAGTATATTGTTATGTTGAAATCTTAATTGGTATGGCTTATAGTGTAGTGTTAGGGTTTCTTACTTTTTGATATTTAATATATATATATATATATATATATATATATATATATATATATATATATATATATATATATATATATATATATATATATATATATATATATATATATATGACAATATTTCGATGTGTGATGGTTGTAGATGGATAAATTAGTGAGGTTGCATCATGGAGGCCGTGTTGTTAGGACAAGAGATGATAGTGTCAAATTTGAGAAAATGAGTGAGCAATTGTTGATTTTTGGTGAATCGCCCACATTGACCCTATTGTTAGAGGAAGTGAAAATAAAGTTAGGTTGGAATGATGTGGATTTTGTTCAGATTCAAGGCGTGATAGATGTTGGGTCGGCAAATGGTCCACGTATCAAGCGTTTGTTGCCAATATCAAGTGACTTAGAATGGAGTCATTACAAGGCGGTTGTTTTGGCCTCTGAAGTCCGTTCTTTGGATTTAGTTGTTAGCAAGGAGTCATCTGTAAGAGTAGAATGCCGAACGTCCCCCGCTCGCGTAGATGTCGGTCCTTCTTTGGAAGAAGAAATAATTGTCACACAACCATGGTATGGTGATAGCCAAGTGGTAGTATCACAGGAGCATGATGAATATGGTGGTGCTGAAGGGCTAGGTTTTCCCGAGCATGGTGTTGGATGGGCTGACGACGATAGATATGCTGAAGACAATACAATGGAGCATAGAGATGTCCAGGGCAACACTGACAATGAGGACAATGATGACTCATATGTAATAGGTGACTCAGAAAAGTGTTTAGATGATGCTAGTGGTGATGATTCCATTGATGATGACCTTAGTGATGAGGATGATCTTAGTGGTGAAGAAGAATTTGGCGATGCTCGGGCCACCAATCGATTAGATATCGAAGTAGATGGAGATGATGAGATATTTGAGGATGTGGCGGATGTTGACTCCGATGACGATCGCCCCGTTCGTCGTCTCACTGAAAGGGAAATAGAGATTTTGAGGAGGGTGTTGCCTGATAGAGAGCCTTCAATTGGTGATTTCGAGGACCTTAGCCATGGTCATAGGGCTTTTGCTGATGGTGGGCTAAATGAGAGCAGCATCCCTGATGTTAGTGTTTGTCCCATCATACGCAAGGGTTTATTGTTTGCCACAATGGATGAGTTGAAATCATGGTTGCAAGAGTACTCAATTCTCCACCACCGTCCATTTCGGGTGATCAATTCATATAAGGAGAAGAGGTACACCGTGGCTTGTGAGGAACAATTGTGTCAATGGAGAGTATGTGCTAGGAAAACAAGGGCAGGCAAATGGAAGATTACCTCAGTTATTCAACCACATACTTGTGCTAGTGCTGACGCAGAAGACACTCATTTCCAGCTCAACTCTAGGTTCATTGCAAGGCAATTGTGCCCTATTGTGAAGCATATGCCAACCATAACGGTGTCCGCGTTGGTTGAGACAATCTTCTAACTATACAACTACTACGTGAAGTATGGAAAAGCATGGAGAGCAAAGCAGCGTGCATTGGAAATAATATTTGGTAATTGGGAAGAAGCGTATGAGCGCCTACCGGTAATGTTGAACGCAATGAAAGCGGCAAATCCCGGGACGCACTTTGAGTACGTGCCTAAGGAAGGTGAATCAAGGAATGGCCGGGAGGTGTTTGGTAGGGCTTTCTGGGTTTTCGGTCAGAGCATTGAAGCATTCAAGCATTGTAGGCCCGTTGTATCAATTGATGGCACATTTCTTACAGGGAAGTTCGAGGGCACAATGCTTATATGTATTGGGACAGATGCCGAAGACCAGCTTGTGCCGTTAGCCTTTGCCATTGTTCGGAAGGAGGACACCGATAGTTGGTGCTGGTTCCTTAGACTCGTTAGACAAGTTGTAATCGGCCCTGGATGTGATGTTTGTGTGATATCCGATAGACATGCTGGGATTCTGAATGCTGTAGAGGAGGTGATCCCTGGTTATGGGCAAATACATCATCGTTGGTGCACAAGACACCTTGCTCAGAATCTTATACGACGTGACCACACAAAAGACAACTTCAAGTTATTCGAGGAGGTTTGTAGGCAGCAAGAGGTTAAGCTATTCAATGAGAAGCTAGAAGCTCTTAAGTTAGCTACAAATGATGATTGTAGACAGTTTTTGAGTGACTTGATGCCTTCAAAGGAGAAATGGACCTTAGCATATGACACATGTGGTTCGAGATGGGGTTTCATGACAAGTAACATGGCAGAGATGTTTAATAGTCTTCTTAGAGGTTGTCGTGGGCTGCCTGTTACCGCTATTGCCTCGTTCACTTTCTACAAGCTCAACTCTTGGTTCGTTGCGCGGAAGAAACATGCTAGATCCCTATGGTTGCAAGGGAAAACTTGGCCACTTCTAGCCACCGAGCAACTAGCTTTCTCTAAGAGAAAATCAAAGCGACAGAAGGGTTCATGTTTTGATCCAATAAGACATGGCTATGAGATTCTTGAGGGAGGAGGAACCAACATTGGTGGAGAGGATCGAGGCGCTCGAAAACATAAGGTCATAATCAATGAAAATAGATGCACCTGTGGGAAACCAAGAATATACCACAGGCCTTGCTCTCATATGATCACAGCTTGTCGTCTTAGGCGTGTCGACGCTGAGATTCCTCCCCGTATGGCCGTGGAGTTCTCATTGACAAATCTAAGAAGTACATGGCACCCTCAATTTGAGCCATTTCTAGACAAGAGCCAATGGCCCACTTATGATGGACCCAAGTACGTGGCTGATTTAGGGTTACTATGGAAGAGTAGAGGCCCGAGGAGACGGAAGCGGTTTAAGATGGACATGGACCGAGCTACCAAAGGTCGGTCCACTAGTAGCAAGGTTGGCACTCATTTTGTAGAAGACACCCAAAAATCTCGTTGCTCTAAGTGCCACAAGCCGGGTGAAAGCCCTAGTTTGGTTTTGGATAATTGATGAAACCCTAGTACTAACCTCTATGCTAAGTATATGTAGACTTAATGAGGTTGGTACATGCCAAGTGATGGAGCAAGTGATGATCATGGTGATGATGGTGATGACCACAAGACGATCAAGTGCTCTACTTGGAAAAGAAGAAAGAGAAAAACAAAACCCTATGGAGATCAAGGCAAAGGTATTGCTTAGGGTTTTGGTTTTGGTGATCAAGACACCATAGAGGGTGTGATCACATTTAGGATAGATAGCCGTACTATAAAGAGGGGAATTCTTTGGCTAAGCGGTTATCAAGTGCCACTAGGTGTCATTGTTCATGTGCATGCATTTAGAACCTAGTGAGCTAACTTAACTCCTTCAAAGAAAATGTTTGTGAAAATGCTAACACACGTGCACACTTGTTGGTACACACGTTGTGGTGTTGGCACACTGTGAGAAGGAGGTGGAGTTTGAAGGGTAGAGAGAGGATGGGTTCTCGCTGAGGAAATGAAGTGCATATTTTCTATTGCGCCGGTGGGAAAATTGGATAAGTCGCGGGAGTGTTTCTCGCTGAGGAACACTCACCGGACGCTGACTCAGAAGCACCGGACGCTGTTCCTGTGCGTCCGGTGAGCAGGCAGCCTGACTCGGTTAGGGTTAGGCACCGGACGATAGGCACCGGACGCAGCTTGAAGCGTCCGGTGGTGTGCGTCCGGTGTTAGGAGGTTTTGCAAACCTCTCTGCGCTTGAGTCCGGTGAGCACCGGACGCTCTGGGTGCGTCCGGTGGCTTGCGTCCGGTGACCCTGCGAGTTTGCGGAGCTCTCTGCGCATGAGTCCGGTGTGCACCGGACGCGTCCGGTGCCAACCTGCTCAGCGTCCGGTGCTCTGTAGGTTACCGTTAGACTCTGACACGCGGCTGACGTTCGAGCACCGGACGCTGGTGTTGAGCGTCCGGTGCCCCTTTAAGAGCGTCCGGTGACCCCGTATTTCGCCCAGTGAAAGAGCCAACGGCTCTATTTGTTTGAGGGGCTATAAATAGTTGTTGGCCGGCTTAGGACTCACTCTCTTGGCATTCTTGACTACTTGACATACTTGTGAGCCTAAGCAAACACCTCCCACTCATCTCCTTCATAGATTATACATCTTTGTGAGATTAGGAGTGATTCCAAGTGCATTTGCTTGAGTGATTGCATCTAGTGGCACTTGGGGATCGTTCTAGCTGCGGTTTTCTTGTTACTCTTGGTGGTTGCCGCCACCTAGACGGCTTGGAGCAGCGGAGGAGGATTGGCACGAGTTGGTGATTGTTCGTGGCCATCTCCCGGTGATTGTGAGAGGTTTGTGCCTACCTCGGCGGAGAGCCAAAGGCAATATTAGTGGATTGCTCGTGTCATTGAGCTACCTCACTTGTGGGTAGGTTCTTGTGGTGTCCTAGTGAGGACGAGGTTCGTGCTACACCTCTTAGCCACCGAACCGCCAAGTGTTGGTCGACACAACGGGGACGTAGCGTGCCGGCAAGCACGTGAACCTCGGGAGAAAAAATGTGTGTCTCCATTGTGATTGATTCATTGGATTTCTCCCGGTGATTGGACTTCACATTATTGATTGGTTCATCCCCTCTACGCGGCGGTATAAAGTTCGAACCATCTCTCTTACTTTCCCGCAAACTAGAGTAGCTTACTTACTTGTATAGAAACTTTAGGTAGCTTTCTAGTGTAAGTAGTGACATAGCTCTTGTGTGCCTAGTGATTATATCAACTAGAATTGTTGGATAGGTGGCTTGCAAACACCCCATTAGAGCTAGAGCAAAAAGCTTCGCTTTGTTATTTACTAACCTCTTGCTCTAGTGAGTTTGTAGATTTTTAATAGGCTATTCACCCCCCCTCTAGCCATATTAGGACCTTTCACCGGGTCATAATAGAAGGAAATGTCCACAATTGATAAGAGAGGAGGTACTTTTACGTAGTTTTTACATGTGTTATAATTTCCACAATTGTTAAAATTTCACTACTTTTACATGTGTTATACAATTGTTTAGGTTTCCTTTTTTTTAATTTACATAATATGTCTTATTTATGTAATGTTACTTTCATACTAACTTTTTGTTCTCACTTATGTTACAGTATGGATCGAACCCTGCTTGACCCGAGGTTCGATGAGAAACATCGAGCTCGGAGGATCGAGGATGGAGAGGTACCCTTCTTTTACCACTTGTATTACTTGTATTACTTATTACTTGTATTCATCTATTTTTCTTTTGAATAACTTTCGTTTGTTTCTCTTTGTTGTTTTCATTGCAGGTGCTCCACTGTTTGAGACCCATGACCCACGAGGCTGCTACAAGCATGGTGTACGACGAGAGGTACACGCCCCTATTGAAGAGGGCCAACCTTGCTGCAGTCGCTCGTGTGTGCCGTCGCGGTACTCCACCTTTCAACCCAGCGGCGTTGACAGCTTTGATCGATAGGTGGCGTCCTGAGACACACACCTTCCACCTTCCTTGTGGAGAGATGACCGTCACTCTAGAGGACACAACCATGATCCTTGGAGTGAGAATCAGAGGTTTTCCAGTGACCGGAGACACTAAGTCCGAAGGGTGGGAGAACCGAGTGCATAACTTCTTGGGACGTGCACTACCAGAGCTTGAGGCAGGGAAGAAGAGAATGAGCAGCGGGGTACCACTTAGGTGGCTTCGAGAGCAGTGGCATCAGTGTCCACTAGACGCTGATGAAGCCACAGTGAACTTCTACTGCAGAGCATATGTTCTTCACATGTTTGGTACGGTTCTCTTCCCAGATGACACTGGAGACACGGCTTCCTGGATGTACATCCCGTGCTTGCAAAATTGGGATGACGCTGGGAATAGAAGCTGGGGCTCAGCCATCTTGGCTTTCTTGTACCGCCAGCTGTGCGAGGCTTGTCAGAGGGCTGGAGGTACACATTCTACTATGTCTGGGTGCATGACACTTCTACAGGTACATAATTTGAGTCTTTCCTTTCACTTGCAAGGCATTAATTTCATGATAGACCTATGATACTCAGTTCTTCTTCCTTTTGAATGCAGATTTGGATGTGGGAGAGGCTTCCTGTTGGAAGACCACATAGGATGCAACAGCCACCTGCTTGGTTCCCGGAAGGGGACACAATCGTTGCTCCTACGGTGGCTCACCTCTACGAGCGTACGAGCGGGGTGTACCACGTCTCCCGTCACGCTTACATTAGCTACACCAATGAGATGGACACCCTTCAACCACAGCACGTAAGTCTACCAGCAATTTATTTGACTTGTAGCAATCTATATGGACATAGTACTCAACGCAGTCGTTGTTTTCAGGTTGAGTGGAGACCGTACAGGAGGGAAAGGATCCTTGGCTTGGCACTTAGCACAGTGTGCAGGGCAGATGAGGATTTGTGGACTATGAGGTGCCCCCTCATATGTTTCTACGCGGTCGAGTACCACCTCCCGCACCGTGTCGCCCGGCAATTTGGTAGGCTCCAACCTTGTCCACCGGAGGACTTCTCCACGAGTTGGCAGCTACATAGGTACCTCGCTTAAATTCTCAAAGTTGACTCTTCCGTTTCGTTAATTCTTATGGTCCTTGTACTAACCATTTCCCAATTTGACAAGTTGAATCGTCAGCGACAGAAGAAGATTACGAACTGGCAGGCTGAACACCAGAGATACATTGATGAGTGGCTACGTTATGAGCAGAATAACATGAGAATTCATGCCGTGCACCGCGACAATGCGTTCAATGAGTACCTCGTGTGGCTAGGCCTAAGGACAAGGTTGTGCTTGAGGCCTGCATGGACGGAGCAAGACATCGCTGACATTGCTAGTGAAGATGAGGGCGACAACCCCTACGATGAAGCCACCAGGACAGGCCGACAAGTTGAGATTGCTCCTGTGCTGTCTAGAGCGGTTAGTCCTAATGTATTTGTATTTTGTTGACAGTTGTCTTTTGTCAAATGATTTATACTCATAGTATTTGTGAGCAGGGTACCGAAATCATGAGGACAGTCGCTGAACAAGGAAGGGCATTGATGATCCCTCCAGGTGCTCCAGATGAAGCTAACGAATTACGAGCAGCCCTACAGGTAATCCAACATCGAGCTCGTATATATTTGTTCGCCCGTATATATTTGTTACCCAATTATAATATGTATTCCATGCAGCGTGTAATGCATCGCCTGCGCAAGGTAGCCACCCGCCTTGGTTGTCGACAAACCACCGGCGTAGTGGAGCCCCAACACTTTGGTGGAGCAGGCGGCTCTGAAGGAGCTGGCCCGTCTACCACGCATGGAGCTGGGGCTTCTATAGAAGTTGAAGAGGAACAAGGACAAGGAGAAGGCGAGGGTTATGGGGTTGATGACCAAGAAGAGATTGGCATGTCACAGCTGGGTGATGCTCCACAAGGTACGCAGGGTGCCTCTACCTCTGGACGTCCACAAAGGACGACCCGACCTGTCGAGAGGTACACTCCCGGTTCCCATGCGCTGCCAAGGGAAAGGCGTGGTGGTCGGCGTCCACGTTAGGGTAAAAACTTAAACCTTTCATCCTACATGTTCCTTCGTTGTCCCATATATGTGTGTTCCTAAGGTGCCCCCTACATCTTGTTCACAGGTCACAATATGGATGAGCGGCTTCTTTTGTCTTCAACGACTTTGTGGATGGCTCGACAATGTCAAATGAACTATGTGCAAACTCTATGTGTTAACGCCAATTAACAATGTGTAATTAACTAGTGTATGGACTATGTGTGAACGACTATGTTATGTATGACCTACTCTAATATCCAATCAAGTATGGACTATGATTGAACTTGTGCGCTCATGTATGGAATATGTGTCGATTATTTATTTACGTATGTGCGTATATAATTTGTATTACTATATGACTATGGATTTGTATTACTTTGTGACTATGGATTTGTATTACTTTGTGAATTGCTAAAATCTTTGGCGAAAATAAAAAAAATGCTAAGCCAAGACCTCGGCGTTTTTTCAATTCACGCCGAGGTAAGGGCCAACCTGAATCCTCTCTGAGTTCGCTGTGGTCGACACGCCGAGGTAGCCAACCTCGGCGTGGAGCCCCATCACGCCGAGCTTGAGACCTCGGCGTTTTTTAAATTGACGCCGAGGTAGGGGCAAAACCTGGTCCTCTCTGGGTGCGCGATGCTCGGGACGCCGAGGTAGCCAACCTCGGCGCGCTGGGACTTAACGCCGACCGTGCTGATTTTTTTTAACTTCGCTTTCCTTTCATTTTTTACGAACATATGGAAATCATCACTACTGTTTAGTAAATTTTAATTGTACTTAAGTATTTACAAGTTACAATATATACAGATAATTAGGTTTTATTTTTTAATTTGTTTGGAGACCAAACTATTAAATTTTTCTTTATAAATTAACTTATTTAATAACTTCAAATTGGACTCGTTTCCCCTCAACAAATAAAGGCTTCGGCTATAAAAATCCTACCTAATGGGGAAGGAGTTGGCGAAGTCACAAGGACATGTACCACTAATGGGAGAAGCAATCCATGGCGTCGCACAGAAGTCCTCAACATACATAGACATGTACCACTAGTTCGGACTAGCACATAAAGAATCCATTACATCCTCAAATATTATGGACCTCTAACCAGAAACGTAGCCAGGTAGCAAATCGTCGTCGTCGGACTCACAAGCCTCCACCACCACTCCTTTTGCCTTTTCCACCTTTTGCCTGTAGTAAGCAGCCTCAATTTCATCCACGGCTTGTGTTAACCATTCATCGTCCTCCTCCTGATCTACCACCAAAATCTTTTGGCTATAGTAAGCAGCCTCCGCCTCATCTACGGCTTGTGTATACCATTCCTCCTCCTCATCCTCCTCCACCTGCAACACAAAGTCCGTAGCGCGGCTGGTTTCGCCTACATTGTGCACATATACATTATGCTCTTGTTGAGCCATCTTAGAAGCATCATGCTCAAGCACAAGTTCGGCGAGAGCGTCCAATCTTGAGTTGTCCTCCTCATCCATGTTGTCGTCTGCCTCTTTGACTTCATCCTCCTTCATCTTGTCCATAGCTATCTTCTCCAAATATCTTGAACGAGCCACATCAGCGGCCCAATCTCCGGTGCATCCAATCTCTTTAACAGTGAAGTAGCAATTGTTAGAAAATCAAAAGACATGAAACAGACATTAAAATTATTATTACTTACTAGCACACAATCTTTTCTCTAAACCCTTCATTTCGTCATACTCTTGAAGTACAGCTCTCCAAGAGTTCTCCTCTTCTTTTTGCTTGATACCTTCTAGCCTCCATTTCTCCCACATTACTTTTGCAGGGCTGTTGTGACGGCCCTCTCTTGCTTCACGACGTGCGTCTTCTTTGTAGTACTTCACATAGTTGTCCAACAGTTGGTTCCCGCATCGAAGCTTAATGCCTAGTGCTTTCTTTTGCTCGCAGGTTTGGTAGAAGTCTCTTTTCCCATGCCAATACTCCCAGTCACATTTCCTAGTGCTCTAATGTTGAATAAGATATGATAATTAGTAAGAACACATATTGTTGTTCTAGCACTATCGAAAAAAAACAGGAGCTCACCACATCGTAGTCTACCATATGACCACAAAAATATCCGACTCCTAGTTCGGAAGGAACTAAGCCGTAGCTAGCCTCAACACCACACTTGCATTTAACCGGAGGCGCTGCGGTAATAATCCTGTCATTCTTTTTCTTCTTTTCCTCCGGCCAAATGAGACTTCGGACCATATAGCCACTCTCTAAAACGACACTTTTCCATAGAATAATCCTGCCACAATTGAAAATCAATGGACTTCGAGCAAACTATATAAATTACATGTAAGAAACCAAAAGTGGTATACTAGGAAAAGTGACTTACTGGATGCTTGTTGGGACACACAAACTCAAGACCTCGCGTCTGCTCTACCATAGCTTTGTCACCACAAAAGCACTTAGGAGGGTCATCAAGGCGTCTTGCCGTAGCTACTTCCTTCTCCTCAGAAGTCATTGGTGGGGGGTTTGGTGGTGGCGGCACCCAACGTTTGAAGCGATCACGTGGAAACTTCCCGTGGCAAATACCCGCAAAAAGCAAGAACCGTGGGTCAAACTTGTCGGGGCCGTCGATCCACTGGAAGAAGAAGCACTTCTCATGGTCCTAGAAAACCAAACAAATAAATCATGCAAAGCGTTGGTGCAACCATAACCTACATTTTGAAAATTCAAACACAAATTCATAAACTTACATTGAATTGGCCACATGTGTAGAAACACCGTGCAGCGGTGTCAGGATGCCTAGATTGCATCACTTCTGCCGGCTTTTGACAATCACAATTTGGAACCGGGAGGTCCGGAGGTACCGGGGCATCCACACAAGAGGCGTCCGCATATAGCTCCCTCGGTCGACCGCGTTTTTTCCAATACTCTACTCGATACAGGTTCATCATCTACATAAACAAGTGTTACTATAACTAATGCCACATCTAATAGCACCAAGACATACAACACTAAGAGAGGACATGAACCGTACTTATTAAAAAGTTAACAAAGTGGCCCAATGCACTAAAGAGTAGCAAAACCCTAAAGAGTAGCAAACCCTAAACCATAATCCCCAACATACAACACTAAATGAGGACATGAATCGTACATACTATACCATAGTAAACACGCATTTGAGTCAAATACTCATTGGATAAAAGACATTTCACAAATGACATGAACCAAACCATTAATGACATATTCCATAAAAAACCACCACTAAAAACAAGATCCCAATGGATAAAATGGAAGAGGGGAAGGAGTAGTACCTTAGGAAATCGTTATAAGCCTCGATCCGACACCTCTATGCTTGGTTTTATGATTTAGGGTTCGTGGGAAGAGAGAGGAAGAGAAAAAAGGGGATGGGCACAAAGGCAGAATGAAGAGAGGAAGAAGGGGCCTTGGCTCGGGCTGGTTACCCAGAGCTCGGCGTCGAGTCGTGTGACGCCGAGCTATGAGGCTAGGCGATAAAGTGCAAAACGCCGAGGTATGTGGGCCGCCGTGCGAATTGGGCCTCTCCGTGTCCAACCGCCGACCTCGGCGCTAGGTCATTTAACGCCGAGGTATGAGGCTCGGCGCTACGTCACTTCACGCCGTGCTCCGGCCACGTGTTCTCGACGACAATGGTCGTCGATGACGTGGCACCACCTCGGCGTTGCGTCATACGACGCCGAGCCACATACCACGGCGTACTGTATGAGAACGCCGAAAAACGGTCTATTTTTAGAAATTGTTTCACGAGAGGTCTAATTGTAAAAATTATTTTAAAAAAGAGCTAAATTGCAAAAAAAACTAACCCAGGAGGAATTAATGAACGTGGGTCGAAGCCCACTTTTGCACAACGAGCGTACCGCCATGCGGTGCACATCGGGGCCACGTCCTCCCGCCGCGCCGGTCAAACAGGGCTGCTGCCGGCCCGTCGCGGCTTATAAAGAGCCGAAACCTTTCTGTATTCTTCAGTCCGGTGCCACCTCTTTCTTCATTTCCCTCCTCCTCCTCCTCCTCCTCCTCCTCCTCCTCCTCCTCCTCCTCCTCCTCCTCCTCCTCCTCAGTTCCTGGAACGGCCATGGCTGCGCCTTCCGGTACCATGCGCGCCGTGCAGTACGACAGATACGGCGGAGGAGCACAAGGGCTCAAGGTACACTAGTATATACTACTATACATTTTGATCGACGCTCATGATCTGGTGTGTGTGGATCCACTCCATTAATTGATCGATGATGCACGCTGTTCCGCTGAATTTCAGCAAGTGGAGGTGCCGATCCCGTCGCCGAAGAAAGGCGAGGTGCTCATCAGGATGGAGGCCACCAGCATCAACGTCGTCGACTGCAGGTTTAAGAACGGCATCGCGCGGCCCTTCATGCCCTGGAAGTTCCCGTTTATCTCTGGTAATAACATGGAAGAGCTACGCTGCTGGCCTCTTCTCCCCCTCCCTCCTGTTTCATCGATGCATGGCATGGCCACTTCATTTTTGACGTACTCAGTGCACAGGAGGACGGGAAAGGTTGCACTTGCACAGACGAGTAATCACCCACACCATGTTTGCTTTCCGGAGCAGGTTTCGATCTAGCAGGCGAAGTCGTGGCGTTGGGCGCTGCAGTGAGCGGCTTCAAGCCAGGGGACAAGGTTATTGCCATCAACTTCCCGGTAAGATTGTGAGATCGTCGTACTCCGATCCGGTTTCGTTCCAAGTGTTTTGAGTCGCCAGTTGATCGAGTTCTACTCCTAAGTACTAACGCACAATCGACGGCAATGGCAGAACGGCGGAGGGCTCGCTGAGTACGCGGTCGTGTCGGCGTCTCGCACAGTCGCAAGGCCGCCCGAGGTGTCGGCCGTCGATGGCGTCTGCGTACCGATGGCCGCAGTCACCGCGCTCCTGGCACTGCGGAGAGCCGGGGTCAGCGTCAGCCTGGACACTACTACTACTACTACTACGAGACCCAAGAACGTGCTGGTCACCGCGGCCTCCGGCGCCGTCGGCCACTTCGCCGTGCAGCTGGCAAGGATGGGCGGCCACAGCGTCACGGCCACCTGCGGCGCGCGCAACCTCGGCCTGGTCCGGAGCCTCGGCGCCGACGAGGCGCTGGACTACAAGACCCCCGACGGCGCCAAGCTGCGGAGCCCCTCCGGCAGGGAGTACGACGCGGTGGTGCACTGCGCCACGGGGTTCCCCTGGTCGGTGTTCAGGCCCGTGCTCGCCGCCAAGGGCACGGTCGTGGACATCACGCCCGGGTTCGTGTCCGGCGTCACCGCGATCCTCCAGATGCTCACCTTCTCCAAGAAGAGGCTGGTGCCGCTCTTGGCGGCGTCCAAGAAGGAGGACATGGAGCTGCTGCTGGGCATGCTGGAGCAGGGGAGGCTCAAGCCGGTCATCGATTCACGGCATCCGCTGGGCAGTGCTCACGAAGGCTGGGCCAAGAGCATGAGCGGCCACGCCACCGGCAAGGTCGTCGTAGAAATCGGAGCCGCGCAGCCAGAATAGTGCGGCAATGTATGGATTCGTCCTTGTTTTATGGGACGAGGATTATCACATTCTATAGGAGTATTTATTTGCGAGGGATTAATATTGATCTGTACTTGTTTTCTGTTCCATTCTAAGTTTAATTGTGAAGTTGTAGTAGTTTTGTGTCTCATTCTATGTTAAGTCAAAGAGAGATTCATCCATGCTAGTCATAGTACTCTCAACATTCTCAAGCTCACATAACTCTTCGCTAAGAGCAACTCCAACCCACCTCCTAAACAAGTCCCTATTCTAAATCTAGGGACTTGATTTAAAAAAATCAACTCCAACCCACCTCCTACTTGGGCTCCCATTTTCCATGCCCTCTTAAATTATAGTTTCAACCCCTCACATCTAGAACCCCTATCCTACTTGTTTAGGAGGTGGGTTGGAGTTGGTTCTTAATTTGAGCTTCTATTTTTTTATCATAACATGTAAATAAAAATTTAAATGTTTAATTTAAGGACGCGCCTTCGTTTTGGGAACCTAAAGCGGCCACCCCAAGACCTCCCTCCTCTGTCTTATCTTGGTACTCTACCATTTCATAAACTTGTACGGAGTACAATATCTTTAGGTAGTTGAAAGTTAAAAGCGACGCACATTACATTCCGCACTAAGGTTTTGTTTAGTTTGCGAAATTTTTTTACTTTGTCTATTGTAATATTTTTGTTTGTATTTTATAATTATTGTATAGTTTGCTTGTAGTTTGCTAGATGAATCTTTTGAGCCTAGTCTATACTTACTTAATAATAAAGAGGCAAAATTTCAGTCCACCTTAGATTTCCATCCAACTTATAATCATAAATTGACTCAATTTTAGCCAATTCACTTGAGATTGGAGTAAAATTGGCAATGCCGCAGCGGGTCCTCCTCGGTTCGGGCTGTCTTTCTGCGTTGGGTGGGCCGGGTCGCCTTGTGTTTAGTGGCGAAGTGGCGGGGCATACATACATAGACTAATAGCTAGAAATACTTTAGATACATCATATATTATTCAGAGCTTAACTAATGGTTATTTTGTCTTTTGAAAAAAAACAAGTGTATATAGGTCTATTATCATGGCTCACAATCGTAGTATCTTCTTGTGCTCAATAATTTGTCTTCTATTATAACTAACTAACCACAAGTGTTTTTTCAGTCCAAATACAAGGCATGTTTGTCTACTCTTTTTAGATCCAAATACAAGGGGCTCATCAATTCTTTTACATTTATATTCTATCATTTTATACTTAGATTCTTATTTAGAGTACTTAGAGAAGAAGGATCTATTTAGATTAGGTATGATTCTTATGGAAGAAAGTGTCTACATTGAGGGACGGTTGTCTCCATACGATAAGGTCAAAGCCACCACCGCTAAATATAGACATTAAAACAGACAAAAGTTAGAAATCGATAATGATCCTGTTGCAACGCACAGACACTTTTACTAGTTAGTATATAATTCGATAATAATTAATAAATAAAAACGAAAGTGCTACTTACCAAAAACTTTTCATCTTGTCAATTAACCGTCCGCTCTTAATCACACTTTTACAAACTCCTCCTTCCACCTCTCTTATGCGTCCCCTTGGATCAACATCCTGCGGTCCAGTTTGCACAGTTTACACGGAAGATAAGTTTGCACTAGATCGGTTACGTATAAAAAAACTATTTCTTCCTCAGAATACCAACTCTATCTTGTGCACCGCCGGTGGCAGACCAAGATGGGACGCCGGAGCAACAAGAGGAAGTTGGAGAAGGCGTGCGGTGCCGGTGATTCGGTCCCCTGTCACATCGCCCGTATCAGCAGCTACGATACGGTGTCTCCGTCGATTTACCTGGTGGTAGGTCATCAGATCTCTCACCCTGCCTACTCCGTGTACAAGGTGAACCCCTTCGCTGACGGCGGCGGCGGCGGCGGCGACTCTGCGAAGCGCATCCGGCGCCTAAAGAGCACTGCCAGACTCTACGCCAAGCACTGCATGGCTTTCGTCCCCTTGCGGTCAAAGCACGGCCCATGGATCGTGGGCGTCGGCGGCGACATTGCAGAAGATTACGGCCCGGAGACCATCGTCTTCGATACCAAGACGCAACAGGTGATCACGGGACCGAAGCTTCTGTCAACCAAGTTGTGTCCGGTCCTACTAACCGTCGGCAGCAAGATCTACGCGCTGTCGCGAAGCCCCAACGTAAATGGGGAGATTGATTTCGTGCCCTGGTTCGAAGTGCTCGATCTCTCCCAAGCTCAAGTGGTGGACGGCCGCCGTCTAGTGAACTGCGAGTGGAAGGAAATGCCGCGGCCCCCCTTCTTCCCCTGGGAGCTAACCCCAAGGCAGTACATGTTCCCGCCGGAGATCACCGTCGAGTCCTATGTGGCAGTAGGCTCCTGCATCCTGGTATCGGTTACTGGGAGGCAGACTGCAGCTGCAGGCACGCACATGTTTGACACCGAGACGGAGCAATGGGTGAAGCTGGATGACAAGGGCTTGCCATTCATCAGAGGCGCCATACCGCATGGACCACTACTCTTCCTTGGATTATCGCCCCGAAGCAAAGAATTCACCGCTAGCAAAGAAATCACCGCTTACAAGATCAAAACAGTAGCAACAGGGTGCCCATCCTTGTCCATTGATGAGTTCCCGATGGCAACCGACTGCGAGGTTGAGGAAGAGCTTGTTAGCTCCAGCAAGTTTGTGTCCCTTGGTGACCACAGTTTCTGTTCGTTTGACTGTCGCAGCATCAGCCGGACGCCAGGCCCCCAACATATGGGAGAGCTTGTCAGCATGAGAGCATACACGATCGAAAATCCCCTGTCACTTGATCGACTGAAGCATGGTTATACACTACTGGTTTCCAACCATTGGAAACAGGTCTACAGTGTCCGCGATACCTTCAGGGGACTGCCTTGTCCATGTTTGGAAGGTGTCATATACTTATGAGTAAAGCCCTTTTGGCACATTTTGTTTCTGGTTTCACCTAATTGCTTATCTATCTCATTTAATTGCATCCTTGATGTGTCTTCCAATCTATCATAAGTTGATTAGTATAGCGCATAATATTCTGAATTTCATCACGATCTCTCGTACTGTCTGTGTTGATTTAATTACAGTCATGATCTCAACAGCTGTGATGTTGCCTTTCATGCTATCGACTTATGAAGTGCCACAGTACAGGATTCTTTGTCCAGGGTAAAAGTAGCTGGTGAAGTGCTGCTGCTGGTGATCGAATAATCTGCACAGCATCTGTAGATAGACCTTAATACTTAAAGACAATTATCACTAGCTTAATTTAGTTTCATAAGCTGGCCTCATTGGGGGCATATATTTAGTTCAAAAGATTCGTCTCGCAAATTACACGCAAACTGTGTAATTAATTATTTTTTTATCTATATTTAATACTTTATGCATGTGCCATAAGATTTGATGTGACGGAGAATCTTGAAAAATTTTGCAAAAATTTTAGGAACTAAACAGCCCAAACTTAATTTCACAAAGAAGCCAAATTAGCTTGCTCGATCACGTGCTGCCAGAAAATTTATAGAACTAGGCACCTCACATTGATATATAGATTCGAGTGGAGAGAGGGAGATTTGACTACATTGTGTAACGCCGTGCACAATAGATGCAGAAACCAGATACGTTTACAAAAAGTATCTATTGTGTAACGCCTTGCAACAATTGCAGAAACCAAATACGTTTACAAAAAGTTGACTTGTTAGCATTGCATAAAGCTGTTATTTTGCAGACATTAACTAACTTATTGGCCTTCCAAAAAAATTCTAAGATGTTCTCAGTAGTTGATTTTATATAGCTACTGAAGTGCAAACATAAAACACCAACATCAAACATGCCTATACTCTCCATTGTACTTTTCCAATCCTATTCTCAAAACTCTTAATCCATGGTTCATTCAAGCTGAAATGTAATTTAAACCTATAACTGAACAAGGCATTTGTAAGTCAATCAAAATCTCAAATGTCAAATGTGGCTTCCCAAAGCTCTCATCAGAGATTGACAGCGGATACCTGTTCATTGGTTTGAATCATAAATGAGCAACATATGACAGTGTATGATGGTTGCCATTTTAACTGTACAACAATGAACACTTACTCACATGTTACACTGCAACTGAGGAACACAATATAAAGGTGCAGAACAAATAGAGCTTCCAATTGAGAAGCAGCAGCAACCTAAGTCCTAAAGCACCAAAAAGATGTCGGAAGAATGAAAGGGTCTGTTGCTTTACAAGGTTAACGCAGCAACAACCGGTAAAGGATAAGCCAAATGACAGGATCGATCATGTAGTTTGTAAATCTGCCTCTGCTGCTTAACTATGACAACCGAATTTGTCCTAGCATCATCTCCCTCCACCTGAGAGTAAGTGCGATGAACAATGCGCGCTTTCTCCAGCTTGCCCTCTGGACCAGGATCAACAGACCGAACGTCAAAAGAAGAGAATCTGCCCATCCCCATGGCACACCAAAAATGTCCCGGAACAATGCCCTTCGATTCCACCAGCAACTCAGTAATGGACAGCTCCGTCTTCCCTGCGACCTCCATGGAGAACACAGCAGCGGCACCGTCCCTTGCTTTGGAGCATGCAACAAAGCGGTGGTCACCGAGGGGCACAGCGTGGCCAATGAAAGGCAGGTTCTTGCTGTCCACCATCTCCCACTTCTTGGTGTCCACATCGAAAGCACAGGTACCCTTGTCTTGCTGCACAGAGAGCACAATGTGGGAGCCGACCATGGCATAAGAAGCAACACGAATCTCTGGCGGGTTGCGGTACTCCAGCGGATTGAGGCGGCACGGAAAGACGGGCGGCGGCGGCATCTCACGCCATCCGGTGGCACCACCGACGTAAGGCAGATTCAGGTCAAAGACGAAGAACCAGGGCATGAACTCCGCCTCCCCAACGACGGCGGGGCAGCGAGAGAGCGCGTACAACTCGCTGCCGTGCGGGATAAGGACGGGGTCCATCATAGGGCGGAGGAGACGGGGCCCGAGAACCTCCGTGAAAGTTTTGGGGTCGTAGATGGAGGTTCTATCAAAGCCAAGACCCACGATCCGGGGGCCGTCCCGCGACCCAACTGCGGCGAAGGACATGCCGCGCTTGCCGTAGAGCAGGGGGTGGGGGGCGGCGCCGGCGGCGACCTCGAGGACGGAGTGCGTGGGATCCTCGACTCCGTGCTCCACCACCAGGTACAGCGGCTGCTCCGTGGAGGACTCGCCAGGAGGCCCGGAAGAAGCCGCCTTCTTCTTCTTCTTCTTCTTCTTCTTCTTCTTCTTCTTCTTCCTCTTCTTCTTCTTCTTCCTCTTCTTCTTCTTCTTCTTCTTCTTCTTCTTCTACGCAACTAAGCCGAGCTCTCGCCGCCGCCGCCGCGCCGCCCTTGTTTTTCCTCCGCCTCTTGCTGCCTGTTATCGGCCTCGGCATCTCCTTGGTGGAAATCAAATCTGGACCAAGTCCGTTTCTTTGAGACATGGGACGGGAATTCGGGGAACAAGAACAAACACGGAAGACGGCGGCGTCTCTACCTCGCTCGCTGCTTCGCTTCCTTTTCCTAAATCCTTTTCTTCTTCTTTTTGGGCCGTGTTTAGTTCGTTTTAGAGAAAATTTTCGTGGCACTGTAACACTTTCGTTTATTTTTGGTAATTATTATCTAACTATGGACTAACTAGATTTAAAAGATTCATCTTATAAATTTAGACCAAACTATATAATTATCTTTTATTTTTATCTATATTTAATACGCCATGCACGTGTCTAAAAATTCGTGTGACAAAAAATTTAAAAAATTTTGAATTTTGGTGTGAAAGTAAACAAGGCCCATTGATCGGTCCTAGCATTCTTTCCACGAGATGAAAACGACATGGGCCTAGCCTATACTTATTGAAACAACAATAACTGGCTGAGGCCCATACCCCATATACATCGAATGGGCTCGGTAAAGCCCTTCGTCGGAACGGAAACCACTCCTACGGCCGTTCCATACACCAAGGATTTTTTTTTTTGTTTTTCAAATACCTTTGTTTTTTCATTCTAGTTTTTCAAATCTTATCTTTATCCTTAATGCCGCCAGTTGAAACGGCAAGACTATAAACTAGGTAATCAAGCCACATGAGTTTCATAGGGATGAAACTCCTCTTTTATCTGATAAAACTCATTCATTTAATGACCCTACCAAGTCAGCAATTTGACTTATATGACACGCTATTTAATGTGCATAACACTCTCATGAAACATGCATTGAGACTGGCCTTAAAACCTCCAAGTGACGATTAACTCAGCAACCACTACTAAAATGGTAAAGTTCTCCTAATATTTTTAATTAGTAATAAAATACTATCACTAATTATAGCACTAGAGAATCCTCCCTATGGTAGGGAAAGTTTATACTAAATTTAAGTGTTAAAACACTAGAAAAAGCTCACATCGCTAGGAGAAGTTGAAAATTTTGATTATACAGTAGGATTTAAATGCCGTCATCATCGGTTGTTTACCCACCCCTTGTTACCACCGTGATACTCCCTCCGTATAGGATTTAAAAATCGTTTTCGATAAGTTTTGGGTCAAACATTAGAAATGTAAATGATCAATAACTTTTAAATTATTGAGTTTGCAAATGTGAATTATACGAATAGATTTATCTAGAAAAATACTTTTATAAAAGTATACATATACCATTTTCTCCTAAATATTTTTATAAAAATAAGAGGTCAAAGTTATGCTTTGGAGACTGTGTCATTGTCTGTATGCAACTTAAGGTAAGTCTCAATGCATAGTTTCATGGCACAGTTACCAAGACTATAAACTAGGTAACCGAGCTAAATGAGTTCCATGGGGATGAAACTCTTCTCTCATCTGATGAAACTCCTTCATTTAATGACCCTGCCAAGTCAGCAATTTTACTTATGTGACACTATATTTAATGTGCATGACACTCATATGAAACATGCATTGAGATTGGTAACGTTTGGTGTATAGGTGGTAGGCGTGTGTGTAGTTTGATTTTAAGATATTTTATGAGCACAAGGAGATTCACTGTGGAGTGTGGACCTGTAGAGATAGACTTTAGGGTACTCACAATACAAGACTCTATCACAGAGTCCAAGACATTTAATTATATATTATTTATGGTATTTTGCTAATGTGGCAGCATATTTTTTGAAAAAAGAGGTAGAAAAAATAAGACTCTAAATCTTATTTAGACTCCAAGTCCATATTGTTTGAGGTAATAAATAACTTTAGACTGTATGATAGAGTCTGCATTGTGAGTGCCCTTAGTCAGCGTTTAAGTCGCAGATGAAGGGGATTCCTCGAGCCAAAGAAAGACATTTTACGACGATTCACTAGTGGTTGTTTAATACATTTAAGGTAGACCCTAAGCGACAACCAATGAGAATCATGGAGGTTAAGCGCCTACATGGAGGTTCCACTCGCACAATCATGGAACCGTGAGTGTGGTGTAGGTAAGGACGTTTCGTTGGAGGTGTTAAAATTTAATATATAATGTAATATTTTTTATTTTATTTATTAATTAGTGTTTAATAATAGACTAATTAGACTTAAAAGATTCGTATCGTTGATTACTCTCTGGTTATATTTTTAGTTTCGTAAATAGTCTATATTTAATACTTCATACATATGTGCAAATATTTGATGTGATGGATGATAAAAAAACATTCCCAACCAAACACGACCTAACACGCCTAAGGATCAACAACTTTATTGTGCGAGTGACGGTTCCACAATTAGTAAGCTTGATGTGCTTAGGCTAGTCTCAATAGGAGTTTCATTTGCATTAAATAGGTTGCCACATAGGCTGTTTTGATGACATGGCAGTGTATTTAAGAAGAGAGAGAAGAAATGGGTTTCATCTAGATGAAACTTTCTTGGCACGATTACCAACTCTCTATGAGTCTTGGAATTAAATGCCTATGAAACTATGAAATGAAACTCTCCATTGAGAGTGGGTGTTTCATCCAAGTTTCATTTTATTTCATATGACATGGCAGTCTTGGAAACAACGCCATAAAACTCTCCACTGAGAGTCTGAGACTCAATGCATAGTTTCATGACACAGTTACCAAGACTATAAACTAGGTAACCGAGCCATATGAGTTTCATGGGGATGAAACTACTCTCTCATCTGATGAAACTCCTTCATTTAATGACTCTGCCAAGTCAGCATTTTTGCTTATGTGGCACCTCTTTTAATGTGCATGACACTCCCATGAAACATGTATTGAGTCTGGCTTTATGGATGTTGGCGCGCTGATAGGGCCAACAAACAAAAACTTTTGCAAGTCTATGTATAGCATTGTGGTAAATCCAAAAATATTTTAGACAAAAAGGAAAGTATGTGATCTATAAAATGTTTTACAAAAGGGTCATGGAATAGAATTGTCTGTGAAATATTTGATAATAGTTTTATTAAAAAAAGAACTGACTAGAGAAAATAAATGAGAGGTTGATTTGATGTCGGTAAAAATTGCACATCCACGGGGTAAGAGTGGGAAAATAAATGAGAGAGAGATTTTTTTGAGTCAAGAAATTGGTTAGCAATAGCTATAAAAAGATAAACTGAGAATCCTGCTAGTTTTTTCAATTTTAATTTAAAAGTATCATCTCTTTTATAGTGATGTTTTTATAAGTTATATTTTTTCTACCAGTGAACAGTATTTTTACTTCATAATAAATCAGCGAATATATTTTTAGTCATGAATAGCGAATATAATTGTCTGAAACTAACAGCCATGCACACCTGATATTTGAAGTACAAGCAGCCGGCTCATTTCTGTCCACAACACCGCCTGAGGCTGACCAACCATATCAGCATCAGCGTACCAGCCGCCGGAGCCATCTCAGATCTCTCTCTCTCTCTCTCTCTCTCTCTCTCTCTCTCTCTCTCTCGACGCGCATAGTTGCAGTCAAGCACCAAGCCATGGCTGCTCCCAAGAAGACGATGAGAGCTCTGCAGTACGACAAGTATGGTGGAGGAGCTGAAGGCCTAAAGGTACACTACACTAGCACCACCCAACCACCTGCTGCTCCTGTCGTTCATGGCCAAGATCGAAGAGCTTTTCTTGATGCTCTTGCTGCCTGATTTCAGCATGTGGATGTGCCGGTCCCATCCCCGAACAAGGGGGAGGTGCTGCTCAAGCTGGAGGCGGCCAGCATCAACCCCATCGACTGGAAAATTCAGAAGGGCATGGTCCGCCCCTTCCTGCCCAGGAAGTTCCCCTTCATACCAGGTACTGGTACTTTACACATGTCTCAACGGCACATTATGTAGCCTCAGTAGCCACATCACATGAAAGTGCAAAGAACCTACAGGTTAAAGTTTTTTTTTTTTTGCTGTGCAGAAATAGCAACTGAACACTGGCTAAAACAATCTTAGATCAATTCAGTGCTCTGTTGTAATTGTAACCCCATTGCTATTGGGCTATTGCTCAAGATTCCAAAAACACCTGGCGCCGTGGTTCGCCGACGCTAGTTGGTGACCGATGCCAATGCTGAAAAGAAAATGTGATGTGACGACATGGGAAGGGCATTGTCTCACCCGGTTTTCCAACCAATCCACCCTTTCAGTCTTCAGTTCCAACTCATTACCTTAGCTTTTGCTTCAGCACGAAAAGATAGCTTTTTTTTCTTTATTTGGCCCTTTATGAAACCCATATCATCATGGATATTATAAACAGCACTAGAACGTGTTTATCATGCATACCAATCATGGACTATCTTCAAGACTTCTAATACTTTTGCCCCTACCCCTACCAATTTTATGATCGATACAGTTTCTACTGCAGTTCCGCACCTTACCATGTAATAATGTAATAATGCGAGAACTCGATCTTGTTGCCGTGGCAAAAACAGTTGGAGACATGTCCGGCGAAGTCGTGGAGGTAGGCAGCGGTGTGACCAACTTCAAACAAGGTGACAAGGTCATCTCCATCAGCTTCCCGGTAACATTCTCGCTTCCAATTCCATTTACTCCATTGCAGCCATATACGCCATCGAGCAGTACGTAACAAACTTACCATCTCTGGTGGAAGACTGGAGGCGGGCTAGCTGAGTACGCGGTGGCGCCGGCGTCGCTGACAGTGGCACGGCCGCCGGAGGTGTCCGCGGCGGAAGGCGCCTCTCTGCCCACGGCGGCGTCCACCGCGCTGCAGCAGCTCAAGGCCGCGGGTGTCCGCAGCTTCAACGGCGGCTCCGGCTCCGGCGCCGACAGTAACGTCCCCAAGAACGTGCTGGTCACCGCGGCCTCCGGCGGCGTCGGCCACTACGCCGTGCAGCTGGCCAAGCTGGCGGGGCTCCACGTCACGGCCACCTGCGGCGCGCGCAACCTGGGCTTCGTCGCGGGGCTGGGCGCCGACGAGGTGCTGGACTACAAGACCCCCGAGGGCGCCACGCTGCGGAGCCCGTCCGGCACCAGGTACGACGCGGTGGCGCACTGCGCGACGGGCGCCCCGTGGTCGGTGTTCGCGCCGGTTCTGGCCGACAGGGCCACGGTCGTCGACGTCACCCCCGGGATCGCCGCCGCGGCCAAGTCGTTCCTGCAGAAGGTGACCTTCGCCAAGAAGAGGCTGGTGCCGCTGGTCCTGATCCCCAAGAAGGAGGAGATGGAGTGGCTGGTGGACATGACGAGGCAGGGGAAGCTCAAGACGGTGATCGACTCCAGGTACCCGTTGAGCAGAGCGCAGGAGGCGTGGGCGAAGAGCATCGAAGGGCACGCCACCGGCAAGATCGTTGTGGAAATGGGCGGTGCAGAGTGAACCGGCGTGCCTGCATGATGAGACACATTGTGGTGATAAAGAAGGAATAAACTGTGGTCAGGAAGGACCATGCCTGTACGAGCACATGGATTCGTTCTCCGTTCGACCATCGCGACAGCTATTCATAGGCCTTGTTTAGTTCCCAAAATTTTTAGGGTTATTGTGTATTGTAGCATCTTTATTTTTATTTGACAAACATTGTTCAATTATGGAGTAACTATGTTCAAAAAATTCATCTTTGTATAGTTAGTTTTCTACATTGTGTCAGTAGGGCGATTGGTTCCTCTGCAAGTTTCACTAATGGTTTACGAGTAAGGATAGGGATGATGCTCTAAATGAGTATGTATTTGGAGCACCATCTCCATCCTTATCTACGAGGATATCAACTCAATAGCTTTTTTTTTTGGTCCGAGCCAATATGGCCTGAACAAGCATATATACAGTGTGGAGCGTTTAAGAGGCCTGACTTTGCACACCTTAACAAACGACATGCACGTCATCTTCCCATTGTGGTCCACAGGTGTTTGTAAGGCTGTTCTGAAGACAGTGGCTGCATATTCGCTTCACTTATGGTAATGGCTATTTGGGAGGAACAGCTTTAGCTGTACCGAACATAACGATTTTACCACATTCATGTCCTTTCCAGCTTGATCCCTTGAAGCACAATGCGTTACGTATCTTTCTTATACTCCAAAAAGAATCAAGAGGAATCTCAGAGCTCAGGTGAAGAAAGTTCATAGGGTTCGAATGCTTGCACCTTAAGAAAAAAAAAAGTAAAAATAAAAACTGACACACTGATACATGGAATCAGACGACTCTCCAGATGGGCCGGCTTCCTGGTGCCCAATTCAGGGTTCCTTCTCGGGTCAAGCTGGGCCTCGGTGTCCACTACTGGCAGGCCGAGCCAGGAGACGTGCGTGACTGCTCAGTTCATCTGATCTCTCCACGGGATTCTCAAAAAAAATCTGATCTCTCCACGGTGGCCGCCGGCACGGCCTCGATAACTGACGGCGATGGTGACCAGCGTGCTCGCAGTAGTCTACCGGCGGCGACCTTGCCGCTAGACGCCTAGACCTGACCAGCCTCTGTTCCTCGACAAACAGTCATCAGCGTTCAGTTCAGGTACCAAATATTCTTCTTTCCTTTTTTTTTTGCTCCCCTATTTTTTTTAATCCACTCTCAAAAGAAAAACTAAGCCATCCAGCTTGTTAGAGAAAGAGAGAAATCGTCTGTTTGTCATTCGATGTTGAAATTCGAAGTCTGACATAGTTTTTTTTTATGGTCAGTCTGACATAGTTTTGACTTAACCATTGTGCCTCTAAGAAAGGGGGTTTCAATTTCTAAAACCATGGAAAGTGAGAGCTGAACCCGTTGCCCAGCGACGCAAAACTTATTGGCGCAAAAACCAAATGAGAGGCAATATAAAAAGAAAAGGAGTACGTTGACATGCTGCATAAAGTACTCCTTTTTCGCAAATACAAAAGGAGTAATTGCATGGAGGAGTAATAGAAAAGGAGTAAGCACCAAATGCTTCCAAGTTCCAACCACTGCCACTTGTGCAAATACAAAATCTTATTTCTTTGACGTTTCGAGTCACAGTCCATATGCTCGGTCTTATTTCTTTGACATTTCGGATATAAAGTTATAGATAAACCGTTAGGCTTGCAATTCTGCCTATGCAATTGCATGGAGGCGACCTGTCGTTGATATTAGAGACCTCGGATAATTCAGCATCATCTGTCTGCTTGATTCCTCGACCAGGTGAGCTCACATCGTCAGATTTAAGTCGTTGCCAACATTCTTTGCTTTGGTTAGTGGGTCTGGCAGTCAGCAACATCTCGCCATCCCCAACTGAATTCCTGCTGCTGGATGTGTAGACACGCCGGGCTCTCGCAGGCCCGCACAACGCCGGCCGGGACGAGTAGCGCGTAATGGAGGCCAGCCAGAATGATAGGAACAGCCATGTTTACGGTGACCACCAAGCCATGCAGTTGGATCAGTATACACTAAACATTATACAACTACCTAGAGCATGACTGCATGAGAGAGGGCGTGACTGAGTGAGAGACTCACTTTTTCGCAAGTGGTGAAGAACTCGCAGACCATATCAAGATTAGGTCAAAGTTTCTGGTCTAGCGCCATTCCTAGGCAAGCCACAGGTTGCTGGGGACCAAACTTCTCTCTACTAGCACTAATACTATACTCTGTAGCACTTGCTTCAAGGCATCATACGAGTTCTCTCTACTGCAACTGTGCAAAAACTGATATTTCTTAACCATGTGATTATTATAGTAGTGGCTGTGAAAAATGGCAGAGCTTAACTGCCTTTAGCAACTCCAGATAATCTAATGGCCTGAAGTGTGCAGCAACAGCAAGAAAGGCGAGCCAAGCTAGGATCTTGACCATTGTACACTGCACAACGCACCACACCGTTTCCAAGATCCAGAGCAAGTATTATAATACAGTCAGCTGCTGGCTGTAAGATTTCTTTACAGCCTTCTTGCAGCCCACTCATATAATGGTTAGCTCATCACTATTAGTACATGGCCCACTTGTCTGTATCACATATTTTCTTGGTTTTTGTGTCTGAGCCGGTACAGCCCGCTTTTACTCTCTCTCCTCTTCTCTCTCCTCCACCTCAGCATTTAGCTGGCTTACAGCCTGCTATAATACTTGCTCTAACCTCAGATCCAATGTGCCTTTCTGCCCACAAAACATTTTGTTATGCTGAACAAGATCTTCAGGCTGTTGTGCTGACAGACCTCGTATATTACCACACAGCATTTTTTTTTGTGTGTGTGCATATTTGTTGCTTTCTCCATAATTTATCAGATTCTCTTTGGTCCTACGAGCCCTGTTCGATTCAATGTTTTGTTTGGGGCTGCAGCGTGCCACTAGATTGCAAGAACCATCTAGATACCGACAACGAATTTATTTCCCCTGGAATATCATTGGTCCATGGTTTTGGTTCCATGATGTGCACTGAAAATGCCGCGTTTTTTTTCCCAAAAGAAAAATGTGGTCTGAAAATGCCAATCAGAATTGTCTGAAATCACCAATCCAATATATGAACTAAATCAGGACTCGTGGACAAATATATTGACAGGGCCAGATTTTTGCCTGCAGCAGAAGCAATTTTGACAGGGTACAGACGTATAATACGAAGTGATATGTTTCTTTCTCCTTTTGGCCCTGTAGCACAAGCCTCTAGTACTCTATGTAGACAATACTGATTCACTGGAATCTGACGGATGTCTTAAGGCAGGAGTGGACAAACCGTCCTGGATGCATGATGGATGGATGGATCAGAAGGGTGCCAGCATGGACAGACAGATATGTTGGCAGCGGGGAATAAATTGGCTTACAAGGGATCCAATGTTTTTAGATCACTACTATTATCTAGTCTACTACACTGCAGAAATGCACAAATGCACGCTTTTGCTGTGTCACAATCAGCTCTCCACTATCATCATCATGTATGATTTCCACTCACCATCAGGAAAAAAAGAGGAGAAAACGATTGCCATTTCAGAGTATCAGCAAACTCTGATAGAAGAAGAGAAGGTAATGTGCATCGTTGCTGAACCTTGCGCTGCAAATGCACATGCTATCATGTACGTATTGATGCAACAGTAGCCTCGTGACACGGTGCCGACATTCCATTTGGCGCCTAAAATACTAGCATCCCAACTGGCAGACACTTCTGCCTCGCTACTAAGGCCTTGTTTAGTTCCAAAAAATTTTGCAAAATCGACATTGTAGCACTTTCGTTTGTATTTGATAAATATTGTCCAATCATGAATTAATTAGACTCAAAAGATTCGTCTCGTTAATTTCGACCAAACTGTGTAATTAGTTTTTATTTTTGTTTATATTTAATACTCCATGCATGCGTCTAAAGATTCGATGTGACGGGGAATCTGAAAAATTTTGTAAAATTTTTTGGGAACTAAACGAAGCAGCGGCGGCCTGAACTGATTCTGAAACGACCGGGCACAGCGGCTTGTACCTAGCTAGGCCTTGTTTACTTGCAAAAAATTTTTGCAAAATGTGAATAGTTCGTTTGTATTTGACAAATATTGTTCAATCATAGGCTAACTAGGCTCAAAAAATTCGTCTCGCAAATTACATACAAATTGTGTAATTAGTTATCTTTTTTTACCTATATTTAATGATTCATGCATGTGCCGTAAAATTCGATGTGACGAGAAATTTGAAATATTTTATAAAATATTTGGGGAAGTAAACAAGGCCCTATACGTTCATGCCGCCCCAATAAAGATGCTAAAAGGATTGGACCATGCTCTGAACCCTTCACCAACCAGCTTCATTACTTCACACAGGCAAGCGCTGCTCCAAGCACAGCCACATGAACACACGCTGCGTTGTGATTTTGTGAGTGCACAAGTAGTAAGGGTCCCCCTGTCGACGAACCGGACCAAAATGTAGCAGCAGGGCCCGAATATGTGCAAGTTTGTTTGGATATCGGCTTTGGATGGGAAGGGTTCCGAATCCAGAAATGCAGCGTACAGGTAGAGCTGAAAGTTTCGTAGCTTGTGGTGCATGATTTTGCTTTTCCGTCCACCCATTCTTAGCATAGAATCTTGACGTACATGGTTTCAGATCACGAGATGGTGAACAAGAACAAAACAAGTGACATTGTGCAAGAGAACAATTTTGATTGATAGGGAGCCAGTGACTTCATCTTTCATCTGTCCTGGCTCCTCTGTTTGATCTTATCATCATCATCTATACCTCTCCCAATCTCTCTTTTTATCTACCAATATGAATGCAACAGTTATTTGCATCATTATTCCTACTAACCACTATCAGCATAAGGAGGATTAGAAGGAGGACGAGGAGGGCGCAAGTAGCAAGGGCTTGAACAATACATGGTTACAGACAAAAGCCTCCGAGAACTAGCTAGAGAATACACACTTGGTGACTGACTGTGCTTGGCGGCGGTGGTGCTCTGTTTCTGTGTGCTGTACTGTGCCTGATCGATCACTCACGAGGACGCCGACATGGCCGCCGCGGCCTTCTTCTTCTTCGCCGGCTTGTCGGCGGCGGCGCTGCTGCGGGCGCCCTTGGCGATCTTGGTGTCGAGCTTGTAGTAGTTGACGAACCAGTCGACGAAGTGCCGGAGGCCGGCCTCGAGGGAGGTTGTGGGGCGGTAGCCGAAGTCGTGGGCGGCGTGGCTGACGTTGGCGTGGGTGAAGGGCACGTCGCCGTTGCTGGGCATGGTGACGATGCGCTTGTTGGCCTTCTTGCCGAGCAGCTTCTCGAGGATGGCGACCATCCGGGTGACGGGCACGGGGGATGTGTTGCCGAGGTTGTAGACGCGGAGCGGCGCGGGCCCGCTCTTCTTGCCGGACCTGGAGCCGGTGCTCTTGCCGGCGGTGTCGAGCGCGCCGAGGCAGCCCTTGACGACGTCGTCAATGTAGGTGAAGTCGCGGCGCGCGTCGGAGCCGTCGGCGGCGCGGAACAGCGTGATGGGCTCGCCGGCGACGATGCTGCGGGCAAAGAAGAAGTAGGCCATGTCGGGGCGGCCCCAGGGACCGTAGACGGTGAAGAAGCGGAGGCCGGTGATGGAGAGCCCGTAGATGTGGTTGTAGGTGTGCGCGATGGCCTCGCCGGCCTTCTTGGTGGCCGCGTACAGCGACGCCGGGCGGTCGGTGCGGTGGTCCTCGGAGAAGGGCGCGTCGGTGTTGAGCCCGTACACCGAGGAGGAGGAGGCCCAGACGATGGCCGGCTGCGGGTCGGCGTGCTTGGCCGCCACCTCGAAGACGCTGACGAGCCCGGCCACGTTGGACGCCACGTACGTCTGCGGCGCCTCCATCGCGTACCGCACCCCGGCTTGCGCGGCCAGGTGCAGCACGTGCGTGAACGCCGCGACGTCGAAGAGCTTCTCCAGCAGCAGGCCGTCGTTGATGTCGGCGTCGAGCACGACGACGCCACGGCTGGCCAGGAGCGCCTGGCGGGCGCGCTTCAGCGACGGGTCGTAGTAGGAGTTGAAGTTGTCGAGGCCGAGCACGCCGTCGCCGCGGGCCTTGAGCGCGAGCGAGCAGTGCGTGCCCACGAAGCCCGCGGCGCCCGTGACCAGCACGGAGATGCCCCCGTCCCGGCTCGGCCTGGCGCTCCGCCGTACCTCCTTCTCCCACGCGGCGCCGCCGTACGACGCCGACGCCGAGGACGACATGAGCAGGCTGCGGTGCGAGGCGGAGGTGGAGTGCGCTCCGCCGCCTGCTGAGTCGTCGCCGGCGCCGGCGGAGAGGTGGAAGGACCGCGAGAGGAGGGACGGGTAGTGCAGCGTGAAGAGGAAGACGAGCGCGAGCGTGGCGAGCACGGTGGCGCGGAAGAGCAGGTGCGACGACGCGGACACGAGCTTGGCGCTGGTCGCCCGGCGCAGCAGCAGCGCGCCCCCGCTGGCGTACCGCTCCAGCTTCATCCCCTTGCCGGCCGCGTCCACCGCGGTGATCCCCGACAACGGCATTGTGGCTGTGCTCTGATCTTCTTCCTCGTCGCGTTCCGGGCCTCGAGGGGAGCTCTAGAGCTGGACAGGTAGCTAGACAGACAGACAGCTAGGCAGGCTCGAAGCAAGCAGGCCAGCTGAGGAGGGAGTGAGAGAGCAAGCGTGGGGATATAAAGGGGGAGAGTGAAACGAAGGGTAGAGGGTGAGGTGGGCGCACGCGGCGGGTGGTTTTTTGGTTTCGGTTGGAGGCCACTCGGGGGTGGCTCGAGTCGGGTGCGTGCTTGGGATTTTGGGATCCTCACCTCCCTGCCTAATTTGGTTGCTCGGTGCGTGCTGTGATCTGGGCCTTGTTTACTTCCCAGAAAATTTTGCAAAATTTTTCACATTCTCCGTCACATCGAATCTTTAGACGCATGCATGGAGTATTAAATATAGACGAAAATAAAAACTAATTGCACAGTTTGGTCGAAATTGACGAGACGAATCTTTTGAGTCTAGTTAGTCCATGATTGGACAATATTTGTCAAATACAAACGAAAGTGCTACAGTGTCAATTTCCCAAAATTTTTAGAACTAAACAAGGCCCTGGTAAACGAAGAGGAGCTGAAAATGGTACTAGTGTTTTTGGTAGGATCGCATCGGATCGGAGCAACGGTGGTTCCCCTTCCCCAAACCAAGTGGTCGCCGGTCTCTGGCTCGATCGCCTGCTGGAGCTCTGGCCAATCGCCAATAATCGGCCATGGCAGGCCATGCCGCACTGTGGCAGTGAAACGTGCGCGCGGACCTGCTGCTGTGTACGAGTCAATGGCGGGCCGATGGATTCGCCAGAGACTTTACTAGTGTACCTTAGCATTGAGCGTCGCACTGTGAAAATCTGTGTGAATTAGTGTTTGCTATTAATTGGACAGTGGGATGGACAGGTAGACATAGGCCTCCCATAGTAAGAACACGGCCTCATTTGGACCATAGAAACTTCACAACAACGTGCTTTGGCATGCGCCATTTAATTTGCACCCGAATGCATGTGTTTTGATAAAACAGGTGGCAAGTACGTACATAGGTACTACACGTCAGCGATATTAATAATCATCTAATAGATTTATGGTTTTTTCAACACGGAAGAGAAAAAAGATGAGAGAAAAATATCATTGCTTCGTTGATTTTAGAACTATGAAATGGTTATTTCATCATTGCAGAGTTGTTGCCATAGTAATTCACACAACACCCGTATTTATTAGATGCTAGATATAGAGTTACTATGAAACCAAGTCAAAAGATATTCTACAAACTGTCTGTTAAACCGTCATGACATCACCTGCCATTGTATGAAATTGCATAGATTATGGTGATACTACATTTGCCCTAATGTCCAACTGGGTCTTGGAGAGGTCGTTGTCATAAAGCATGTGACGTGCTCTTGGTCGCCGGCACATTTCGCCCTATGGGCGCGCGCATGGGGCCAGCCGCCAGGGCACATTGATAGATGCTTCTTTCTTCCTACGGCCGGTGAATCGTGTAAGAACCTGTGTACTCGTTGTGTCCGCGGAGGCGCGGAGTGACTGGAGAGGTCGACGAAAACAGCCGCGGAGCGCGGAGGGACGATGACGATGTCGATGTGTGTGCGATCCGCCCAGCACGGCGGCGGTGCCTGCGCGGCGCGGTGCGGCGCGCGAGTGCGCGGCGACCAAAAGGCCACGGAACGGAAGTCGGAAGTCAGCCGCCGCGCGCTGGGATTCGTCGGCACTTGCGCGCAGCAAACCGCGGCCGGAACGCCGGGTCGTGCGTGCCCCGCGCGGCCGTATATGGTCGATCTGGCGCGCGGTGCGTTCGCGGTGCGGCCGGGTCGGAGCCGGCCTGCCGCCGCCGGTGCATGCTTCGGCCGGCCGGGTCTCTCCCGTTTGACTGATGACCTCACGACCACCGGCGTACGTACGTACGGGTACGGCGCGTGTTCGGTGTCTCCCGACGGTACCGCGGTGGTGTCGCGGTGCGTGTGCGGCGGCCAATCGATAGTCACGAACACGGAACACGGGAACCGCTGCGAGTTTTGTTCTGCTCGTCGCAGCCCGGCACGATCCGATCCCCCAGGACCGTCCCCTGGCCCAGTGTCCCTTGCCAGCAGCAGAAAGTCAACCAATCCCGGATCACCGATCATCATGCAAGTACAGCGCGGGGGCGTTTCGGCGCCGCTCGGATGCACGCACGCACGCAATAAATTCGGCGCGCGGGCGCGGCTGGGGGGTGCTGCCTCTCGCGTCATCGCATGCAATGCAAGCAAGCGCGAGCGGCGTAGTAGATGTGATGGCACCGCGCCGCGCGAAGCCACACGCGCGAACCAGTGCACCACCGCGTGAGGGCACGCGCAACTTGGCTTGCCTAGCATGGGCTGGTGGTCGATGATGGGCATGGCGCGAGCGCCTCGCTGCCCCCACCTCACCGGAATCACTCACACACGGGCATCGCCGCCATTGTGTTGCCGCATGGCATGGAAGAAAGGAGGAGCTGAGGTGATGACCTCAACGAACCAATCGGAAGTTCCGAGGCAAGGAACAACGGAAGCAATGCAAAGAAATGAAAGAATCGCGCGCCCCGTAGTACTACTCCAACGCCAATGCATCAAAAATTGTTGCTGACGCGCCCTCAGGGAAAACAAAACCGGTATAACGACGCCGACCGATATAGGTGGGCCCTGCCTGTCAGTGAAGGCCAGGTCTCCAGCCGGACCCACGACGCGTATACGTACGTACAGTACAAGATTGACGTACGCCCTGCACTGTCTGTCGCCGTCTCATTTTCCGCAAGGGAACAACAAGGTGCAGCCGGCCTGCGTGCGCATCCCGATCGTTCCGAGCATGGCTCGGTGTCTGTAGTAGTACGGCCCGCGGGGCGGTGTCGGTGGCCGAGAGCGACGCCCAGCCAAAGCCGACGCAGATCAGAGGCATGCAGCATGATGCATGCAGGCGTTGCCATTGGCCAGAGGGCAGGGCAGGGCAGCTCCAGGAACATGACAGCGTGGCCGCACAGGGCCGGCAAGCCTGAGCCGCCTGACAGCAACGCCCTTCTCCTCGCCGCCCGCTTCGATCGGTTGGCTCCCCTATCTTCTGATGGCGCGGGTGGGATCGAGCGCTACCGATTTGCATTTTTGGTCGGCAACGTTGTCGACGCTGGGCCTGTCAATTCGACGCATATACGGTAACTGTATCTGGTACAACATTACTACCACTGTTTACGTCTATGTATACGTATAATGGTAATGGTACCTGATCACTTTGATGTCACGTGGCAATTTATCGTCTTCCTAGGATTTAGCCGGCAGAAGAAATCTACACGGTCAACTTTTATTAATAAACTAAGCTACGATAAAAAAAATAATATTTTGTATAATTTTTTTGAAAAAAATGAATGGTCAAATTTGATGTTAAAAAAATCAAACGTCTTATAATTTAATTTAGGATAGATTGAGTACCTCTGTAGAATGTAATTATGTGTTTGTTTTTTACTAAGTTTACTAAAGATTTTATTAACATTTATGACTTCAGCATGATAATATTGTATTAAATCTAAGTATAAATAAAGTTACAAAAACATGAGGAAAATTATAATTTCAATACAAACCAAAGATATAAATGCATGAGCCTTTGTAAATTATCCACCACTGCAAGAGTCTCTACAAAATACTCTCGTACACATACCTCTCTATCAACCTTTACTATTATTAGAAATGAAGCCAACCAACACAATTATTTGGTTCATGTAGAAGCTCGTTGCACACGATATATGCACCACATATAAATTGTAATTTAAGAAGAAGAAAAAGACACTTAGCTATATGTGACTTCATAAATTTTGGATACAAATTGTTGCACGGTAAAGTAAAGAATTTTATCAAAGTGAGACAATGATATATAGCATGCTTAAATTCTTGTCGTGCAATTTCGTGTCTCTGCGCTCTAGTTCGAGTATAAACTGACATGTTCCTACACCTTTTTTTTGTGTCTTTGTCATGGCCGCCAAATCAAATCAATATAATTTTTAACGAAAAATGAACTAATTTACCTTACCTAATATCTCCATGTGCATGTCATTGTCCTGTGCCAGCATGCCACTTTATAATATGACAAAAGATCAGAAGGGAGCATGCATGGCCGTTTTGCTGCTGGAGCATGAGCCAGCAGGGGACCGTTCAGTAACACTGAAAGTATCCTACTAGCCTTGTGCCCAAAAGCTACAAAGCATCCTCCGACCTGCAGGACCAGAACGATTCCGTTTGTATTGCGTGGGTTTGTCTATCGTTTTCGTTTCGTACTCCATGGTCCGATGGTCGCAGCTTGTCGATCGGTGCAAAAAAGTTAATAATGCATGTGTAAGTATACTTCATCCTACGGCAATACGAAAAGAGAGGCAGGGCTGAATTATCAGTACACACACCTTGTCACATATATAGCATAGTACTTGGATTTGTACAGCATCCATCAGACCATCAATTGACGAACACAATGATGCGCTTTAGTCGTCGCACACATGCATGCATGCACGAATTACTCCCTCACACGATAGAATCAAAATAGCTCATGTTTGATTAGTCTTTATATCTCTAAATAAAATTATTATAAAATAGCTAAGAGCTTAGTAAAAAGTAGTGTACGTATCCATTAGCCCTTTTATTTGGATGAACTAGTGTTATTTTTAACTAGTCACTGTTAGCTCATGGGATCAAATAGACTTGAGCAATATTCAGTTTGCATTGTATGGGGTTTTAAGGCCAGTTTGGTAGAGTTTTACTTTTTGATTCTCTAGTGATTTCAGTTCTGTTTTAACTGTTTGGTAGAATTTCACATAATCCGTTCAAAGAAACTTTAAGAGGAGCTGTACCAAATATGCTTTTAATTTTTCAACCGAAGAAAATGTATTATTTAGGGACCATAGGTTCATGACACAATTCTCTCAACGGCCCTCTTATAGCCAATTTCCATGTGAAACCTTTAGCCGCGAGAATCGATGACAAACCCGCCAAACATCCTTTGACATGGATGACCCTCGCGACCGCCGTGCCACATCCATGACGAGATTGAGGGGATGTTTGGTTGGCGTCCACACTTTGCCACACCGCTGTGGCGGCTCCGCCTAAGTTGCGTTGAGCAAAACGACTGCCTAACCTTTGGCGAGAAAATGAACTGTGAAACGTGTGGCTGCCAACGCTTTGTCATAAACCAAACATATGGCGTGGCGATGTGAGGCTGGGAACCAAACACTCCGGCCTAGACATTAGAACTCCGATTTTTACTTATTGCAGCTTCTTGACCATGGTTCTGTTGTCACACACTCCAAACACAGCCTAGCACGCTTGCTTTCCAGGAAGAAATCGATGTGATGCTATAGCAGATAGTATACATGAGTACTTAAACACAGGTCAAAATTAACAAGCAAGGCAAAACAAGATTACTATTTTATCATGCAAGCGAATAGGCCGTTCTTTTCACTTGAGCTTATCGAATCTGTCAGCTATTTAATAATATTTTTTTATAATAAATGAGTGAAAAGTACTTTTAGCTCAGGCAAGCGAGTGTCAACTAACTAATGCAAGAATACCAGATCTAGTGTTATAAATGCAGCGGTGGTCCAATGCAAGAATACCAGATCCAGTGTCAACTACTAACCAATATGCGATCCGACGACGGATCCTTTTCAAACGCACAATGATTGGGCTATTGCACCCAGAATTTATGCCCTACTGGTACCGTATACTGTATACAAGGGGCTTGTGGCACCATGTATCAGGAGATCCACGAGAAATGCGCGTACGGCACCGGCAATGATATGCCTGCCAATGCCATACATATACGTATCACGGTACATCGGCCTTGGGGCAGACAGCTTCTTCACCGATCACCGCAGTAAGACCTTGTTTGGATGTAGTGACATTCGCATCAATCCATATGTATTGAGCTGGGTTAGAGTGGAATTTGAACTAAATTCCACCTCAATCCACTACAATACATGTGGATTGAGATGAATCCGACAATATCCAAACAAAGCCTAAAGTGTATACACCACACATTCTTCCCTGCTGCTCAATGCGGCCTTGTTTAATTCCTAAAATTTGTTGGTTTTGCATACTCTAACATTTTCGTTTTTATTTATTAATTATTATTCAATTATAGACTAATTAGACTTAAAAGATTTATCTCGCGATTTATAGGTAAATTGTAATTAGTTTTAGTTTTCGACTATATTAATTTAATATTCCATGTATATATCGCAGGATTTGATGTAACAAGAATCTTGATTTTTTTTGATTTTTGGAGTAAACTAAACAAGGCCTACTCCGAGAGAATCCTATTGGATGGGTTTTCACGCGCCGATCAATCATTTTTTGTAAAAAAGCTTTACTCCCACGCGCGGAAACATATAAATTCAGTGTTTCTAAACCTGTTTTTTCTTTCATATAATTAAGTTGCAGACTTCTTAGGCCTTGTTTAGTTGCCAAAAATTTTTGGGAAACACTACTGCTCATAAAATTTGTCTCATAAATTACAGTAAAATGTGCAATTAGTTTTTGTTTTCATATATATTTAATACTTTATGCATATGTCGTAAGATTTAGTGTGACAAAGAGTCTTGAAAAGTTTTTGGTTTTGGGGTGAACTGAACAAGGCCATAGTTGTTACGTGGTGGTGTCTCTGCCTCTCAGGGTAACCTTCAGGGTCGCAGTTGCTACGCGCGCTGGCAGTACTCCTCGGTTACTACGCGCGCTGGCAGCACGGCACTGTTTGCCGGCGTTCCCTTGTCGTTTATCGCAGCGAGACCCAGTCAGCGCAAGTCAAATCAAATCCAGTCGCAGCATCTCTTCCAATCCAATCACTGCCACTGATTCTTGACCTTTCCAAGGGCAGGGACCCTAAGGCCTAGTTTAGATGTGAAATTTTTTTGATAGCATTTTCGTTTATTTGTTTCAAATATTGTCTAATTATAGACTAACTAAGGTCAAAATATTTATCTCGCGATTTACAGTCAAACTGTGTGATTAGTTTTTGTTTTCATCTATATTTAATGTTTCATACATGTGCCGCAAGATTCGATGTGACAGAGAATCTTAAAAACTTTTTGTATTTCGGGGTGAACTAAATCAATATATTCCCCTCCTCTCTTTAATGGTACCCGTTCGGTTTAGGACTTGTTTAGTTCCAAAATATTTTGCAAAATTGACACTCTAGCTCTTTCGTTTGTATTTGACAAATATTGTCCAATCATAGACTAACTAGGCTTAAAAGATTCGTCTCGTCAATTTCGACCAAACTGTGCAATTAGTTTTTATTTTTGTCTATATTTAATACTTCATGCATGTGTCTAAAGATTCGATGTGATGGAGAATCTGAAAAATTTTATAAATTTTTTTGGAACTAAACAAGTCCTTAACTTTTAACCAATGCCGAATACTAAAAACCTGAGCGAGCATACAACGTTGATCGATCAGGTGCCTGCTTGATGCTACTACCCCCCTCAAAAAAAAAGCAAAACTATTGTTGTTGTTATTATTATTATTATTATTATTATTATTATTATTATTATTATTATTATTATTATTATTATTATTATTATTATTATTATTATTATTATTATTATTATTATTATTATTATTATTATTATTATTATTATTATTATTATTATTATTATTATTATTATTATTATTATTATTATTATTATTATCACCGGAAGACGGAGGAGCAGTAGCTAATTTGGCACCAATTAACCAGTGAATGGAGCCAAAGTGAGAATTCGAAATACAAACATTGGCCTTGTTTAGTTCACACCGAAAATCAAAAAATTTTAAAGATTCCCCGTCACATTGAATCTTTCGGCACATGCATAAAGCATTAAATATAGACGAAAATAAAAACTAATTACACAGTTTATCTGTAAATCGCGAGATGAATCTTTTGATCCTAGTTAGTCCATAATTAAACAATATTTACCACAGACAAACGAAAGTGCTATAGTAGTGAAATCCAAAATCTTTTCGCATCTAAACAAGGCCATTATTATTTTGGAATCCAGACCATCTAGTAGCGCAGAGCCGACGTAGTCAGATTGGAGATTGGTTCATCAGTCACAAGTTCACAGCAGCGCGCATGCAACACCACCGTACATCACGCATGCATATCGATCTGACGATTATTGACGAATGAGACGGACGCACAATGATCACGCAGGCAAGTGGACGTGGCGGTCTCGCCCTCGCCCCTTGGATCATTTTTTTTTTCTTTTGGATTTGGATGGACGTCGCCTTTCGTTGTCGCCGATCTAGGCCAGCTTCGCACCACCCGCCGGTCGATGCACAGATCGCAGATTGGACCGCGCTGGATAAGGGGAGCTAGCTGCTGCTTCAGTTTCAGTTTCAGGGCATGTTTAGGTTCGATTTTTTTTTTAGATTTAGATACACACTTTCGTTTGTATTTGATAATTATTGTCTAATTATGAACTAACTAGGCTTAAAAAATTCGTCTACTAAATTATAGATAAACTATACAATTAGTTTTTTGTTTATATTTAATGATTTATGTATCTGCTCAGATTCGATGTGATAGGAAATCTTATAAACTTTTGAAATTTTAAAAACAGTGGAGTGTGGAGCGTGGAGCCATGCATGCATGCAATGCAACAGCCACACGGTGGTTGAGACGTCAAGCTGCAGCAGTGACCAGTGAGCCTGTGAACGCATATGCATCTGTGTGGCGCGATCGTTCCATTCGGTTGCATGCCCGTCTCTTAAAATCTGGTCGCGTTCTCGCGCGATATAATGTACGTGTCAGGTCGTCGCCGTCGGACTGAATTATTTTCGAGCCAGCAGCCAAGGACGACGTACAAACCGACGCCGTCCTTCTATTCTACCTGTCTGGAGGTACAGTGGTACACAGGCTGCGTGCATGTGCACCAATGCAAAGTTCAGTAGTGTGTCACGTACTATACGCACTACTCCTGGATTATTATGCAACTTAACGATGCTCCTGTACTCCCTCTCTGTCCCATTATAAAGTGTTGTTTTTTAACTTTTACCGTGTGTTTGGTTGGGGGTTAGAGCAAGTTGGGTTAGGTTGGATCCGTCCCTATGGCTATTTGGATAGAATCCGAGACGGGTTGAGTTGGCTCTAGAAGGAATATTCACGTGAGATGCGGGTTGGCTCCGTTCGCTGAATTCTGGTGGACGGAGCGAACCCCCGTTTCTCGGGAGCGCCGTGAGTCCGTGATGGACCCGCGCGTCCCCGCGATGCGGCTCGTCATCGTGAACAGCGCCTCCTCGGCACCGGTGGCGGCGCCCGTGATGGCCCTGTCTAGGAGGAAGCTGCCATGCACCCACGGCGGCTAGTGGCGGAGCTCGCCCGTGCGACCGCCTCTGCTCTGCCCGGAACAGAGGTAGAAGATAAGGGTCATCGGCGTAATTTAGTTTCACTTTCCGAACCTTTATGCAAAAGTGCCATGACTCATAGGTTTTACAGATCCGACCTTGTTAATTTCTGAAAAACTCAGGGTCTTTAATAAAAAGTGCCCTCACTAGCATTGTTATCTTGCCATCCAATCCGTTTTTCTAAATTTCTCTAACCAAACAAGAGATGGTTCGATCCGTCTTTAAAATCATAGTTGTAACAAAACAATGGAGGAATTGACTCCGTCCCCGAAATGAGAGTTGGATCCAACCCAACCCACACATCCCGCAACCAAACACACGGTTAAATATCGTGCTTGACCACTCATTTTATCTATTTTTTTACAAATTATAAAGTAAAAAAATAATTATTAAAATATCTCTAATAATAAAATAAGTCACAATAAAATAATTAATATTTATATAAAATTTTTAAATAAAACAAATGGTTAAATAAGATGATATAAAACTTAAAACGTCACTTTCAGTGGGATGGAGAGAGTACTAGGATCTGACACGCGACTGAATATTCCTGACCTGATCCAGGTCCACTTCCCTGCGAATTGGATTTTCATAGGGTAGTTGAATTCTTTTTCCTTTTTTTTTGAGGGAAACTTGAATTCTTGAAACTTGGGGAGCTGAACGTTTGGCGGGCCTAGTAGCGCATTCCGGGCCTCGGAAGCCTCCAGGCGGCCCATAACGCTGGCAGCTGGGCTGGCCTGATCAATCAATCTGCACCGGTGATTCCCCCTCGATCCATTTCTCTTTCCCCTCCACCGATTCGGCCGGCGAGAGTCTCCGCAGGCTCGCCGGGATCGCGAGTCCACGATGGCCGCCAACTTCTGGACGTCGTCGCACTGGTAAGCCTCCCGGCCTCGTCGACCCTTCCTCCCCGTTCGCGCCTTTCGATTTGGTGGCTCCGCGGCTGATTAGAGCGGTGCTGTTGTTGCTGCTGGGATGTGCAGCAAGCAGCTACTGGACCCCGATGATGTGGACCTGGTGCCGGCGGCGGACCGGGAGCGGGGCATCACGCCAGAGGAGTTCCGCCTCATCAAGATCCATATGTCGTTCCGTGAGCTCCTATCCTCCCCTCCCCTTTTCCTGACACCTTGCTCTATCGTTTTCCCCGATGTGAACTAGCTTTAGATTCTAGCCTGCTTCTGTATAGTGTACTAAAAAAGTCATACCAAACTCAGCGTGCGCTGTAAGATGTTAAAACTGCTAGTCTTTTATGACCTTCGGGCTAGGCGTATCAAATGTAGACTGATCTGATGTTCAAACGATTGCAAGTATTCTGCGACTGTGACAAATAACTTGGTGTACATGTAGTCACTAGGTAAATGCCCATGTGTTGCAATGGAAAAAAATATTACCACAATAACATATGTATGAATGCATGTTATATTGCTACCCTAATTTTACTATTTTACCATTGTAGAAGTGACATTTAGTAGTAGTATTGTAAATCAAACAAACGGAACATGTTAAATTTTTTTGATAATCAATTGTACAATGAGATAAATTTGTGCACAGAAACTTTATGCCAGTATTCCTTCCTTGCCCATGGAAATTGTAGTCTCCCATTATATGGCATCAAAATCTTGATCGTCTATTCACCAATCTACTAAAGGAAAGTACTACTACTTAGTTTATCTAGTGTAAATGAAGCTCCAAAGCAACTTTGGCCTCTCTAACCTTCTCCTTGACATGGAGGTTCATCGATACTTGGTTACTTGTGTTACCGGCCACAAATAGACATCCTTAGATATAGGACGTCAACTGAATATTTCTCTTACTAAATTGTACTGTGGAGCCAAAAGGAACAGCTTTTGAAGTCATTTTCCATATCCGAACGATTCATTGCACATGCATAAAAGTTGAGTACCGATAAGTGAAAGGCATGACTAAGTGTGAGACGGCAAGTGATGCAGAACTTGAGGACAGATGAGAGAACAACATGAAGAGTTTCAGGCAGCCAATAGATCATCAATATAAGTAATTGTCAGATTATAGGTGGTGAAGCATTCCAGGAATCTCATAGGTATCTTGTGAAAAATTTAATGAACTATGTAGTGTGTAAATATCAGAGACTCAGGTTAAAGAAAATATTAAAATAGTTGTTTAGAAACCTAGCAACATGAATCCCTATGGTACTCTGCTCTAGCAAAAATACAAGATTGACAAAACAACGATCCTTGACATGCCTTCATTTGATGGTGCCCTTTATTTGATCTCACAATGTTTCACACAATATTGAAGGGACTCAAATGAAGATCCGCGAACCCAATTTGACAAAACATTGTGAGATCCAATGATGTTGCTTTTCACTTGACCTCCCTTGAAGGGTTGCCATATAATGTACAACTTAAAGGAAGAACAATTATATGTAATATAAACCAAACAAAATTGAAACAATATATGGCAACATAATGCTTCTATTCTCAAAATGTTTCTCACTTAAATGTTCTAAAAAAAGAAGAGCGAACTTTTGACAGTGTGCAGGACCATTATGAATTCCCAAGAAAACAAGGATCCAAGCTAATACTCAAGCGAAAAATTTGGCTTCCAGAAATATGTGGCAATGGAACAAGTACCACTGATGGAATGTATTTGTGTTGAATTAGAGCTGAATTCGTTTCAGAAGTCTAGTTGTACTACTGATTGTCACTAATCACTGGTTAAGCCATTTCTGTTTCTAATAATGGCACTACACTCTTTCAAACATAAGTGCATTAACTCATTTTCCCTCTAAGACACTCATTATTGGATTTGATTCAGACAAACAGAGCTTATTCGGACCAACCTTGGAACAAAGTGAGGATTAGGAAACTGTGAATTGAAGAACTACTGCCAGCTCAAAATTATGATGGTGCAGCGAAAGCCAAAAAGTTGTAGTTGTTCTCTAACAAAGTGATGATGCTTTCGTAAAAAATGATAATGCTCTTACTGCAATATTCTGACCTTGCTATCCATGCAGTCCACAATTTTTGTTTATTCAGAAAGAGTCTCTCCAATCTGTGCACACAATCCATATTGGAGAAGCTTGTAACCACATGATGACCTCCATATATGCTATTATGCTATGCAAATTCATCTGACTCGAAAACCAGATAAATCCATAAGGGAGCTCCAAAACCAGAAATCTCATTTAGATTAATGTCTCATGGTGCTGATTAGATGGTTAAAAATAAATGGATACCCTGTTTACCTTTCCCTCTACTCTGCAAGAATCATCCTTTCCCTTTCCATTTATGCCTACAAATATTGATGATAATTTGGCATATTTGTCCCATTATGCTTAGTACAAAGGTGTATTTAATCTGCGATGAGCCAATATTAGCCTCATCATTGCCTCCAGCCTTCTTGGGCAGCAGTGTCTCGTAGTTCATTAACACACTGTCGGCAGCATGGTGATGGCACCCAGAAACTTGGTTAGCTCATCATTGTTGCGCACAACAAGCTGTATGTGTTGCCTTCCAGCTATAGGACCTGCAATTACATGAGCACGACAAGGTTCAGTACATCTTCTGATGGATTCATGAAGGAGGAAACTAAAGATGGGCAAACACATAGGAAGAGAACCTTGCATCTCCTTGGTGACATTGGACTGTGTATCGCGGATGGTAGTGGCCTCCTCCATCTCCTTCAGTCTGCACTTCATCTCGTCGAGCTCCTGCAGCTATATGAACACCAAGGTGGTCGACAACCCGCAAGGACCTAGGGCTAGGTGTAGCATAGACACATATTCAGAGGTGGTACCTTCACCGCGTTGTCCCCGGTGGCGGGCATATCAACATCGATGCCATCCATCTCGCCGTCCTCCCTGTCCATGGTGGATAGTGAGCTCCCTAAACCCTAAACCCTTGCCTCCCCGGTGGCCCCAGGCCTACCCGACCTGCTCTCATCTACTATGGGAGAGCGGTAGTAACCCGCTTAGCATCCTAGGACACGGTGTGCTCTCATCAACGGCGAGAGAGCGGAGGCAGATCGGGCGGGTGAGGACGAGGATGGAGGAGCCAACTATGGGTGAAGAGTGCATCTCGATGCAGGTTGGGCGGCAGCGTGACGGGGTGGGGCCGTGGCGTTGGTGGGGGCGGAGCTGTGGCGTCGGCGGCGGTGGGAGACGGGTGGGATAGGGGTTTTTAATTTTTCTTTTCCTTCTGGTGAGCGGGGAGACAGGTGGGGAAGAGAGCACAGGGCCACATATCGGCGCAAAAAAAAGTCATATGGTGAAAGCATTTGTGATCCGGCTTCACCATAGGAATGGTAGACGGGTCCTGGTGGCTCTTTTTAGGAGTAGAGATAACCATGAGCATTCTGTGCTATGTGCCTTTGTATCATGCAATTTTATGTGACGCTAAGATCAAACGCCTGCCTGCCGTTTCAATTGAGAATGAGAGAAAAATACGATGGTTTGGTCCTTGTTTTTACTCTACTGATTTCAAACAAACAAGTTTGTGTCCTTGTTTAAGTCGTACCTTTTTGGTGATGGGAAATTTTGCAATCCTTGCTTTATTAATTTGGTGCAATCTTATAATTCATAATTAATAATGTCCTTGCTTTTATTAATTTGGTGCAATCTTATAATTCATAACTAATAATGTATCGCTAAATTAGACTCCATGTTTTTGAGGAAAGAAAGCAATTAGTTCATTTCCATACATTTACATCAGTCATAGTATCTCACATTTTCACATAGGGTTGATTGATGTCCATTTTGCATTAGGACAACTTGTGTCTTCTTGGATGCCTTACCAATACAAGCATTTGATGATTTCAGATATCTGGAGGCTGGCACAACAGGTTAAAGTTAGGCAAAGGTTAGGCCTTGTTTGCATAACCTGATTTATTTGCTTCTTTTGTACTGACAAAAGAATCTAGTTTGTTATCTTGATTTCTTACTATACTTTGCACTTGGCATGTTTCCTTCTAAATCTTGTAACTTATATAGATGCTAAAAGAATTAAAGAACACATCATATAGGTTGTTGGTTTATTAACTGAAAATCAGCACATTCAGATGTTTAGTTGGTGTTTGGCGAGTAGGAAATGCGGGGTGTGGATGGGATATGAGGGATCGGTTATATCTAATCTAAACCCATGTTTGCATAGCGGGAAAGGGATGTGCTGCAGAATCATGAATGGGAAATGAGCAGCTCCTATCCACTGATCTAAAACGGCGAGGGATGTGGGTTTTGGGTGGGCCCCTTTTCATCTTGTACAATAGATTCACATTTCTCTTTGCTTGGTTACTGAGCATGCAACTTTGGTTGGATCTATCTTTACTTGTTTGGTCACTTCTTTTCTGTATGCTTCTTGTTTGGGACAATTCTTTGCAGTACCAGGTTGAAGAAAGCTTCAGAGATGTCATGAAGAGAATCTTCAGATTTTCCAACGAAATTTCTTTTGCTATGGTCATACTTAAACTTAGTTAAATTTTCTTTTTGACTTAATGAGGAGCGTCTTTATTATTAAAGATTGTCCCCAATCCAAACGCCCAGTGCAGAACATTGGAAAGGGATGGGATACTATCCTTCTCAAAACCCACCTTTTCATATCCCAGTCCCAGTCCACATCACAAACCCGTGGTGCATCCAACGCCACCTTAGTGTTTGTTCTCCCCCCCCATCATTTTGTTGCTGATGTTCCTACTCCAGGTGCAATAATCAAATGCTGGCAGCTTTAAGAGAAAGATGAGATTCTCAAATAGAATTCTTATGTTACCGTATGCTCATCGACCCATATGAGTGCAACAGTACTTACAGCATTACTGTAAAAAGTAACATTGAGTGCATCTCAACAAATGAAGTTTTCACACAACATGCATGTTATATCCTGTCTTTAGCTTGTCTTCCAAGTCAAGATCTTTGTGAGTTGTGACCTTAAACTGTTGTTATTTCAGAGTTATAGCTACAGCAGTCACTTACTTCAGGCGTGTGTATACAAGGTATGCTTCTCTATGTAAGGAGGTTACACTGCATGTGCATCTGTGTTCGTATGTATTGTAGAATTATCACTTCTAAATTCCACTGGTGGTCTTACTACTTAGAGGAAGGAAACAGTGTTATTACAAGATCTGTAGAATTGTTTTCCTAATTTTTTTTTCAACTGTCCTCTAGTATGGTAGTGCTCACCTCTTAAAACTCTATAACTAGAAATACGAAGACCATGTCTGAAACCTATTTTTTCTCGAACACGCAGGAGAGCTGCGTATCATTGTATTAGTAGAAGAAAAAGGAGTCATACATAGACCCAAACACACTCACACATGCATTCCCTGTCATGTCTGAAACCTAATCTTCTGCCATCATTAGCTGGGCTAAATATCCAGATTTTGTCACTTGATCTATATATTCTCCTGAACAACATTGAATTATCTGTTCTAGTGGGGCTTTGATTTTTTTTTGGATTTGTAGCAAGAACTTTGTTTTCACACGAAATTTGTTTCCAGGAAGAGCATGTCAGACTATGATCCTCGTTTGGTTGCACCTACTTGTTTGTATTTGGCATCTAAGGTGGAGGAGAGCACAGTGCAAGCTCGGCTTCTTGTCTTTTACATAAAAAAGATGTGTGGTATGTCTTATAACCATATGTATTGCCATATTTACATGGAAAAACTGCAGTAGATAACCTTCTCTCTCTCTCTCTCTCTCTCTCTCTCTCTTCAAAGTGCAGGTTCCGATGACAAGTATCGGTTTGAAATTAAGGATATTCTTGAAATGGAAATGAAGCTCCTCGAAGCTCTTGACTATTATTTGGTTGTTTTCCATCCATACCGTCCTCTCTTACAGTAAGAATCTATTCATATCTCTCTAGCTTTCAGTTATTCGTTCTAGTGGAACTCCGAGTTGATAGATGCCCTATCTGCAGGTTATTGCAAGATGCTGGCATAACAGATCTGACACAATTTGCCTGGTAAGCACTGCTTTTATGAACAGCATGATTCAGTGAACAGTTGAGGGGAAAAGGAACTTTTATTCTGCTTAGGACTTTCAGCCCTCTTTGTTTCGAGTTTCAGTGTCTTGTTATTTCTGTGAAAGCTACATGAAGCATTTTATGCTATTGAAGCTGAAGCCTAGGCTCTTGGATGTTTTTGTTGGTCCAAACTTGGGACTTTCGAAACATTGTCAAATGAGTAAACAAGTCAGAGCAAGATAACTACCCTCGTTCCTTGCAGTGTTTATTGACATCCACAGTTTAAGACTAAGTATTTTGCATTTGGTATGGAAGACCCTTGGAAACAAATACTTATATCTCTTTAGAGTTTCCTTTCTCTTCTGAATTTGGCCCTATTTGGCAGGGCTCCGGCTCCTCCTAAAAGTGCGCCGACTCTGGCTCCTCTTGCGGAGCAGCTTCTTTGGTGGAGTGAAGCTGTTTTGGAAAACGTTTGGCAAAAATGGCTCTAGTGGTAGTTTCGTTATAACTTGTGCTAAGTTTGTGAGGAGCCAGGAGAAGCTATGTTTTTTTTGCGGCTCTGGCTCCTCAATAGAAAAACGGCTCTGGCTCCACTGTTCTTCTTCGCCAAAGCCATTTTGGCACCCACCGTTTGGCATGGCTTCATGGTAGGAGCCAGGGCCCTGTCAAATGCTAGTGTGATGAGTTTGTGGCATAACATAAATTGACTTAATTAGAATTGTCAGCATTAGTTTTAGGATGAGTATCTGATTATGGGTGATATTGTATGCTCAGGCTTCAGCTAAGACCTGTTGTTACATCTTCTTTTTGAAGAAAAACGACCCTTTGTGATTTGTAGGGGCCTTGTTAACGATACATACAAGATGGACCTTATCCTCATATACCCTCCCTACATGATTGCACTGGCCTGCATATACATAGCAAGTGTTCTAAAAGATAAGGACACCACAGCATGGTTTGAAGAGCTCCGTGTTGACATGAACATAGTAAGCAGTTCTGTTGTTGATTTCCCAGCTATTTATTCTGTATATTGTTTTCTTCACCCAACTTTGTGACTGGCAAATTTGCAATTCCCAGGTTAAGAATATCTCTATGGAAATATTAGACTTCTATGACACCTACAAGATTGATCCTCAAAGGGGCATTCCTGAGGATAAGATAAGCTCCGTGATGAACAAGTTGCCGGCGAAGGCTTGACTCAGATTTGGCGTCTATTCAAACTTTCTTAGAATGTAAACTAGTAGTAAGCTACATCGCACTTCCAACATGTGTGTGTACTCAGTCTGCACTGTCGCTTGTGACGTGTTGATGAACTACTTGTTGACAACTCCGATGGAATTTGTTATGTATGCTGCTGTTGTGAATTCCAAGTTAGTAGTATCTGCATATTTTAACTATTTTATTACAAAAATGTTGTTCCAGGGTTATCCATTCATGTGAAAGGTGCTACTTTGTGTTATCTGAAGATGTGCATCGCTAGCCCCGGCAATGTGCACGCGGGGAGCCCATAGAAGTAACTAATGCTGTACAAAAAAATTCGAAGCTCGTTACTTCACTTGGCTCGTGGCTAGAGATCGTTAGCTATAACGAGTCAACTCTAGCTAGCTTGTGAGCTGCTCGTAAGCCAAACAAACTACAATATTAAAAAAAATTATTATAATTTATATTAGTTTTGTAATATTTTGTTTTACACTTTATAAATAATTGATATGTTAGCTCATATGAATATTTTATTAGAATTAAAACTATTAGAAATATTATTATTATATTATTACTATTTTTAAGCTTTAACTAAATACAAATATTATATTTTATGTACTTTTTATACCTAGCTCGCGAGCTTAACAAGCCAGCTCGAGTTTTTAACGAGATGAGCCGGGCTAGCTTTCTAACTGGTTAAAATAACTTGTAGAGCCGAGCAATCTTGTTATCCTAACGAGCCAGAATGAGCCAACTCGTTATCCAGCCTTAGAAGTAATAGAGATATGTAGCGTTAGGTTATTTCCATAGTGGATTGATGCTTAGCAGCCTAAGAATAGGAACATGTTTATGTTCTTAGAATATCTATGTGGATTGGTGCCCACATTCCTGTTCTCATATTCCATGTTTCAGAGAATATCTATGTTACGGGACGTTCACGTCCTGGGAATGTTCACATTATAAAATGATACCTCAAGTTCCTCTTCCCAGAAATAGGAACATGACTGCTAAGGATTGGTGTAGGCCATGGAGCGTGGATACAAGCTCAACGCCTCAGCCAAAATCTTTCTAGATGCCTGAGAGGTCAGAAAATAGTACCGAGTACACAGTACCAAGCAAAATCATCCAAAATGCTAAATATTTCAACTCGCTATTATCATTTTAGAATGAAGCAAATCCCAGTTACACTAATCCACTAGGGCAAAAACCTAATACATACAACAACACAATAACATTCTGGAACCATGGATGCACTAAGAGGGGAGTAAAACTGAGGCTGATATCCACTTCCCTAGTCGGGAAGTTTTCATGATGAGCTCCTGGTGATGCAGTTAAATGATACAGACTAGGATGAAACATCTATCCACTGTTCACCCTAAGAACTTCTGATCCTAACTGTATATTGCACAGCCTTATGTTACCAGAAGTTTCTTTGATAAGGCCAATCAACCTGCATCAGATAACAAAGAGGTTAAGCTAATTGCCCCAAAAGTTTACACAAGCCATCAGATATGTAAAGCAGCTCACCTTAACTAGAAGCTTTCGGAAGGTAAATGCGATGAGCACTATTCATTTTCAGCCCCTTCCTGCAAGTAGGGCATTTCTTCTGAATCTTGATGGCCTGCTTGATGCATGTGTCGCAGAAGACATGGCCACAAGTCGTTGTGGAAGGCTCCTCCATCTTATTCCAACATATTGGGCAGGTGAAAAATGTTTCCTTGGGGACCTCCTTGGCAGGCTCTTTGCCGGTTTGTACGGCATTTGACTATCGAATAGAAACTCATAGTTAGAGTTCAATGCCAAGAGCAATGTAAAAGCAATTGGGACAAGCATCAAACACAGGGCAGCCTTTTTGCTGAAATCTTCGAAATGTACTCCAGAATAGTAAAATAGCAAGCCAGTGAGTCAATATCACCTACATTACAGAACATAACATGATGCTAGAAGTTTACAATGACAGCATTTGGATAATCATAGATATTAAATGCTGGCAGCTAGCAAGAACGTGAACATACCCATATCACACCATAATAATATGTAAGCATGTGTTCCAAGACTTGGTTGGCCAAGGAAAATATGAATTTAAAACAAGCCACTGAAAGGACAAAGTTCCATAAATAACATTATCTGTAAGCTAGGATTGAGCATTAACAAGAACCTTATGCACACTAAATAGCTGAAAGTACACAAGTAGGTCATCTATCTAGCTTTGAAGTTGAAAAAGTTACTCCCTTCAATCAAGACTACTATAAAATAAATACCTGCAAGCTGGACCCTGCTCCCGAATCTGAAGAGAGGTGATGTCCTACTGGTACAACCCTCTGGCGTTTGTTCCCTGTGGAGAAGATACAGATGCATCATCACAAAACACATATGACTGAATGCATGGTAACAGATAGGAGTCTTAAATCACAGAGGAAGCTAGGAAATAAGATGTGTGTTGACAAACATTTTTCATGTAGGCAGCATGCAAAGAAGCCAGTCAATTAAGAAATTAGAAAATGAGAAATATGAGTCTAACTTCCAGCACAGCCTAGAGATGTGTCACCACTCAGTAGCTTGTGTCCTAATATGGAGTAATCTGAGATATAGTCATAGGCACATTACAAGCACTAACCCAAATTGTCTGTGTTGTTGACTATATAACTTTTGATGAAGAATTTAACAGTGATTTGATGTTGCATTGATGAACAGATACTATTACAAACTAATTGTACAAGCATAATGATTTGAAGAGAGTAAACTAACCTTCCCTGCTAGATTCAACCTCCAAGTCAACCACTGTTATAGGTTCCCTCCTGGTCCTCCTGTTCCTCCTCTGCAGAAGCAGAATACAATATGCTTTGATGTAAGTGCTAGCTGATGGTGCAGCATATATATTAGCATAGCTATCATTCATAAAAATTCTTATTTAACAGGAATAACTGCAATAGTAAAGAGTCTGAGAAGTCCTGTTAAAAGGCTGATCCTTAAAAATCACCAATTGACCCAATGGCATGACACTAGCAGAACAAACAACACTATTGAAAAGTGTAAGTACTTGTTTAAATTCAAGATAATGAGAGAATTATACTGGCGGGGGCACTCGTGAGGGCGATACTGCCTGAACTTCATCGTCGATGGCCTCCACATCAATGGGTGAGTTTCGTGCGCCAGGAACAGGGGTCGGTGGTCCACGACGGCTCCCCGCCACCCGGGAGCTTGCCTCGATTATCACCAATACTTTATCAGCTGACCCATCTTGCGACTGTCTCCTTGGTGCACGCCTTGTACCACTGACAGTGCTCATGCTCTCTTTGATACCTATACTCACCTCAACTTCACAATGAACCTGAAATTCATGGGTACATGGTTTAGTTCCTTATCTGCTAGTCTACTGCTCTACAGTATTTTTTTTTTACTTCACGATGAGAACAAAACCTACACACAGTTCCCTCAAAAAACAAAACCTAGACAGTCATCCAACCCTAACAGCCTAACCACTAAGTAAGTAAATAACGAAAACTGAAACCGCAGCAATGGTAAAAGCGCAAAAGTGGGGAGTCCTACGCGGGATGATGGGGGAAAAATTGACGAACAAGACTAACCGCTCGAAATCACGGTTCCCAGCAAAGATCTATCGAATCAACAAACATCAGCCGTGGGGAAGCGTCGCTAGAAATGAGAAAATTCGACCTAGGGACCGGGGGAATCGGCGGCGCGGCGGGCGATCGAAATTAATCAGAAACCCCTTCCTCCCCCCGCGGTTGCCGCGCCAAATCAACACCGGTAGCCAACCCAGGCGGCCCGGATCAAATACAGACCGTATGCACCGGGAGGGACGAGAAATCCGCACGCACCTGCCGAATCGGACCCGAGTTCGTTCGAACGAGGAGTTCGTTCGAAGAGGGGGAGGGGGGAAACGGAAAGCGCGACCGAACTTGAGGGGTAAGAAGAAGAAGGGAGTGCACGAGGCTGGTGGGTCCACTCTCCGGTGACTTGTGTGATTGTTAGCGTCCCTGGCAAGTGGGGCAGCCGAGCGTAGCAAAGCAAAGCCCACTTCAGGCGAGTCCACGAGGCGGACCAGCCCAAGCCCAACACCACGAAAACAACCCTAGCCACGACCACGAGCTCGGCTCACTACCAGCGAAGTTGAGAGGCTGGAGCCGGACGAAGGGACGTTCGCGTATCCGACGACGTAGCCGCGGTCCCGCTAGAGGTGAAGGCCGAAGGGTGACCCAAAAAAAAAGTTAGGAAAAAACTTCCAAAAAAACAACTGAAGCGAAAATAGTCATGGTAAAATTTATTTTACTATTGAGAGCATGTGCCCTTACTTTCTTAGATATATTTATGAAAATACATATTACTGTTTGGTGTGTTTGTACGTTTCTCAAAGCGAATTAAAAAAACGCCTTCAAATAATCATGGTGGCGGCCGCGGTCTCTGCGCGTGACAAACGGCGAAGGAGCCGTGCTCCGGAGGGTGGCGCCACCCCCGCGATTGGAAACGATGATGGCGAGGAGCATCACCAGGGGCGTCCCTGAGCCCGTGCGGGCTGTGCGACCAAACTGGGTCTCTAAAATTTATGGGCCTCAAAATTTACTAAGTGTTCTAAGTATATATAATAATTAGTAAAAGCTTGTTACTTCCTTCGTGAGAAAACACATTGAGTCCATGATTGTGAGTTAGAAAAGTCTATGGTTGGTAATTTTTCTTCACATAGTTTGTAACCTTTCGTGAGTTCGTGGTTTCGTCCCTTAGACTTATTCCTCGCTTTTGGTGTTGTTCGTCGCTCAAGAGTCGAGACCTAATAGCAATTATAGACGGCTGGACCCAGATTAGGACGCCAGACGGAGATCATTGCCTGGTATAATCCCTATTTTATTTAGTTAATCTTTTATACATTGTCTTTGTAATATGTTGATATTTAATTTTTTTTTTAGATTTTGACAATAGACACTAGACCTCCACTTATTGTTTTGAACTGGGCCCCATATTTACCCGGGACGCCCCTGCATCACCTCAACCCTTTCCTCGACAATGCGCCGCCCGCCTCCTCAAGGGTCCAGGTGCGTGGCTTCGTTTTGCTTGCACTGCTTTTCCCGTCTGTGTTGGCTCGTCCTGGGATAGTGGGATTGTGACCTCGCTGGGTTCTGCGGATGTGGCTGTGGGGGCACAGGAATATGGCGTCGCGCGCGCGGTGGGTGGAGGAGACCGGCGCTGCGGAGGTGGTGGAGAGCTGGGGCAATATATGGCTGACCACCGGTGTCACTCGGGCCGGCAAGCTGTACTACAACGTTGAGGAGATCGGGTACGTATGCCAACTGTTCGATGAAATGTAACCGTATCCAGCAGACCAGCACAAATGCTGCACTACGTGAAACTCTCAAGCCATTTACAACTAATGTATTATGCATGAATCGCTTGTCGTTGACTTCATTTTTCAAGTACTCGAGTTTGCCAATGAAGGCTTGTTGTCTGACGAAAACATGCAGGTTCTTGGCTGAAAGAGGTGCCTTGATTCTTCTCAGTGATAAGGATGAAACCATAGGAATTGAAGGCATATATGAAAAGCTTGCTGGAGGAAATTATGGGTGCTCCTGGGATACCTTCCAGGCTTATAAACAATTGAAATCGCTTGGATATATCGTTGGAAGATTTGGTGTTCCCTGGACAATGAAGCATGGTAGTACTTGTGACACCATTGCCCCCCAGATGAATATACTTGAGATTGATCAGAGCTTAAATAAAGTTGACGGAGCCTCCAATGACATAACCAAATTGCTCAGGCTCCGTTCGGTTATCTGGGATTGGTTCCTAGCCCAACCCTTTCTTCACAAATTTGTACTATGGAGGAATAGTTCCAGGCCTAGAATCGCCCGTTCCGGAACAACCGAATGGAGCCTCAAGGAAATGCAGATTGATGGGATATCTCCATTTTTTGAAGTTTATCTACCAAATAGCAAGTTCAAAAAGTCATCCGCAGGGTCCCCTAGTTTCCTCTTATGTCTATTAAGGTAATAGTACGCCTTCATCGACTCAGTTAATTTTATGTTCATAGATTCAATGCAGTTCCATTTTTCTGCAATTCATCTTCTGTGGATCTTTCAGTATTAGGGTAATAGGGTCTATCTTCATTTCAGGGTTTTCTTTAATTGTTGAAATATTTATCTGTAAATAAGAATGCATATACAATGTTAGTACAATATCTTCTTTGGAACATGGGAGTGCCCACTGGTACACATGGGCCGAGTTTCATGGAGGCCAAGGGTGGCTGGCATCCATATCTATATAAATGGATTTCTTGTGCTTTTGTATCTATTTTGCAATGGCACCCATCTGCTAGCTATATGAACTCAGTTGAACCTGATTGATTCTCAGTTGATTGGACTCTGTCTTGCCAAGTTGCTGTCAAGTTGTTCAATCATCATTTCTTGCCTGCATATTCTCTTTGTGTTGGTCAATTGCAACTTATCACATTTTCTTTCTATTTTTCACCATTTCCCCCCAAAAGAAATAAATAGATGAAACCGAACAGCGGTCTAAGATTTTCTGCTAAGAGATAAACTGCAAAGAACAATGTCATCTAAGTCAAGGATCACAGCTTATGAATAAACCAGCATCATAGGAATCAAGGATGATCTCATATACTCTATTGATACATGTTTCTATAACAACTTTGACATTTGACATATAATCCCATAAGAAAGACATTGATGTATTGTGTTTCCAATCTAATGCAGTGGTGAACCACCCTCAAGGGTTGAATTGGAAGCGGTGGAAAATAATTTCAGAGACACCCCTCTGAAATGTTGTCATGTGGATAATGGACGGGTCAGCTTTCTCTCCTTTGATGAAGTTACACTCCCAAGCTTGCCCTGATGGGTAGCAGCAGAACATGTAAAGTACATAGCATGATAGCAATAACCAGATCTTCATTCATCAGTTGGCCACAACAATTATTTTTCTTGTCTGAAGCATGGTTAATTGATCTGAAGCCTGATAGTACGTGAAATGTTCCATCTTGAGCTGAACGGGTCTTGTTGAATCTTGACCCACTAATTTATATATATACCCTATACGGGGATATGTATCACGTATGCATGCCCAAGATCTCTTGTTGAGGTCGTCACTGGAACTGCCAGAATTCTTTGCAGAGATCAGTCACACAAGTGATTGCTTTTATACTTGCTGATTAGCACTTGCACAAATTGCAGAGACATAATATTTTGAAACCATAGTCCCAAATTGACATGAGAAATATTTAAATAAACTACATAAGCAAGCGCAAATTCACACAATGAATGAATGAATAATTAAATCTGTAAGGAAGAAATCTGCTGATGCAAACAAAACTCAGTTGTATAAAAGTGTGCTGCTGAACATTGGCGTGACTGAATACTACAAAACAATCTTGCAGCTCACAATTTAAATCTCTGATACTGCACACAACTTCTGGACTTCTGATAGTGCACACAGCTTCAGAACCGTGTCTTGAGATGCATTAGCACAAGCGCACTTTCCTACCTATTGCTCGTCCCCTTAACAAGCGAACATATTAAAGTATGGAATTATCTCTAGTATCACAATCCAGCAATTTGTTGTACAGTCTAGATTGTATGTTGGAAGGAGAAATCATGTCTAGTCTCTGCTTCTTGTTCACCTCTGATGATTTTGTTTCTGAGTCTGCACCTGTGACTTTTGGATTTCCAACTGCGACAAATGCTACTCTCTTCCTAGTCTCGGGCTTCAGGTGCTCGTGAGTACTAAGGGTGTCAGGAACTGAACAAGCACCACTTTCATTTTCTAGTTTCCTCCCACTCTGAGTATCTCCAGCATCATTGCAATGGATCATTTTATCTGATTGCTCTGCTAGAGCAGCGTCTGGCTGGCTGGCTGGCGAGTTCGTTCCTTCTAGACTTTTCATATCTGTAGTTGGTCACAAAACAGGGCAATAGAATTAAAAAGAATGCTTTTGAAGTTAAAGGCCATAGACCCATAAAAATAGAACTGGTCATGGTCTACATAATAATAAAAAAATGTTGCTGAAAACCTTTTGTTTTGTTCCATAAAGCAACAGCCTACTTTCAAATTAACCAACTTATAAGTTATAATTATATAAATAACTAATCAAATGTTGCTCCATAATATAGCTGTAATATGCAAAACCTGGTGCAATTCAGTCAGAACCATGTTAGCTTATCATTCAAGCAGGCTATGTGAGGTTAGTATCAGAACACACGTCTGCCATATCACCATAAATCATGCCACCATGTGTGAACTGTAGCTGTTTAATATAAGCTCTAATGTGACATACTTCCAAAGATTGATGAACTAGCCTCAAAAGCCAGACTCACACCTTGGTAGTTGGCAGCTAGCTTGGGAACAATGGGAATTTATAGTAAAATAATTCGAAGTATCTTAATATTTAATTTGAGCTATGTTCTTAGCAATGCAATAACACTACTAAGGTGCTTTATTTTCAATCAAAATCAGCAACAAAGCACCAAGCATTGCCATGATTCATGAGCATGTCATCGAATTATGACAAAAGCAACAAAGAATTCAAGATCAATGGATCATCATGCATTTATCGTGAAGAATAGAAGATAAAGCATTTCAACCTTCACTAATCAGTGCAAGTGTTTCATACTGGATTGGAGATTCAGGACCGCAGCACTTCTGATCCTCAACTTGGGTTTCCTGACAGATATCTTTAACCTTTTCATGCAAAATGAATTTATCTTTTACCCATACACACTCCAGAACTGTACATGCATCATTCATAGAGGGGTAGTACTCTCTGAAAGCCTGTGGGAATAAGAGAGAAAAAAGAGGCAAATTTATTTAGCGAAATCATTACATTTACTGGCAAGATCAGTTTGTGTGAAAAGTGAAAACATGGTCTCAGGCAATACGTCTTCTCCATGATATACAAAATGACATCATAGCTACTGTGGAAGTAAAATATACCTGCACTCCACTGATGCTAATCTTAACAGCCTGCTTCCTATCAGTAAGATCGGTGACCTTATTGTATACTGACACAACATCAAGTAACATCTGTGAAACAAATACCATAGCGTCAGCATCTACAGCAAAAGCTATGTAGGGAAAACAGAAAGAATAACAATATTAGCTAGCATGTGATTCCAAGGTGACTTTCCTAAATCCTAATGTGTTAGGAGAGCGCATGTCAGCAATTTCAAACCGAATCTTCTTGTTACAATATTAGCCATGCTTATAGATTAAATCCCTGACCTGTTGGATCAGGACCCTTACTCGTGCAAGCAAAGAGAACACAGCCGTGCAAAGATCAACGAAGAATGATCTAGCAAGTAAAAAAGTTATCTGACTGTAATTTAGGTCAAGGAACTTTGGACATCTTTCAAATTGCAAGAGAAATTTACATTTGTTTTCTAATGATGATGATTGATGATGCACGTGCAAGACATTTATAGTTTAACGTAAGCCAAGTGCACGTGCACTAGTCCTATTTGTGACCTATAAGAAATTAAACAGAAACATGATATAACAAGCAAAAGAAAAAGGATACATTGCTGCCTTCATAACAGGTTCAGACATCTGCAAAGGACCGAGAAAATTTTGACTGAGATTTTATACGGGCAAAGTATGAAATCTCACTTTGAGCTAAGCATAAGTCAAGATTCCAATAGAATCAAAGATCAACAGACACAAAACGCACCTGGGATAACAAGCGGGCAACACCCAAAAGCCTCTCATGATGGCTGTGGTTTGCACCAGGTTTCTTCTTAGTCTGCCTATATCAGAATTCAGAAAAAATCAAAAAAGTTTTAGTTGAATATCCAAACAAGCCCAGTAATCAGACAATGGCAAGTGAAATATGTAAGAAGCGTAAATACAGTAACAGACTGACTTGGTGGGGACGAGGATCGTGTTGGCCGGCTTGCGGCATGCGAGAACTGGGAACACGGCGTTGAGGACCTCCGCGAGGCCGGCGCCGAGCAGAAGCTTCAGGTCCCTCCTCACCTGCGCGCATAGAAACTCGCCACTCGCTCAGCGGGATGGGAGGTTTCATCAGGAGGAGGTGTAGAGGAGCCGCGGCCAGGCCTCACCTTGAGGAGGTACTGGAAGTAGGCGGCGCCGCGGTGCTGGTTCCGGTGCTTGTACACAAGGCGCTCCAGCACCCCCGCCTCCACCTGCAGGTGACGCAGCGCAGCCCGCAGCCGCTTCTCCTCGTCGCCCTCCCCAGAAGCAGCAGTGCCCGCCTCCGACCCCTGCGACATGGCCGACGGCGTGTGGGAGCGCGGTGGCGGCGGATATCCCTCTCCCTCCGGTGCTGTTCCTGTCCCCATGGCCGAACCGGGCCTCGTTCGTAGCGCGGCGCGGAAGTGTTTTGGGCCAAGATGGGCTGTGATGTTCCAGGTAGAGTTGAACAGAACTTTTAGGACTCGGGATGTGCCAAATCATATATACTCGTATCCAAGCTGTAGCTGTATCCGATGTGTGGGAGTGGGAGACCGAGACGTCACACAGAGCCTGTTCGCTTGGGAAAAAAACTGTGATAGAAAGTATTATTTATTGATTTATTATAAAAAAAAAACACCGCTATAGAACCCCCCTCCTTGAGTGTTCGCGCATCACTACATCAGGATGCAAGTTACCAACTCGCACAATATTACATGGTCATGGTTGTATCCTACTCGCCATTCTGCCTAAAGATTGGAGTAACGTACGATAACCATAAGTCGCATGTTTGGAACTTTAAAAGCTGATGTCCAAAGATTTTACACTTGCAGCAGCAGTTTACTCAGGGTTGGCACTTGTGCTTTCTTCGGCAGCGAGGTACGCGCAAGCAGAAATCCGAAAGCCGTCTTTCGTTTTCCCTGCAGAAAACAGATCTCTTCGAATTTACAATTACCACCGACCAATCTTTGGTACCAACTGCCAAGTGGAGCTCCAAGATGTGCACACAGTGTCATCCAAAAGGAAGGGTCACAGTACCTAGGGAAAAGCCAAGAGGAACACTTCCAATTCTCCCTGCATATAGACTGTCTAGCTAGGCGCCATCTTTCTGAAATGCGTTTGGACCGTAGTCCAAAAATACACGGATAGAGAAACATTTCCGGTTCTCCCTTCCATTAGAATGATGGTATCTTTGATGAAATATTCCAAGCCTGTACTTGTCATGACTCATGAGTCGTGAGCATTGTCCTAAATGGAAGAGCTTTCCTTAGTATCGCACACGGCACATCGGCAGTTACCAGTCTTCTGTGTGTAACTGCGTGGTGACAACAACTACAAAGCCGGGACCATCATCCACATCCAGAGCTCCTCGTCGTGCCGGGCACGTACGGGGCATCGCAATCTGTTTTGGTGAAGTACGACAACGTAGTTTCGAACTCGTTTAGTGCACTCATCAGAAAAGGATTTGCACTGGCTCAGGCCTCAGCTGAGTGTAAACACTAGTGTAAGGCCATGTTTGGATTGGATCCAAGGAGAGAGTTATTAGCAGCTAAACACCCTCCCAGCTAATAGATAATAACTAGTCAACTATTAGCCAGTTAATATTAGCTATATGCTATTAGCTAGCTAACTACTATCAGCTATTGGATCCAAACAAGATCTTAGCTACTAATAACTCTCTCATTGAATTTAACTAATAGTTTAGCTAATTGTTAGTTGAATATCTAACTAATAACTATTTCACTAGTTGGACACTTGGACCAAACTAGCTAATAGCAATTAATATCAGCTATGAACCATTTGCTAGCTAACTATTAGCAGATAATGGATCCAAACAGGGCCTAATATTTTTTTTAGACCACGCGAAGGCGTGTTTTTTATTAAGTAAAAAGAGTGTTACAATCCGGTAATAAACAGGTTACCAAGTTAGAAGCAGCAACAACAACACCACGAGCAGCTTAGGAACCTAAACGAGAAACGAAAACAGAATGAACCAACAGGTACAAGCCGAAGAGCTGCTCAAACCCGAGCAAGCAGAGGACCAAGGTGCCTGTTCCCAGCTGTTAGCCAGCAGGCCGCCTCACTGAAGATGGACGCAGCCAGGTCCAGCGCTGTTGCAGTTCTTCGATCAAAGGTGCGGGCGTTGCGCTCTTTCCAGAGCGTCCAACCGACTAAGAAGAAGAACGAGTCGAAGCCACGTCTAAGCAGCTTTGGGACCAGCTTCCTGCTCCTGAGCCACCACTGCATTACGTTCTCTTGATCCACGACGATGACCTCCTACAGCTGCAGCTGCAGCCTTAACAAACAAAAATGCCACACCTGCCGGCGAAACACACAGCCCAGCAGAATATGATCCATCGTTTCTGGCTCCTGATCGCAGCAAACACAGACGTTGGAGAAACAGGGTCTAATATTACCAAACAATCCAAGTATATATATACTATCTTGGCCTTGTTTAGTTCGCATTTTTTTTGTTTTTGGCTACTGTAGCATTTCGTTTTTATTTGACAAACATTGTCCAATTACGAAGTAACTAGACTTAAAAGATTCATCTCACAAATTACAGATAAACTGTGCAGTTAGTTTTTATTTTCGTCTATATTTAATGCTCCATGCATGCGACTAAAGATTCAATGTGATGGAGAATCTTGAATTTTTTTGCGAACAACAAGGCCTAAGTGCATTCGGATTCTTGGAATGGTAAAACCACGGGTGGAAGAGACATGGTGGGGGTGGCAGCGTGGATAGGATCGAACTGTATCTGCAGAGGACGTCGCTTTCTTTCGTGCAGACGGAGGCGATCTCCATCTGAACGCACAGTGAGTGATGAACCATGGGGCCTCCGGTCTGGAGCCCATGCAGATGGACAATGCAGCTCAACCACCGATCTAGCTATAGGCGCATAATGTGATTTCCTGGCCCTAATCGTGTGCATGTGTGCTATATACATATATATACACTGCCACTGTCAGTGTATTCTTCAGAAGAACATATTATTATATTGCCATTTGACGCAATCAGAGTAAGCCCAGTTTAGGTCATGTCACGACTCATGAAGAGAGACTCGACAGATGTGGATCGGAGCCATTGTAATCTGATACCCATGGGAATGGGATCCCAACTGCAGCAGAATCGTTCTGCATGCAGGCGGCAGGCCCTTAAACAATGACACTTCCAATCCCGCGTACTACAGTACAATTATGAATTATTCTCTCCCCGCCAATAATACGGCACAAATGGGCACACCGCAACGGCCGGCGCTACAGTCCACGGACCGGCCGTGTAATCTTGCGAGCTAGTGAGCTACACGGCAATTCCTCCCAGCGATGCGAGCTTGTCCGCCTCTGGCCTCTACCGCTGTGGCTCGTCGCTGCTGCAGCAGAGCAGGCCGTCGCAATCATGCGCGCTGTCGCCGTTCCCAAAGACAAAACGGTGCCGGGATAAACCTGTCTGTCCGGCCGGGGTACGCCGCCGCGTCGATCGGGGCCGGCCTGAGAGCACAACTCCATCTCGCCGACGGCCGATCCCGCGCTCGCCATGTGTCCCTCCGCTCGACGGCGCGGGATGATTGCAGCCATGGTCTTGAGTTTGATCGGGCGCGGCGCGGCGGCGAGGAGTGGATGGCATCATGGTAAAGCCGTAAAGGTGACTTTACCGCAGCAAGATCTAAATCGAAGCTCTACACGGACGCCGATCTGCGCGTCGTGCCGCGTACAATAATAATATATAGCCGAAGATGGCGCCGCCCGCCGTGGCAGCGCCTGAATGGCCCGATCCTTCCTAGAATCCCTAGTACAAGGTCTAAACTCGGCAAGGCAACATGATCCGCACTGTTCGTCTCTGTGAGCTGGGGGCTCGCTCGCACGGCCCAACACTACGGCGACTTGCATTGACAAAGCCGTTCAGGTTACGCCGAGTCAAAATCGGCCTAACGTTAACTAACGTGTTCAGGTGGGCAGGGCAGGGCAGGCAGATCAGACGGCCTGCAATTCAGCAGTTCGACTCGTCGTCGCTTCTTTACCTTTCTCTGCTCGTGACATCACCAGACTGCAGTTTGAAGTTGGACGTACCGATGCGTTGAACGGAGGGAACGCGGTGGTGTGGAGAGCTTGGATTCGACGGGTCATTCCATTCCATGCACTGGCTGGATGGCTGGCGGAGCACGAGACTTCAGATGACACGCGTGTACCATCACGCAATCTCCGGGCAGTGACGCCAGGATATTCTGCTGGGTTGGACATGTTTCGTTTGGACCAAGAGATCTTTACTGCGATAGCACGGCGTCCTGGGGATTGCAGGATTCAATTCGATCCATCCATGGACAGTGAATCTTGAATGCTCACCTGTGCTGTGCATCCATCACGGCATGGATGAGGATGATGAGGGTACTAGTAGTACATATGTCGTGTTTGGTTGGAGTCCAACAAGAAATGGAGCAAGAAGAGAAACGAAAAACAGAGATCTTATCTACACCGAATGCTTTCTCTAATCGATCATCGTCGATCCGTCACCGATCAACGCCAAAACCCAAAACGATGGAAAAGATTGGTTCGTGCACAAAGAACCACGAAGCACCGTCACCGGCGGCAGAACCGCAGAATGCGATGCTCAGTAGGCGAGGGGGGTGTGTCAGAAGAGGTTGAGGACCTCGCGGATGGTGGCGTTGCAGAGCGGGCAGCGGCCGCGGCCGGCGCGGAGCTCGCGCGCGCAGGCGCGGCAGAAGGTGTGGCCGCAGGGGATGAAGGCCGCGCCCTTGCCCCGCGCGACGCACACGCAGCACCGCCCGCCCACGCCGCCGCCCTTCCCCTTCTCCTCCTCCTCCGGCAGCGGCGCCGCTTCCTCCGCACCGCCCGCGCGCTTCCACGTCCACTGCTGCTGCTCCGTCCGCTCCAGCAGCGCCATCAGGGACACTCTCTGGCTCTGCCTCCGCGCGGCGGACGCCGGAGCCGCGGTGGCCGTGCCGCCCACGCCTGCTGACGCCGGCGCGGGGCGAACGACGCGGCGGCCCGAGGCGGCGGCGGGAGGGCGGCGGCCCTCGTCCGCGTCGCGGATGACGTCCAGCAGCGTGCGGCGCCTCGCCGCCGCGGCGGGGCGGCCTTCTCCTCCTTCGCCGCCGCTGCCGACGTCGTCGTCCCGGAGCTTGAGGAGGTCGCGGAGGTTGGACGACGCGGCGAGCTGCTCGGCCAGCGTGACGCCGCGCCGCGGCGTCGGCGGCCGCGGCCGCGGCCGTGACCCCGGCGGCACCCGCACGTCCATCCCCTCGCGCTCGCGCTCGCGGCCACCCAACTCGGGACTGGACTGGACTGGAGGGGAGCCCCGCTGACGCCGCCTGTTGGCGCTGCCACTCCGCTAACCCAGTTTATACCGCGTGCCTCAGACCCCTGCCCGCTCGGGCGCCTCTTTTGTTTTCAAGGAACCAACCGGTTTCCTCTTGTTTTGGGAGGCGAGGCGCGTCGCGTCGTGCGCGCCTGCGCCTGCGCGGACGCGGACGCGGGAGCAGGCCGCGCGATTACGGGCGCCACTTGGCGGACGGTCGCGTCGCGTTTAGCCGCGCGGAGGGCCGCGAAGGCTGACGGTTTCGCCCTGCCCCGCTCCCGTTTTCCACCGTGAGGCGCGGACTTTCTTTTTAGGCCTCGTTTAGTTCCGAAAAATTTTAGAAAATAGACATTATAGCATTTTCGTTTATATTTGATAAATATTGTTCAATTATGGACTAACTAGGCTCAAAAGATTCGTTTCGTCAATTTCGACCAAACTGTGCAATTAGTTTTTATTTTTGTTTATATTTAATACTTCATGCATGCGTCTAAAGATTCGATGTGACGAGAAATGTGAAAAATTTTGTAAAATTTTTTCTGGGAAGTAAATAAGGCCTTACGGGGCCGGGACTCGGGAGCAGCCGGCAGCCGGAGGCGACTGACCTACCGGTGGACCGACTAGCGCCTGCGGTCGTGCGCCGCCGTTGCCTCGTGTGATGGGACTCTGGACGGACGGATAGTACTAGCAGTAGGTCATATTGGTGGATCGTGGATGGGCAGGGTTTCTCTACTTTTGTGGGCGTTTGGCACGGGTTGGTGCGTCGACCGGGGCCGGTGAACGTTCAGGTCCAGGATTTTTTTTTTTTTACCTCCAATCCAATCCAAAAAGGTCCACGCTCCAGCACGGGATGGGAACCTGCCATGGACTCGTGCGGAGGTGTGTGTGTGTGTCAGACGGCACGGCGAGATGTCATCGGTCATCGCCTGCGTTCGGGCTCTTCCCTTCGCAGTTGCGCGCCAGCTTCTGCCGTAGCTTTGACGGATCAACGCTGGCTGCAGCAGGGAAGCGTGATTCAGTTATACAGTGACCGATACACGTTCCAGTTATACAGTGACCCGATACGTTCAAGCACACCAGCAGTAACCCCGCTGCGCATTACGCTGTCAAAGCGGCACTCCGCTTTGCTTCTTGCAGCTGCAAGCCAACAATCAAGCTGGACACCGTAGTCGTGCAGTCCGTTGCAATCCAACGTATCGAAACTAGAGTTTTTGCACAGTTGCCATGCTGAAATGAAAGCCTGAAACCAAAATTTCAAGCGGGAAATCCATAACAAAAGAATCTGAATATTTATATATATTAAAAAAATCTCGGGTGATGAGTTGTGAAAACAGCTGTGATAGTTGCAACTACAGGATGGATCCTAAACCTGTTACAGTGCCCCCATCACTCAAAATCTAGGGGCATGCACATACCAAAGAAAAATTTCAAGTTGACCATGAACCATTCAACAGAGCCCTGCCAATTTTGACCAATCTCCAGACCACCAGCTATGTTCTTCAAGACCAAAAAGAAGAATAAAGGAGAAAGTAACGGCTGTAGGGGAGTATGAACAGTTCTGTCCAAGTCCAATTGTGAAAATCTCTTCGACCAAGCAAATGAATGGTAATGAAGCCACCTAGGGCCATGGAGCGACTCAATCGAAGGAACAAATGGACTTGGTATGCAAACTCATTGGGCCGTGCCCACAAAAAGAAGTTGTCTTCACCTCCCAAGTTTACCCCCAGTGATCTTGCACTGATAACTGACTAACTGATGAGTAGGCTGACAGATTTTATCTTAGTCGCCCACCCTCTCATAAAAGAGAATGTAAGCCTCACAGTTCAGCACTTCTTCCAGAGAGGCTTCTCTGACTTGTCCATCGCTTGCATAAAACCAAGACTTTGAGCCACTGCTCTGCTGCTGCCGACCTCCAATCTTGCAAGCTCTCACATACGCAATATAATGACCTCCCGTCATGGTTCCCAAGTGCTCGACAACACCAACAAGACGATAGGTGCTGGTGGTGTTCTCGTTACATCTGCAGGTAACAGAAAACAGTGATGAACAGACCAATCCCAAGGCTTCAAAGAGCTGTTCCTACTGATAAATCAGAAGCATGTCACACTTCTATCATATAGAATCGGAAGATTATGGAAGAAGCAATGATCACCAAGACCTCATCAGAGGTTATGGATATTAAAACCCAAGATACCTTGGCTTTTCCAAATACATAATTCTTTCCTATGCACTTAGATATACACTATGTCTAGGTACATAATAGAATCAATGTTAAAAAAGCCAAAGCGTCTTATAATTTGGAACGGAGGGAGTAAATATTATAAGGCTTAGCTACTAAACTATGAAGAATATATCCCTCATCAAGAATAAATGTAGTAAAGTTGGGTAGTAAGGAGCAGAAGGTTCAAAAAAATTTTAATGTGTTAGATTGATTAGGACACCAATAGAAGATATTCACCATTATATGCCCTCAAACATGAATATATAGCTTCAGCACAAAAGTTCCTAGTCAATTTGAACTGTAGGCAGTAAGCATGTAGTTCTGTTGCAAACTACGCTAAGTCAAAAGAACATGAATGTGGGCATATTTGTATGGTCAACAAAGATCAGAAGCTGGAACATGAGATTTTATTTTCTTTGATGGATAATAAGCTTTGAAGCCTGAAAGAAGCAGCCCCTTTGTGTTATTAACATGGTTCTGCAAATAAATAAGATAAAGTACTTAAATCTAAATTACTGACACTGAGTTGCTGCAATAGAGAAACCCTAATATAAAAGATTGCCGCTCAACTCCTCAGGTTCATCCCTTCACATTTGAGCATTCAAAGTCTTGGAAAGGGATCATGGATTGTCATTAGCCAGATTAGTATCTTGGAATGTGATTATATGTTCTTAACATTTGAGCATGGTTATTAAGGCGGTAAGGTGAGGCGTGGCGACCCACCCCCTTCCAGACGCCTAGGCGAATAAAAGTGGAAGCAGGCAGTCCTCGACAGGGCATAGACACATAACGGCATAGGTCTGGAGGGCAAGGAGCAGAAGCATGAGCTGTGAATCTGCAGAGCAGAAGGGGCAGGAGCATTCCAGGTGCTACAGCTGCCATCTTCTCTTCTCCTATCTCCTCTCCCTCTGCTCTCTCAATTGGCGAGCTGCAGGGTGGGGCGTGTTCCAGCAGAAGGTATAGGCACGTGATTTCCCCTGCGCGCGCAACTCCCTCTAATTTCCTCCCCACACACTTCGGTCCACGCGCTTTTCCCTGTGCCTGCAGCCACCTTGTCACTCTTGGGGCGTCAGTCCCATGCCATGGCGATGCTATATGCAGGGAGGTCACAGCAGGCATGACGCCTCGATTGGAAAAGCGCCCAGACGACGCTTAATAACCATGCATTTGAGCAGGGTAACCCAAACTGAACCCTTTTTTGCACCATGTTTTCAGTAGAGAAAATATCTCAAACCTGAACCTAATTGGTTAGCTAGCTTGATACTTATATGGCAGAATTATTATGGACATGGATATATTTGTAATAACGAATAAGTGCCTTGAAAAAAAAGTAGTGACAGATTAATAGGTGTTATATATTTTGTTGATTCGCATGCTGAAAAGGTCAGCTTACCTGTTTATTTGGGTAATAATCACTTAATCAGTTCAATCAATTCCATTGATTTCAACTTCACTATACATGGCTTTCTCAGGTGTTTAACAATTATAGTTGGTTACTGCTATCTTGTGCTTAACTAATGAAAAGAAAATGTTTTCTGCTGTATCCATACTATGCCAGCTCATTATGTGGAAAAGCATCTCCTATGTCAGTTGAGTTTATTAATGAATCTAAAGCTATCTAGAGGAAGAACACCCCGGATTACTCCAGGGGTCATTGGAACTTTCCCTTTAATTTGTTCATGTCACTATGGATGGATTTTCACAAGTACATTTACTCTTCTGTTTCAGCAAGCTTATAGCCTAAAGCAGATCACACATATCAAGCTAAATCTTATGCTAGTATAATATTCCTGTATTGTTTGTGATTTCACGTTACTGCCCAATGTCTCAGAAAATCATTGCAAGGACAGCAGATGGTAGAGAACCTTTGGAAAGAACCTTGCATTCAGCATGTCGAGTTCATTATAGCTATTACTTTGACCTTACAGCACAACTTGCATAACTTGTTGACATAAAGTTTCCTTATGGCATGAATTTAGTTATAACATGTGTTCGAGCAAAAAAAAAGTTATAACATAAGCATGTTAGACATGAATTCAGCATGATGGTCACTGTTTACTTGTGTATTTCCATTATTGTTGAGAAAAAGATGAGAGCTGCAATATGTGTACAATATAATCGTATATGGTTTACTATCATTTTGTATGATAATGTCACCGTAGTGTTGAATTGCAGCAAAGCAGAAAACAGTTGACTCATTAAGGAAAAAATAGATGCTTTCAGAAGTAGAGGTACCTTGGGTCCATGAATGGTTGTATATCAAGCATCTCCTTAAAGCGCACATGTCCTTTCAGTTTTTTATATCGACCATGAGAATCTTGGCTGAATCTGTTCAAGTTAATCGTCAATACAGGTGGAGCCTTGCTTATAAGAATTCTTCTCAATGCAGCTCTGAAAACCTTTGTCTCATCATCTTTCTGCTTATTTTGGTTATCTTGCTCTAACTGTGCCTTACCAACCATCTTCATTCGCTTCCTCCTGCCCTGATTCTTTGTGATGGCATCTTCATTATCTTTTGCACCAAGCAAGGTTTTTTGTGCATCTGATGGAAGGCTACTCGACACAACTTCTTCAGTATCACCAACAGGTGGAGCTTCAACATTGTTAGTTGCATTGCAAGACTCGGATTCACCACCACAACTCAGTGGTGCACTTGCTGCTTTAGCGGTTATATCCACATTATGACCATCATTATATTGGATAGGTGAATCATGTTGGTTATTCAAAGATGAGGACTCAAGTTCTAATCTTTTCAAATCCATACACTGTTCCTTGTGGCTGGTCTCATTGCTTGACTGTTCAGTCTCATTCATAGTGAAGAGTGCACCAGATCTCTGCATAGAAGTATTTTCTGTGTCTGGAAAATTACAATCACAGTTTTGTTGAGGGTCAGCCAAAGAAGTATTAACACACCTAGCTTCCTTGCAATGCATATCAGAATGTACATTGTCAGAGCAATCAACAGTTGCCATAATCTGATCAATGTCCTTTTTGCAACCATCAGTTCCCATAACCTGATCAATGCCCTCCTGTTTGCTGCAGCTCACGATCAACTTCTTACCATCTTTTCTTCCATCACCACCTGCCATCATCTCCTCACCATCCTTTATTTCATTAGCTCCGTCAGTCATCTCCATGACATTTTTTCTTTCATCAACTTTTATGCGTGCAGCATTAGTGCAGTGCTCACACAGCCATGGTTCAGACAGCAGCTCTGGTTCAGTATACAAAGCCAAGCAGCCCTCAACTGATACAGGAGCATTACTATCATCTACCTCATCATCAGCACTGTTACTACTCCAAGCCATTACATCAATATCTTCTACTTTGCTAGCTTCTTTCTTGACTTCAGAAGTAACTTCCGGTTCATTGAACATATCACCAAGACCAATATAGTCATCTTGCTCCACATCTCCACAATATCCAGGTTGTGTATTATTTTCCGTTACTGGAGAAACAACAACTAGAGGAGGAACTTCACATTCTGAATTATATGAATTTTCAATGGTTTCATCCCTTTCCTTGGCAGTGGTACCAAGTTCTTTGTAAGGAAGTAAGATAACAGTCTGTAAGGAGGCATCATCATCAACAGTGTTCTCGCCTGAGTGCTCAGAACCCAAGATCTGCTCTTTGGGTAGAGCATCATCCTGAGGGTGCAAGGGACCATCTGTTGCATCCCTGCATTCCCAAATTTGTCCTGTTCCAGTAGAATCTGCAGAATCAAGAATCTCGGATTTTGTTTCATCCACATCGGCGACATAATCCAACCAGCAGATGCTATTCTCCACATTTGTAGTGGCATTTTGTTCTTGATTAGACACAGAACCACATGACTCACTGCATCCAGAGGGCTCAGCCTCTTTCTCGCTGACGCTGACTACCTGTTCGAGTTCTGAACCAGGAATTTGGGAATTGTTACGCTCAGCAATTGTTTGGATCTGTTCTTTACTCTCTACTGAAGGAGATGCTCGAGCTGGAACCTTCCCATATCTGCGGCTTTTATTCCTATCTCGTATGGATTGTTTGGTCCTCTTTGCTGGTGGTGATGAAACACTCTTGGTTGGAGGCCTCCTTGATGGAACTGGTAGTGAGAGATCAAGGAATTGATCATGTTTAACAGAACTGTGTGAGCATTCTGTGCTGGACACAGTACTAGACAGCTGACCCCCAAAAATGGAATCCACAATTGTGGGAACCCCTGCATCTGAAGCTTCCTCCTCTAGCTTCCGTGCTTCAGTTTCCTCTGTACGCAAACCATCAAGAAAACAACGGAGCAATTCATGGCTATCCTGCATCTGGTAGCCCCTAAACTGTGGATATTTTGAGCAAATGCTTGAGAAGAGGTTCTTCGGGCTTAGCGCACCTCCTGCATGATTTGAAGCACTTGTCTCTGCAAAAAGCTTCTTCAGTGACATAGCAAGGGCCCCCGTACGAACGTCTGGTCCTAACATCTTCCTGCGCAGCCTATCAACCGCGAGGAGGCTCTGCAGCACTGCATTGAAGAAACATGTATTTCCCAGATTCGGCAGCCCTTTGATCACATTAGCATCGGGGTTAATCAAACGCCATGAATCAGTATCCTCTGCATCAACCACCTTATCTTCCACTGCTGCTGCAACAACTGTCTCTAATTTGGGCATCTCAATTGACACCTCCTTTTCACATGACAAACAATAAGCAACTGTTGGGTCATCATACCTTGCAGCCCACCAATGCCGGTCCTGCTTAGCATGCCGTCTGGCATGGCCATAGGGCTTGGTATCCACTACTGCACCACCACAAAAATGCCGACCACAGTCCAAGCAGACCCACGTATCACTTTTATCCGCCTTCGCCTGCGCCTTGGCAGTAGCGCCTTTGGAGGTGCCTCCTTTCTTCTTCTGCTTACCCACAGCACCACCTTTCTTTCTTGGGGCATCTTCTCGGCAGTGCTCACATGACGCAACATGCTTGGAAGACAAGATCTCCAGGAGGACCTTGTCCAAGTGAGCATTGTCATGACCGTAGTGGCCGCAATGCTCCCGGCCACTAGCTGAAGCAGCTGCTTCCTCTGCTGAGTGGCTTGCATCCTGCGATGCCGCATCACCAGGTCCAACCTCCGAGGATGAGGCTGGAAGATCCCGTTCATGCGCTTTCCGCGAGTTCTTGGGCTTAGCCTTCACCTTCTTCCCCATCACTCCTGAACAGGGCTGGAATCAACCAGGGGCGGAACCAGTAAAGGACATATAGGTTTACAAATATACACCTGACAATTTTTGCAAAAAAAAAGACAAATCGAAGTTAGTATGCATGCTACATGTATTCAGTTGTAATTAGATCGGATCCGAAGACAAGTAGCCACATAGCTTAAGTTAGGGTTTGGGCCCTCGGTTTCGCACAGCAGGAAGGGAAGAGAAGAGTTGCGCGTACCGGTGGGTGCTCGTCAGCTCGTCGCCGGCGAAGCGCCCGGCGAAAACCGGGGAACCTGGCGTAGGTCGGCGGCGGCGGTCGCACAGTCGTCTCCAGGAGAAAAAGAGGGAGGGGGAGAGCGCACGCGTGGTGAACCTGAGTATATATCTCTCCTCTTCTAGTACTCCTCTTCCTACTCCTCAAAAGAGCGGAAGGCCTCTCCGATTCTCACTCGGTCCGTCACTCCCCTCCCTTTAATAATAAAATATTTAATTAAAAAGAAAAAAAAAACAGCGCCCCCGGCGCGCCCCGCCCTAACGGCCCTACCCGCGGCGCCCCCGGCGCCGCCGCCGCCTTCTCCGGCGCACGTGAATCAGCGCCGACAGGTGGGCCCTCAGATGCCTCCCTTGTCCGTGAATCCCCTCCCCTCCCTGTTCTCCTTGCCTTGCTGATGGCTGCGCCCGCCCGCGCCTCTCACCCCGCCGCCGGCCACTCCCGCCTCACTACTGGCCCGCGCGCCTGCGATACCTGAACCTAATAATCACAAAGAGCTCGGCGCGCGGATCCAGCGGAGGGGACCGTGTGCCCACGCCGCGATGCCGATCAGCGCGGCCGTCGTCCGACTCTTCGTCCTCGTCGGGCTTGGGTGCCCGCTTGTGGGTACTCCACGGGCTAGCGCTCGGCGCGGCGGCCGCGGCCGCTGGCGTGGCATACCTGTACCGGCGGCCGTGCGGGTTCCGCAGCCGCGCGGTAGGGATCATACCCGCGCATCGGTGGATGGGTGCTCATGAAAGCCATCTCTTTGCTGAATGACTGGATGAAGAAGATACGCCGTGATGAATGGATGAAAAGGCTGCGCATACTGGCAGTGAGGGCCAGCTTACATGGAATTTGGGTCAATAAGGAAGCCTAATCCGTAACAACGCAGAAGACCCTCATAGAGGTCCTGCGTTTCCATTCTTCATGCGCTTGGAGCCTCCTGCATAGACCAGTGGTAGAGCAATTGACTGCATAGACCAGATGAGGGTCAGAATGTTCGTCTTAACGGTGTTTGATGCAACGTAGTGGGTAATCTTCGATCTCTTCATTATCTTTGTTTTTTCTTCTGTTCTAATCTATTGTTCATGCTATTTAGATATTAACTTAAATTTAGTCACTGTATTATATCTTTGTGAATTCCACAAATGTTGGTGTAAATATGCTTACTTCTTACAGGAGGCAAATTGTATTTCCTAATATCTCACCCTTATGTAAACAAACTAGGTTGTTTAGTTTCTCTAATCGTGACTTTGTACTAAAATGATTGGGCTCAAGTTTTAGCTACTATCTTGAATTTTGAGTCATTGATAATGTTGGTAGATTTCAGTAAGAAATACTCTGTTGTTTATCTTCAGTTCAATTTTTAAACTTATTGCAAATCTCTCCAGTCAAACACAATAAATTTTCTAGGTGAGAATTAATTACTTCTTGATTATTCAAGTGCTATATGAGAAATAATTGGCTTTTGTTGTTAGTACATCGCCAGACAGATGGCTTCAGTCATTTGAAAGTTCAGCTTACAATCTGCCGTGAGCTGCCACTTTATTCTCTGCAAATAGATGCACTTTAGTTCAGATGTCTTTTAGGAGATTAATCTATATGGAACTTTTAACTGTTAGTATTTGATCATAACTATCTGTCCTCTGATTTGAACTTTATATATTATGTCTAGTTATCTTGATGAAGTGTCCCTTGTTTTGTCTAAACAACACATTTGTGCAAAATTCACCAAGGTCAACTGCTTAGTGTATGTTGACTCCTTCACTTTAGCATATGTTTAACCGTGAGATCTTTCATCTTAATGTATTTAGTATTGAATGCTGATGCATTTTTGTATTGTGCGAGTTTCAGGTGACCCTTGAGTTGTTATATTTTGTGATGGCATAGCTTTCTACAGGTACTTCAGCAATTCATAGTACTTGTGACCTTCACATTCTCATTCTGATTCATAAGCAGTAAATGATTCACTTTGCATGCTGCTCTGGCATAAACTAAAGCAACTCCCTTGCATTTCAGGTTAAGTTATTACTTCTAAGCTTTGCTAAGCCATCTAGATATCCTTTGGACATCGAACTGCTGCAGCTGGTTAATAATTAAACCATCCATTCCTTCTGATATCTTTGGAACCTTCTCCAAATTTTACATGGAAGTGCAGATATATTTGGATCCGTATAAACTGTTGTTCAGCAATAGCTTTCATGTAATCTGGGATCAGTTACTTCCAATTTTATGAATTTGTTAAACTTCTATGTGAACCTGGATGCATTAATTTAATTTCAGTCTTAGTTTCATTTGTACTACTTGTCTTTGAGATTGCGACAACATAATTCAGCTGAAATGCCCGATATATAATCCATTCTAGATGATGACCGTGCTGTAGTGCCATGCTATTTATATATCTGTCGCTTAACCTGTCATGTTGTTGGCCTCAATAGAAAGATGGCATGCCTTCAGAGTTAGTAGCTTTGGCTGATTTTTGTTATTTTTCTTGTTGATTTCTATCATCAATAAAAAAATATTAGTTTGTTGGATTGTGCGCTTAGTCTTCATGTTGTGAGCTTTAATTTCTCCGAGAGGTGTCAAATATCTGGCTGCAGGCTGAACGAACAGGCTACTCTGGCCTTTTAAAAGTTGGTAGTGATATCATTCTTTTTTTAAAAAAAAAAAGTTAGTGTAACACCCGGCCCAGGGCTTAATAGGATTAATAGGAGACTCATACCAACAAGTTGCAACTTCTTTTCCGGAAGCCCATCTCTAAAGAACTCTAAAGTTAAGCGTGCTTGGCCTGGAGAAATTTATTGATGGGTGACCGACCGAGAAGTACTTCCCGAGTGCGCACGAGTGAGGACAAAGTGTGCAGAAAAGGGTGCGCACGAGTGAGGACAAAGTGTGCAGAAAAGACTAGTGTTGGTTTGTGGGGGCTGACTATGTCCTAGAAAGGCTACCAGATGTAAGTGGGCCCGGTAAGTGGGCCCGGTCTCGTGGAGGCGGGACGTTACAGAATGGTATCAGAGCCGACTCTCGCGGTTTCACGGGTGCGACAGTTGCGCAGGCATGGTGTGCATGGCTGGTGTGGACCCAGAGTGGTCACACAGCATGGCACATGCGCTGGCACTGGATGCACGGACGTGGCCAAGAGGGGACGTTCCTGGCTTGGGGTTGATCGACGAGGACGTCGATCTCTTAAGGGGGTGAGGATGTAACACCCGGCCCAGGGCTTAATAGGATTAATAGGAGACTCATACCAATAAGTTGCAACTTCTTTTCCGGAAGCCCATCTCTAAAGAACTCTAAAGTTAAGCGTGCTTGGCCTGGAGAAATTTATTGATGGGTGACCGACCGGGAAGTACTTCCCGGGTGCGCACGAGTGAGGACAAAGTGTACAGAAAAGACTAGTGTTGGTTTGTGGGGGCTGACTATGTCCTAGAAAAGCTACCAGATGTAAGTGGGCCCGGCCTGGCCTCGTGGAGGCGGGACGTTACAGTTAGAAGTCACGTTTATTAGGCATGATGAAGGACAAGCCTATATGGTTACAATCTAGCTCAATCTTGACATCTTTTCTGGGCCTTTTTCTTTTGCTCTTAAAATCTGAGACCTTAAAATTTGTCTCTATTCGTCAACACCTCTACTACATAGCAATTTCAAAACTCAACGAATCTTCCACCACAAAATCTTGCATTAAAAGTTAAAACCTGAGCCTCTAAGACCCACTCTAAGTTGCAGATTTCAACAAAATTGATCACCATAATGTGCCTTTCTGAGGATCCGATCGATCTCTCCTCATGGTTCGCATAACTTCCAATTCTTTCCAAGATACAACACACCTTTGTCATCCATGTAACTCCATGTGCCACATGGACTTGCTAGTATTGGTACTCCAAGCTATTTGTCCTCTGTTCTTGATCACATCAGTAGATCTCTAGGGGGATGAATAGCCTAATAAAATTTTCTTCAAAACACATCACTTAGGCAAACTAGTTAGAAAACAAGATGGACCTAATAAGCACTACTCAAGCTTAGTATAACAAGAGCACCCCCTACACCTAGCAAGACAACAAGAGCTCCTACACAAAGACTAACGAGCGATGGCAAGATAACTAAGCTACACACTAGAACTAGGCAACTTGAACCAAGGCACAAGAGCTACTCGACTACATTGATGATAGTTTAAATAGGGCCTTGTTTACCGAAAATATTTTGAATTTCGGTACCGTAGTATCTTCGTTTTTATTTGATAAATATTATCTAATTATAGACTAACTAGCCTTAAAAGATTCATCTCATGATTTGCAGATAAACTGTAAAATTAGTTTTTGTTTTCGTCTATATTTAATGCTCCATGCATGTGCCGCAAGATTTGATGTGACGGGAAATCTTGAAAAGGCCTAGATAACAGGCGTGACTAAACACTATGATTTTAGCGGATTAGAGACATTATGATTTCAGTGGATTAGATGTTTAGGAATATTTAATGTAAAGTACTCATTCTGTCCCTTTTTAATTGTTGTTAGAGCGACAGTATCATGTCCCTAAATATTCGTCGTTGGCTACGAACGCCTTAGGTCATAGCTCATAGCTCAGTTCCGTACAACACAGCGTAATCCACTCGCAGCCTTATCCCTCCCCTCCACTCGGATCATCACCCACACAACATTAATAGCAATACATTCTAAAATTGCAGAACGTCTTGTCACTATGGATGTTCAGGTTATTGCTTCTCCATTTTAATTCTTGTGTCATATTCCAAGCGACAATTAAAAGAGGACAGAGAGAGTATATCTATGTGGAAAGACCATGACATTTCTAAGCTGGACATGAAAGAAGAGTATGTTGATCGCCATAAACCAATGAAAGAGCTAAACCAAACCAATTACCACTTAAAAAGGGACTCCTCGAACTGTTATTGATTTGATTCTTATAGAGTTCAATGATTGATTTGGTGAAAAAAATCTAATTTACTTTACTTGCATGTCTGCTTTTACTCAGAATACCCTCGTCGCCTGTTTTGAATGAAAGCTTACTCATTTTATTTATTTCTTGTTGCATATTAGACAAAGGTTTGCAACGCTAATATATACTTTATTCTGCAACTGGTCCATCTCATGGGAAGACAGATTATTGGCAACTTGAACCCTCCACACCCATGACAACCATAAAAGGAACGCATCTCATATCGACGCAAAGTTGGGAGTTGCCGGGAAACGCAGGTTATTCCATACCACAAACATTGTTCACTGGTACAAAACGGACAGACCGTTAAAACTGCGAGAAATGTCACAAATCGGCACCGTTACATGGCAGAGTACATTCCAAAGGGCAACAACACATCACAAAATTGTGGTACAAGGGCCGCCAGCCGTGAGAAGCAAATGCAGAAGAATATTGATGACCAAAAACCACTTCTTATCTAGCTAGCTTCCTCCACACTGTGCGGCCACGGTTGATCTCGTCCCCATTGGCTGCAAATCTTAAGCAATGCAGGAACTGCTGCCGCTCTTCTTTGTGAGGCGCTGCGGAAGCAGAGCCGTTCATGCTTTTCTCCTCTCCTTCCTCTATGTAAGTAAGCGAATCAACTATGTCATCATGTTGACATTCTCTTCTATAGTCGAGAGTGATTGTTTGTAACTCGTGTGTATCAATTATATCTTGAGGTATACTCTGCAATTTGGAAGGTAGACAAAGAACTATTAGAAACCATCGCAAATCACACAAAGATGCTAATTCCATCTAGAAGGGTAAATAGTAATAGTAAGGAACTAGCCATTGCAAGCTCTACTCAGATTAGATATCCCCACAAAAACCAAAGTTTAAAAAGTGGGATCAGGAGTAAGAAAAGTCTAGTAGAACACTTACTTCCAGGACCCAACCAATGTAAGTAACATTATTGACATGTTGGTTCATGTCCAGATCAGCTCTTCTTGGCTGCAGTTTGGGAATCAATGTCTGTGAGCACTGAAATAGTAGTATTGGTGCGCTAAGAACTGGATTATACACGAAGGGGACAACTGACCACTAGTCCTAGTCTTGAGTATTGTGCAGGATCTGAAAGATTCGGAATCTTCTTCAAACTGCCATTATTTTCCTCTGGGAATGCTAACCTGCATAATGGTAACTTGTTACAACTCTTATAACTACAGCATGAGAATACAGTGACAATCATTACAAAAACTCAATAACCAAAAAAATTGCTGTTAGACTGATTATACGTAAAAGTTGTTCAAGCTATTTCAAATATTCAGATTAGCATGAATTCATCCAATGAACTACAGGTAACGACAGTTAAATGACCCAACTGAGTGTAAAACTTCAAAGTTCAAATAGTCATGGGTTCCAAAAGGGCAGAGAGCTACTTGGGCACTTTTGACACATGGATGTATGGAAATAACAAGAGTGCATGTCTATGCAGAATGTTGAGAACAAAAGTGAGTCGCTTTACCTTGGAGTCTTTGGACAATGTATAAACACCTCATCCCTTACGTCATCACTGACTCGCTGAAGTCTCCGTGTATTTTGGTTCATCATGACCCACTTGCTAGAAAATAAGCAATATGACTCGGTTACTTTTACTGTACACTGTGATAAAAGATACACAAAATTTTGAACTAAAAGGTAATAAGTAATGAATCTGATAGGCCCAACACTGCTGCGCTGCTAAAGCAGCATAAATTAATCCCAATTCCTAAATGTCAAGGGTGCTTTCAGTAGAGACAGCAAGAACAGATATGCCCAGCATATTCAAGTGAATGCTAAGTGCAACCCAGAGGAACAGGCTTGATAAAATTGGCAGAAGTTTACTATTCGCACCGATCACCTAAAGGTCTACATCACTCACCTAAGGAGGTGAGAATGACTTTTTCTGTTTTTTGCTAGGAGATAGAAATGGGCGTGAAATGTAACGGCTAACATGCTATCAGACTAAAAAAAATATGACACAGTGACTGACAAATTTTAGGTCCTGCATTACACTCAAGAAGCACTCAGCAAGTACCTGGTAGCTCTTCCAATAACTTCACCATTAGCCAGGTCCTTGAGGATCCAATCACGACGAGTACCAATTCTTCCATCTTCTTGGCACCATGTTTCGATCTCAACAACATCACCCCTACCAGCAGCAGAGTTACCAGTCAGGATCGAATCTTACCAAAAAAGGGAAAAGGTGGGGAAAAAAAGGGTTCAATGTAAGCTTGAAAAACTACCAGGCTGGGTACTTGTAGATCTCAATGTGCATTCGATTCGTCACCCAAATAAGCCCAAGTTTTCTCATTGTAGTAGTTGTGGCGAAGCCATCAGTGGAGAACCCAACACTTTGTGCATGGTTACATCCTACCTCCTGTATTTACGAAAATGCTTACCGTTAAAGATATTGAAAATTACAGGGAGTAAAAAAAATAAGGATACACTCGTTTATAGTATATGCCTTGTATAGATGGCAGGAATATTGATACTTAAATCAGTTGATAAAATGGGAACACGTGGAGTTGCCCTTGTCCCATTGGTGTGATTTTAGATTTTAAACTTGGATCACAAACCAATTCCACCACCACTAACTCCAGCGATCTGAACCCAATATAAAACTTCGTTTGCGCATGCCAAAGCAAGCACATCCAGGAAATTGGTGACATCAAGTCGGCAACAACCACCCCTGCACGGCTGCACCCCCATGTTCTTCTCAGTAGTCAGCCCTCATGACTTAATTCGCAGTTGCCTATAGCCCATAGGCATAGGCAATGCCTATGAGATATTTCGGCACACTAATTAAAGGCTCTTATAGCTTCTCCCAGAGCTGGCAGACGAAGAAAGTTGCCCTAGGTTTTATAGAATTTTGCAGTGCCCATTTTGTTGCATGCACACTAGGGGCAAATTTATGTGAGCGATTTGTCACTTAGCAACACTGACAAGACCGGGACAGTTAGCATTTTAATCCACCAAACACGAACTAAGCTACACCCTAGCTCTAACTGAGCAAAGGGCATGACACAGAATTGTGGAGTAACAATATTCCTCTTTCACAATCCAATCCTAGCACAGAAGAGGAGCTCCGATTGTACCACAAGTTTGGAGCGTTCTAAGTTCAGATCGAGACATCCGACCTCTTGAATCGAGGCATAACCCGAATCCAATAAATAAGCTTCACGCCACAAATCTGGCCTCCGGAGAGCACAAATCCGGGCTTTCGGAAGCAGAGATCCCACGGCACGAGCTCGCGAGCGTACCTGGAGGAGATTGGCGATGGTCTCGACGGTGGCCGTCTTGTTGATGCCCACCTCGTAGCAGCGCACGATGAAGCTCTCCTTGTACGAGAGCCCGTCCTCCAGGAGGCTCCCCAGCCGCAGCCGCTCGGCCAGACTGGGCCGCGCGTCACCCCCTTCCGCCTTAGCCGCCGTGGCAGCCGCATGGCCCGGCGACGCCGCCTCGATCCCGGGCACCTGCGGCGCACCCCGCGCGCACCGCACCACCACCCCGGGCGCCGCCGCCGGAGGCGACTCCCGCCTTCCGTGGTGGCGGAGCGGCGCGCGGCCGCATTGCGGTGGCGTGTGGCAGCGCAGCATGGGGGCGGCCTCGTCCCTTCGAGGAGGATCGTTGGCCGGCCGGCCGCCGCCGCCGCCGCCGCCGCAGCCGATGCGGGGTTTTGGTTTACACGGGCGGAGCGGAGTGGGGTTGGCGCGGTGGGCAGCCAAGCCGGGCGCACTGCGCATATAGTGGATATGAAGAGGGGCCAGGGACGGTGGCGGGCGGTGGACCGGGCGCACGGGGCGATACAAACGAGGTATGAGGACGGGCTGGACGACGTGCTGGCAGTGGAGAACAGGAGGGAACGAAGAACTCTCTGGACCCGGTGCATGCAGCGGCGGTGGTCCCCTACTGTAAAGGGGTGGTGAATATGCAGCGAGAAAACGAAAATAATAGTTTTCGATTTTCGGAGATCGTCTCCCAGTTTTTTTCGATTTTCAGACCTAAATAAAAATAAAAGTGATAATAGAAAAATAAAAATAAAAATAATAAAATAACCAGAAACGAATATAAAAATGTTTTTCCCATGTTCCGATCATTTCGAAAGTTACCGTATTTACCTGATAACTTACCCCGATTTAAAGATCTTGAATCCTACAAACTATATAGGGTCTGTTTGGCACAGCTCACAATAGCTTCATGAGCTGTTGTAAGCTGTTATTTTGCCAAACACTTATTTTCAAAATAGATTTATGGATAAAGCTGTTTTTCTCCTCCTCTCACAAGGACATAAGTGAGGATAAAGCTAAAAAAGAGTAGCTTATTACAGCTCTCTCCTTCATCTCTCTTTCAATTATGCATGAAGTAGTTGGTGAAGCTATTTTGCCAAACACTTTTTTTTAAAACAGCTCAGCTTCATCTAGAAAGTCACTCATGAAACTATTTTCTAAAAAAAAAATTGAGTTGTGCCAAACAAATCCATAATATATATACTTTAGGTCCAGTTGACCTACATCTAAGCATGTCATCTGCGTACACAAACATATAACACATATTTTTTCAAAAGGAATTATATGTTGTACGTATTTCGTTCGTATGGGAACAAAAAGGTAATCGTCCAATCATATATTGCATCCGTGACTTTAGCTGGCATAAACACTAATAGGGTTTAGCTTGTTTGAGATCTAAGATGATATGAACTGTGGTTTTAACTTATGGTCTTACCAATTGTAGCTTTATTTATTATTATCATGTGAGATAGGTCAAGTTATATGGATTCTGAATACGTATTTATATTTTTTTAGAACATCATTCTCATAGATTCTGATCGTTATCGATGTATTTTTCGATCGACTGCTAACATTTTAGAATTTACTAGAATATCAGTGTCATATTCGTTTCCGACAATATCATATTGATTTCATTTTTGAGAAAAAAATGTAAATTGAAATTTATTTAGCCTCTTATCGATCGCTTCTGATCGTTTTCATCCCTATGATATGGGTGTGTTTAGTTCCTAGCCTATTTCCTAGGTAGCAGTCTAAGACTGGGTAGTTTAAATCATTTTTTATGGAGCCAATCTCTAGTTACTTGTTAGCTGCATTGCTTAATCCTGTTTAGTAAAGGATATGTTTGGTTGTCTCATTTGCTTCGTATAAAATCTCCTCCTTTTAAGATGGTAATTTCACCCTCTTTAGGGCATTTTGTTAAACAGGTGGAGGGCATGCTTCATCATCGTCCTCTTCGTCTTGCTCCTCGTCGGCCATCGTCTATGGGTTCATTCGTCGCGGGAGGTGTTCGTCTATCTCCTTTCCCTCACGCTCATCTTTCGCAACCGGTGTTCGTCTACAACCTCTCTCTCACGCTCACCATCTGCAATCGATGTTCACCTCATGCTTACCATTGACGAGGGGAGGGTGTAGCACCTTGACTCTACCAAAGGTGCTTGTGTTCATCTCCGACGATGAGATCTAACGCACTTTCAACCATGGCACACGTGGAAGGATGGAGGATGACGACGCATGCGGAAGGTAGAGGCCCACGTGGTGACGCAATCCTGAGCACAAGCCTAGCTAGGGGAAATGGCCATCCACCTCATTTCCACCTAGCTGGCTTGGGCATGGTCGGTGCATAACTACTTGAACCTGGTTTGTAGGCTTATTCGGTCATCCAAACAAGTACAAGTTGGGTCCATAGAGCCTAGACAGTAGAGGAGGGAACTAGGGAACCAAACAACTCTCGTGTCATCGTGCTAATGCATCAGCATGTGTATAGCACGAACAAAGATGGCAACAAGACCATTTTAGATCGGGTAGAGTCTATGTCTGATCTGAGTCTAAAATTATTCTCAGATGATAATTCATCCTTGCTATCAAATTTAATATTTTCTCAAAACCTAATTGGTTGTTAAAACCCTAAAACCCACCACTATATGTAAATATAATAAAAGCGATAGAGACTTCCTCGCAACATACACAATATTATATATATTACTTACACACATAAAGAGGGAACAAATACCACATAATTTCATGGCTCTACTTAAAACAAATTTAATAGCTTACAAAGATATGAATTTTTATTTAAAATGACTACTTTGGACCTCTATTGAGTATCCGTGGATGAAAACTGAAACCCGAAACAGAATGCGCCAAATTTTGGATCCGCGAACCCAAAAATTGTGGGAGAAATTACACCCGACCTGCACCCACGGGACTCGAAACCACCCTACTAGCATTCTTGCATAGGGTACTCTCTCCATTTGTATATTTAAATATATTTACTATAAAAATATATGGCGTATTGGCGTGGTTAATCTAACTGCGGCTGTTATTCTTACAGTTGCGGCTGGAACTGCAACTTGTACATACATAGCTATGAGATGCAGCCGCTGCAGACCCAGCCGCAAACCTAAAAAAAAAAAAAAAAAAAAATTCAGAAGCGAGCAGGCTGGGCGTTATTTGGTATCATAATATTAGGATTATTTTAATAATATCTGTACTCCCTCCATTCTAAATTGAAAATTGTTTTGTTTTTCAGATAAAAAGCTTTTTTGCTATGTATTCAAATATCTATTATATTTATGTATATAGTAAAGAACTATTATGTATTTTAAAAAGTCAAAATAATTTATAATTTCAAATAAAGAGAAAAACTGAAAGAATACTTTAGAGCACACTGCAGTAAACAGTGCCAAGCCTTCTCCTCCGCGGTAAAACGGGCAGACCGTTACAACTGCAAGGAATGTCACAAATCGGCATCGTTACATGGCAGAGTACATTCCAAAGGGCAACAATACATCACAAATTGTGGTACAAGGGCCGCCAGCCGTGAGAAGCAAATGGAGCAGAATTTTGCTGTCCAAAAACCTCTTCTTATCTGGCTAGCTTCCTCCTCCACACGGTACGGCCACGGTTGATCTCGGCCCCATTGGCTGCAAATCTCAAGCAATGCAGGAACTGCTGCCGCTCTTCTTTGTGAGGCGCTGCAGAAGCAGAACCGTTCATGTTTTTCTCCTCTCCTTCCTCTACGTTCGTAAGCGAATCAACTATGTCATCATATTGACATTCTCTCCTATAGTCGAGGGTGATTGTTTGTAACTCGTGTGTATCAATTATATCTTGAGGTATACTCTGCAATTTACAAGGTAGACAAATAACTATTAGAAACCATTGCAAATCAACAAAGATGCCAATTTCCATCTAGGAGGAAAACAGTAATAATAACTTAATAAGGAACTAGTCATTGCAAACTCTACTTAGATTAGATATCCCCACAAAAACCAAAGTTTCAAAAATGGGATCAGGAATAAGAAAGGTCTAGTAGAACACTTACTTCGAGGACCCAACCAATGTAAGTAACATTATTGACATGTTGGTTCATGTCCAGATCAGCTCTTCTTGGCTGCAGTTTGGAAATCATTGTCTGTCAGCAGTGAACTAGTAGTATTGGTGCGCTAAGAACTGGATGAGATAAACGAAGGGGAGAACTGACCACTAGTCCAAGTCTTGAATATTGTGAAGAATCTGAAAGATTCGGAATCTTCTTCAAACTGCCATTATTTTCCTCTGGGAATGCTAATCTGCATAACAATAACTTGTTACAACTCTTATAACTACAGTATGAGAATACAGTGAAAATCATTACACAAATCCAATAACCAAAACAATTGCTGTTAAACTGATTACACTTAAAAGTTGTTCAACCTATTTCAAATATTCAGATTAGGATGCATTCATCCAATGAACTACGGCTAGGGACACTTAAAATAACCTAGCTGAGTGTAAAACTTCAGATAGACTTGGGTTCCAAAAAGGCAGAGCTACTTGGGAACTTTTGACACATGCGATGTATGGAAATAACAAGAGTGCATGTCTATGCAGAATGTTGAGAACAAAAGTGAGTCGCTTTACCTTGGAGTCTTTGGACAATGTATAAACACCTCATCCCTCACTTCATCACTGACTCGCTGAAGTCTCCGTGTATTTTGGTTCATCGTGACCCACTTGCTACAGAATGAGCAATATGACTGTTACTTGTACTTACACTGTGATAAAAGATGTGCAAAAGTTTGAACTAAAAGACAATGAAGAATGAATCTGATAGGCCCAATACTGCTGCACTGCTAAAGCAGCATAAACTGATCTCACTTCCTAAATATTGCTCAGTAGAGACAACAAGAACAGATATGCCCAGCATATTCAAGTGAATGGTAAGTGCAACCCAGAGGAACAAGTATGATAAAATTCACAGAAGTTTACAATTTACACCGATCACCTGAAGGCCAACATCACTCGCCTAACAAGGGGTTGATCCCTTGGCGGACAGATTCCCTGAGCTATATAGTCACTGCCAAAGCAAGGAAATGACAGTACTCCAAGCACTTCAAGGGGCTATCCCGGGAAGTTTGACGCCCAGGCAATCAGAAGCAGCTCTGCAGCAGCTCTCGCAGGCCCTTGAGCTGTTACAACAGCAGCAGCCGAGCAATCACAAGGATCGGCGACAAAGCATGCTATGCAAAGGAAATGGGGACCTCGATTCCTCTATGATTTATGTCACACTAAAGTCAGCGAGCTCTAGTGAGGATCCATGGGCGAATTTTGTTTGGAAGAACAAGGCGCCTCCAAGGGTTCAATTCTTCACATGGCTGTTGTCAAAGGGTAGAATTCAGTGCAAAACAAATTTGATCAAGAAAAGAATTGTCGACAACAATGTTTGTGATATCTGCCAGCAAGTCGAGGAGTCACCAGAACACATCATTTTTGCTTGTCCTGCTGCGCGCCAGTTCTGGGAGGCGATCCAAATACGCACACAGCAAAATTGGCCAATCCAAAAACTGCAGGAGATTGTGAGGCCCATGCATTTGCCACAAAAGCACTTTGGGATGTTCTTGATGCTATGCTGTTGGAACATATGGAAGCGGAGAAACAACGCAGTATTCAGGGATGAGCGATCCAGCCTGGTGGCAACCTTGTCGTCATGTAAATCTGAGGCAGCCCTGTGGAAAGCTAGGCTACCAAAGAAGGATAGGGAAGTAGCAGACGTTTGGTGCTCAGTTTTAGCTACGGCAATGTAATCTAATCTAATCTTGTAACAAGCAAAATGTATTTACCTATCAGGCTTCAAGAGCCACAGTGAATGAAAATCCAGGTGGGGGACCCTCTCCCCCCGTCGACTTATCAAAAAAAAAACTCGCCTAACAAGGAGGTGGGAATGAATTTTTCTGTTTTTTTTTAAAAAAAAATTGGTCCTGCATTATACTCAAGAAGCACTCAGCAAGTACCTGGTAGCTCTGCCAATAACTTCACCATTAGCCAGGTCCTTGAGGATCCAATCACGACGAGTACCCATTCTTCCATCTGCTTGGCACCATGTTTCAATCTCAACAACATCACCCCTACCAGCAACAGAGTTACCAGTCAGGATCAAATCTTACCAAAAAGTGGAAATGAAGGTTCAATGTAAGTTTGAAAAACTACCAAGCTGGGTACTTGTAGATCTCAATGTGCATTCGGTTCGTCACCCAAATAAGTCCGAGTTTTCTCATTGAAGTGGTTGTGGCGAAGCCATCTGTGGAGAACCCAAGACTTTGTGCATGGCTGCATCCTACCTCCTGTATTTTACGAAAATGCTTACCGTTAAAGACATTGAAAATTACAGGGAATACAAAATAACAATACACTGCTCGCAAAAAAAAATACACTTTATATGCCTTATATAAATGGCGGTAATACTGATACTTAAGAATCAGTTGATAAAACGGGAACACGTGGTGTTGCCCTTGTCCCATTTGGACTGATTTTAACTTTAAAACTTGGATCATAAACCAATTCTACCACCACTAACTCCAGCGATCTGTAGTTCTGTACCCTATATGAAATTTTGTTTGTGCATGCCAAAGCAAGCACATCCAGGAAATTGGTGACATCAAGTCGGCGACAACCACCCCTGCACCCCATGTTCTTCTCTAGTCAGCCCTCATGACTTTAATTCGTAGTTGCCTATAGGGATAGGCATTGCCTATGAGATATTTCGGCACACTGCCAGAGCTGGCAGAGAAAGAAAGTTGCACTAGGTTTTAAGGCATTGCAGTCCCCAATTTGTTGCACACTTGCATGCACACTAGGGGCAATTTTCTGTGGGCGATTTGTCCCTTTGCAACACTAGACAGTTAGCATTTTGATCCACCAAACACGAACTAAGCTACACCCTAGCTCTAACTTAAGCAAAGGACATGGCACAGAATTGTGGAGTACTGTAACAATATTCCTCTTTCACAATTTAATCCTACTATCCTAGCACAGAAGAGGAGCTCCGATTGCACCACAAGTTTGGAGCGTTCTAAATTAATTCAGATCATCCAGACATCCGACCTCTTGAATCCAAGCATAACCAATAACTTTCACGCCAAAAAATGTGGCCTCCAGAGAGCACAAGTCCGGACTGTCGGAAGCAGAGACCCGGACCCCACGGCGCGAGCTCGCGAGCGTACCTGGAGGAGATTGGCGATCGTCTCGACGGTGGCCGTCTTGTTGATGCCCACCTCGTAGGAGCGCACGATGAAGATCTCCTTGTACGAGAGCCCGTCCTCCAGGAGGCTCCCCAGCCGCAGCCGCTCCGCCAGGCTGGGCCGCGCGTCACCCCTTTCCGCTTTAGCCGCCGCCGCCGCCGTGGTGGCAGCCACCGGAGACGCCGCCTCGATCCTAGACACCTGCGGCGCACCCCGCGCGCACCGCACCACCACCCCGGGCGCCGCGGACGGAGGCGACTCCCGCCTTCCGTGGTGGCGGAGCGGCGCGCGGCCGCATTGCGGTTGCGTGGGGCAGCGCAGCATGGGGGCGGGCTTCGAGGAGGCTCGTTGGCCGGCCGCCGCCGATTCGGGGTCTTTTTCTCTTTTTTTTTCGATTTCGAATTGTACACACAGTAGGGTTGGCGCGACGGGCAGCCGGGGCACCGCGCAAGTGAATATGAAGAGGGCGCCAGGGACGGTGGCGGGCGCACGAGGCGATACGAACGAGGACGGGCTGGACGACGTGCTGGCGTGAGGAGGAGAGGCTCCTCTTGTCCTAAAATCTACGAATGCAATTAATAACAGCGTGCCAAGCCTTGAAAGCTGCATGTGCGAAACATGGCTCCTTGTCCTATGCGAGTATCTTGTGTGATAGAGACCCGACGACTTTGTCACCATACACTATTTCCTTCCGAAATTCATTTTTTTTTCTTTTATTTATTAATCATATTTTACATGGGCTCGTTGTCGAACTGCTTTTCTTTCGAAACTAATATGAATCGCAAATTGTTTGAAAATTTGTCATTTGTGCTGTGTATATGTCGTGGTTCAGCCTGCAGCTAAGCGCCGAGCATGATCCGGATCTCTTGATTGCTTATTTATTCTTTTCAATCAACTCTTTGTTTCTTAATTGTTCATTGTTTGTTTTTTTATTCAGCAAACGCCAAGCATGAGCTTAATATTTTTTTCTCACGCCTTTTGTACCATTTATTTAACTTTTTAGATAAAAGAAAAGAATCCGGCTTCATCTCTTGAGATCAAGAGAATCATATAAACTAGTAAAAAAAAAGGAAATTTGATGTTTCTGTCCCCTAATAAAAACTTCATTGGTGATTTTGTCCTCACTTTTTTAAACTGTGTGATTTTGATTTCATTGTTTTGAGACAAAGCATCCCTTTACCCATACTTTGTAACACCGTCTAAGTTGAGTGGATTAAATGGCAAAAAGAAAAAGAAAAAAAAAACACCCACATGAAAGGACATCCATACCCCTCATGCCTTTTCTCCCTCACCTGTGTGTCTTCCCTCCTCTTTGGATGCTCATCGTGTCGCGGAGAGGAGCGCTTGGCGCGGTGCATGTGCATCACCAAGCATTGGTCACTGGTGCAAGAGTGCTCGTGTGGGCAAGTGCGGTCCTGGGCTAGGCAGCCCGCCAGCTAGGACCTGGGTCGACATCCGACTATGCCCAGCCGATATGTCCCCTAGCCAGCGGGGCAAGCGCCTGTCCCCGACCAGCAATTCCTCCACCTCCGCCAAGATGACACACGACTTTTACCAAGATTTTTGCTTTCTGGCAAGCTAGTTCTCGTTGTGGTGATACACCAACTTGATGGATCATGAGCTAATTAGTAATTCAAAGTCAAATCCTCAGTAGGTGCCGCACATTCACTTCAAAATAGGGATCCTCCAAGCCACGAGCAACCCACTAGAGTAGCCAATTGCGATCTTCCGTGGGTGGAGAAGGCTCAAGAACCCTCACAAATCATTTGGTGAGACTCGAAACAATCTCCAGTCACGAGCTCAACACCTCCGCGGCTCCACGTCGTCTAGGGTGTCGGGAAACACTCAAGAGTAACAAGAAATCTGCAGCAAACTCAAAGATCAAGTGCCACTAGAATTAGCAATCAAACAAGGAGATGAGTGGAGGGAGTGTTCTCTAGCTCAAAATATGTCTCAAGTGTTCAAAGGTGCAAGAGTCAAGCCCCCAAGGCCGGCCACCTTCTATTTAAATAGAACAGCCCAAAAACTAGCCGTTAGGACTTTCTGCGGGGGCGTCGGATGCTCCGACACCACCTCGTCGAACGTGGCTGAGCGTCCGACGCTCGCCTACCTCGCGTGCTCGATTGCTGCCACGTGTCTCTCTTTAAATATGGACCGATAATCTCTAACGGTCACTAGAACATTAACACTATGAAAAGCTCCTAGTTTTGGACGCGCAGATACCATGCGTCAGACGCGGCATCACGCACCGGACGCTACTTAGGGAGGTCTGCAACCTCGCGCAGTCATCGGACGCGTCCGACGAAGTAGCATCAGACACACTCCCAGCGTCCGACGCTCGCAACCAGAGAAGCTCGCTCGCGCGCTTGCTAACGTCACCAACTCACTGGACATGAGAACAGTGTCGAAGCCGCATCCGACACGAACCCATCGGACACTCCAACACACTCAACTGTTTGCGCCTGATAGCGCTGTACTCATCGGACACGGCCTCAGTGTCCGACGCTGTCTGACCCAGCGTCCGACGAGTGTTTCTCATTGAAAAATACTCGCGCGATTTTTTCGAAAAAAATTCCTCCGACATAATAGAAAATATGCATTCCATTTTCCTGAAAGCGAATCTCTCTCTACCCTCAAACTTCACCTCCTTTGTAAATGTGCTAACACCACCAAATGTCCACCACCATTGTGCATGTGTGTTAACATTTCACAAATATTTTTATCAAAGGAGTTAAGTTAGCACATAACTAGATTCTAATGCATATACTCAAGATATGGACCTAGTAGCACTTGGTTTGAGATATGACCGTGATTTTCTCTCTTGATAGTCGGCTATCTATCCTAAATTTGATCGATCGCTTCTCTACTCAACTTAGACCGGCAAAATCAAAACCCTATGTTTATACCTTTGCCTTAATCATTTTACTCCTTGTCTATCACCATGATCTCCACTCCATGCTTCATCTCTTTGTGATCATATGTCCACCACTCTATGTCATATTTATCCTTCATCATATGTATTGTCATGCCTAACTTAAATCACTTAAATACAAGGCATTAGCAAATTGACGTCATTAATTACCAAAACTAAACTTGGACTTTCACACGCACACACACAACAACGCTCTTTGCACTTGGCCTGTGACTCTTGGAGGTGGTATAGATGAAAATTAGCATGCAGATCTTGCACTGCGTTCAGATGGAAGCATAGTTAGTGCATTTATATTTTTTATAAAAGACGGTAAAAGCTTTGTCATGATTTCTATTAGGTGAAGAAAGAAAAAATATAAGTGTTAGTATAGTTTTTTGACAAGAAACTGCACCACAAAAAACATATAACCGATGAGAGTGCCTCACTCATCCTTTACAACTTTGGCTTGACCGTCACCACTCACGCCACCACTTGCAACTTGGTCGAAATTGATCCAACTAACAACAACTTAAAATGGTCGAATTGACCCAACTAACTACTCAACTAACAAACTAAAGGGGTTGAAGAAACACGATGACCTACCGAGTGACCCCAGACAGTACACCTTGGGACACCATCATGGCCAAACGGCAAGGAGCGACCAAGGAGGAAATGATGCCAAAAGCGCCGACAATGTAGCCCGCTATTGGAAGGTTTTCACCTGCAATATCCAGTATGATAGGAGGAGAGGTAGGAAAGGACACCTCCAGGGAGGGAATGATGTCCACAGATGTCGTCGTCTAAGATAGCTTTCACATCAACCTTGAGAAACCTCCACACTATCACCGCCAGAGACCGAACTCTACTGAGGAGGTAGGATGCGGTGAAGGATCAGAAGCAGCCTCGTCTAGGTACCACACATAGAGACGTCGGTTAGGAGAAGCGCTAGGAGGAGCCCGTCGGAGAATCCACCCCGCTAGAACCGACAAAGCGGGTTAGTAGCATACAAATCTAGCCAACTCCACTATGGAAGCCAACCCGAGGAAGGAGAAATGCGAACGGCAGGGAGAAGAGGGTCGGGATTGGAAGAAGCCAAATCGTGTTTTGATACGTTTTGCAAGGTTTTTTGACCCTTTATGTGATATAAGATGACCGCCCCTCCTTGTAAATAAAAGGGGCATGATTAATTGAGGTGCCTAACCCACATAATTGATGTAAAACCAATCTACTACTCTTTTTCCATCTATGTTTTGTGCTTGTTCTTTATCACTACTATATGGTTGATGGATCGACCACAACGAAGCCCTAGAATGGTCAAGCTGCTTAGGGCAGCCCATAGCCACAACACGTCCCAACGAGGTCCCTCCAGCGTGTGGGGTTTCAAGTTTTAAGAGCCTATCGCGCTCATTGCTAGATGTATAAGTGTGCAAACATACCTTAAGCGCCGGCCACCCTAAGAATCAACTAAACCCTACATTGAGCAATCAACTCCTAAGCGTTAACGGTTTAAAAAAAAAGAGCAGGCCACGACGTCAGGCCCTGTCTTTAGACTCTACTAGGATGAGCGATGAACGTTTCAAGTGCTGGAAATGTGCATTTTAGGTGCTACCTCTCCATTAGGATTCCATTACGGTTGCTCTGTGTTTTCACTTTCCTGTGTGGTAATAAGCATTCTCGCATGCTACCTGTTTAGCTGATTCTATCTCATAATAATGGAGCTGTCAGATATGCGATGAGCATTTATACGTAAGTACACTCCATTACTCGACACCCTCTTTATTATTATTCTGAACGTGCCGGACTTGATTGCTTGTCATTTTGTCAAGAATACGACGACGATGACTGCAGCAACTAGTAATCTAGCTATGTATATGCGCGGACATAAAATCCGAAGAAGATCATATTACATTACATCTAGCCGATCAGATTCATGTACTCCAGTTCCGTTTCCATGGACATAGAATTTGGCCATCCACTCCATCTTGAACCGGGAATATATTCAGGAACTGGATGAGAGGGCTACGACAGAGATTGGTTGCCGGACAAGCACGGTTGAACATTCCCTTGAGCTATCAGATCAATTTCCTTGCCGTGGGATTATTGATGACACCCACACCCACCATGCATAATGACGCGTTACGTCCACTCCCCGCCCCCCACCGCGAACATGGTGGGTTGATGGATGCTCGGAATACCGTGCCACGGCCACCCATTGTTAGAAGGCTTGGAGCTCCGTTCCTTCTTCCTTCATGCTCCCATGAACATACACTTGGACTGAAAGGATCTGTCAGCGAGAATATGGAGGAAATGGGGACTGGGTTCCGTCGTGGTCACTCGATCGTCAGCTATAGTAGATTATTATGCGTGCTGCGCTAAACGTCGGCTGCTCCTGTTCGGGCCCGGTCTGATCCATCGATGATCGATGGAGCCTGCCTCTGTACTTCTCTAGTGCTGAGAACTGCTCATTCGTCGACAGAATTTTCGCACCTAGTTTCGATCCTCTATAGGGTGAGTCTTTTGATCAGATGCTACCTGTCTATCAGCTGGATTCAGGTAGAGAAATGAAGCATGTGGTTCTGCTTCCACTCACCTGACTGAAAATCTTTTGTTCAGTGCTCAGAAATCACTAGTGCGGCCCTCATGGAATCAGGCACAGTAGTGGCCATTAATTATTTGTTACAGAAGAGCAAACACACAAGCTTGATGATTAGCAGCTAATCTAATTGCTTGCTGACGACAAGCTAGGGGTACATCACTGGAAAAAAAAAAGAAGGCAACTCTACTTGCTTCAGGACTACAGTATAATTAATTAACACCGTATCAAGCCTAGAACAATGTAGTAGACGATCAGCACGGGCAGTGACGCCAACGTCCCGAAGATAACCCTGCAAAGATTATTTTTCAGCACGGGAGTGCTGTCTCAGTTGCTGATGAGGCAAAAACATTATATACTACTGCTTTATTTTCAGCCAAGTCCCCAAGCCATGCGTAATAATAGATAAAAAAAAATTAAACAAACAAAAACTACTCACGCCGTGCTGAGCACGTCCGCGTGCAGGCCGTACTCCCTGGCGAACACGAACGTGGTGATGGACTGCGGAAGCGCGGCCTGCATGACGGCGAGGCGCAGGACGTCGCCGCGGAGGCCGAGAGCCACGGCCCCGGCGGCGGTGGCAGCCGGCCCTGCCACGAACCGCAGCGCCATGCCGAGCATGGTCGGCCCGGCGCCGCAGACGATGATCTTCTCTTGCAGCGCCATGAACAGCCCTGCCATGTACCAAAGAACCATCAATTTATAGACTACTGCGTGTTCTACTGTTCTTATTATATATATAAATGACGCGCGCGGTCGCTGTGAATTATATATACGAACCCATGCTAAACATGGCGAGGCCAACGCCGGTCTTGGACATGACGAGCACGGAGCCCTCGATGATGCTCGGCGTCTCGATGTGCCACCTGTGTCGACCGCGCACTGATCAACAACACAGACTAACCCAAAACGTCGCTGCTCGATCAAGTGCAGCTAGCGTTGTGGAAAAACTGAATTGGGTGCCCAACATAAGTGCGCTCATGCATGGAAAAATGTTTGACGAATGCAAAATTTAGTATGTCGCAAGTGGCACTGTGGCAGCTAGCAACATCGCTAACATGTTCCGCTGTGCGTGGGCGCTGCACTGCAGGGGGGCAGCATGCCTCTAGTGGCCTGTGGCTGTAACAGAGCACAGAAAAAACTACAGCCCGGCCGGCGAGCACAGACAGAGGCTAGTGCCGACGTGCCGTTCCTGAAGAACGACAGTGGAAAAGAACGGCGAGCAATGGACTATATCATAGGGAGCAATGGAAAAGAACGGCAGGAATTAGCCGAGCTTGCAGCTTTTTCCGTTTTTCAGCAAGTGCATGTTTGCACCAGACATTCCACCAACTTTATGCCAAAGTGGCTCCCTATTCTAGCATATGAACTACTGGACATATCATTTAGAGCAATATGTTTTAGATATTTTTCACTGATTGTTTCAGTGTATGCTTATAGATTAACTAAGAAGGCGGATGCTCAGTCCAATCGATGTGCTTTTAACTCCAAATTGATTTATTTTGTAATGTTGTTCCACTAACAAGAAGGCATTTGTTCCACCTTGGCTGCCCGGTTTTATTGGTGGTGTTGGCATCCATGCACACTACACAGCGAATACCATTCGCTGTTTGTTTTTTTTTTTCAAATTTCAACCCCTGTTTAGAGTGGAGTAGCTATTTTTACGGCCTCTTATTCACCCATGCAAACTCAACTACTCAATTTATAAATACATAGTAATTTACCCTCTCCATTCACAAAAGAATACACACAGTATCAAATTAAAGTATAAGGTTTACTAAACTATAAATTAAAAAACATCAACATTTATAATATCAAATAAGTATCATTAGATTTGTCATGAGATGTATTTTAATACATACTTATTTGGTGTGATAAACATTAATATTTTTACTATATATTTGGTTAAACTTTAGACAGATTAACCAAAAATCAACTTAGAATTAAAATCTTTTGTGAACAGAGGTAGCACACAAAGATACCGCACTTTGCCGGCACTGTGCTACAGTGAGTTGCGATATGAGATCTTCGCGAGTTGCACAAGAAAGTAAAGCTAGTCGTATAATAGATTTCTAAAATTTGAAGTCGGTTTTAATTTGTTCCCCTATAAATTAGAAGAAAAAAAAGTGTCTTCGATATATTTCAATGGAAATGGCAGGACGTTCTTGTAGAGCAGTGAGCAATCTCATCATGCACGTTTACATCAAAACGCAAATGGTGCATGGAATGGTGTGCCTGCATGCGTAAATGACGCGAACCTGTTGGTGACGCAAGCCCACGAGACGCCAAGAATGCCCGCGTAGATGTTCGGGTTCCTCGCCACCTTCGTCCCGACCGCTCTGACCAGCGGCCAGAACGACGACGACTGATGAGCCGCCGTGATCTCGCCACCCGATCCGCCGCCGCCGCTTTCGTCAACGTCGTCACCTGCAGGTTCCACCGCGGCGGCGGCGGCCATCTTGCCGGCGCGCCTGGCCTCCAACGCGAGCAGCAAAGCCGGGAAGTAGACGATGAACTGCACCACGGAGATCTGCACGATGAGATCGCGCGCCCACTTGCCGTACATGGCGTCCAGGAGCGGCACGCCCACGACGAGCGTGTTGTTGAGCGTGGCAAGCGAGAAAACCGTGATGCACCACGACAAGGCCCTGTCCTTGCCTTTGCCGCCGCCAGGGCGCGCGGCGGCGGCGGCGGCGGCTGCGGTGGCCCAGGCAGCGAGAGCGAGCGCGACGGCGAGCTTGGACAGCGCGTCCGCGGCCAGGACCCGGTAGCTGAGCGAGAAAGGGTCGATGCGCGAGGCGAAGTCGAAGGCGAAGAAGGGCACGGCGAAGTAGGAGACGAGGCGGTTTATGGCGTCGCACTGGTCCGGCGTGAACATCTTCCACCACCGCACCGACCCGTAGCCGAGCCCCAGCGCGAAGTAGAGCGGCGCCATGGCCGCCACCACCTTGTACACGTCGCCCCACCCTATCATCATCTCCAAATTCCACCTACTATCCTGTTCCCCACGCCGGTGATGGCGGCCTCACACAGGTGATGAGCTGCAGTGTCTGCTTGTGGGGCGTCAGGTGCCGCCGTTCGCTGGTGTTTATATACAGGAGAGAGGGACAGAGGTGGTGAGACGGAGGAAATGGAATGGTTACACACTACAAGCATGGAGTGACAACAAGAATCAAAAGGAGGGATGAAAGCGACTTAAAAGTTCAAAGTGAAGCAAGAATCTATTTAGACAACAATCGAATGTTTTGGCTCCTCCTGGCTGATAGAACCGGCCGGCGGTGGCTGCTGATCGAGTTCTTGATCGCCGCCGGCGATCGAGCTCTGGAACGCGAGCGTGAACACGGTGGAACGCACATAGAGTGTCTCTCTGATTGCATTTAGATAGGAACTCCCTCCGTCACTCACAAACACTCCACGATCTCCATCATGCAAGGCTGATCTGTGGACTGTAGGCATGTGCGTAGCGCGCGGTCATGACGGGGGCGAAAATGGTGGTCATGGTGTCGGACTGGGCACAGCTCCAACCACCCGCCATTCTACGCCTTACAACAGTCTAACCGAATTACCGAAAGCAAATAAAGTGTTCAACGGGATTACAACAAAAGGTGAAAAAAAATAAAACTTAGCTAACAATGACAACTGAACTTTGTCCATGTACTTACGTTGTTTTATTACTATATTTACAATGATTTCTTCATTATAGTTTATTGGACAGAGTGATGTAATTTAGGGATAACACAACTTTTATTTCAATAGATTGTAGATATTAGAGAAATATTACCAAATTTTTTAGAAAAAAAATTACAAATCATTTCTATGAATCGTAGATATTAGATAAACATATGTCAAGTTATTCACAAATTACGGTAAGATCCACCCTTCCCAATCTTAACCCTTCCCTTCCCTTCCGTGAGCCCGCACTGGCCCAATGGGTCTAGGGGAGCCCAGGGTCCCAGCTCAACCAGCCATCGACAAAGCCACCATGACTGCTCTTCGTGTCACTGCCGACTTGGAGACGCCAGGAGTCACCGCCTTATGTGGGTCCTAGCCTCCTAGGCGGTGGAGGCTAGTGGTACCCAGCGCGGCAAAGGGAGCGAGAAAATCGGTTGCCAGATCGGAGCCTGTGAAAACAATCGACAACCCTATAGCAATTGTCACAATATCATCTCAACGACGCCCAATGCAACTGCCTCTAGCTTCTATTACTTAGGAATAAATTCCCTACCCACTTAAACTTATCTATCGAAGCTAACAACTATTTAGTAGTATTTTTCTATATAAAAATTAACGATAATACTTTTAGCTATGACTTTTTCAACCAAGCCAACAGGGACAAAGCCCACTATGGCCCAAACATATGCGCATTAGGACGCCTGGTGCGTCTGCTATGCTTGGGCTCATTGTCGCTCTTTGTCTTGCCAGCCTCCGGCTATAATTACTGGGCCTTCAGGATTTTCAGTCAGGTAGCAAGTAACATGCGTAAAAATATGGACCGGTACATATAGGACGTGATTGTTCCTTGTTTTAGTGCGTAGGAGTACGTAGGGCCTGACCTGGTTGTGTGGATCGGCCAGGCTGAGCACACCCACTGGTGATCTGATGGACTTGCTGTTGTTGACTTTATAAGGCCCATGGCCCATATCTAGGCCCAGTCGGTGTCTGCAGCACCATAAGTAATCGAGTCGAAATCAAAATCATGACGTACTGTGTATCTTCTCAGATTCTAAAGGGATCCGCTGTTAGCCTGTTATACACAAAACAAATCTGCAAAAAAAATCCAATCCCATAGAATCATACTATGATGATACTGATCGGGAAAAAAAAACAATGTATTGCTCGGTTTGTTGTGCGAAGCTTGTTTTTCTCCTGTACTGAAACACGGACATGCATGTTGAGAAAGATCACACGGACGTAGGGCCGCGGCTGCTATGCTAGCAATTCATTCATCAGTCCGTGAGCGCGGTGGTGTTGCTGCCCATCCGCGCGGCGTCGGCCCTGAACTGCTTCCACTCGTCCAACACCTGGGTGAGCTTCTGGAGCTTGTCCTTGAGCCCGAAGAGGCAGTTGCCGTGGACCGTGCACACCACGTGGAAGTCCTTGCGGAGCTCGCAGAAGCCGCTAAGGTAGGCCGTGTCCACGAACTGCACCCGGACGCCGTGCCGCGCCGCCAGCGCGTGCTTCGCCTGATCGAACACGTCCTGCTCGTTCTTCCCCGGGTGCTCCCTCCGCGCCTCGTACCAGCCGTCGTAGAACGCCGCCGTCCTGGCGCTCGCCTTGGCGTACACGAACCCTCCGTTGGCCGTCTTGTTCAGGTCGTACGGGTTGTCGCCGTAGAAGTAGTCGGCGGACATGGCGAGGTCGGCGCCGACGGGCACGCGCAGCAGCGGGTTCCGCAGCCAGAGGATGTCCATGTCCGTGAAGACGAAGCTGTAGCCGAGCTGCAGCACCCGCGCCTGGAACCGGTTCCGGCGCCACATCAGGTCCAGGTAGCTCTTCGACATGAACGACTGCTCCGACGCGTAGTCGTCGACGCCGGCGCCCCTGGCGCGGAGGTGGTAGCAGAACGGGTGCACCTGCGTGCACCGCGCGTACGCCTTGCCGTCGACGGCGACGATGACCAGGTGCTTCAGGAGCGGCTCCGTCCTCACGCCTACGCGGAAGCTCTCGAGGAAGAGGTCCATGAGCGACCCCGGCGCCGTCCACGCCTTGTTCGTGAAGGTCATTATGATGGTATTGTCGTCGTCCATGCTGGCTCTCCTCAGGAGACCCAGAAGCCTCACGTCGTCCGGTGAAGTAGCAGCCTGCCGCCGCCGGCCGATGGTACGTAGCCAAACAAATCAATAGAGATAGATACAAAATTCAGTGAAGTAGAGTGGAAGAAGATGCCCGCATGAGTTTGTCGTTACCAAGTAATCTGTAATTTGAACTCTCTTCTGCTTAATGAAATAGAAAGCGTGCTCTCTCAAAAAAGAAAAGAAAAGAAGAAGATGCCCGCATGCAGCCACGTACCATGTGAAGCTTCTTGGAGCAGGGACCTGCAGCATGAGTTGTATTGCTCAAGATTGCCAGTTCTTGACGATCTGCCGGCGTGAGGCCGTCGAACGGGCACAGAGCAGACGGCTGTAGCAGTACGATGCAGGCCGCGGCGGCTGCAGCTCCAAGCAAGAAACTTAAGAAACCTCGGGAATCCAAGAAACCTCTCATGGCCGCCGGCCGGTGGTGCAACGGCGCGCCGAGTTCTTCTGTGTTGTTGGGCTTCTAATGAGTCGTCTGGTTTTGGAGAGCAAGCTAGCGCGTCAAGTCCAAAAACCAAATGGCACATGCGAAATATATTATCGGAGCAACTGTAGTTTGCCCGTTCTCCGTTCGTGCAGCAACTAGTGTAGCTTGGCGCCTTCGCGGAGCTTTCGAGCACAGCGATGTCACGACTCGCGATGTCCTCCAGCTCGGGGAATTCCGCGGACCGAGTATGACATACGGTACCGGAACCGCACTGCCACCCGTTGGTCATCCTCTGCTTGGGCCTTCTGGCACTAAGATTTTTTCTTCTTCTTCTTCTTCTTCTTTTTTTGAATGGCCAGCAAGAGTTGAATGGTCAGCATCAGCAAGAGTTGAATGGTCAGAGTGAGAATCCAATTATACGGTCAACCGTTGACGCGCTTCCTGTGCAAGTGGTAATCTTATCATTGCATCTATCTACTCTCTAGCAAAATATCCAGTCTAAAACTCGTTTTTTTAGGTAATGGGGTAGGTGGAGGAGCTATCTCCACCTTTCCATTGCATTGGAGCTGCAGAACCGCTGCTGATCGGTTACAAGAGTAGCAGAAGACAGAGGTGGTAGCCATTACATTCTGTTTAGGCTTACATTATAGAACAATTAAGCTCAACTACTGAGGCCTTGTTTAGTTCCAAAAAACTTTGCAAAATCGACATTGTAGCACTTTCGTTTGTATTTGACAAATATTGTCCAATCATGGACTAATTAGACTCAAAAAATTCGTCTTGTCAATTTCGACCAAACTGTGTAATTAGTTTTTATTTTCATCTATATTTAATACTCTATGCATACATCTAAAGATTCGATGTGACGGAGAATCTGAAAAATTTTGCAAAATTTTCTAGGAACTAAACAAGGCCTGAGTGTTCTGTAACTAGGAACCGGTGCGACCATAGATGAGCTGTATCTCTAAAGTTTGTAGCAAAGTCGGCTGGCCAGTCTAAAACTCTCTTCGTAAAAAGTGTGAAAACCCCTAAAGAAACATAGTTAAAGGCATTCAAATAATTTGAAACCATACACATCCACGGTGCATCTAACGATGTAATCTGTCACAAAAGTTGAGATAAAGTTCATTTTGTAAAACTATTTTGAAAATAACAAATTTTAGGTGCAATTGCACTAGAACCAATTCCAACTTTCCAAGGAACTTTGTGTTGTGGTGCATTATTTGCTCCGGAATCCTTTTGTTTTAGTTTGAATTTCGCTAGATTGAAATTTTTTTCTCAACTTTTACAACAAAGTACATCTAGAGACTCAATATGGATCTGCATCATTGCATTTTTTAACTCTTAATTATGTTTTTCTAGGAGATTTTAACATCTTTGCAATGAATTTTTTTTGCCCCATTCTCCCTCCCTTCTCTATACCTCAACAGACATATTTCTAATGTGCCACCCTTCTATTCCCACTACACTCGAGCCAAGGAGTCATAGTCAAGTGTTTTAGTGTTTGTCACACAAAATATGTTGTCGAGCGAGTCTTTAAATAAACTTTCAAACTATGACCCTCCTTCTCACACAATCTCTCATTACCATTTCACCTACACTACATTGCTGGAACAATGAAGTTTACATCTTTTTACCCTAAAACTTCACTAAACTATTTGGGGATCTAAATAACTTTGAAAAACAACAAAAGTTGTAGATCTCATTGAAACCGACAAGTTTCATACAAAGTTTGTCTTCATCCAAGTTTATATGAAAAAGTTATGAATTTTCACAAATATGTTGAAATTTAAATTACAAAGGCATAAAAGTATTTGTCATGCCTCTTATTGAGTCAACATGAAAAACATGTGACTTATGAGACTTAATTACCATTCTTGGCTAAAATATTTTGAAAAACATGTGACTTATGCCTCTTATTGAGTCAACATGAAAAACATGTTCCATTAGTCATCCAAGCGGAGGAAGGACGAAAAATTAAGAAGAGAGAGGAGAGGTTGATGACTTGCTAGCACTATGAGCTAGAAGGTGGGCCCAAGAAGGCAGGTTGTGGATAGCTTATTATCCAATACATGTGCTAGGTCATTGCAATATTGTCGGATAGCCCAAAGAGTATGTTTGAACGGTTTAACAATATTGGTTTGACTGGTCGAGGGTCAGTCAACTCAGTAAGATGATGTAGCAGTAAATGAGCAATGGACGGTTCTACATGATAGGTCGGTCAGTATGACAACTAGAGAACTTAACAAGAGGAAGGATTTGATAAGTTGAGAGTTTGGTTTAGAGAAGGGCCACGCTAATAAGCTAGCCATGTGTTTGGTTGGAGGTTGAGTGAGTTGGGTTGGATCCAACCCAGTTTTTGGGGACGGAGTCAACCCATCCAGTGTTTGGTTGTACTTCTGCTTTTGGGGACGGAGCCAACCCATTTTAGTGTTTGGTTGAAGGATTGGGGACAGAGCGGCTCCATCCAGTGTTTGGATGAAGGAATTCAGTGTTTGGTGGGAGCCAACCCGGTTGGAGCGGCTCCGTCCGCCAGATTTTGAGGGACGGGTCCAACCCGCATCTGAGAGGAATATTCCACCCTGGAGCCAACCCAACCCTTCCATCCTCCAACCAAACAGCCACGAGAATGGGTTCGCTCCGACCCAGCTCGCTCCGCTCTCCAACCAAACACACGGTAGGTATAGTGGGTTTGAGAGAGTTGGGTTGGTATATGCTAGAAGGATTGGATGAGCCATTATAGGCCTTTGAGTAAACCATTCTCCATGGGACTAGAGGGGATTGTGAATGTTTTATTTGAACAAGCTCTATGGGAGTTTGTGGCCTATTTGCAATTGGGTTTGCATCTTCCCTCCTTTCTTCCTTTTGTCTCGTTACTTACATTTCCTTCATCTTCCTTTTTTCATTTCGTTACTTGAACCAGCAAATTCATGTTTCTTCCTTCTATTTATGGCTCTCTGCTCCCTACTCACACCCCCTGTGTAATCAATCTAACCCTTGTTTTTCAGGGTTTTTTGCAGTCCTGAAGCAGAAAGGAAATAAAAATGCTTAGTAGAGCAAATAAGGCCATGTAGTAATGTTCAATCATAATGCACCAACACCAACTGGAATTGTAAAACCAAAACAGTAAAGCACATTACTACTTAATAACCTTTTATGTTCTTTTCTTTAAACGATATAGCCTTTTATATTCAGGTTCACTAATAATATCAACGATCATAATACTACTATGAAGCACAATGTGCTCAAAGTCTGTATCAAATGGACTATATAAATACAAGAAGGCTCCAGTTTAGCCTAGTCTTTGGTGTGTGGCAAATTAGTTAGTAGTAATAAGTCAATAGCAGCTGGTTAACATTGCCACAGAGGGCAGAACACAAAAGACTGAAAATCAGCAGAATCAAATTCAACGAACATGATAGAAGACGGATCCAGTGAGCAAACAAAACATTATTGAATTGGCCACAAGTATACATGGTTTAAATAAAAGAGAAGTCAGAATAAAACATGAAAGAGGCCTAGTATATATATATGAATGTTACCTTAAATAAAGGTTAGTACACAGATTGAAATAGAGCCCCATGAAAAATCAGTGTGTGATGGATTTCAAAAGGCATCTTGATTTTACTTGGATTAAAAAAAACGTGTTCGTAGTACTTCGAACCAATCCGTGCCTAACTCCAGTTAGTTGCAGAATAGAAAACTCGATTCTAGATGCTAGGTGAACAGCTACAACTAAAACAGTATAAGCAAATGAGTTACATCGCGCAACTTGCTTGTCCCCGATGAAGCAAGCGAATCACTAGCGGCACGTCCCAGAGCACCCCCCGCCCACCAGATGCGTCGCCGCCAACCGTGGCGTGCCTGCTCCACGCCAGTCCGCGACCGCGAGATGCTGATATGATCGCCGCCGGCGCAGGGACGTTGTGGTCTCTTTTCGCGCAGGCCCAGTACGAACCCTCATATTTTAGCCGGTCGAACTTTGTCAGCACTCAGCATGCAAGGCAGAGGGCACTGGTTCTCTCCACGAGCACCTGAGGTTAGGTACGGTGAAGTCAGCACAACAGAATGCAAGAACTAAGATTGGTAAGTGATTTTTTTTTCAAGGACCGATCTATGTATTGATAGAGAAGATGAACACACATAATATTACAACACAAGGACACCACCACACACCACCACAACAAATTATGAACCCTACAGAAGTCCTTGTGGAGGTCGCAGAAGCCGCTGAGGTTGGCCGCGTGTCCACGAACTGCACCCGCACGCCATGCCGCGCCGACAACGCGTGCTTCACTTTGTCGAACACGTACTGCTCTCTGCTCATGCGCACCCGGGTACCCCTTCCGCGACTCGTACCAGCTCCCGTAGAACGCCACCATCCCTGCGTTCGCCTTGGCGTACACGAACCCGCCGTTGGCCGACTTGTTCAGGTCGTACGGGTTGCCGCCGTAGAAGAAGTCGCACGACATGGCCATGTCGGCGCCTATCGGGATGCGCGGGTTCCGCAGCCAATGATGTCCACGCACGCACGCATCGGTGAGTTCTGCAGCAAATCTTTCGGGTTTGAGCTGGTGCCCCTGTGTCCGACTCCGATCGACACGAGTGATCAGCTCACCGTGAAGACGAAGCTGTAGCCGAGCTCCAGGATCCGGACCTGGAGCCGGTTCCTGCGCCACATCATGTCCAGGTAGTCCTTCTGCATGTACGACTGCTCCGCCGCTGCTCTTATGAATTCGTAGTCGTCTTTTTTTTTTTTTGCCATGATTTATTTACCCAATGTTGCTCACTCGAGTCACTGTTGCCTTGAACAACCGCAAGCTACCTCCATCGTCACACCAGAATCCATTGTCGCAGGAACTTCAAAACAAATTGTGGAACCATTGATCCATCACTGACACCAGTGAGTCGCTGATCTTTAGCCAGCTATGTGCTAACCCTGCTTTGACCATGTTTGTTTCCACTTTTGATCAGGTTCTCATCAAGAAAAACAAAGTCTGAACTATGTCTACTGGCGTTACCTGCTTAATCAATGTTTGTCATGCAAGTAGTCACAATTTGCCGTCCGTGTCAACATTTGAAATGCGGTTATTTTCCTTTGCAGCTTAAGCGGTTTGCATCTCTGTTCTACGGTTTCAGACACATTTTTTTTTCCTTTGACGATAGCAATAATTTTTTATTTTCTTGTCAGCGTCTGATGTTGGCCGTTTAATGCTTTGGCCCTGAATCAACGGACAGCACACATTACTACATTAGCAACTCGACCACCACGTCGGAGTTCCAGTTCCATACTCGTTAAGGATGAGGACGGTGCTCCAAATAGATGCCAACAGTTCTTCTCTAATATAACTAAATGAACTAAATAAACAATTTCTTCTCTCATTTCTTTTTCATTTAGTTACACTAGAGAAGAACCACGAGTATCCATTTGGAGGACCACCTCCGTCCTTATACCTCATTCACCCCCTCTTAATCCAAATTAGGCGCTTTGTAAATTTTGATCTCGTGACTTCACCGAGATGTATTTGAATCAAAGACGCTTATTTGAAAACATCAGGTGATCAACAATGTTTCTGCACCCGTACAAAGCTAAAATCATACACACGTCCTCCGAGTTCACGCAGATCCTTCTATGGCATCCCCCTCTGCCCTTGGTCAAGCTTTTATGTCAAAGGTTGTACAAACTATTAAACACAACTACGGCCTCCATAGTGAATGTTACTTCCAAGATATCATCCCTATCCAGGAGTCAACTGAGATTTCATACACCCAGAGTGGTATGAGTCATCAATTGTCTGTGCCGAAGTAGCGGTCACCATATTCTCCCAGTCCTGGTATCACCCTGAATTCCTCGTTCAGACCATAATCGATTTCAGACGTTACAATCTTCAGTGAAGGAAATCGCTTGCAAATACACTGAATCCCTTCAGGAGCCTGCTCCCACACACACACACACACACACACACAAAAAGGAGTGTAGAAGGGGTTATGCAACTAAACAAAACAGATAATAAGCATTGGAACCATTAAATATGCAAATAAATATACCGAGATGAGATTGAGGAAAATGATCCGACCCTCAGGAACACCTTTTCTTATAAGAAGGTCAATTGCTTGGGCCACTGAGTTGCCTATAAAATAAAGTCATCCTCGTGAGCATAGTGAGATCCACCTGTGCTACCTGTTCATATCCTGATAAATACTGTACAAACTAACTATAAAGCACAAGTATCTGCTTCAAACTCAAGAAAAGGATGTAACACCAAACATTCATATTTATTCAGGGCATAAAGAATGACCAGTTAATTCAGCAATGCATCAGATTTTACAAGATTCAGGCCATTTGCAAACAGATATGCCAATAAACAAGATTATTCATTGATTGCATATCTGTGAATGCGATATTGATTATCCTTGAGTGATATTGTATCAGCATATCTCGTAGACCAAATAATTTCTGGACATATGTGGATAGTTTCTACAGGATGTCATTTTGTTATCACAACCTGAATCAATTTTTGTCATCACAACCTGAATCAACTTCAGTTCAAACAAACAAGCAGCAGAAACAGAATAGCAGGCAAAACTGACCTGTACCAAGCACTGGATCCAGAAGTAGAACATGTCGTTCAGCAATATCCATGGGCAGTTTGTGATAAACAAGCTAGATGCAGAAAGTTTATTATAATGCGATTAGTTCGATCGCTTGAAACATACTCCCTCCGTTCCAAAACGTAAGATGTTTTAGTTTTTCCTAAGTCAAACTTATCTAAAACTGACCAGGTTTATAGCAAAATGTACCAACATATACAACATCAAATTAATTTCATTAAATCAACCATAAAATGTCTTGATAGTGTATTTAATTGGTTAGATGTGAATATGTTTTTTCTACAAACTTGGTCAAAGTTAGATAAATTTGACTTAAAGTTAGGACAAACCTGAAACACCTTACATTTTGGAATGGAGGGAGTACCTGTTAAGAAATCGTTTATCATAATATGAATGCTTACCTGCTGCCCATTGTCTCCAACACGATGAATTAGAATTTTACCAATTTTTATTCCTTTACAACAAGCACGCAGGGCGTTCTCCATACTCTCACCACTGCAATTAAATGAGGTATAAATAAAGCTAAAATTACTCCATAACTCTATTAATATATTTAAAATGTACAAAATTTACTGCAAAAATGCATTTGGGTACCAAGTGATCATAATGATTCATGATGGTGAAGTATGAATACTAAAAGGAATGAAATACTCATAAAAAGAAGAGTATCTAGATAAAGCAGGAGGAAATGTTCCACATATTTAATCTGGTTTATTTACAAAACTATGTTGCAAGAGCATGGCAAATATGCTAAATGAAAAGGCAGAGCACCTGCCATTGATGCTTAAAAAAGAGCATGGCAAATACAAAAGGCAGAAGCTTCTACACACCAAGATATAATGCAAAATTCTCTACATAACAAATACTCATGTACATTCTTGTTTAACATCTATCATGAGCCATGGTTAATTCAGAGTGTGTCCAACTGTACATCATTAAGATCCCTGCCTCTTGAAATGTTTTTGCTTGTGTGTTAGTGTTGAACTGTTGAAGGTAACTTTATTTGGCTTACCTTCGCACAATAGACACTCCACAGAGCTTCTTACAGAAGTCAACTCCCATATAAACAGATCCTGAACCCAGACAAATATGACATAAGATGATGTTCAACCAAAAATCATAGTATTTTATTTCTCAATGTAAGATACACCTAGGCGAAAAATGAACCAAAAAAAACACAAATTGTCTGAAATGAGAAGGATCATCAACAAGCTTTTTATGCCTTTTTAGTTTGGTTTTCCAAAGATATTTCAAACACAATAAAAGCAAATCCTATCCAAATATTTTTTTACAGCCAGCCACAAATTGCCATTTCATGTGGTACTAATGTTATCAGCAAACACAGCTAGATACATAACAATGTGGCACAAGTTATCATATTTCAACAATAAGGTAATCCATTACTCTTGAGGAGCTGAGGTGGCTAAGTTTCTCAGAACTAATAGTAGATCTCAGAAACCAAGATGGCATAAAGTATTAACTTATTCTAGACAGTTATAAAAGATATTCCTCTGAGCCTAAACATGAAAGTCAAACATTCAGGATGGAACAAGATAGAAAGAAAAATAGTAGAATACTTGTAAGGTGCACAACTAAGCGGCTACGAGATATAAGATGCCACAGCAAAATACCTGTTGGAGTAATAACCTGCTTTTCTGTAAATGGCAAATGTCCAAGACCATGCTCCACTACCTTCAACAGCAAATTCATACAACTAAATGAAATAACTGGCCATGAAGTTGAAAAAGGGAAATAAAAGTTATGAAATAAAGCAGTACCAAACGGATCAATCGATCTGAATAAAAGACAAAGTCAGGTGTAGTAATTTCCCTATCACGAATAAGAGTATGCATTCCTCGGATCTGTGAAATTCATTACAAAAGGCAAGGAATTATGAAATTAGCAAAAGAAAAGTATAAAATTTAAACCATTGGTAAAGATTTCTAGCTTTACCTGAAAAGTTGATTGAACAACATGAACATTCGGATAGATTTTGCACAAGTCATGCTGACCAAGTTTGGTACGGATATGTTGAACAATCAGATCAACTGCTACATGGTTATCACCTCCTCGAGGAATGATCACGTCAGCGTACTTCTTTGAAGGCAAAACAAAATCATCGAATGCTGGCTTCACAAACCTCCCATACTACACATGCCAACAGCATTTCATGTTGCAATACAATATATTGTATATAAAAAAGGGGAAGATGTAAAGGACATACGTATACCGCAGGGTTATTAAACCCAAGGTAAAAAATAATAATAGGACTACCTGGTCAAGCACTGAGCTAATATCTCTTCCTCTTTCAACTGTATCACGCCTGATTCGTCGAGCAAGCCTAATATCAGCATCTGATCACGACACCACACGCGCGCACGCAAAGGAAAAAGAATAACAACATTTCAGCTAAATAAATTAAGGAGCAACTCATAATTTCTATAACAAAACAAATGCTACACTGAGAATGAGGATAAACCTGTGTCTACAAAAATTTTCATGTCCATCAGATTGCGAACTCTCTGATCATGGAAGACTAAAATGCCCTCCAAAATAATGACATCTGATGCATTAACCTGGCAAAATGAAATTGGACCAGGTGCTTAGTTAGTAAAGGGGTTGTGAAGTTTATTATTAGCTTACAATCACATGAGCTTCCTAATTTTAAACATGACAAATAAGAATCCATTTGTTTAGATATATTGGTATTGAACTACTGAAATAAACAAAAACACAGACATTAACATATGACAACTGATGAGACATATAGTATCATCATGATTTTACTACTGAAATAAACAAAAACACAGACATTAACATATGACAACTGATGAGACATATAGTATCATCATGATTTTACTATATATGCCAACTAATTCAACCCTGTTTTTTACCTTATGTAATTTTACAATGCTATTTTTAGAAGAAGTGTGTCGCTCTGCACCAATATCTATAGCTATAACAGAAAAAAACAGAATATGATAATAACAAAAAACCAAACCTCCAATTTCTTTGCCTTACTGTAGATTGCCCCTCTGGCGCAGATAAGGAGGATCAAAAATAAAGTTGCAAATGCTCTAAAAAACACGCAAAGGCAGTTTGGTTGGAGTTAGGTTTATAATTCATAGTATGAAACAGTCATCTAATTACAGACATACAAAAGAAAGGAAAGAAATGTTCTACAAGATCATTCAAAGGTCAATGACATGAACTCAAAATCACAAAGGATTGGCAACTTTTCATGCTGACAAGTTTGTGAGTGACTGCTACCTTCCTAAAGCTGTCAGAACACCGACGATGCTTCTTGAAATCATATATAGGAACATTTACAGGTTGAGCACGTTTCAGTTGTCCCATGCATTCAAGAAGTTGTTCTGTATCAAATGCATCTGCAAGCAAAGAATACAGTCCATCTCACATGTCAACAAATCAATTCAGCTCTGATTGATTGCTACCACACTACCACAGGCAGGATACTGGAAACAGCAAATGCAGTACCAGGGTGATCAAAATTGTAGTCTTGTGCATGTGCAGACTCTTCAGCAGTTAGGCCACGGTAGAATGAATCCTGCAAAATGACAAGCCCAAAATGAGTTTTAAGTTTCAACAGGTATTTCAGAAGTTTCCACCATTAGGTTGGTTTGGTTTGCACGATTTGTCAAACCTAATCCATATTTGTCAATCTAACTATCGCAGCCGCAAGCTAGTCAAATGGAAGGGTGTGCACAACTTCACTAGCATTTCCATACAGATACACAAGAATCTTCAGCTATCCCCCATCTATGCAATCACTAAGTTACATCTCGGATCTTCCAGTTCGAACTGCATAACTTGAATACACTACACCAAACCAGGAAAGTACAGAGCCAAGCTTGACAGGAGGCAGTAGCAGCAGCAGCAGGATGTTCTTCAAACCGAAACAATCCAGACGCAGAAGCAGCAGTGAGCGCACACACACACCTGGTTAACGAGCACGACGCGGTGGTCGTGCAGCTGCTGGATAATCATGTCGCACACCGTCGTCTTCCCCGACGCCGTCCCTCCAGAAACCCCTTTGAAAAAAAAATCAAGCAGAAATTCTGAATCAGGACCACCAAATGAGGAGCGGCTAGCCACAGCCAGCACGAGAAGCCGAGAAAGGGCGGGAGGGGGACCGAGCCGCCGGCCATTCCACCCGCTCGAGCGGCGAGCGCTAGCAGGGAGGGGTCGCATACCGATGACGAACGGCTGCCGGGCAGCGGCAGGGGAGGGGAGCTCGGCGGTGCCGTTTGCGTAGACGGCGCCGTTGGAGTGCGCGTGCGCCGCGGCGGCGGGGGAGGAGGAAGGGGAAGAGGGGGCGGAGGTGGAGAGGCGCAGCGCCTCGAGGCGGAGGCCGCTGAAGTGGGCCCCCACCGCGGCCTCCATGACGTCGTCCACCGCCTTCTCCGGCATCGCCTCCCGCGCCGCCGGCCGATCGGGATTCGGGGTTGATTCGCGGGTTTCTGGTGGGAGGAGGCGGGCGTGTCACTTGTGTGCGCGGTCGGTGCGCGTGAGCGCGTCTGAGTGAGAACTGACAGTGGGGTTCCGCGGTGGGATGGAAGCAGCGGCCGAGCGGCGCACGTTGATGAGAATGGGGCGAGGGGGCGCACCCCGCATACCGAACAGGGGCAGAGTGGCAGACCGGCAGATCGGAATATCGGATGCTTTGGGCCTTGTTCCGAAAAGTGAAAACTTTTCGAAACTGTAGCACTTTCGTTTGTTTGTGACAAATATTATCCAATCATGTACTAACTAGGATCAAAAGATTTGTCTCGTGATTTCCAGCTAAACTGTGTAATTAGTTTTTGTTTTCGTCTATATTTAATATTTCATGCATGTGCCACAAGATTCGATGTGACGGGGAATCTTGAAAACTTTTTGGTTTTCAGGGTGAACTAAACAAGGCCTTGGTTCGCTTCGCCTGTCCGCAGCTATGTGCTTGGCAGTTCACTTGTCTATGCAGATGCAGACCGGAAGGACGAGCATTGTCATCATGCATGCACCGTCGAGTGCGAATTTATCGATATCACTATCAACAGTCATGCAGTGGTACCGATTATCGATTCTAAGCCTCCATGACCGCTAATTTGTTATTAAAGAATTGTGAAAAAAATATTATTAAATAACTGGTAGATTCGACAGATAACATGGAGTACAGGTCAAGCTAACTAGTAAGATGGTAGGTGCCATATCGACGTCCTAGTAGTAAACTAGAATGGTTCCCGATGCACTGCACGAGGTGTGTGTGCTAAATAACTAAATTGTATCCTCGTATTTGCTAGTGATGGAGGGCTCAACTCAAATGGTTTATAACGAGAAAGTGCATCTTGGACGAGATATCGACAAAGTATATATAGACATGAGCGCGATTCTTGTAGCCGTATTTTTTACTTGCTTGTTAACCGCCGTGCCAATGTTTCGCCATTTCTTGACGGCACAGCAAGCGTTATATGAAGGGGTACAAGAAGATAATCAGGGCTGACAAAAAAAACGTGTTGTAAAAGACGTTCAGCTTTACCGTGTCCTTCGGAAAAGAAATGTGTGGGTTACATGATAGTGGCATCAAGGCCAACATCAAATTTTATTCTCGCTGAACAGTTTCGGCAATGTGAGGATCAACTCATATGACGTGCAGGGTGGAACTAGTATACAGCAGAAACACCAAAATCAGTTTTTGTTCTGAGAGCCCTCAACGCTCTTCCTCAGCACAGATATGACGGCTCCTGGGTCCGCGGCGCCAAATATAGAGCTTCCAGCGACGATGCAATTGGCCCCAGCAGATGCGGCCACGTCTATGGTTGAAGGGCCTAGACCACCATCAACCTGATATAACAAATCATAAAGTATTTTCAGCCAATTAAAATTAAATAATGGAGAGAAAAAAAGAAATTCCTACGAGACCAAGAACAATGTTATACCTCTATGTCAAGGGAAGGGTACTTCTTTCTCAATGTGCGCACCTAATTCACACAGATTGCAGAAAGTGAATACAACTGTTCAACATCAGAAATATACAATAATGAACAATGAGAACAAACCTTATCCATCATTTCTGGCATAAATTTCTGACCACCAAAACCAGGCTCGACTGTCATCACAAGAACCAATTCTACCGGATTTTCTGCTTCCACCTGTAATATTAATTGTTAATACAATTGTAGGTAGCTTCACAAAATCCATTGCAAGAAATGTCCATATGTCACGCATTCAGAGAAAAGGAAATACAACTGAAAGGGTTCTGAAAGTTATAGATCGACGGTCGATGATAGAAAGGTTCTATGGAAACAGGTCTAAGCAGCACACTTGATCAAAAGAGTGATCTTTAATGTGGAATTAAGAATGTGCTCCATAGTACAATTACTCTCGTGACCAAATGTATTGTGGTCATAATAAATGAACATATGAACAAGAGAAATAAGATGTACTTGTGCAAAATGGTCACTTGATCAAAAGAGTTTAGCAGTAACAAAGACAAAATTGCCAGAATTGTAAGTACATATATCAACAAATACCATTTCGCAACAAATTTCAAGAGTTTTTAAGAGCGTGTGAAAATAAAACACCATTATTCAGACCTAGTATGAAAGGTTTCTTGTCTGTGTATAACATAAGTTCACAAAGCGTAGTGAGTGCTTAAGTTACCAGTGGAAAAACTTCCTCCACTGGTGTACCTGGCCTCAATGATACACCAGGCCGCATACCCTTTGATTTAATGCTTTGGATGAGATCTTGCCAGTTGTCTGCATCAAGTTTTTCCATAAGAAGAGGAGGAGAAGTGAAAATACTAGGCCATTCAACAGATGTGTGTTTACCTCTAGCAACTTCTATATGGAATGTGAATCCAGAAGCGCCAGCCTTTCCAAATGGTTCTACGTAATCTGAAGGGTTTGTGACCATAAGATGGCAGTCCAAATATGCTCTAAAAACCAACAGTCAGAACCACTGGGACTATGCAGAATAAGAAGTCATCCATATAAGCAAAGGATCAAAAGACCATACTTGGTATGTTTCCTCAAGCTCTGGATCACCGGAGCCCCAATAGTCAGATTAGGAACAAAGTGCCTGCATTTGCAAAAAAGTTAAAATAAAATACTTAAAGGATAGCTTATTTCAAGAAGTGATTATCATCATTTTTTAAAAATGCAATTGGAGGTTTGTCCTTCAAAGTTCATAACTTATAAAGATGATCAATCCTTTTTCAGACATCAAAATAGCTTAACATTGAGATTATACTTGTCTTTTAAAAAAACTGACCCAGGTAAATAAAGTAATGGCAGTGAAAAAATTGGCACTTGTTTGTAATTAGACCATTTTTGACACAGCTCCAGATCCAAGATTTTCTGGAGCTCCTCACTCCTAGCTCTAGATATTCTTGGGGACCCAAGCTGTGGGCACATTGGCATTATTTAGTTAAGCAATTTTGTCATTATTTTGGACTGAACACATGTGTTTATAACACTTTGTTTTATCCTACAAACTCCAAATCCTGCATGGATCTCAGAGCTGGAGATAAATTGCTCTGGTGTGTCTTTCATGTAATGGGCTACAGTAGCAAGTATCTTTCACCATCTTGCAAAAAGAAGTGTTCATTTTCTCTATTTACGCTCAAGGAATGTTGGATCTTTGATCCAAATCCAACAAATAGAAGTGAACGGCATATTGATTGGCAATTGGACACTTCATGCTTACTGGTACTTTCTCAAAGGGCATCAAGAGAGTTCCCGAAATATCTGACTAAAGCTTACCAGTACTTTCTTTTCGTTATTTGCAACTTGCAAACCCCTTATGCTTTTATTATCAATGACGGGTTTCATTCCAAAAAATATGCATAAAGCAAAATCAAAAGTATGTTGTTTCCTTTTTCAGGTTGGTCCATAGGACATTCCATGTTACTGTTTCCATGCCTTTTTTATGTGCAGATCTCCATTAAATTGAAGAGAAATTCTATTATAGTACTCCACAAATTCTGCTGTATGTATTAAATATTCTGATAAGTAAACAAGGAAAGGTGAAAACTGAACAAGAATAAAGGTCTGAATGAGTTTAAGGACAGTGACAATCTGGGTATGGAATTTTATTTTCAAGCATGTATTCATTATATAAGATACTTCCTGTAAGCTGGGATAAGCGACCTTACAATCATGCTAGCGGCTTAAAAAAGGCAAATGATACGTGAGAGTTATCACCACCAGACACTTCAGTAGCAAACCACAATAGATGTAACCAACATTGGGAATTAGAGACCAACTCACCCATCCTACAAGAAAATATGAGTGATAAGCTTTCAGTTCTGAATATTTATATCATCAATCATAAAGATGTGAACAGAAACAAAGCCAGTCAATGGAGGCAGCAGAATTTAGCAAAAATGAAGACACAAGCAGATAACTACTAGGTACCAGTACCATGAACAAAACGACAGCTAGCAGTTTGCAGTAAGCGAATCAGTACATTTGAGTATAGCATTACTGCATTAGGAGGAAACTGATACTAAAGCAAGCATGATTTTTCATACTCTAAAAGTTAATATTCAGCTAACTTTTTCCATGACAACATGCGTATAGCAATACACTAGAGGAGTAGAGGGTAGGTCGACAGGCCAACAAGACAAAAGCCCAAGTCTGAACAAATCCTGCAGAATCGAGATCGATCACTCTAAATGCCACAGTATCGCATAAAACCTGATTTGCATAATAATTGATCCAACTGCCAGCTCTTCTTCAAAATGATGCGCCAGCTCTAAGTTCCAGAAAGAAAAAAAGATCCAACGGCAAGTTAGTCAACGGTATCGGTAGCTCAATCCTGCCCACGCCATAGGACATGATTACAGCGTACTCAACCCTGCCCAGAAATACTATCCCTCGGATCAGAGGCCGCTACTGTCGCTCGGATCAGAGGCCGCTACCGTATTCGTATTAGCGGTGCTGCGCCTGCGCCCGCGATGGATGAGATAGAATTGGCCAGAGGGGGGGAAGGGGATCGTACCATGATGTCCATATGTAACCAGTCGGCGCCTAGGCGGACCATGCGCTCAGCCTCCGAGGCGAGGTTGGCGAAGTCCGACGAGAGCATCGACGGCGCTATCTTCGCCGCCGCCATGTCCGCTTCCCGCTGGGTTGCTTCCTCCCCGGATTGGTGGCAGGTAGTTAAGGACTTTGGAAGACAGATGTTTCGGTCGGTCGGCGCCTGACCGGCGGCTTGTAGGGGAGTTGGTGAGGTGGCCGGTGGCCCTCAAGGCCTCAAGGGCTGAAGACGGACGAGCGCACGGGAGAGGAAGGAGTAGGTGAGGTGGCCCTCAAACGCTGTTCTTGGGCCTGGTCAAAAACACGGGCCTCCTTGCCTTTTCTATAATCTCTCTTAACTGCGCAGTTATCCGATTTTTCTTTCTAATCTATAAAATCAATTTCTATACCTCCTTTAACTTTGAAATCATAGTTACATTTACATCCCGAATGGTTTTGATGGTGGTTTTACTAGTGTCATCTAAGGGGGTAAATCAGACTAAGTTTAAAGTTTAACAAGATAAATCGAACTAGAAATATATTTATAAAAATCCATTAAAAACTCAATAATTTATCTAAATATATTTTTGCTTGGAGAATAATGCAATTAAAAATCCTATTACATGGTTTAATCTTAGAAAAATTATCAAAATTTGTTTTAGTTCGGAAAACTATGAACTAGGTTTAGAATATTTTTTTCCTAAAATCATACTATATATTATAGTGCCTACTTGAAATTGTTTAAATCATGATTGGCTCATTTAGTGCTTACTTGCTAACAAAAGATTTTGTTATCTGTTATAATTAGTCAATGTGGATCGTCGCTATGTAGAAGCGTCAATAGAGCATCCTTAAAATTTATTGTTATATTCCTCCTATACGTTATTCCTCCGTTGTGAAAGGTGTGATCCAAAGAATCTTATATCTGCTAATTTTATATCTACTTCTTTTATTCCAAATTATAAGACGTTCACTCTTCTTTTATTCCAAATTATTAGTCGTTCACTTTTACTACGGATATAGACATAGATTAATGTATAAGCACATAACAAAAACAATATAGCTAGAAAAACCAGAACAACTTATGAATGGATATATATAGAGAGAGCATAATATTCCAAATTGTAATACACTTTGACTTTTCTAAGGCCCTGTTTAGATTGGAGATAAAAAAAATTTTAATGTCATATCGGATATGTCGGAAGGATGTCGGAAGGGGTTTTTAGAGACTAATAAAAAAACAAATTACATAGTTTGTCCGAAAACTGCAAGACAAATATATTAAGCATAATTAATCTATCATTAGCACATTGGGGGTTACTGTAGCACTTAAGGCTAATCATAGACTAACTAGACTTAAAAGATTTATCCCGCGATTTTCAACCAAACTGTGTAATTAGTTTATTGTTTTATCTACATTTAATGTTCCATGCATGTGTCTAAAGATTAGATGGGATGAATGAAAATTTTTTGGATGGGGAACTAAACAGGGCCTAAGTATAACTTGATCTACCTTTTGTCATGTCTAGATGCATAATGAGAGCAATATATCTAAATATACTATGAACATCTGATAATTTGAAATGGAAAGGGTAGTAGGAGTATATAGAAGTTAAAAGGCTTGACTTTAAAGACAAAAGACAATTTGAATCGGAGTGAGTATATAAGACATCTAAAGAGGCTTGTGACACAAGCCAATCATGTCAAGCTCCCAACCAAATAGCCTTTCCGCCAATAAGTACCGCTTCAGTATCCAAGGAATTTGTTTCAACAAAAAAACAAGCTGACTGAATCCTGGTACAGTACATATGCAAGTAAACACAACTGCTTCTATGAAGCAACAGCTTTAGACATAAATCTCCAGGCTAGGGAACAAGTTCGAAGCAAATGGCAGCTGCAGCATTACTGAAGCGTTGGCTTAGTCCTTCCTCAGCTCGATGTACTCACGCTTAGTCCCGGCTTTGTTAATGACAACAATTTCCAACTTGTCTCCCTGCATATTTTGCATGTTTGTGGATCAGCAGAGTGGATAGAGAAATAGGCGCACAATTTTGGCAAATGAGCAAATGCAGCTTACAGTGTAGATGTCTCTCTCAGTTGCAGATGCAAACACATCCTTAACTAGATCGATGGCCTCTGACTCTGACAATGGTGTGACAGCATCCTGCGCACATTGAAAATATTTTTACTAGGATTGAAAACATATGTATTTGATCAAATAAGTGCTCACTGAACAGAACAAACACACAGAAGATATAAATGTGCAGGACTTACCCTGGCAGGGAGTAATAGAGGACTTGGTGATTTTAGTTGATTGTCCAGGACTGGCATCATCAAAGTAGATCCTGTTCCCTGAGCGCTGTAACCGGTTCTCTCATAGGAACCTACTGCATCATAGGTGAAAACGCATCCTTTCCCTGTGCAAGTACACAACATGCTTTTTTGACTGTTCATCAAACAAGAAATATGAGAAAGTAAAGCAACAAATCTTACCCTCGCTGTCAAGCCCACCGAGCACATTGAAGGCGTAATATGGGAAGAAGCGCTTGTAGTACAGTGTATTGGAGAGGAGCTGTGCCATGGCAGGGCAGCTCATCCTTTTATTATGCTGGTGTTGGTATAGCTATATATACAAACAAATGAAAGACAATATCGCATCAGTGCAGGTACAGTTTATGGCGCTTGATATAAGAGAACTGCTTCATATCAACAAAAAGGATGATACAGTGAACATATAAAACAATTTAGACGCTAATATGAGTTTTAGTTGTAAAGTTTACCAATTCTCTGGCAGCTAGGTTCTTGTGCAGAGCCTTAATGTCACCTTGAAAGCCAGAAGATGCCAGTACACATTTGTCAGCCCTACACACAAAGAGAGATCTTTATTCTTAGGCACTCAGAAGGGAAATCACAACCTAAAAAATTCATAACACACGAATCAAGCTTACAAATGGCACTAGGCACCTAAGCACAGATTAAATGCACATAAGGTTCTATGTTTCTGTAACCCACTAGCTGCATGTCAGGAGAATGGACGCCATGAGGTAAGCATAGATGGAATCACACCCCCAACAAACCATTTGCAGTCCTAACCTCATCCCTTCTCTTGTTTTCTTCGCCACCTATGGGCTCATTGGTCCGCTACGCATTTAATTGTACACATATGGCCTATACAGCGTGGCAAGGTTCTACTTCATGCTTAAGAGAACACAGGGAAGCGTCGATGTTTTTTTGCAAACATTGACAAAAATGGTACTCCCTCCGTTCCAAATTGCACATATTTCTGGCTTTTCTATATATATAGCTTTTACTATGTATCTAGAGAGAATGTATATCTAGGATCGTAGCAAAATCTATGTACCTAGATTCCTAGAAAAGCCAGAATGACTTACAATTTGGAATGGAGGGAGTAGCTGATAACCATCTTTCTCATAAAGTACAGAATAATCAAAGAAAGCTTAGCGACCACAACACAATAGTGACAACACTGGTGAACAAAACAGAATTGAGTATACTATTCATTAAGGTTTTTGTTGTGCATCTATGGGCATTCAAGCAAAAGACAAACAAGTTTGCAGAGCAAAAACCTTTAAATTGAAAAGTATTGGGTTATAATCAACAGCAGCCATCAGAGGCTCTTCCACACCACAAAGTTTTAGCAAAAGAGGCTAACCCTAAAACTGAGCATACAAACAAAGATCCAACCATCTATAGATCTATCATTAGTAAGCCATATGTATATCAGTAGCGATACAAAAAAGTATGTAGCTGTACATTTAACATTATCCAACAACACTGACAAAGCATGGTACATCAAACAAAAGCATAACTCTATACCAAAGCCTGCCAAAAACAAATTATACGCAAATAGGACAACTAAACTGCATCTTGTGAACAAATGTTAACAAAAAGACAGTTAAGGTAACCCAATAAGATGAAAAGAACTGTACTGCATTAGGAGGTGACAGCAAGGCTCACTGTGAATCTTTTTTTCCACAACAGGGCACACCCGAATTTCATTACCACTAATTGAGTATATCAATACCATATGTTGTGGGCCCAAGTGGATTCTATATACTTAACAGCCACAAAAGCAACGATAAAACTAATCCCCTAGAATGTAGAGGGCTCCATTACTTCTAGAAACCAAACAACTTCACTGTCTGGAAACAGCACCAGCAAACCACACAATTGGCAGCTATTCTCATTGTAAATCTTGAGGAGACAAATCGGTCAATCCAAGCAATTCAACCAATATAGAAGTAAACCTAGATGTCAAGCTTACATCCCCCTTCCCTACTAATGTGTTAATGAATTGCTCATCTGCCAAAACCAGAAGTTTGTTTAGCAAGGAATGTTACCCTTCTTATGCAGAAAGCAGCATCTAACATAATGATATATGACGATCTAGTCATCTGAATGAAGGAGCAAAAACAGGACATAAAATTAGGACTAGGAAAATGAACCACATGTAACCCTGTGTGCTCGGCATTATTAAGGTAAGCAAATTGATGAACTAAAGATCATACCACAGTAGCAAGCCAGTCAAACATTATTGTTCACAAAGAGCATACTGAATTCACTAGCCATTAACGAAAAACTACCAGATTACCAGGCAAACGGGAAAAAAAAAACTTACAAAATGTAAGGTATTTCCCCATAATTTCGGACCCAATCCTCCAAACACCTAACCCTAGCTAAATCCACCAGCGACAGCACCAAATCCTGCTACGAATCCAGCCTTACCACCCAAATATTTGAGCCCACGCCACACCAAAATCCCACTCGTGTCTCCCAATCCAGAAACCCTAAAGCCCAGACGGACAGATCGAAGCACGCGATTGGGTTCAGGGACTCACAGGTCGCAGATCTTGGAGTGGTCGCGCGTGAGGATGCTGTATCCTACAGAGAGGCGGGTGTCCGCGGCGACGACACAGTAATCGGCGCCGGCGATGGCCACGCAGGTCCTGCAGGACCAAACGGACCCTCGTTAGAGAACACATAAGATACGGCCAGCAAGCGAGGTGGGAAGGCGGCAAGCCTACCCGCCGTTGTTCTCGTAGACCCAGTCGCCGCGCCTCGACATGGCGGTGGCCGGAGTGGGATCGCTGCGCGGGTTGCTGGGTTGCTGGTGGAGTCACCGGAGTTGGAAACACGGAACGCGAAGTGGAGGAGCAGCGCACGCCGCCTTGCGTTTTGTTTTCTTCCACCTTGATCCTTTCTGGGCCGTGGTCCGTGGTCCGTGGGCCGAGGTCGTTTGGGGTGGTACAGAGGCCCTGTGTAGTTAAAAAAAATAGTTTTATAAGTAATCTATCTATCTATCTATACTATAATGGAACACTTCAAATTATACTAGGTACACCTAATAAAACTTCCCCCACTGAGAGCCTCCAACCTCTGTGCACCCAGAAAAATGTACACACGAAATCATCTCTATTAAAATCAAAGGCTACGAAACATCCTGCGAGACTTCAACCCAATCGTGCGGCCACGATCAGTTGGAGGCCTCAACGCCAAGCTTCAACGCACCTACGATCAATCACCAAGAAAAGGAAAGGAAGATCTCCGGTCTCCTCCTCCTGCCGTGCGCCTCCTGCCGGATCTGGCGGACCAAATGCAAGCAGTAACGACAGGAAGGGCACCCAGGACCGAGACGCAGCCGTGGTTTAGATCAGCGACCTGCGAGGCCGCCTGCGTCCACGCCGGTTAGTTCCTAGATCATCTCTTCTCTGCGTGAAAGCGATCGATGGATTCTCTTCTCTGCGTGAAAGCGATCGATGGATTTAAATTCGGTAGTTCACTGTGGTGGAAAGCATTAATAATTTGCCGTTAAGCGACCGATGGATTTTAGTTCATTAGTTCACCGTGGTGGAAAGGATTAATAATTTGCCGTTCCAGATTCTTGGCTGCAGGTGCAGCTGGCTCTGCGATTAGCAACAACGACACAAACTATGAAACTTCTATCATCTCAATGATTTGACAATTCAATAGCTCATTCATGTTTATTTAATTCAGTTATCTCATGTGCAGCAGCGGCACAATTCTTTCGGTCATTGTATATTTAATTCAGTTATCTCATTCAATCATTAATGACAGGCAAGGTTTTTTAACTAGCTGTGAGGGCACTCTTGCAAGCGTACATAATAAGTAGATCTGTCAAACTGCAATCTATCATACCAGTAGATCGGCGTCCAAGTTCCATCTAGATTGAGTTGAGGAGACAACGAGGTAGATCACCTTGTCGCTGCTGTCACAGAGATCAAGCCAGCTGCTGAGCCGAGCCAATCGATGAGAAAATATCATTGGCCACGGCTGAGGACAGACTAGAATAGACGACATGACCAGATCACGGCAACAACGCCTGAAATTCTTCCGTGATTTCACTCACTAGGTAAGCAACCACACTGTACAAGTACGAATAATGAACTTGAAGAGCGCTGTACAAAAGGAATTTGACCAGCTGCATTTATTTGGATATTGTAATATGATTTTTTAGTGTTTTCTATACCCAAATTATTTGAGCAGAAAACTCCAACCAACGTCTACGCCAAGAGATATATGCCGAGCACAGGGCGAAATGTCTACGCCAAGAGATACACGCGGAGCGCTAAGCGATATCACCAACGTCACATGTATGCTTATAATATTTTCATATGCTTCTCTTTACGCAATGCCATACTAATTGGAGTAAAAGTATCGTCCAAACGCCCACTTTAGATGAGGTCTTGCGTAAGAGGGATGAAAGGAATATGCAGCAGCGAAAACATCGAGCTGATATGTCCATCGAACAAAGGGAAGAGATTAATAAGAAACAACGTGACTACCGACAGCGGAAGAAGGCCGCAACCCAAAATAGTAGCACTTCAGTTGCTTTGACTGAAACAGTGTCATTAAGAAAAGTACTTAAGTGTTGGCCAGGCATGGAGTACAAAATTAAAGATTGTAACAACGTAATACTACTGTACAAAATTAATTTATTTTGTTTAGCACTTATATTCTCTATGTTTGTTTTTAGATTCTACTACCATATTATCAAAGTGGACTGTACACTTTATTCATAATGGATATGGTAAACAAAACCGTGTACATTATGGACCCCCTTAAAGATGTTGTATGTTTCAGTGGTTATGATTAAAGAATGACATATGTACCTACATTTCACACTATTGCTAGAATATTCTGTCTCGCCATGGGGCTGACTAATTCTAAGTGGAACGGCGATATTTATAATTAAAAGAGAGAATACCCTCTACATGTATAACAAAGGTTACACATAATAAATAAGTTGAAATATATGTCACCTATTAAATCACAAAAAATACTTATTTCATTTATGTATATCAAATAAACATCTGATCTTGTCAAGGAAACTAGAAGGTTTTCTTCTATACAATTTCATGAAGTTGTGGGACGGTGAAAGATTGCCGCCGATCAACAATGTAAGCATGTATAGTCTCTAAATATATATTGTACACTGCATATAAAAATAATAACTTATTATTATATTATACATACCATGCACAACTCTTAGCTTCATTGAAGATGGAATTCTTAGTATATGTTTTGACGAGTCGTGCAGACGAATGTTTCGATAACATCTCTGAAAATCTATAATGCATGATTATAGACTCAAATACAATTGTATACAAACTAGACTATACCAAAAACAGTTTTATTGTTTTAAGAGATATTCTCAAAATAAAACCGTTGCGTTAGCACGGGCATTAATATATATTTAATACTTCATGCTATGTTGAAACATTCAATATGATTAAAGTTAAAGTTTAATAACACCAACCAAACAGGATCTCATTTTGGATCCAAACTTCAAATTATTCAAAGTTGTCACATGGGGTCAGAGGGGTCAGCTTTGGTGTACGAAATGCTAATTTTGCTCTTGTGTTCAACACGAGGACATTGAGGCCTTGGTGAAAAAATTTAGATTTTATTACTGTAGCACTTCGTTTGTATTTGATAATTATTATTTAACTATGGACTAATTAGGCTCAAAAAATTTGTCTCGCAAATTATAAATAAATTATGCAATTAGTTATTTTTTATTTATATTTAAAGTTTTATGCATACGTTTAAAGATTCGATATGATGGAAAATTTTGAAAAATTTTAGGAACTAAACAAGGCATGAGACAAGAAACAATTCGATGCATAGGCACAGGACCAAGGTGTCTTCGTTTCTTCTGAGACCTTGTTTAGTTGTAATTTTTTGCAAAATAGATATGGTAATATTTTCATTTATATTTGAAAAATATATTCTAGTTGTAAACTAATTAGACTTAAAAGATTCATTTTACAAATTACAAAAAAATTATATAATTAATTATTTTTTATCTATATTTAAAAATTTATGTATGTACCGCAAGATTCAATGTAACTGAGAATAACAGAGCCTAAATGGCAAAGATCGGACCAAGGGCAAGAGCACTTTTTTTTTTTGAATAACAAGACCGAACCAAGAGCAAAATGAGCGCTTCCGGGCCCGATACTGCATACTACATGCTGGTTTATGAATAATAACTTTAAAAACAAATGAAAAGCTTGAAAACTTCATAGGATTTTTTGAGATGCCTAATGACACCTTTCACTCACTGACTCACCTATATATACCAAGTTACCATTACAAAGGCTACATCCAAAACCAATTACAATTCAAAGTGTGTAGGTGGTGGTCTGGTGGGTGTTGCTAATAAACAAAAGAGAATTGACAGTGTTTTTGGATAATGGAATGAGGTAACGTTAATCAAGAGTTGTGTGTTGGTACTCCGTGTTACTACCTCCGTCATGCACAGTCTAATGTTTTGGTTTTGTCCAAAATCAAAACATCTTTTATTTAATCAAGTCTACAAAGAAAATCATCAATATCTATAGCATCAAATAGGTTTACCATATAAATATTTATTTTGTAGTAAATCTATTCATAATTATATGGTATAATAAATATTGATATTTTTTATAAATTAGTCAAGATTAAAATAGATTGACTCAGGAGTCAAAACAAACTAGGGCCTTGTTTAGTTCCCACCGAAATAAAAAAAAATTCAAGATTCTCCGTCACATCGAATCTTGCGGCACATGCATGAAGCACTAAATATAGATAAAAATAAAAACTAATTACACAGTTTGTCTGTAAATTATGAGACGATTCTTTTGACCCTAGTTGGTCTATGATTGGACAATATTTGTCATAAACAAACAAAAATGCTACAGTAGCGAAATTCAAAAAAAATTCGCATCTAAACAAGACCTAGAGTAGAATAGCATGCTTTGGGGTAGAGGTAGTACTATACGGTATCTATCCTTTACCCTTCTTCTTATGCTATCTGTCAGTGACCTATTTCACTGTTCATGTTAACAAATGTATAGACCCTATGCCTATGAATAGTGCCACACCAAGCACAGTAGACCCTTATTCTTATGTTGTGACCCATTTCACTGTTCATGTTGACCAGTGCATAGCCCATATGCCCATGAATAGTGCCACGCCATGCACATGAACAATGATCGGCATACACATACCGGTGCCCGGTGCTGCGCCATGCACATGATCAGTAACTACCCGAACAGTGCCACGCCACGCACATAAATAGTACTTCATGAGTATGAACAATACCAATCGTTATCTAGCCAGGTCCTGTTTAGTTCCAAAAATTCCCTTTTCGTTCCATTACATTGGATCTTTGAATGCATCAATGGAGTATTAAATATAGATAAAAAGGTAACTAATTACATAGTTTGCATAAAAAAATTAAAATAAAACTTTTTAGCTTAATTAGTCGATGATTGGACACTAATTGATAAATAAAATAAAAATATTATAGTGAGTGTGGGGGGATAGACCTCTATACCCTTACGGCTAGACTTGGGCCAGGAGGCTTGGCCCATTACGAGACGAGTTCAAGGCTTGATCCGACAGCCTGGAGTTTCGCGCAAGGAAGCAAGATGTGGAGATCAAGCAGGATTCTAGTCGGTTAGAATAGGAATTGATATCGAACTATCTATGACAATTGTAACCGACTAGGATTAGTTTCCAGATCTGTAACCCTGCTCTTCAGACTATATAAGGAGAGGCAAGGGACCCCCCTAGGACATACGATTCTCTCAACACAAATCAATACAACCAGACGCAGGACGTAGGTATTACGCCAACTCGGCGGCCGAACCTGGATAAAAAGCTTGTCCGAGTCTTGCGTCACCATCGAGTTCGTAGTTTGCGCACCGTCTACCGATAAACTATTACCGTGGGTATACCCCAAGGTAGACTGCCGACCAGCTTTCGTCGACAGTGGCGCGCCAGGTAGGGGGTGTGCGTGCAACTTTTCCGGCGAACAAGATGGTCACGATCCCAGCTTCCGCGACCGTGCCTGAAGGCCTCACGTTCACCGTTGGCCAGATCACGTGGACGACGTGCAGCGGCGGCCTCACAACCACGGTTTCGAAAGAGACCCAGATCCAATCTGAGATCACGCCGTCTCCGACCACACACGTGGCGGCACCGAGCGCCCGACCACCGTTCCCGCTCTACAAGGGAAAGAAGATCGACAGCTCGGACCTTCTCCAAGCGCTTGATCGCGCTGACTCCAAGCTACTCGAAGTTTCCCAACTAGTAGACGGAGTTCTGCGTCGGCCCGACCAAGCTGCTCCAGCGGATTTTTTCAAATCCCGCCGGCCAACTCGTGTCGCCACACACGAACGGCTGGGAACGTCTCTGACGTTAACCTCAACACCCTCAGGACGATCCGTCGAGCTCAAGAAGGAAGATTATCCTTGCGGCCTGAACAACTCGGCCTCTGTTTACTCACAGCACACCCAATCCGTTTTCAGCAAGGCGGGTTGGTCGCCGACAAGGAACGATCGTCACTACGTCAACATGGTGACAATCCGAGAACTACGGGACGGCCAGGTTTCCAGCACCAACTCAAGCACCGGTTCCGTTCCCACCGAGGTTATAAACACCGAAGACGAGGACTACGACCTGGATTTTCCTTCACACCCTCCGGGTTTCAACCGATTCCCGATATTTCCCCCCCGGCGAGGAGATATTGTGTTCAATGTCAGCGCCGACGAACCGGTCGTTGATGGAGAAACAGATGACCAGAGGCAACTCCGCGAACAGCGCAACGCCGATCGCGCCCGACGACGCGCAGACGAGCAACAACAAATGCCACCAATTAATCTCAACGATGCCTTTGACATGGTCGGGGACCAGCCAGTCTACAAAACGCCAAGCGCCAACGTGGCTGTCGCCATGGCTAACCTAGATCGGCTTCCTGAGACCCCCGAGTGCCAGGGAGTCCGGACCAGCATCCGAGCGCACCTGATCGCTGCAATGGGACAGACAGCCACTCTGCTCAAGAGAGTCCAGGACGTCTCTTATACGGAAGCCGCCTCCGACCAGACTAATCGTAGCCGGGCCTCACCGTCTCCCAGCAGGCGTCACCGCAGCCGCTCTCCCGACAACCGTCGAAAGGACTCACGGCGCGACGATGGTGGTCGGGACGCCGATGGTCGCCGCAAGCAGAACCGCGTACGCGGCCAAGAAGTAAACCAGCACAGGGATCTCCGCCACAACATCCCTCCCAAAGATGCCCGGGACCGCATCAACAGGCGCGCCACAGAGAGAGCAGTCCACGAAAACCTGCGCCGCATCGAGTACGATGCAACGCACGGTCCTCCGGGCCTAAGACAGTTCTCCTCACACCTCCGCCAGGTCGTGTGGCCCCGCAATTTCAAGCTCGAAAAACTTAAAAAATACGACGGCAAGGAAAATCCAGAGAACTGGATCACCCTCTATGAAATCGCCGTCCGATCAGCGGCAGGGGATGAGCACGTCATGGCTAACTACTTCCCCGTAGTCCTCGACCAGGCTGGTCATCAGTGGCTTCTTGGCTTGCCCGAGGACTCCTTCGACTCTTGGGAAGAGCTACGCCAGGCTTTCATCGACAACTTCATCGCCACATGCGAGCAGCCTGGAAACAAGTATGACCTTGAAAGGATAAGGGACAGGAAGAACGAACCTCTGCGCGATTACATCCGACGATTCTCGGATATGCGCCTCAAAATCCCGAAGATTTCCCACGACGAGGCCATCTCAGCCTTCATCAAGGGCCTGCGTTTCCACGAAGCGCTGAGGAACAAGCTATTGCGTAAACGTCCAACAACGGTAGCAGAGCTCCTCGCCACGGCCAAAAATTACGCCGATGCCGACGACGCAGAAAAACTAATCCGAGACGATGCGAGAGGTCCCGACCAGCCTCCCCGGCGAGATGACGGTCGTGGTCGCTACGACAGCAGAAACCACCGCCGCTCCGACAACCGCGATCACCGAGAGGGTTGGGATCGGCGGCGCGACAACCGCGACGATTTCAGAGGAAAGCGCCCTCGCGACTACGACCACGAAGTAAACACGGTCAAGCGTCCCAACGGACGACGGGACTACCAAGAAGACTACAACAAAACGTTGAAGGGACCATGCCAACTGCACCCAAAGTCTAATCATACCATGGAAGAGTGCCGCGTCCTCAAAAGCATCTATACACGGCGGGCCGCCCAAGACGACTCCGCCAAGAAAAACAACAAGCGAGACGGGCACGACCACGAAGATGAGGACGAGGACCAAGATAGGGACCCCCGACACCAGTACGTCAGCCCCACCGACGTGGTCCACTCCATTTTCGGGGGCAAGGTCTCCATTGAATCTAAGCGAGAAAGAAAGCTGTTAAAGAGAGCCTGCCTCAACATAGACAGCACGGACGGGCTGATCACAGACCCAAAATTCCCCCCGTGGTCCCACAGGGAGATCTCGTTCAGCAGGAAGGACCAGTGGGCCGCTATCCCAGAGCCGGGTCGTTTCCCCCTGATTCTGGACCCTTGCATCAACAGCATCAGATTCGAGCTCCATTGACATCCTCTTTCGCAACAGCCTGCCCGCCCTCAAGATATCTCCTGCACAACTAAAACCTTACGACGCCCAATTCTGGGGGGTTTTGCCGGGTCAAAGTTCAGTGCCTCTCGGACAGATAACATTGCCTGTCCAATTCGGCACACCCGACCACTTCCGGACGGAGTTCATCAACTTCGTGGTCGCCGATTTCGACGGGACCTATCACGCTATACTGGGCCGACCATCGCTGACAAAGTTCATGGCAGTCCCGCACTACTCATACCTGGTCCTTAAGATGCCTACGGAGAAGGGTGTCCTAACCGTCAGAGGCAATGTTTACACTGCGTATACATGCGAAGAGGAGAGCTTCAAGATCACCGAAGCAATCGACCTCTCAATCCGCATGGCGGAAACAACAACTCAAGCCGCGCAGCTGCTTCCCGACCAGCTCCGATTACCTGAGCAGGAGACAGCCAGAAAGAACTCAAAATCCAAGGAGCACAAAGAAGTACAACTGGTCGATGGCAGCCTCGAGAAGACGGCCCTCATCGGGGCCAACCTGGATCCAAAATAGGAAGACGCGCTCGTCAGGTTTCTAAGGGACAACGTAAGCGTTTTCGCATGGAAACCCGCAGACATGCCCGGCGTCCCACGAAACCTGATCGAGCACTCCTTAAATGTCTCGAAGACCGCAAGACCAATCAAGCAAAAGCTGCGACGGTTCGCTCGTGACAAAAAGGAGGCTATTAGGACAGAAATCACACGGCTTCTAGCAGCCGGATTCATAAAAGAAGTGTATCACCCCGATTGGCTCGCCAATCCGGTTCTTGTACGCAAAAAGAATAATGAATGGAGAATGTGCGTTGATTACACTGATCTCAATAAACACTGTCCTAAAGATCCTTTTGGTCTCCCTCGCATCGACGAGGTGGTCGACTCAACGGCCGGATGCGAACTCCTCTCCTTTCTAGACTGCTACTCTGGTTATCACCAGATTTCGCTAAAGGAAGAAGATCAGATCAAAACGTCTTTTATTACACCTTTCGGCGCATACTGCTACACGACCATGTCTTTCGGACTCAAAAACGCCGGAGCCACTTATCAAAGGGCCATCCAGCAATGCCTCCACGACGAGATTCGTGATGACCTCGTCGAGGCCTATGTGGACGACGTGGTCGTAAAAACAAGGGACGCGAGCACCCTAATCGACAACTTAGACCGAACTTTCAAGGCACTCAATAGGTACAAGTGGAAGCTCAACCCCAAGAAATGCATTTTCGGCGTTCCTTCCGGTCTACTGCTCGGCAACGTTGTCAGTCGCGACGGCATACGACCAAACCCTTCAAAAGTAAAGGCGGTACTCGACATGCGACCACCGAAGAACGTAAAGGATATCCAAAAGCTAACCGGATGTATGGCCGCCCTCAGTCGCTTCATCTCAAGGCTAGGAGAAAAAGGCCTCCCTTTCTTCAAACTATTAAAAGCGTCGGAAAAATTTTCTTGGACAGAAGAAGCCGACACCGCATTCAACCAGCTTAAGACCTTCCTCACTTCACCACCTGTCCTTACAGCGCCTCAGCCCAATGAAGACCTACTCCTTTACATTGCTGCAACCGACAGGGTTGTTTCCACGGCAATAGTGGTCGAGCGAGGTGAACCAGGTCACGCCTACAAGGTCCAGAGACCAGTTTACTTCATAAGTGAAGTCTTAAACGAGTCCAAGGCCAGGTATCCACAAATACAGAAGCTCATATACGCCATTCTAATAACGTCAAGAAAGCTGAAGCACTACTTCGACGGCCATCGAGTTCTGGTGACAACCAGTTTCCCTCTCGGGGACATCCTGCGCAATAAAGACGCCAATGGCAGAATCGTGAAATGGGCAATGGAATTATGTCCATTTTCCCTGGAGTTCCAGAGTCGCACCACTATCAAGTCCCAGGCCCTGGTCGATTTCATTGCTGAATGGACGGATCTCAACGAGCCTTCCGTTCCCGATGTCTCAGACCACTGGTCAATGTTCTTTGACGGGTCCTTGAACATCAACGGTGCCGGTGCTGGGATACTATTCGTATCACCCAACAAGGACAAACTGCGTTACGTCCTTCGGATCCTTTTTCCGGCGTCAAACAACGTCGCCGAATACGAAGCATGCTTGCATGGCATAAGACTAGCCGTTGAGCTGGGAGTCAAGCGCCTCTATGTTTATGGCGACTCCGCTTTGGTCATCAACCAGCTCAACAAGGAGTGGGACGCAACCCATGAGAAGATGGATCTCTACTGCAAAGAAATTCCCAAATGGGAAACCAACTTCTACGGCATAGAGTACATCCACGTGGTCCGGGATAAGAACCAAGCAGCAGATGCGTTGTCGAAGTTAGGCTCATCTCGGGCCCAGATCCCGCGGGGTATTTTCGTCCAGGACATCCACGAGCCGAGCGTAGGCTCCTCCCTGGTCGACAAGCAACCCACCGAGGCAATGCTCATAGACGACGCCACTCCAACAACCGGTGGGCGTGACTGGCGTACCCCGTTCATCAAATACATATCGGACGGGACAGGCCTTCAGGACAAAACAGAGAACGAGCGCCTCATTCGACGATCAAAGAACTACATCCTGGTCGACGGCAAACTCATGCGGAAAAACGCAAGCTCCGAAGTACTGCTCAAGTGCATACCCCAAGATGATGGTATCAAGCTCTTAGAAGACATACATGCTAGATCCTGCGGCAATCACGCCGCATCCAGAACGCTGGTCGAAAAGGCTTTCCGAGCAGGTTTTTATTGGCCAACCGCGGTCGGCGACGCAGAAAAACTGGTTCGACATTGCGAAGGATGTCAGTTTTTCGCTAAGAGGACCCACGTACCTGCCCACGAAATTCAAACCATCCCGTCGTCTTGGCCCTTTGCTTGCTGGGGGCTTGACATGATCGGGCCATTTAAACCAGCCCCGGGCAATTTCAAGTTTGTTTTCGTGTTAATCGACAAGTTCTCCAAGTGGATTGAATACATGCCTCTGGTCAAGGCAACCTCCGAGAAGGCTGTGGAGTTCCTCAATCAAATCATACACAGATTCGGCATCCCGAACAGCATAATCACCGACCTGGGCACTCAGTTTACTGGCACCACTTTTTGGGACTTCTGCGATGACAGAGGCATAGTCATAAAATACGTGTCAGTGGCACATCCACGTGCCAACGGTCAAGTTGAACGTGCTAACGGAATGATCGTTGACGCCCTAAAGAAAAGGTTGTACACCGAAAACGACAAAGCACCCGGTCGATGGATGAAAGAATTGCCGGCAGTGGCCTGGGGCCTCCGAACTCAGACCAGTCGAAACACAGGGGTGTCTCCCTACTTCATGGTGTACGGTTCAGAGGCGGTCCTGCCGTCTGACATACACTTCGGATCTCCTAGAATCGAACACTTCGACCAGGCGACCGCCGACAACGCCAGAGAACTCGAAATCAATTGCATGGAGGAAAAGCGTTTAGATTCTTGTCTCCGAACAGCAAAATATCTCGCGGCAGTCAGGCGATACTACAACAGGAACGTCAAGGACCGTTCCTTCGTGGTCGGCGATCTGGTACTTCGATGGAAAACAAGCCAGGAGGGAATGCACAAGCTATCCACTCCCTGGGAAGGACCCTTCGTGGTGACCGAGGTCACACGATCTACGTCCTACAGATTGGCATACCCAGACGGAACACGAGTGCCTAACTCTTGGCACATAGACAAACTGCGACGTTTCTATCCATAAAGTTTTTTTTTCCTTTGTAAGTATCTTATAATTGTTAATAATGAAATTCTCTATTTTCTGCCTATACCTTGTCGCACACAGCACTCGGCAAAACTTCTGCAATGGATGCTCTTAACGACTACCAAGACGAATACGGTGACACGTCACTCAGATAATCTTACAGCGCTCAAAACAACAGTCATGACAAAAAGCAAACTTTATTACAAACTTTACATACAAAGTTTACAATAAATACCCTGACGGGCAGACACTAGTCTATTCCTACAGACTACTCTATTGGCCTAGCTGCTCGGGCTGATCACCCGCCTGGCCCTGCTGCCCGGACGAAGGGGTCGGGGCCACCGGCGCCTGGCTGGTCGAGACCGCAGGCGTCGACCGCCCATCTCCCGCAACGGACGCGCCCGACAACTCCCTGGCCGACCTATCTGAACTCGGCTGGTCTGGGGGAGTGGCCGTTCCGCACAGATTGATGTCGCCGATCACTGTCGACGACAAGTCCAGCAGACTACCCCGAAGCTCGTCCGCTTCCTGTGGGCCGACCTCCTTCGGGTACCCCTTCTCCAGCCTGCTCAAGTCGACCAGGGGGTAGTGGGCGCGCACCATGCTGAGGACGTGCGCGCCGGCAAACTCCCCGGCGTCCTTCACGAACTGCTGGAGCCAGTCCCACGCCCGTTGCGCCTTCTCTACCGGGGTCAACTGTGGCGCGCGGGGCTGGCTCTCCGGGAGCTCGGGACTGATCAGGTCTAGGACCGGGGACACTCCTTTCCAGATCCTGCAACAGTTGACCTTCCAGGAGTCCCGGTCCTTGACCAGATCATCCAGGTGCTTCTTGGCGTTCACCTTGAGCACTGCAAACGAAACAAAGCGTTATTTTCGGCATACCAAACAAACAAAGGGGCGACAAGCAGCAGCTAACAAGGCGGCACCCATTACCAGATAATTCCCGGTCCTTTCGACCCAATTCCTCTCCTGCTCGCCGCCCGGACTCCAGCGCACCGACGAGCTGTTGGCTGAGCTGCTCCTTCTCTTGTCGGAGGCGCGCCACCTCCTCCTCCAAGTCTGCGTGAATCATAAACTGGTCAGTAAAGCAAACTACACAAGTACGCAAAGCTGCTCGGAGCGTGCGACTAACCTTCTCGCTGCCGGTACTGGTCGGCCAAGCGACGAGTGAGGTCGAGACAACGCTCCTCTTGGGCGCTCATCTCGGCCACCTTCTCCCCGACTTCCGACCGCAGCCGGTCTACCTCCGCGGCCAGGGCCTTGTTCTCGGCCACGACGCCTTCTATCTGGTCAAAGCACCGTTTCCGGTACTTTGCCGTTTTCATTGCGCCCTACAAAGCGAACATATAACGACCATGCAAGACAAGGCATAGAATGTACAGCAGTACAAAAAGTCGCTTACCTTGACTTCGTCGACGAGGCGCTTGGCCGCGCGCTCCACCCTGGCGGCCTCCTCGGTCTCGGCGAGCTCTTCATGCCCGATAAAGTGATCCCCGCGTTGGCGCCACACATACACGTGTTGGCGGCCATCACGGGGACGACCCTCAACTTCCTCCACCTCGTCCTCGGAGGCCGCCTGAGCTTCCTCCTCCCGCGCTGCGTTGCTTCCGGTAGCGGTCCTAGGCATTACTGGTCCCCGGACCAGACCTGGAGAGCCTGCAGTCGAAGCGGCCCCTGCTCGGGGCGGTGTGGAGACTTCACCCTCCCCGGGGGAGGAGGGGTCGGGGCCCTTCCCTCCCTTTCCATGGTGCTGGCTGGGGGAGGCGTCCCCATAGCCTCCTCAACCCTGGTCGGGCTGCTCAACGTAGCCGGTACCGCGGCCGGGGACTCCTCGGCGCTCTCAGGCACGGCTGCAGCCGTAGGCTGCTCTGCGGTCTGCGGGGCCGCGTCTTCAGCAGCGCAAACCGGCTCACTCGTCCCCTGGCCAGTGGCATGGCCAGGGTTGACATCCGACGCCGCGCTAAAGGAACAAAACTACAATAAAAAAAAACATCGGTGAAATACGTAAGTTGAACACTTACAGGTTTGAGCGGCGGTGGGTCGCGGTAAACCTCCTTCTCGTCCGACCAGTCGGCACCTATGCTCCCGACTCCCCAGCGCGAGGCGCAGGTGGATTGACGGCCACACGGTCGGCAGTGGTCGCCCCGCCGTCCGAACGGCTAGGAGGCCTCCGGACCAACGACGGAACGGCCTCCTCCTCCTCCTCGTCGTCGTCGATCCGAACGAACCGACGCCGCTTCGGCGCTCGGCTGCTCTCCGCCGGCAGTGTCGGCATCGGCGACGGATCCACAGGCATTGGCCTTTTCCCCGACACCCTTTCCTCGGTGGTTGGGACGGGGCGGGCTTGTTCCTCCTCACTGCTGGTGTAATGAGCACACCGAGCAGCGTCCTCCTCTAGCGGGTCTTCTCCCGCAGGATTCTCCATCCCCGGTGCCAGTGATACATACACTGTGCACCGGTCGACATCGCCGATCTGCAAAAAGCAACAAAGATGAGCCAGCCACATACGATATACGAATACTAAAACAAAATAATCTGCAACATACCTTTGGTGCTGGTCGGCCTAACTTGAAGGCTTGCACCCGATCACTGCCACGGATGAAGCCTCCGTCCGCGAAGTTGAACAGCTCGTTCAACAGCCGTTGTACCTCTGCCTTCTCCAAGATCTCCGGTCGCATCCTGGTCGGGTCCACGCTTCCGGCATACTCGTACGCCGAGTGCACCCTCTTCTGGCAGGGCATCACCCGACGACAAATAAAGTTGCCGATCACGCCAAGCCCATCCAGGCGCGACCAGTCGATCAGCTTCATCAGATCCGCCACTTGACCGTCGAACTCCGGGCGGTCGGTCCAGCTCACCCTCTTCTCGGGAATGTACCCCACGTCGCAGAACGTGGAGCTGCCCGGTTCCTCCCTAACGTAGAACCACTTCCTATACCATTCGGTCAAGGAAGTGTTCCATGGACAGTGCAGGTAGTGATTCTTCATTCCATCACGAAGGTTGAGGTATACTCCACCTGCAACCTTGGAGCCTCCAACTGCTCCCTTCTTCCTCAAGCAGAAAAGGTAACGAAAAAGATCGAAGTGCGGCTCTATGCCAACATAGGCCTCGCACAGATGAATAAACGTGGAGATAAGGAGAATTGAGTTTGGGTGCAGATTGCAAATCCCGATCTCATAATACAAAAGAAGACCTTGGAGAAAAGGATGAACCGGAACCCCAAATCCTCTCTTAACGAAATCTTCGAACACGACGATCTCACCGGCACGAGGGTCGGGGAAGCTTTCTCCTTCCGGCGCTCTCCAGCCGCCAAGCTCCGAGCTGTGCAGGAGTCCCATGTCGACGAGGTCACCGAGGGATTTGGTGGTGCTGCGGGACTTCTTCCACTCCTTGGCCATCAGTTCGGCCCTCTTCTTGGAGTCGCTCTTCGCCATTGGAGGTGAGAAGTGGATTTGGGTTACGAAGATGCAGGTGATTGAAAGAGGCGAGAATGGAAGGCTTGAGGGCAATGGCAGGGTAAGGAGTGCAGGCGGAATTGTCAGGCTCTTATAACCCGCAACTCCACCCCTCCCATTTCATGTATTCTCGGGAAGTGGGCGGGCCATGCGGCGGATGCGGCGTTTCGGTTTACAATGATTATAGACAATTAATGCGGCGGAGTTTTCGTACCAATTGATGGTTTCCTTTTTCTCAAACCACGCAAAGGGCGGCTGCACAGTTGCCAGGCGCAACTTTTCATGCGTCCATCTGACAACCCATCAGGAGGTCTCGTCATGTCAACTTTAACTGAAAAGATCGTTTCAATAAAAAGAAGACAAATATGCCAGAGAGTCAACAATCCGGGGACTGCACCGACCACCGAGCACTTGATGCTCGGGGACTGGTCGACCAGTCCATCAGCTCGGAACTTCAAAGACTGCACCGACCACCGAGTAATTGATGCTCGGGGACTGGTCGCCCAGTCCATCAGCTCGGAACTTCAAAGACTACACTGACCACCGAGCACTCGATGCTCGGGGACTGGTCGTACAGTATAGCAACGCAGAATACTAAGCAGCGCACTTGGCGCCTGGGTACTGGTCGTCATACTATTATTTACGTTTCCAACTGCGCTTGGGGACTTGTCCAACGGAACCTACACCGTGCTCGGGGACTGTGCCGACTACCGAGCACTACATGCTAGGGGACTGTACCGACCACCGAGCGTTATATGCTCGGGGACTGGTCGATTAATCTATTCAATTGCAGTCAGACTGGTAAATTCAACTTTTTAGACCTTGCTACAAGGCTCATACTTCGCCTTCCAGCAAGCTCGGGGACTACATCGGTACGATGCATCTGGCGATGCATCTCAGTTTCAGAATTTCTTTGAGGACTTTTCTTTTGACCCTGGTACCACGTGCCTACGTCACCTACTACCAGGCTCGGGGACTAAGTGGGCACACTTCACCTTGCGGTGAATATGCTTGCTTTTTTTAGTCCATGCTTTTCAGAAAAGTAAAGTGGGCACACTTCACCAAGAAAGAAATCTTTTTTAAATTTAGAGCACCATGCATTCTTCAAACAACCTGCTTCTTCGATGTCAATGTTGATCAACTGTTTTTTGAGTTGGTCAAAATACTGTTGCAACTGTTTGGACGACTTTCCTGCTTATTGAAGACGTCAAGCCTCACTGATCGAAGAAGCTCAAGACGGCGAGTTACATCACAATACATGGTGCTCGGGGACTAGCTGTGGGGGGATAGACCCCTATACCCTTACGGCTAGACTTGGGCCAGGAGGCTTGGCCCATTACGAGACGAGTTCAAGGCTTGATCCGACAGCCTGGAGTTTCGCGCAAGGAAGCAAGATGTGGAGATCAAGCAGGATTCTAGTCGGTTAGAATAGGAATTGATATCGAACTATCTATGACAATTGTAACCGACTAGGATTAGTTTCCAGATCTGTAACCCTGCCCTTCAGACTATATAAGGAGAGGCAAGGGACCCCCCTAGGACATACGATTCTCTCAACACAAATCAATACAACCAGACGCAGGACGTAGGTATTACGCCAACTCGGCGGCCGAACCTGGATAAAAAGCTTGTCCGAGTCTTGCGTCACCATCGAGTTCGTAGTTTGCGCACCGTCTACCGATAAACTATTACCGTGGGTATACCCCAAGGTAGACTGCCGACCAGCTTTCGTCGACAGTGAGCAAATTCAAAATTTTCACGAACTAAACATGGCCTAACTCGAATAAACATGGCCTAACTCCTATTGTATGATACATCCTGCATGCTTAGTACAATGTTATTATTATTATATACCTTTGTTGAATAGGGATCCAATCAAATAAAAACTCCCCTCTAATATACATGTAGGTACTCTACAGAATGTATTTAGTTTAGAATTGTCAAATATTTATCGTCATGTCTAAGATTATTTGTTTTTGTTAGCCTACTTTTTACCAATAAGTTTAGTTAATTCAAAATTATAATATATATAATTATTTTACTGTTTTAATCAACCCACCCTAGCCCGCGCAACTGTGCGGGTTTCAGCTTATTATACTATTTCCATTTCTAAACTATAAGTTGTTTTGATTTTTTTTAGTATATTCATTTTGTTATGCATGTAGATATAATAATAATATGTCTACATAAATAACAAAATGGATAAACTAAAAAATTAAAACGACTTATAATTTAGAATGGATAGAGTACTTTGAACATGTAATATTGTAATTGTCAATGAATTTGAATGTGTAGCAACTAATAAATGTTGAATTGATGGATCAAATGTATTACATGCATCGTATTATCGTAAGGCGAGTACACATTGGCAGGTAATATTATGGGTTAACAAAATCTTATTAATATTTTAACAGTGCAGGGGAATCTGATGTACTCTATCCATTTCAAATTATAAGTCATTCCAAAAATCTTAAAAAGTTAAAGTATTTTTAAGTTTAACCAAAATTATAGAGATTACTAAGATTTATGTTTAACATAAGACTAGTATATTACCCGTGCTAACGCCACGGTGCCATTTAGAAGCACAAATGAATCAACAAAGAAGCATAATAACTCAGCTAACAAAATAAATAAGCATAATAACTCTCTTGAAAGTGAGATGTTTTGCACAAAAAATATCACTACATCACTTTAGTTGAATTAGCTGGTCTACTACACTAATCACCAAACAACTAACTGGTGTGATTAGCTTGGACAAATTCTGAAATCTCCTTCTATTCTCAAATTCGGGGCAAATCAAAACCTTCTTCATATTTGGGTCCAATAAACTTACAAATTCAGTAATATAATGCAAGCTTACCTTTGTTTCAATGTTACCAGATCAGTATCATAGATTATAAGTGTGTTGAGTATATAAAGCTACCATGTTTTCATATCCTCATTTCTTATCGAAGAGTCGCCTTCATATATTTATATTTCCTGAGGAATAGGAAAATTAATTAGCATGATAATAGAAACAAAATGAATCAATACAATAGAAATAAATAACTGAAGCTAGCTAATGCTCTGATCTTTTTTTAATACTTAAAAATCTTAGCTTTTGAAATGAAATATAACAAATTTTTCTTAAACATGCTGTGATCATTCAAAAAAATATAAATAAGCAACAGGTGGTCAGTTTAACAAGGATTTTTCTAGAAACATTTTTATTTACTACTTTTGAGTCAAGAAAGGTTATGTTATTAATGATAATAAGCCCATGAATCTAAGTCTTATTTTTTGGGGGGTCATCACAGGCAACAAATCTCATATTGCATTTGCATAAAGGATATAAAACATGCATCAACTCTAGCACCTTATGCTTGATCAGCGACACCATCCACGCAGTCCCTAAATCCACCATATATATGTGAAAAAAACAAATAGATCTTTCATGGAAAATGGCGCTCAAAAATCAGAATTGCATCATTGAATAGGATATGTTGAGCAAACAAAAAGCAAATACACCTCCTTGGTGGAGCCTGAAAATAGCAGTGTTTTACTTTGGTGCAGCAACAGGAGAACTTTGCATTTGCATCATCAGCCTCCTGTTGGTGCCCAGTACTGCACGTCTGCACCGCACTGCAGCGTTGCTCCAGGCTTTGCTGCTTGATGCTCAGGCGCACCATAGGGAGAGCGAGCAGTGGCTGTTCGATGACCATCTGTGCAGGATCTCGACCTGGCATAGCACGACATATACACATACACCAGCACTGCGAGAGCTCCAAACTCAACGACTGTAGCACCTGGCACACAAAGAACAGAGACAAACTTGATCAGAGAATTGAGGAAAAGATTAACCTTCCTATCCGAGCGCGAGTAGTGGTAGCCGGCGCAACGTACGTACCATGGCGACTCCGGCGAGGTTCGCTCGCCGTACCGATGGGGATATGGCATCGTCGGTGACGGTGGTAGCACCAACGGCTTGTTATTCCGCTTGGCCACAACGGCCTCGCACGGCACGGCACGCCTTGCTGGGCCTCGTGGCAGTGGAGCAGTTCCAGAGACGCTGCATGTCCTTTCTCTGAAGAGGCTTCACGATGAAGTCCTCGTCAACGTCGGCATTCAGGCATCTACTCCGAGCAAGCAGCAGATTGGACTTAAGACCGTCGTCGTCACGGGGTTAGGAGAAGGGGATGTGCACGATCATGGGCCGCGGAGACTGGAGACGGTGAGGACCGGGAGAGGCGAGGAGGCCTAGAGACGATGATGCCGCCACCTGATCTTGGTCCTGATGCTCACAAGTGACAGGGACAAAGACGCAGTCCTAGGGCGGAGGGGCCTACAGACCGTGAGCGCGAGCGGGGTTCAGTGGCCCTGCCCTAGCGGCCGGCGGCCGGCGTTGCCATTGCCGCCGTGCACCACATCCAGCGTGCCCTCGGCCACAGTGTTGGCCACAATGGTGTCGCGAGAACCATAAAAAAATACAGAAGGGAATAGGAATCGAACCGTGGTCAGATGTTGCGGGCGTGGGATGGAGGATGCGGGGGTGAGAGGAGGGGTGAGAAGCCTGCATCAAACATCAAAGACCAGCCATCGGATAAGTTTTGATGTTTTATTAACCCTTGATTTTAACAGAGATAGATTCCTGTGTATATTTTTTAGGTACACAATAGTTAGAGACTCTCAGTGGGGGACATTTTGCTGAGTGAATATAGTATAATTTGGAATGGTGCATTATAGTATAGATGAGTATACCGTTTTTGTCTTACACCTACCACGCATGTTTCCAGAATTCAAAATTTCAAACGAAAAGAGTCTTCTCGTCCACGGCTCTGCCCCACGCCCCCACGCCTGCGGCCCTGCGGGCTGCGGCCATCAACCCCACTCTTTATAAGTACCCCCAAATCCCGCACCACACCATTACCACCCTCCTCTCTCCCCACTGCCTCTTCACCCCGCACGCCGCGCAAGCAGCGCAGACCCGGCAAAATGGTGAGCTCTCATCTCTCAGCCTACACCGTGCTTCGCATCCTTCGCATGTAGGTGTGTGTGCCCTGATCGTGTTTGTGCCGCTCCGATGCAGGTGATTGCTCAGAAGACGAAGGAGGCGGAGATCACCGAGCAGGATTCGCTGCTTCTAGTAAGTCTCCTCCTCATCTCCTCGCCGATCACTCCGCCTCAACTTCAATTCCGTGCGATTCGAGTGGTTTCGGGCGGCTCCCCGCCGATCGAATCGTTGTTAGATCGAGATGTTCTGTGATTTCTGACCGGTGGGTTGCACAAGGGTTTCGTCATGGGCTTGTCCGATCAAATTGGGGTCGATTCGAGCATTTACATGCTCGCGTATCAAGTTGGTTTGCATTTGCGGGGTTGTTGGGGGATTTTGTTTCTCAGTTTTACCCGTTTCGCGTGCGCGGATTCTAGCGCGCTTGATGCTCGAGCAGTGGGGTTTTGGGGTCTCACTGGTCTCTGCTAGTTTCTCCTTCCAATGGTTCTAGTTTGGTCGGTTCGGAGCATGCTCAGTAGCTTCTGGATAACTCAAATTACGTTTCGTCCCTAGTTCTCCGCGAAACACTCTCGAAAGTGTGGATTAATTTGGCTGTTCGGATGGATTTCATGGCTGGTACACAGGTATTTGGTAGGTATTTTTTTCCCTGCTGCTTGCTTGTTCTCTGTTAGGTTCCCGGTCGATTCGGTCTAAAACTACTGCGGAACTTCTCTTTTGTTTGCGGTCTCATTTCTGTGGTTTTGGAACATTGCTAGAATGCTAGCTCTTGGATTGATAGAAGAAGGCGGTGTTGGTTTTCTAGTTTTCTGGTTGATTTCGGCGATTCTCGACATTGATTCCAGTAAATCGTCTCAACTTGGTTGTTGGGAGGCAAGGACCTGTTAATTTGCGTTTAGATCTCAAATCAATCTGCAATGCATATATACATGCCTATCATTTTTTTGTGCTTACACTGTTTCTCATCGTTTCATTTATCTGAGAAATTAGTACTTCTGATGGCTGCAAATTATTTCTCCAGGAGCCTCTAGAAAGTTATCAATCCATTTAATACCCACTCAGGTTGTGTTGATTAATTTAGCCCTCCATCACGATAATTTTTGTGGATTGAGGAGCAGGTTTCACTAGTACCCATTACCCCTTCTTACTTATGCTTTTTTGAGTGAACCCCTTCTTACTTATGTTTGCACGTGGGATAGTGACATATTTATGTCCGAACATATCTTGAACAGAAACACAGCTTTTATTTGATCTTTAGTTCGACAGTATCAGTGTCCATGTTCATGGCAGTACATATTTTGATTTCTATTGTAACAAACAGTACATATTTTTTGGGATCATAAACTCTTGCAAACTTGTACAGTTTCTAACTGGTTGCTGCCTTGTATCAGAATATGGTCTGTTAAGCCTTTCCTATTGTGCTCTAGTAATGTCGATTTCTTCTGTGTTACAGCAGAGTTCTGGTAACCATACAGTACTGATACGCAGAATAACAGCAGTGTTCAATAATGATAATGCTTTGGTTTCATATAAGTTTTGCTGCATTATCCACTTGAAAAAGTTGTGTGGTTTACTTCCAATTAGATTACTCTTGTTTGTGTTATCCTATATATTTTTGTATGTGCAATCAGTTGCAGTATGTGCAATCAGTCGCAAACAACTAGTTTGTTTGGAATGTGATATAATATTGTATAGAATTCTGGATGTGTGATGCTTTTAGCTGCAGTTGCATAATGCTTCAAATCATCGCAACACCATTTGTATTACAGGCATTAGTTCACTTTCATATGTTCTTCAAAAATGTTTCATACAGTCATACTGTACATGTCTGTTTGTGATAAAAAAAAGTTTGTTGGTTCCACTGTTGAAAGACGACTCATCTATGTTGTGTTCTTTTGGCGAGCACTGTAGTCCATTCCGATTCTTTTTTTTCAGGGGCTTCAACGTTTTATGAGTTGATGGTTGTTCAATGATTTCTTTCAACATGTATCTGGTGTGATAGCCTGCTTTTTGTTTGGATATTTCTGATAACATGATGTTACTTTTATCCCACAGACAAGGAATTTGCTCCGGATTGCCATATACAACATCAGCTACATCAGAGGCCTATTCCATGAGAAGTACTTCAGTGATAAGTCGGTTCCAGCACTAGGTTAGAACTGGCAATAGCTTCAAGTATAGTATCTATGTCCAAATCAACAGCTGCTATCCTTTTACCTAAAAAAACACTTATATTGCCACAGAGATGAAGATTAAGAAGCTGATGCCAATGGATGCTGAGTCAAGGAGACTGATTGATTGGATGGAGAAAGGTGAAACATGTCCTGAGCTCATTCATTGTCTAGTACTTAAGAATTGATACCTATCTCATTTACTCCTAAAAAAGTCTGTTGTATTTTGTTTGTTTTGGACATTGACATGATATGCACATCTCTCAACTTTTTTTCTAACTTACTTGGACAAATTGACTTAAAAATTTAATAATATCATAGTACGTTTGAGGAAAATTCTACTTCTATGTATTCTACAACATATTATTTAAGAACAGAGGTTGTATGTATATGTATCATGTGTGACACTATTGTCCTTGTTTTCTTATGTGATCAACTTATGGAATCAAACTTTTAGGTGTCTATGATGCTTTGCAAAAGAAATATCTCAAGACCCTCCTCTTTTGTATCTGTGAGAAGGAGGAGGGCCCGATGATTGAGGAGTATGCCTGTAAGTTTCCCCCTGTGGAATTGCATATCAGGTTGGATTGGAGGCGTCTTATGTGTTGTTCTTTCCCTACAGTCTCATTTAGCTACCCCAACACCAGTACCGAGGAAGTTGCGATGAACATGAGCCGTACAGGGAGCAAAAAGGGTAGTACTACATTCACTTCAAATGCTTCAGAAGTAACTCCTGATCAGATGAGGTACTCTCTTACGGTCTTACCTTGGATGTTAATTTTCTTGCATGAGCATGCAGTCTGTAAACCATTCAAAATGTTATGATTTGAAACAATTCAACATTATGGTTTTGCTGTGAACAATATGGGTTTAATTATCTTTCTGTTGGCTATGATAAATGTACACAGTTCTATCAAAACATGAACAGATTATACTTTTCAGTTCACTTTTACGTAGACCAGGTACCATATATTGCTCTTGGTTTTCTTGACTTGCCTTACAGAAATATAGTAATGAAGGTCATCATTCTTGTATAATGGGGCTATAGTGCATCTGCAGATCAATTAATGTATTCACGTTTTTTATCCAATGTACCTGTTGAGTGGAAAATGACAATTTTAATATATGATGATCATATCCTGACATATGGTTTTCTTTCAGGAGCTCTGCTTGTAAGATGATCAGAACGTTGGTTTCGCTTATGAGGACCTTGGACCCAATGCCAGAGGAGGTATTTTCAGACATCCTGTAATTTGTTTACTAATTTGCAATACATTGCGCTGATCTGAAACTGGGGTCTGTTCTTCAGCGAACCATTCTAATGAAGCTGCTGTACTATGATGATGTCACAGTGAGTATAACTTTTGTTCTGTTTATTTATTTGTCCATATCGATACTTGGGTCTGCCACAGCAGATAACCTTGTTCTTTTGTTCTCAATAAATGAGGAGATAAATTCTCTTGTTCTTCTTGAATCTGTTGGTAGAAGTCAACCCAGCTTCTTTTTTCCATACTGGCAGCCTGAGGATTATGAGCCTCCTTTCTTCAAGTGTTGTGCTGATAATGAGGCCATGAATATATGGAACAAGAACCCCTTGAAGATGGAAGTGGGCAATGTCAATAGCAAGCACCTTGTGTTAGCTTTGAAGGTAAAGGGAAATGAGGCAGAAGGTCCTTTGACCTTTTTTTTTTGAATTAAAGATGATGCTTCTCACAGTTTGTTCTCCTGTGAAGGTCAAAAGTGTCCTTGATCCATGTGATGATGAAAATGTTAACAGCGGAGATGATGGAATGACTGTGGATAATGAGTCTGATCATGATGATGACTTTTCTGACACTGAGGTGAAGAACAAACAGATCAATGCTATGATATATTACTAGTGCTGTGGCATTAATGAGCTATCTAGTGTGTTCCTAACATAAAAAACCTAATTCTACACTTATATAAATTATGTTCCTTTTATCTGAAGTGTTGCTTGACATTATCTTTGATTGTATTAGGTTCATCCATCAAAGGCGGATCATTACATCATAGCTCCTAATAGTAAGCATGTCCTCAGCTATGGTTGCATTTGCTGTTTCTGCAATTATTAATACAAATTTTGTAACAGATGGAAAAAGCAAAGGTCAGGGCACTGGTACTATTTCAGAAGGTATATTTTGTTTGTGTAGCTTCATTTGCAATGCATAGATTTATTCTTCTTTACTACTTAAGAGAAACACATCTTGTTAATTTAGTAATGTGTTTGTATGTCTTGGGTAATTGGGAATTTGATATATTATAGTTGTCCTTGCACATCTGCTCCTCTGACTTTCTATGTTTGCAGATGATACTCAAGATGCTGCTCATGAGGAAGAGCTAACTTCCCAAGTAAAGGACTGGATATGCTCAAGAGACAACGGAGCAATTAATGTTTCAGATGTCCTTTCTAACTTCCCTGACATAGCAACGGTAATTAACTATTGTCCCATATGTTGCTAGATTTCAAAGCAAGTGACAGACTTGATACACTAATGCATGTAAATCAACACATATTTTGATATGCACACACGAGTTGTATGCCCTTTTTCCCCTGAAAACCTGAGTTGTATGGCCTATGTTTGATCACCTTTTGTTGAATATTTTGCAGGAATTGGTTGAAGGTAATGCAGGAAATAAAATCAGCCCTTCCTCGCTCCTGTTGAAGTCTTAAATTAGTAGCTAATGATTGATTTTTCAGATATTATGGAGAGGCTACTTAAAGATGGTATACTATCCAGGGCAAGCAAAGATGGTTATACTGTTAACCAGGTCAGCCTAACGGACTGCTTTTGTTTACCATTTCTTATGATGTTATTCTCTTATTTGTAAAAAAAACGTACTGCCTTCACTAACAAGACATAACGTTTTCAGAAGGCTGATCCAAAAACAGTGCATATAAAGAAGGAGGCCATCATGACAGATGTACCACCAATTGAAGTAACCAAACACAACAATGGGGATCTGCTATATATGAAGGTGAACCTTCTTTCACTCCTAGATTTTGTCTGCGTATGTCACCTGCTGATATATAACATAATATTACAGGCATTATATCATGCACTTCCCATGGATTATGTGACAATAGCCAAACTTCAAGGAAAGCTGGATGGGGAAGCCAGCCAGAATATAGTCCGAAAGTTGATTGACAAGATGGTGCAAGATGGATATGTAAAGAATTCAGCTAACCGAAGACTGGGTAATTGATTGAATCTGTACACAGAATGTCCTGAATGCATTATACAATTCTAGTATTTTATTGAATGGTTCATCTATTATGTTGTTTATTGGTGAAGCGGCAGTCCAGTGAGCTGTGTTTGAAGTAATTTAACTCACGGTAAACTGTTCTTAATCATAGCCACATTTTCTACAAAGGGACAACTGAACCTGAAATAACTGCAATGTGCATGGTGACCACTTTGCATTATTTGATGAATTCCTGGACAAGTTTCCTTGAGGTTGGAATCTGTTGTTTTAGTTAAAACTAAGATTTGTTTATGAATCTCATTGAGAATTATGCATCTCATCTGGGATTTTGGCATTACAAGTTTACAACTTAATGTGTTAGAAGATAATGAGTCAGAATGCCTGATGTCGTTTTGTAGTCCTAACTTCCAATATCAATCATCTAAATCACAGAAAAATAAATGATTCTACCGTGCTATGTGATACAGCGATACCCATTATTTTCTTTTGTTTTTTTACTAACCATATTACTATGCTGCTATAGGCAAAGCTGTTATTCATTCTGAATCTACCAACAGAAGGCTCCTTGAGATAAAAAAGATACTGCAAGCCAACAAAGGCGAACAGATGGTAACATATAATGTACTCAATCCATTCCAAATTGTAAGTCGTTTGACTTTTTTAATATCAAGTTTGACCACTCGTCTTATTCAAAGTTTTGTACAAAATATCACTTTTTTGTTGTGAATTGGTTTATTAATAAAAGTTCTTCAAAAATGACTTAAATTTGACTATATTTGCACAAATTTTTTGAATAAGACGAGTGGTCAAACTTGGGGTAAAAAAGGTCAAACGACTTACAATTTGGGATGGAGGGAGTACCTATAAGATTGCCGTATCGCTAGCACTAGCAGTATCTGACTGCTCATTGTGGCATTACATTGCCCTACAAATCAATTAAAATAAAATACTGCTACGTTATGCAGGCCATTGACACCAATACAGAGCATGCTGAGCTTGAGCACAAAGACCTTCCGAGAGGTAAGTGTTAACAGCAATCTGCATCTTCACATTACTTTGACAACAGAATTGGCATTGCCTCAGTGACATGACACCATCCAAATTATCTTTTCACAGACCATGAAGTGAGAGATGGCTCCACGATGGGTTGCTTCCACTCAGTCGGATCTGATCTTACTCGTACTCGGGAGCTACCAGAGCTGCAGCAGAATGTGTCCATGCAGAGCGGGCAAGAAGCTTCTGCAGTGGGTAAGGATCCAAGCAGGACTCCAACAAGTGTGCGTGAGGTATATACACAGTCTGATCACCCAGTAGTCAAGAAATGTTACAGCCTAGGGTCTTTTGGTGATCTCAAATATTGTGTTAAATGTACTTGTCTGAAACTTTCTTGCAGCTGGCTGTACCTATTTGTTCCCTGGAGAGTGGAGTGCTTGGAAAGAGAATCAAAAGATCTCTGACTGGTGGAAGTGAGATGCAGTCTACCCAGGACAAGCGATCCAGGAAGGCTAGCATGGTAAACTCAATGTTTATTCTCTGAAATGAGCATAAGTCACACATAACTCAATCCTATCAAGATCAATATGTTCATCTTATACCCAACATCACTGCTACTGCATGACAGCATGAATGCTAAACTGTAATTTTCCATGAAAATGCTGCAGGTGAAGGAACCAATACTCCAACATGTCAAGAGCCAAAACCCTCAGGCTCAGTGAGGTGGGGTGACAGGAGTAGCTAACCTCATATTTGAGACGACAAAGTACATATCCAAGTTCAGGTCCTTGTGCAGATAGACAAGTAGACAACTACAGCAGTCACTGCAGAAGTAGATTCCACCCCCTATGTTTCGCAAGTAGAGGTAGAGATTCTGCGATGTAGATTCCAGTCCCAATGTTTCGCATGGTAGTAAAAGTTGTAGATATCTGTTAGCCTGTTGCTCTTGTTGATCTGGTGATGAGCATTCTCTTCTAAAAAATCAAACAGATGTTTATTGACATATGAAGCTTCTGTTGAACACGTGATAATTCAATAGATTATGGATTTTATATTCCATTTATTTTCTGTTTTCATGTTGCTACTGTTACACTCTTCAAAACCTACCCAGGTTTATGTTACACAACTCAATACAGCAATATGCTACATCCAAAGGAATTTAGAGCCATATTACTCTTCCATCATAAGGCAAAAACATCTTACCTAGTAGAGCATGCCTCCAACTGGTGAACCGAGAATCAAGAATATGTTACAATCTTTCTCAACAAAGTGATTTTTCCTACAGCAAACTTCTATTAGCTTGTCCAACTCGAATAGTTTTGAGAGGATGGAAATTGGAAAAAGATGACTTGTCCCTTAGTTTTTATGCAAACATAAATGTTTGCTATTTTCAAAACGAACAAACTACTACATCATCTTCTCCTGTCCTATGCACTAAATCACCTTAGCTAATGAAAATGGAGCTATTTACTGAAGAGACTGGAGGAAAAGTGTGTTGAAATGTTAACAAGTACTCCCTCCGTTCACTTTTAGTTGTAGTTTCAGACAAGCTAACCAAGCTGTTTGCGAGTCTAAATCATTGTCTCAAACAACAAGTAAAAGTGATAGGAGGGAGTATATTAGTATTCCAAAGAACACATTTATTGTCAATGTCTGCAAGGGAACAAAATAACAATATATTTAGAAGCATGCCACAAAAACTAAAATATATATGACCATGTGCAAACATGAAGATTCTTTTTTTTTGCAATAGATCCATCCTATATTTGAATCTTATGCAAAACTAACTTCACTCAAATAAGTTGCACACCTTAGGTTCCAATTTTAATCTTTCTCTGCCTTTTTAATAATACTACCTGCAAGGCAGCCTTGTACAACAGATGAACAAATTTGTTTCTTTAGAAACCATGCTTGCTACTTTTTCGCTACTCTAATTGCATTGATCAAATCCACTATGGTTTCTTAAAGAATCAAGCTGCTTCTCTAGCCTCAACTCTGTGGCTTCATTCAGCACCCCACTTACAGCTTTCTCCCATCCACTTGACACCAAAGCATTCACCTTCGCTAGTCGGCACAACACTGACTCCAGCAATACCACATCTCCTTCCCTCTCAATCCCCTCGACAAACTTCTGTGCACCATCCTTGCTTGGTGCAAAACCCTTGAAAACCATCTCATCCAAAACCTGGTTTGCTTCAAGAAACTCCCCAGCAGCACACATCCCATCAAAGAGCATTCTGTAGGTCACCACATCTGGATGGCATCCCCGCCTTGGCATATCCTCAACCAATTCACTCGCATCCCGCCACCGGCCCAACTTGCACAACCCTGCAACCAATGTATTATAGCTCACTGCATCCGCCTTGCACCCATTCTTCCGCATGTCGTCAAGCACTGCAAATGCACCACCGAAATCCTTCTCATCCTTGCAAAAGCCTGCAAGCATCGCATTGTACACCGCCCTATCAGCCACGATCCCCCTCCCCTTCATCTCCTCCAGCAATCCAACCACCGCACCTTTTCGCCCTACCCGGAACAACGGCCGTACAAGTGTTGCATATACAGCAGAATCCAGCACAAGATCTGCCTTCCCTGCCATCTCTTCCTTGAGCCTCAACGCGGCATCCACATCCCCTTTCTCACAGAGGCCCTTCATCAGACTTGTATACACATATGCATTTGGCAACACGTCGTACTGCCTGACCATCACTTCCTTCATGTCGAACGCGTCTTCCAGTTGGCCAGCATCGCACAGCGCGGCAACAAGGGTGCCGAACGTGACTACAGTGGGCGCGATGCCCCGTCGCAGCATTTCGTCGAACAGTTGGCGCGCGTGGTCGACGGAGCCAGACGCTGCCGCCGCTCGCATGAGAATGTTATAGGTGCACGCGTCCGGCGGGATCCCGGCGTCATGGCAGACGACAAGGAGGTCGCGGAGAGGGGCGCGGCAGTCGAGCAGGGCGTGGAGAAGGGTGTTGAGGGCCCTAGCGGTGCGCCGCCCGGGGAAGGCCGGGTGCGTGAAGGCGCGGCGCGCGGCGGCGGGGAGGCGGGCGCGGCCGTAGGCGGAGATGACACGGCAGAGGAGCTGCTCGCGGGGCCGGGGACCCGAGGAGGAGGAGGAGGAAGCGAGGCGGGAGAGGATGGACTCCATGGCCGGGAAGAGGCGCGCGGCGGCGAGCCTGCAGATGATGAGGTCGTAGCAGCGGAGCGAGTAGCGGAACGGCGTCGCGGAGGCAGGAGGGTTGAGAAAGAGGCGGAGCGCGGCGGCGGGGTCCAGCTCGCGGCGGAGCGCCGCGGCGAGGTGGTACGACGAGAACTTGTTGCGCGCCATGGCAGTGTTCCGGTGGGGAGACACGTGTTATTAGTGTGGACAACGCCGTGATGTGTACTGCTACATCAACTACAATGGTATACACGCAGGCCATCGACAGCAACGCAGTTGATGAGCATGCTCGATTGCTGGGTCGTCTGAGGCCGGACCGCCGGAGCACAAAGAAACCTTGAGAGGTGAAGTGAGCGCACTGCATCTCCACTTGGACAACATAAAGTGGCATTGATTCCAGTGGCACGATGCTGTCCAGGTTCTGTTTTCACAGTCGACGAAATGAGAGATTGTTCCACGATGGGATTGCAGATAAACAGAGCACCATGTTCGTGTTGACTGTGATCCTGGCATCTGGCTATGGTTTTGTTTAGTTCCCAAAATTGTTAAATCTATATCTATATCTATATCTATACCTAATAATAAAGAGGTAAAATTTCAGCCTCTTTTTTGGTCTGGATATTTTTTGGTTGTCTATTTTTTATTTTTTGCGAGACAAATATATACTTATATCAGGCTCTTTTTTTTTCATCCAACCCATTCAATTAGGCCCAAGAGTCTGATTCACTCCTTCCTTTTCGCTCAACTCGGCCCAGCTTAGACACACACCCGGTCCGTTGTTCTCTCCTGCCTCGTCCCGTCGTTGCTTCGTCGTCTCGGAGTCGGAGGGCATTGCTTCAACAGGTGGGCGGCGCGAGCGCCGGGAGATGGATGGCGGCAACGGATGTTGCTCGTCCTCTGGATCTAGGGCGGCCCTCGTGACCACCCACGCCGCCCATCGCGGCCACAGCCGGCCGGCCTGTCTTGGAACCTGAAGCCACCCAGGCCGTTCCCATAGAACTAGGCCTCCCGCCTAGGCTAGCCAACACCAAAGTCCGTTGTCCGCCCTGCTAACTGCTGCTGCTAGCTTCGTGCCTCGGGTCTGGTGCCATGCCGCTGCATTTGGGGTTGGTCTTTCTGCCGACGTGTGTCATTGGCATGGTAAATTGGAGTTGAATCCAAAGCGAAGTTCTTGGTGTGTCCGATATGGACTTTTTTCCTTTTTCTCTATTTTATATTACCTGAGGGACTCACGCTCGCATCTAACGCCGCTCGCTTCAATCTGCCGCACTCCGCCGGATCCAGCGAGGTGCCAATGGTGTGGAGGTGGTAGCGTAGCTGGCGTGCGGGGCGCGGCTACCGACACTGTCGAGGAGAGCCGGATCCCAGTGGTGGCAGGGTGAGATCCTTCAACTGCCCTGCTCATAGCTGGATGTACATCTGCATCGCCTATGTTGTAGTAGTACTGCGCCCTGCTTCTTCTGCTTCTGAATTCTGCCGTTCATCCTCATCCTGAGAACCACTAGCGATCTGCAACATCCGTCAGGAGGAGGTCTCCACCACGCAGTGCATGTGCGATGATGCACGCGGCTGGCTTGGATCAAGTTGTGGTGGACGAGCTTGGATTAAGTTGTGGTGGAGGAGCAGTATTTGCTTTCCTTACTCTTGATGGAGACTCTATTCTGATTTGGGGGAAGGGATGAATAGTTATGGGAGAGAGTGTGCGTGGGGTGGGGAGCGCGCTGAGGCCTGTGCTGACTTGCTGCTTTCTTTTGGTGCAGATGAGGGAGTTGTAGTTTGTTGTCTAATCAAGTATAAATAAATATATTTTTGAAATCATAGATGATGACTGCCATGTAATAAATTAAGAGAGGTCTCTCATCATAATCATCACCGCAAAAACTAATTCTTGAGACATCGGCAAATAACTCCTTACAAACTATAATTAAACATTATATGAGTTTAGAAAAGTCACACATCTTGATTGATTTAGACACGTTGTCAAATAATCTATTTTTTTTATGTCTTAAAATATGACACCAAAAGAATCACTCAAGGTTATATTTTAATTTGATATAAATTTAATAAGACATGGTCATATTAATGACAACACTTCGTAAAAATAAATTACAAGTTTCAAGTTTTATATAATGGATAAATTATAAATATAATTATATCATTACCATGGTTCCTTCCTATTTAATTTGATACTAAGTTATATTTTTTTCCGTAGCAACGCACGGGCATGTTTTGCTAGTAAAAATAAAAATACTATGATTTTGTTTAGTTCCCAAAATTGTTAAATAAAAATAAAAATACTATGGTAGCCAAATCTTTTTCGCTAAAGACCTACGTTGTCGTTTCGGAAGTCCGAGAACTCAGATGAGGCTGCAATTTGGACCCTCCTTAAGTTTGGCTGATAAGTCATGGTAGAAAGTACTGCTAGCTGATTTGTTGTGAGAGACAAACACTGCTGAATAACTATTAGATTCGTCTGATAAACTCAAACGAACAAGGTTGTTAGTAATTTTTAGTATTTTTTGCATTTAATAATTATTATCTAATTATATACTTACTAGACTTAAAAGATCTATCTTGCAAATTACAGATAAATTATGTAATTAGTTATTTTTTATGAATATTTAATGTTTCATGCATGTGTCTAAAAGTTTTGATATGATAGGGAATTTTGAAAAACATTTGGGATTTTAGGGTGAACTAAACAAGACCTTGGTAGTAGTACTCCCTCCGATCCTAAATTATAAAACGTTTGACTTTTTTTATTTCAAGTCTGATCACTCGTCTTATTAAAAAAATTATGCAACCAGAGTCAAATTTAAGTCATTTTTGTAGAACTTTTATTAATAGACCAAGCCACGATAAAAAAGTGAAATTTTGCACAAATTTTTGGATAAGACAAATGGTCAAACTTAGTGTTTTTTTTGCGATGAAAGAAAAATTATATTATATGATAGTTGAGTACATCAAACACGTTATAGACACTTTGGATTACAATATAGTACTCATGCTGTGTAAAGCACAACTCAAAACCTAACATGTTAGATGTTTTACAGTATAGATAACTGCATAGGCAAACACTCGGCAAATGCCCTGAGAACAAATGCCCAACGAACGATGACCAACATTCCAGTTGGCGGAATTGAGGAACTTCTTCTTTCTGGTGTCGTCCTTATTTTTCTTTCTACCACCTAAGAGTGACGATGACTAATCTGAAAATTATTCTACATAGTCCTTCGTTGTGGCTAGATCTAATCACAATAAAACATAGAAGAGACTGGAGAAAAATTATTCCATGACGGCAACATCATCTCCACTTTGATGTTGCTGTCCGGAAACAAAAGTCTCCATATCGTCATGTCGATGAAGATGCTGACGTCGAAGTTGTCGTCCTTATCTTCAACGGAGCCGTTATTTATCTTCAACGGAGCCGTTATGGAGAAGCCGATTCCACCTTTCTCCTTCACCATCGTCGGAGAGAAGAAGAAGATAAAAGTCCAATACCAAAAAAAATGACATGGAGAGACACTGACCCTAGACTCGATCTACTAAAGAAAAACTTATTAGAAACAATGGATCCCCACTCCCTTCAACCTCCGGCGAGATACCGGAGGAGAAAGGAGGGGGACCAGCGACGGTGGACGACGGGAGCTGTGGCGGCGATGGCGCTAGGGGATCGATGGTCCATGTCAAACTTAGTGTCAAAAAGTCAAACATCTTATAAATTGGGATGGATTGAGTAGTACTCCTTACATTCTAAATTATAAGTTATTCCAAAAATCTTGGAGAGTCACGGTACCTCGAGTTTGACCAAATTGATATGATAAAATAATAACTATTATGATATCAACTAAATATCATTAGATTCTTTCTTAATTATATTTTCATAGTATAGTGATTTTATATTATAAATTTTAGTATTTTTCTTTATACTTTTGGTTAAATTTAAAAATAACTCTCTAAAATTTTTAAAATAACTTATAATTTGAAACGGTTAGAGTAGTTTGTTAAAGGCCGCAGCTGTGGCATTGAAGTTGGGCGATCGATGGGTCGGTACGGGGTCTCCAACTCTCCATGGATGGGAATTGGGATCGTGATCAAGCCTTAATTTCGCCCCATGTGCTTATGTTGCGGTACACCTGTGCTAATTGATCCAGCTACGGTTGTGTTGAATGATTGATCAATCCTTTGGGGGCGCTGTGCTCCGTCCGTTGGCTCGACTGTACTGTGTCATAGTTATTGCCGGCGGCGCGGTGGTCACGCCTCCTGGAGTTATTGGGATGTAGGGTGGTCCTGGTTTGCCCGGCGGCTTCGGGTTGATCGCTGTCTTTGTGTCAATCAGGTACAGCCAGTTTTAGTGAAAGTTTCACGACATAAGCCTGGTTTAGATTTTAAAAATGTTTTAGATTTAGACACTTTAGCACTTTTATTTATATTTAGTAATTATTGTTTAATTATAAACTAATTATAGTTAAAAGATTCATCTCACAAATTACAGATAAAATATACAATTAGTTATTTTTATTTATATTTAATGCTCAAGTATCGCAAGATTCGACGTGAGAAAATTTTGAAAGGATTTTGGTTTAAGGGTGCAACTAAACAAGGCCTATCAAAACTGGAGTATCGTCAGTAACAATCACAACGGACTTTACCTAAATAAAACTCATTGAAACTCTCTTTCTTTCTCTCCATAACCTAGACGAGACTCTCATTAGCCTAACTCACAATAGTATCTTTTTCTTCAGCGGTGGATTTCACAACGGATTTTTAAGTCCAATCTTCATGAGAAGTTTTATGATATTGTTTTCAAAACTATCATGTCATATAAAATGAAATAGATAGTGAATAAAACAAACGTTTTCAATGAAAAGTTTCATTATATACTTCATGGACATTTAATTTTAGAGAGTGGGTAGTCATTCTAGATGAAAGTCTCTTTCTCTCTCTTCTTAAAAACGTTGTTATGTCATAAAATACTAATGTCGCCGTCTATTAAAATGCAAATAAAACTTTTACTGAGACTGACCTAAAAAGACCAACAAAACTTGTCTTAGTGGGAAGTTTTATAACATACTTCATTCTATTTTATCCACGTAAGTTAGAATGACACGGTCTCCTGGGTTACACTTTGATAATTCATTTGCTTTATATTATATTATTTATTCTTAAAAACTTATAATCATTGGATATTATAATTCCTTACAAATATAATCTTATGAAGTTTGTATTACAATAGTTAAAAATTATTAGCCTAATTACTGGTTAAAGTTTTCAAAGTTCAAATGTTGACATACGTGTGTCAGATAAAATGGAACAGAGGTAATAGTTACCAAGACTGTCATATCAATTTTTGTGTTGATAACTTGTGACAAAGAATGATAAACTCTCCCTATCATTTTTTTTTTATAATTGACTGGAGTATATACATTGTATACTTCCACAAGATCAACTTTGATTTATTGTAAGTTAAACTTCTCTAACACATACTTTTGTTTAGATTAGACGTATCGGCCTTGTTGAGTTCCCAAACTTTTAGGTTTTTGGATACTATAGCACTTTTGTTTTTATTTGACAAATATTACCCAATCATGAACTAACTAAGTTCAAAAGATTCATCTCGCGATTTATAGGTAAACTGTGTAATTAGTTTTTGTTTTCATCTATATTTAATACTTCATGCATGTACCACAAGATTTGATATGACGAAAAATCTTGAAATTTTTTAGAAACTAAACAAGATCCTAGTAAAACAAGTATGGTATGACTCTAGTATTTATTTTAGAGGATATTGTAGACTGGTGCTGGCGCTGCTGGTAGCCCGTGCTACTAATAAACTCGTTCAGAAAATCTTTGTTTGAAATTGAAATTTGAACGGTGATATGGACAAATAATTTTTTATACATATCTTATCTTATACTCTTATAAAGCTAAACACCACTAGAGATTTCTCTCAACATGCAAGCTATCCACATGAACAATCCACTAAAACTTGCAATTATAGCCAAACCTACTAGAGATTTCTCTCAACATGCAAGCTATCCACATCAACAATCCACTAAAACTTGCAATTATAGCCAACTAGCATATGTAGTTATGATAGTCATCTCTTCATCTACACACATTCATTTAGTTGTTCATATTGATTTGTCAAATCATTCAACAAAATTAATTTAAGATAATTTAATTCATATAACTATAAATATAAATAATTCAATTTTTTTTAAATTATCTGAAATTTCCGCAGCAACGCACGGGTAATCTCCTGGTATAGAAAAACTCCGTTGCTTTGCACCGGATTCCGGCCTGAGCGGAAAGCGTGTTTCTGCGGATCTGCCATTAGCCTGTCCGACCCCGGAGGCCAAATGTTCCGTACGCGTCGAGAAAGCAGCGCCACATAGGAAGGAGTACCCTTTGGACCACAGGGCTTATCGTGGCCCTTCGTTCGGCATCAAGATTCGTGCTGCTGTTCCTCCCCAACCTCTCCGTGTTCTCCGTCCCCGGCGCGGGGAAATTGCGCAAACCACCTCCACCGGCTCCGTGCTCTCCGTCCCCGGCACCGGCAGCCGCCCCTCGTCGCCGCACCCCGGCGTCCTCCGTCCCCGGCCGGCGTCCGCCGGTTCCCACCACCGCCCTCAGTTGCTCGCCACCGCCGCCGAACGCGGGAGCCGCCGAGATGCCGGCGAAGCCGCCACCCGCTGCCGAGTTCGAGTACTGCGAGCTGTGCCGCCATCACCACGACCATGGCCGGCGCCATCGCTACGTCACCAAGCACCGGAGAAATCTCGACGCTGCGCTCTCCTCCTTCCGCTCCAAGCTCTCCGACCTCCGCCGCGCCTTCCTCCATGGCTCCCCCTCTTCCCAGCCGCCGCGGGTCCGTCTCTGGTGCCCCTTCTGCTCCACCGACCTCGTCGACCTCGACAGCCGCTCCGCTGGGTACTCGCCACCTATCCCTTGTCCCCGTAGTCTTAGGGTTTCAGTTTGGATTTGCATATGCTAGCTGGTTTCGATTGCAGCGTGGATTGCCCGGTATATATTATGCTGGTACATTAGGATCAATAGCTCAGTACGGAGAAAGTTGGAATCGTCATAAGAGGTTTTCAAAGCACTGTAGATAAAGGTTTTCAAAGCACTGCAGATAAGGTTTTCGGAGCACTGCGTGTGAGTTTAGGAGGAAAACTTAGTCTGGTTCTCTTCTATTGCAGTAAAAATGGCATTTACCATCTGGCAAGCAGTGAGCACCTGAAGGGTGTGAAGGATTTCCTGCGGAAGCATGGGGGAGGTATGGATCAGGTGGACTCGCTTAGGATTTCAGATGACGTGCTTGCCAAGGTGTGTCTTATACTTTCATTTTTCTCTCTGTTAATAGGAATTAACATGATACACATTTTTATCATTCTAGTTTTGTGAAAGGATCTACTTAGGTATGTTGTTGTTTGTATTTGTTTCTGCAGTGACCTGACAAAATGAGATGTTATGGTATGTGGCATGTGGATCTCTAATGTTTTTATTTTTTAATTTCAGTGGGAGAAAGGCTCGGATTCCTTGAGCACAGGAACAAAAAAGGGGACTGAAGGGCTGATTGGACCATCTCTGAAGCAGATAAAAGATATCCAAAATGAATATACCTGTGACAGTTTGGATAGTTTTTCACAAAACAATATCCCATCTTTTAGTAATACTGCATCATATGTTGTTATGCCTTTACAAAGTCCTACCAATGGGGCATATGACCCTATTAGTACAGCGTGTCATGGAGCTTCCAGTTCTGGAAGTGCTCCTTATTCTGCTCCATATGGAACTGTTGGACTGCCCATCACACCTTGGGGATCGGTCGAAACACATAAGCAGCAGGGTGCGCTGTCTACAAACTTGTTCCACAGCAGTCATCCTCAAACAAAAGGTGACTGAGCGTTACAATTATCATACTGCCTTCTTTTTCATATGATTATGTCGCTTGGTTGGTACATGGATAATTATATGTAATTTTGTAGGTCATCAATCTACTGTCCTTGTAAATGACGCAAGGCCATCGATTTCTTGTTCTAATCATGTAAGTATGTACCATAGTCCACATGCACACACATGTCCATGTGACAAGTAGCACAAAATCCAGTGGAAAAATGACAAACAATGATGTGATGCTTCTACATTGCTGCAGTTTTTTGCTCACATATTTGACTTGATATTAACAATTGAAAATGTTGCTTTCATTTACACAAAAAAGGTAGCTTTGTAAATGTTGTGCAAGGCAGGAGCTTGCACCATTAATGTTTCTCGGATCTCAATGGCAGAAAGTTAAACAAATTTCCTTTTCAGTTTATTATCCTTCTTGCTCTGTTTCCTGTTTATGTTCTTCTTTAGGCAAGGTTGGGCGTGTTTGAACCTCGCAGCTTGCCTGGTCTAGCCTCACCTAGCCTTCGCACAATACCAATTTTCCAAGTTCCAAGGCATTTGCTTCCCTTGCTGCCGCTCACCTTTGTCTCACACTGTAGCTCGATTTGAGGGTTATCCGGCGGCAGCGGAGGTTGATTTGACACCAGGGATCCTTGAACCTGTGGTGGGGAGGCCGATTCAGAGGCTAGGGCTGCTGATTCGGTGCCAGGGGAGGCAGGCCACAGGGGCGACTCCAGGTGGTGCACTGGCACCAGGCAAAAAAAAATACTACTAAGTAGTCTATTTTTACCATACAAATTAGTTGAAATTGGATATATTTCTACATGGTGGCTATTAATATTGTGCATCACCATGAATTTTAAGCTAGCTTCGCCCCTGAGGGGAGGCTAATTTGTCAACAACTTGTTTTGGGGGTGGGGTGGGGGGGGGGGGGGGGGTGGGGAGGCCGATTCATCGGAAGTGCACGAGCCAACCTTGCCCAGCTGGGCAAACGGGTGATGCGAGGGACTACAAGAACGGCTTGCCTTGCCCTGCGAGGCGAAGAAGCAAGGGTTCCAAACACGTCCTTATTTGCTGTTGTGGAGCTGTGGTGTAGTCTTTTTTTGGGGGGTTCACATAATGCATATAAAAGTACTGGAGAACAGCACACAGATGCCTTTAAATTTCTATGTGGACTTGTTGCCTTCATTTATTTTTGTTCCGCTGCTTGCCATATCTGAAAACATCTATTTTCCTTCCTAATCGCAAGGGCATTGTGGTTTTGTAGTTTCAAACGAAATGATAAAAATATACTTCTATGAAGCAAGTGTTTTCTTTTGTTTGTTTGTAAAGCTCTTGTATATCCTAAAAGAAACAAATTTACATGTGCAACTTTTGATAAAGAATTTCTATATGCCTAATGTTCTGTATACATAATTGATGTGATTGCTTGTTAAGCAGATGTTACCTTTGCAGGTTCAACAAAGTCACACTGGAGGAAATTTGAGCAATGGTATTGGATTCATTCAGTTTTATATTTTCCTGCTTTAGATTTTTTTTTTCTCGAACTCGCAGGAGAGCTGCGTGTCATTTCATTCATAGGTAGACCACGGTCTGATTACATGCTGAATCCATGGCTTGGTTTTCATGCTCTAGATTTTGTCAAAACAGTCACTAGTCTGATTGCAAAATAGTTAATCGTAATTTATTTTTGCCCTTGTGAGAATCTTGATGCAATATCATTTATTTATATAGGCTCAAAAGCAAATGTACATACGGGTGCTCCTCCTCCTTGGTTAAAAGCTAATGAACATGATCCAAAGAATTTGCCACTCAGAAGCTGTGCTCTTCCTTCTCGGAAAGGAAAATTGAGGAAACTCAATCCAAAGAGGGTTGGTGCTGCATGGGCAGAAAGAAGAAGAGCTGAGATGGAATTGGAGAAACAAGGTGAAATTGATCCAGCAACATCTGATTCTAGTTGGCTACCTAATTTTGGTAGTGTCTGGCAATCTGGCACAAGGAAGGAATCAAAGAAAGACTTTGAGAAAAGCTACAAGCTTCACGACATGGAGAGCAACCATGACTTATCCTTGGAGATAAAACCATATATCAGCAAACGGATGGTAAATATGATTTTTGACCTTTCAATCTCATTCTTTTCTATATTAACTTAATCACTTCAACCTTGTGTTTCTTGCTAGCTGTTGGCAAATAGTTTCTGAGTCATTGTCATTTTCAGAGGTTACAACATTCACTATTTGATGCCGTATCACCTACTGTGTATGCATTAACTCAGTTGTCCTGCTTATAGCTGGAAATAGATTGGTATTAAGCTACAACTTTTACAATAACCCAAGCCGCTTTAGCTGCTTTACTAATTATTGTATTTGTCCTGCTTTCTGAGGCAAGGAACACAAAAGTCATAAGCAATTTCCTTATTGGCGTCATGTTTGTTCAGTAAAAGAAGAGTTTGGATCACCCAAATATTTTAATCAAGTGCTACAGTACCAAAATATTTATTTAGAATTGCAATCCACCCTTGTTCTGTTACAGATCAATTTGAAAAGAGGTTCGATCCTGTGTCCTGTGGGCATAAGCTAGTGCCTAGTAGGCTGTGGAGTGCATATGCAGCTACATATAGCTGTTTCAATACTGAGTTAATGAGGAAACAACTACCTATGAAATCAAGACAAGATGGGCCTTTCTAAAAAATTGTGTTTTTTTAATTGGGGCCATAGGATTGCAAGCTTTCACGATGCGCATGCCATAGTTTTTAGGTTTATTTAGTTACTGCATTCTTAAATTCTGATTGTTCATATATACTTTGTTGGCCTTTCTAAAAAATTGTGTGTTTTCAATTGGGGCCATAGGATTGCCAGCTTTCACGATGCGGCATGCCATAGTTTTTAGCTTTATTTAATTACTGCATTCTTGAATTCTGATTGTTCATATATACTCTTTCCTCTTGCAGCGTGTAGGTGTAGGTGCCGATAAAGCTTCTGACAAAGCTGAACAGCTTGGTAGTCAACAGTAAACAGATGTTCAACCCCTTGCCAGATAGATGTTTATGGTATCATTGGTATGAATCTTTTTACACTCGCCCACTCGGTAAATGAAAGGTTTAGCGCCCAGAGATCTACGTTTGCCAGTAGCAGGCGAACTCTGCTGTCTTTGCTTTCCATCAATACAGCGGCTACAGCAACTTCTGATCAGACAATTCAATGCCCTCAACGATGAATACGGAGTATGATATTTGGGGTGACGGGGACACTAGTACCACAACTAGCTTGCAGGACTCCTGGAATGATTGCGCCCCTCCTGGATGAAACGCAATGCAGGGCAGCTGTTCCTAACTGCTCACTGTTTGGCGCCTGCAGATGGATGTCGCGTCGCGTAGGCGAGACTGCTGAAGAGCCACCAGGGCGCTTTTTTTTTTATCAAGTATTAAAAGTTAGAAAACGTACAAAGACGCGTACACGTAGGCCTCGTTTTTTCACTTTTCGGTACTGTAGCAATTTCGTTTGTTCGTGACAAATATTATCTAATTATAGACTAACTAAGATTAAAAGATTCGTCTCGTAATTTACCGCTAAACTGTGTAATTAGTTTTTGTTTTTGTTTATATTTAATGTTTCAGACATGTGCTACAAGATTCGATGTGACGGAAAATTTTGAAAACTTTTTGGTTTTCTGAACTAAACAAGCCCGTAGTATGCCATAAAGGAATACAGAGGACAGCTGCCGATTGGTACCCCTGTCAGCTCGTGTCTGGGAAGCCCCGTTTAGGCCCTGTTTAGTTTTCCACCTAAATTTTTTTTATCCATCCTATCAAATTTTTGGACACATGCATGAAACATTAAATGTATATAAAAAAATAAACTAATTACACAGTTTGGTTTGAAATCGCGAGACGAATCTTTTAAACCTAGTTACTCCATAATTAGCCTTAAGTGCTACAGTAATCCACATGTGCTAATGCCAGATTAATTATACTTAATAGATTTGTCTTGCAGTTTTCTGACGAGCTATGTAATTTGTTTTTTTATTAGTTTCTAAAAACCCCTCTTGACATCCTTCCGACATATCCGATGTGACATGCAAAAAAATTTTCATCTCCAATCTAAACGGGCCCTAATACTGCGAGTACGGAATGTCAAGCCATTGACAGCTACGCAGTCAGAGGTAGTTTTGTTCCCGGCACGAAGCCGTTTGATGTTCGTACTGAGAAGTCTGTGCGGGTACCGGTTGCGGCTTTGGTGCGTCGCGTCCAACAATGTGCCTGATGGACAGGTACTGCGTTGCCTCCCGTGCATCAACTTGTAGTTCTGTGTGCTGATCAGAGCAACCACACGCGGCTTGCTTCATTGGCAGGACGAGAAGTTGGCACTGCCCCTTTCGGCCTATTTGGCCCTGTTTATTTAGGACAACTTATTTCAACCACGGTTTGAAACAAAGCTGGTTTCTTCCATAACTGGCTTCCACTACAACCTCAGGGACAAGAAGTATACTGTTTGGCACCCTGATTCTAGGGTGAAGAATGCAAGGATTGGTCAACTATTTTGGTAACAACAAGGTATAGGCTCGGCTAAAATGTAGCCTAACCTTTTAGCCACTGTCTAGATAGATAGACGTTTTAGCTGACTAATGGTGTCTAAACGGACCCTTAGGAACATTGGTTAATGCCGACATATACCCAGTTTGTTTCCCCTTAACAGACCCTGGTGAGCCCGGTTTGGTGGAGATGATTTGGATTTTGGTTTCCCTGGTTTTGCTTGCTAAGGGCGTTCTCAACAGCTAGCTATTTAGCTAGCTATTCTGATGTGGACATGGAAAAAGTTGAAGAAAAAGTAGTCACTGGTTACGAGCAATTAGACTATTTATTTCACGTAGTCCGAGGCATTGTTTAGACGATATTGTAGCACTTTCGTTTGTATTTGACAATGGTTGTCCAACTATGGACTAGCTAGGCTCAAAAGATTTATCTCGCAAATTAATGGTGACCTATGCAATTAGTTATTTTTTTACCTATATTTAATGTTCCATGCATGTGTCGCAAGATTCGATATGACGAGAAATCTTGATTATTTTGCAAAAATTTTTAGAAAGTAAACAAGGCTTAAGAATCAAGAAAATGACATGTTAGTCTAATTGTATATATAAAAGTAAAATTATATAAAATAGTCTTTGTTTTTGTCTCTCACTTTTACATGGGTTAGAACCATTGCAGAGTTTATAACGTTCTGGAACAGATTACGTGTGGGGTGCGCTTTTACCATGAGCCACGAGGTCAAATGCTTTTCTAACTAAGGCCTTGTTTAGTTCCGAAAATATTTCAGACTTCGGTATTGTAGCATTTTCGTTTATATTTGACAAATATTATCTTATGATGGACTAATTAGGCTCAAAAGATTCATCTTGTGATTTACAGGCAAACTGTACAATTAGTTTTTGTTTTCGTTTATATCTAATACTTCATGCATGTACCCAAAATTCGATGTGACGGAGAATCTTGAAAAGTTTTTGGTTTTTGAGGTGAACTAAACAAGGCCTAAACCTAGCAGTGATTGCGTTTGACCTCGTAGCCTTTTTGACCGAACGGAGAGAAGCAGCTCTGCAAGCTATCTGGAATTCCGCATTCTGGACGGCACCACAGCTATGAATGAAAATGGTACGAATATTTTCCGACTGTATTTGAGATTGAATTTGTTTAGAAAGGTTTAGATCTGTTCGTATTCGACTCTGGTTATTCAACATTTGATACTGTATCCATATTCGAATACTCAAATCACATATTTATAATGTCGATATTCAATAATATTCTATCCGACATGGTTAAAACTATCTGTATTCGAATATTAATTAGAATAGAATATAAAAATAAATACAATATCCTTTTCATCCCTAGACGGCTAGCCGGGAGGGGGCTAACGTCATTGCGGCGAATGGCCTCGCTTTCTTTCGGCCTTTCCACTTGTGCATGACGTCATGCACTCGAGGTATGACGGTTGTCGGTTGGTGATGTAGAAAAAAAAAATGTTACAGCGTTCACAGGGCACCTCAGACTCGGCAGACAAAACTCGGCTGTCTGTTGTCAAAAAAAAAAAAAAGAAAAAAAAACTCGGCTGTCGGCACGGCGGGGTAAAATGGCCGCCTCTTGTCTTGTTGCGTGTGCTGTTGCTTTGCCAGCAGCACGCACAGGCCCAGGCGCAGGCGCGCAGCGAGCCAGCGTGCAAACCTGGCGCATGCATGCATACCCAGTAGGGCCCGCGCTACAGGTACCAAACCTTTTTTTTTGCCTTGTTTAGTTCAAAAAAATTTGCAAAATTTTTCAGATTCTCCGTCACATTAAATCTTTAGACGCATGCATAGAGTATTAAATATAGACGAAAATAAAAACTAATTGCACAGTTTGATCAAAATTGACGAGACGAATCTTATAAGATTCATGATTGGACAATATTTGTCAAAAACAAACGAAAATGCTACTATTCCTAATTTGCAATTTTTTTTAAAACTAAACAAAGCCTCTGGAACGAAGGAAAGGACAAGAAAAGAAAAGGGTGAGTTCAATCAAATTTATCAACCCTGGTCAGGGCTGGTGGTGGTGGAACCTGTCCGGAAGAGGAAGAGAAGAGAATTTTGCACATCGCATCCAAAACGGAATAAAGAAAAATCAACAACACGCTGTCGCTGTCCTTAGCTAACGCAGCAGGCTTGACACGGGCATAATTCTTGCAGAGATTTTCGTTAATAAAGACCTCCCCTCCCAAGTCACCCATCACTGATTACTGCGTGGAGCCGTCGCCGTGGATGAAATGAAATGAAGGCGTCCACCGCCCGCCCGCCTAGCGGCGCCAAGGCAGGCAACAGCCACCGCCAGCCAGACTGTTGAAGGGCAGGGCACGAGGGCAAAAGGCAAAGACAACCACCAGTTTAGGTGATCCACACCCACACGGACACAACACAACACAAGACGACGACAAATGTGCAGGGCGCGTCGCTTTCCGGCGGCCGGGCAGATTTCCAAGCACGCAATGTGCCCCGACAGCGACCCGGCCGAGCCGTCGCGGTCGGCCGCACTGTTTCTGTTTGGGCAAGACGCCGAACCGAGCCGAGGGAGCACCCCCCGCGCGCGCGGCCACACACGGGTACACGCGGACACGCGCACGGCGTCACGGCCACACGGACGGGGATCGAAGCTGCGATCGGATCCGCGCTCCCTGTACTCCGTAGGCTGTAGCGGCCTAGCGGGGCGCCCATGCGAGACGGCGACGCCAGGGTCGCTGCCGAGAGATCAAATTTTGCGACACTATAGAACATTCTTTTGTTAATTATGGACTAACTAGACTCAAAAGATTTGTCTCGTCAATTTCGACCAAACTGTGCAATTAGTTTTTATTTTCATCTATATTTAATACTCTATGCATGCGTCTAAAGATTCGATGTGACGGAAAATTTGAAAAATTTTGCAAAATTTTTTTGAACTAAGGCCTTGTTTAGTTCTAAAATTTTTGGCAAAATGAGATCATAGACTAACTAGGCTCAAAAGATTTGTCTCGTCAATTCCGACCAAACTGTGCAATTAGTTTTTATTTTTATCTATATTTAATACTTCATGCATACGTCTAAAATTTCGATGTGACGGAGAATCTTAAAAAATTTGCAAAATTTTTGGGAACTAAACAAGGCCTAAACAAGGCCTTACAAGACCCAGAAACATACCATCTCCTGCAGATGTAGCTGTAACATATACTCCTACGGACGGTAGCGCGCGGCAAAGGCCTTGTTTAGTTCCAAAAAATTTTGCAAAATATTTTAGATTTCTCGTCACATCGAATCTTTAGACGCATGCATGAAGTATTAAATATAGACGAAAATAAAAACTAATTGCACAGTTTGGTCGAAATTGACGAGACGAATCTTTTGAGTCTAGTTAGTCCATAATTTGACGATATTTATCAAATAGAAACGAAAGTGCTACTATTTCTATTTTATAAAAAATTTTGGAAGTAAACAAGGCCAAAGATGAGGTGACCCAAGGGTGGCGGCTGGGAGAGCCAGGCGTTTTCGGCTGCCATGCCTGCCCCGGCCGGCCTACGAATGCGGCACTGACGTTAAAACTTTTCGGTACCGTAGCACTTTCGTTTGTTTGTGACAAATATTATCCAATCATAGACTAACTAGGATCAAAAGATTCGTCTTGTGATTTACAGCTAAACTGTGTAATTAGTTTTTGTTTTCGTCTATATTTAATGTTTCATGCAAGTGCCACAAGATTCGATGTGACGGGGAATCTTGAAAATTTTTTGGTTTTCAGGATGAACTAAACAAGGCCGAGGAGGAGGATGTGTGGCAGCGAGTGTTTCTGGACGGACTGACAGCACTACGTACTGTACGTAATAGCTAGACCGCGACGTGATAGATGGAGAACATCACAAAGAGACGTGTGTAGCGTGCGGCGGCATGCTCGCTGAGGCGGCGCGTAATTCTCACCCGCGGGGACGGGGGCGGGGGCGTAACAGGAAGAGGGATGATGGTAGGAAAAACATGGCAGTCATGTCGTGATCCTTCCCCAGTTTAGGAGGAGTACTGCTAATCCTTCTCCCTCGGCAGAGTTAGAGAATATCGGAACTGTTTCTGTTTGGGCAAGACGCCGAGCCGAGGGAGAAGGATCACGACATGACTAATTAAACTGGAGAAGGAGAGGAATATCGGAACTAAACTCTGCCGTCGCGGTGTTAATTAGTAGCGTCGAAGGATCACGAGACATGTGACTAAACTGGAGAAGGATCACGACCTTCGACGCTACTAACGAACACCGCCGGCGTCGTCGTTGTAATCGTCTGATTCCGATCGATCCATAGCGGTAGAACTCGGCATGCGAGTTCGTTCGGCTGTGGTGTGGACGGGTGGTCCTGCAATCCTGCATGCTATCCTCCGGTGCCGTGCAGTGCTGTGCTCCCCTCTCACAATAATAAAGGCCAACAGGAGCCGTCTGTCTCCTGCGCAGTGGGAAGCAATCCAACTGCCCATTCATGGCTCCGGGATCCCACTCGCCGCCGCAGCATTCGTGGTCACTCATCGCTGCAGGCTGCAGCGAGCGAGCGCATGCATGCATGTGCGTATCATTCGTGGCAGCTCCCCCGGCCCCTTTCCTTCCTTGGAGTAGTAGATAGCTGTGCTAACGCTTAACGCCATGCATGCTTTTCTGATTACTGTTACTACGTACGCGTTACCCTCCATAGGCCTGCTCCTACCTAGGCAATACTCTACTGCTCTCATCAGATTACTGTTACCTACTGCTACAGTAGCTGCGATAACATCGATCGAGCTAGGTCCGTCGTACGTACGACAAGTTAATTGATTTCCACAAGGCTTGATACAATTCACGCTGATTAATTACCGTCTACTGTAGTACTCGATCGATCAACAAGGAATTCATACACATATGGTGATACATGTAATTAAGTAGAAATCTTTCATTATGTACCACGTCTTTTGCATGTGATTATGAGTTTTTTTTTTCCTGCTGGTTACGTCAGTATGAATTGACGAAGGATCGATCGAATTACTCATTGACTGTGAGAGTACAAGAAATTAACATCTGGTCATTTTTGCAATGTACAATGGTGTCAGCTGTGAGCGCATTTGGATGCTGATATGTACCAGAACCAGAGAGAGAGAGAGAGAGAGAGAGAGAGAGAGAGAGAGAGAGAGAGAGAGAGAGAGAGAGAGAGAGAGATCGAGAGATCTAGTGGTAGCTTTATCTAAACATGCAAGAAAACTCTAGCCGCTTCATTAATTCTGATCTCACTCACAGCAAAGAGGGCTGTGTGTTCTAAATGTTGCCCACGGTTTTGAACCGGCCGGCACCAACCGTGGAGTACGTACACGTCCGGGGCGCACATATAAATATCTCTCCATTTCATGCAAGCTGCTTTTAGTATTGATTTGTTCGCTATCTGCTAGTTGTCCATTCAGTACCCCCTTACTTTTCATATATATATGACTGCGCTAGCTAGTTAATTCTCTGGCTGTTAAGTTGCTTGTTGCATCTATCGCTTTGCATTGGCCAACCCATGATAAATACTACTCATGGTCAGCAACAAAGAAACCAATAGATGGTCTAACAGTTAATTAACAGCTGATCCACATTCATGCCTTTTACAGTCAGCATCTGCAATAGCTACCTTCACACGCATGGCAATTAGCTCCCTTATGCTAGCACGCTATAGCTTCTGTGGAGACGACTAGATCCTAGCTAGCTTGTTGCCCTGTTCACAATCAGGTGATGACTGATGACTTGACAATCTAACCACTATATATGATCTCAAGCCGCACCTGTTGTAGACCATATTTTACTCTCACACTACTGTGCTTGTGTTTGGTCAAGGTCAAATAAAGACGCGTGCAAGATCCCATCCGTAGTATATATGATGCATGCATGGTACATGCATGAGCACATCAATATATATGTGCGTGAAAACCCAAAGGTCAGGTGGAAAAGGTCGACATTTGTCAAGATGAAATGACTTGTGTGAAAAATGCACGGCCTCATGTTCGGTTGGCACAGGAAACTGATGGTTTCACGTGGTTGACATCGCGGGAACTCGTGTTCCAAGCATCACCGTAGCACGGTTAACCAGCATTTGGGGGCCTGCTTTCCACAACACACACACACACACACACACACACACACACACACACACACACACACACACACAGATATATATATATATATATATATATATATATATATATATATATATATAGAGACACACACACACACATGCATGCATGCCGTAAGGACTTGTACATAATTAATATTCCAAAATTTCCAAGACAAGAGTTTGCTGTATACCGACGTAAAGTATGTATACTACTAGTAGCTATATAGAATTCCAAAATTCATATCCATGTCTTTCACTGTACGAGGTACAACGAAATCTTAAAATATCTGGAATTACTACCATACCCCTTATACAGTTATAACGGTACCGCCTTACGGATTCTGTCTTCCCTACCCTGCTGTACGTCCGCAATCGGCGACATCACATCATCGGTTTCGCTAAGATAGAAATGCAACCATCGCTCAACGGAAATGGCAAATGTTTGGGGGTAGTCCGATCCTCCAAGCCGGATCAACTGCTATATGCCAGAAATTGGTAGGCGGCGTGTTGCTATTTTCAGATGTCTAAATTTTTAAGATTTTTTAAGTAATAGTTTTACACAGAATCAACTAGTATAGTAAAAAGATAACTTAGAGCATCTTCTTAAACTCATTCTTTAAATCACCATTTCAAAAATTATTTAGACTAGCAAATATGTATATATATATATATATATCACAAATTTAATTTTATACTACTCATATGTTGCTACAGTTAAAATATAAAGTTCCATTACTTTCTTTGAGGATAGATTAGATTAGAAAAGGATAATAGTTCAAACACCCTTAATATTCTATTCATTTTTTGTTTTTATATATAAAAATGGGAATAAAAAAGAGAAAAACAAAAGTCACGTAGAAAATTAGAAAGGGGAACTGGAATTAGACACTTGAGTAGGAACCTTTTTTACGATAAACGTTTCCATATCTCACGGACGGGATTTTTCTTTTTTTTTCCCAAAAAAGGTTCCATCTCATGGACAAACACGGACGCAGTTTTTTTTTCATAGAGTTTGACTTGGAGAAATCTGATTTGGGATAGGATTCTTTTCTTTCTTTTTGTCTCGCGTCTGATCTCCATCCTTTGTCAACTCCAACCGTTTGCTAGAATTTTTTGCCAAAACCACAAAAAATAGCTAGAGCATCTCCAACAACTTGGTAAAATTCACTTGTCAAATCTTGAGTTATAGCAAGTTGCTAATTTGTTTAGCAAAAGAAAAAAGGATGTGTCTCCAATAAATTGCTATTCTCACTTGGTAAAAATAGAGGATGACAGATGGGACCCGCTCACTTGGTAAAAGAATATGTGTCTCCAACAAGTTGCGCTCGGGATAGCAACTTGGGATAGCAACTTGACAAATCTCGACAGTAGAAACCTCTGGATAGCAACTTGGGAAATTTAGCAAGTTGAGATAAGGAGTTGTTGGAAGAGGATTTTTATGCTTTTAGCAAATTTGGTAGGATAGCATGTTGAAATACTTAAGAGCAACTCAAACTCACTTGACAAATCGATAGTTTTGCCAAGTCTCAAAACCAAATGACAAGTGAAAAAATAGACCTTCTCCAACAGTTTGCTATTTGTGCTTGGCAAAAGAACTTGGCATACTAGAATTTTTGCCAAAATCACAAAATTGAGCCTCCAACAAGTTGGCAAAATTAGTTGGCAAATTGGGATACACGTGATGCCAAGCGATGGAGGACTTGGCATATTTGCCAAGTGAAGAGGGAATTTTGTCAAGCTAACAAAATTGCCAAAATTGCCAAGTAGTTTTGCCAACTTGTTGGAGACTGTTTTTTATGGTTTTGGCAAAAATCCTAGGATGCCAAGTACTTTTAGCAAACTGTTGGCAAAACTACTTGGCAATTTTGTGAGCTTGGCAAAATTCTCCCTTCACTTGGCAAATATGCCAAGTCCTCCACCGCTTGGCATCACGTGTATTCCAATTTGTCAACTAGTTTTGCCAACTTGTTAGAGTCTTAATTTTGTGATTTTGGCAAAAATCCTAGGATGCCAAGTTCTTTTGCCAAACCCAAATAGCAAACTGTTGGAGAAAGCCCACTTGGCATTTGGTTTTGAGACTTGACAAAACTATAGATTTGCCAAGTGAGTTTTAGCAAACTGTTGGAGTTGCTTTACCGAATCAAGTCTCCACCGAGGATATAGATAGGTGGACAAAATTTATTGTGAACTGAATTTTTTAATAATTATATATTAGGAAAAGATAAAAATAGCGGTCTCTATATTTTCTTTCACATTTCAACATCTTTTCTATATCTTTGATAAGCGAGAAATCTGAAATATAGGATAACAATATTTGGAGATTTAATTATAGAGGCCTTTAGAGGGCAATTTTCTTGCTAGCCGAAGATAAATAACGAAAATGGCTCTCTAGAGTGTACACAAGATATAGAAAAGTTGTTGGAGGGTGAAAACATTTAGAAACCGATATTTGCGTAGATGGCTCTCTAAATGATGATTTAGAGAGTGGATTTTAGAAAGACTCCTAGAGAAGTTCTAAATCATCACTTAGAAAGTCATTTAAGTAAAAATTTCTTTATATATCTTTGCACTTTTCAATAATTTTTTTTATATCTTGTGTGCACTCTAGCTAGAGAGCCATCCTTACTCACCATCTTTGGCTAGCGAAAAATCCGAAATAGATGATGTCTATAATTAATGATCCAATTAAAGAGATTGTTGGTGTTTTTTTACCAAAATCTCTATTCCTATAATTTAGTAAGGATATAAAGGGTTTTTGGAGTTGCTCTTACAAACATATTTTTTTTATAGCCAAACAAAAAACCAGACATCTGAGATGTAGGAGAATTGTTGAAGATAATGTGAGAACGGCAGGAATCTATTCTAGAGGTCACAACAAAGGATTGGATGGTTGGACATGATGCACCTTGTTTTTATCCATTAACAACCTACTACAGCGCTTCTGAAACACTCAGATGTCTTTTTTTCCGAGTGTAGCGGCCTTGCTGTTGTGGGCATAAATACTGTTTCGATACCAGTTATGCACAAGGCAAGCTAGACCAAAAGTTGCAGATGGGCAAACAAGGAAGCATGCATGTATTATGTGGCCAATCATTTCGTGCACTTGCCCTCCGTGTTTTGCAAAGTTAATAAAGACCACAATCATACGGTACGTAGTGCAATCTTTCACCTACCATCCCTACATTTGTGCTTCTTTTTCTAGAGCCATCGATCCTCCACACAGCAACAGGTCAGGAGCACCCAAAAGGAAGAAACAAACAAACAAAGCCACCCAGCCCCATGTCTTGAGGCCACAAACCAGACTGCCACGTACAGATTCCCTTCTCATCAACATGCATCTCTCTCCCATGAAAAAGAAAAGAAAAGAAAAGAAAAGAAAAAGCCCTTCTCCGGTGAACAAAACCAACGACACATTCCGAGAGGAAGATCTGGAGCCACAAGTGGCGACAATAATATGCAAAGCTGATGCCATATAATTAGTATATTGATTAAAAGGATGTACTTGTGTTGGAGAAATGGACCGTACAATATGGACCAAACTCTTTTTTCTTGGAGAAAAGAATTGGACCATCAGAGGGGGATCTGGGATTCTGGAGAGATGCAGTTGGAACATGCTGGTATCTTGGATTTGGGGACACTGAAGTAGTATGTTAGTATTAAACTAGTATTCAAGTGTGGAAGGGAGTTCTTTATGGAATCAGATTGTGTGGTCTACCCATGCGTGCTGTTAGGTTTGTGAGCTTTGTGGATAAAGATATTGCTAACCGTACTTCTCCCTGACAAGGAGAGAAGTGTCAAAGGCAATTGAATATCCTTGTCGATTCAGATCGGATATTTATCGCACAATATATATTTTTTAGATGCAGCACATGCATTTGGCATGAAACTAGCTATTCGGGACATGCAGAGGCATATATATTAAGCCAGCCAGCAATTAGCTTAACGAGCTAGCATAAACACATTAATTCCTGATGCAACTTTCATCACAGCCGTAAATCGAAACTCCTTTCCTTTTTACGGATGGATCCGACTATTTTAACCATCTAATTAACAATCTAATTAACCATCATGTACGTCCGTACTATTTTAGCACAGCAGCCTCGCAATCATGTTCAACAGAAGTGTGATTTTAGATCTCCCTCTCAGGAAGGCAACATCATTAATTTTCAAACAATCCAACTTCCCAAACTATTATAGCACAGTAGTAGTAGTAACTTCACATGGTCAGTAACACATGAGCATGCAATGTATCCACCAAAAGTGTCTGCCTGCGCACGCACACCTCATCTCGCCGGCACTCGGCAGGCAATGAGGCAACGGCAATCACCATCGATCCGCATGCAGTAGGAGGAGCACACTAGCAAAACACCTGTTGTTTTTAAGGGAAAACACTACTACTTGCTCCAGTTCCACTGCAGCCGTCAATCACAATTGACACTGATGGAAAAACCCGGCTCGGCTCTTCCCCCACTCAACCAACCTCGCTAACAAGAAGCCAAGAAAAGTAATGCTCCCCTCCCCTCTCCTCTCCAGCAAGCTAGGGCTTTGTTTAGTTCCAAAAAATTTTGCAAAATTTTTCAGATTTCCCGTCACATCGAATCTTTAGACGTATGCATGGAGTATTAAATATAGATGAAAATAAAAACTAATTACACAGTTTAGTCGAAATTGACGAGACGAATCTTTTGAGCCTAGTTAGTCTATAATTAGACAATATTTATCAAATACAAACGAAAATACTATTATTCCTATTTAAAAAAAAAATTGGAAGTAAACAAAGCGAGAGCCAAAGAAAAGCAAAGCACAGCAAACAGCAAAAGCACCCGCGGCCCTGGCAAGGCCAAACCAAACCAACCCGAGCCTCCCCAATAATTGCGCTTGCGCGCAGCACAAGGGTTCCATGCTGGTGTTAAAGGATGAACATGGCACCTGGCGCCGCTGCGGGCCCCTCGCCTTTAGAATCCCTGTCAGGAGATTGATGGCCTGATGAATGGAATGGCTGCAAGCAATATTGCATTCCGCAATGCAACAAACAAAATTAATATCCATACAAAAAAGTAATACTTTACTAGGTTTGTTTAGTTCCCACTCAAAAACTTTTTATTACATCCTATTAAATATTTGGACACATGTATGAAGTATTAAATATAGATAAAAAATAACTAATTATATAATTTGGACACATACATGTATTTTGCGAGATAAATCTTTTTAAATCCAATTAGTCTATGATTAGTCATTAATTGTTATAGTTACACATGTGCTACATTATCCCAAAACTTTTCAGAGTGCGAACTAAACAAGCCCTTAGTATATATCGTAATAGAACGGTGGAGTAATAATTATTAAGGATGTTTGGTTCCAACTCCTAAACTTTAGTCGTTATCACATCATATATTTGGACACATGCGTAGAGTATTAAATATAGACTAATTATAAAACTAAATTTACAGATAGAGACTAATTTATGAGATGATTTTTTAAGTCTAATTAGTCCATGATTTGATAATTTGATGCTACAATAAACATATGTTAACAGTAGATTAATTATGATTAATAATTCCATAATTTATTTTATTTTTAGTATCTATGTAACACCTCTTAATATATGGGCATGCACCCATCCACTGATCCGCACGACCACACCCTCCACCCTCCATAGCTGAGCTGAGCTCTAGCTAGACCCTCCGCACCACTACTACACCTGCACTGCACTTGCCTCTGCGAGCAGCAGGTACTGACTGCCCTGCCCCCCCAGTTCCTGGCTGGCCGGCTGGCTGTGGCCAGTGTGGGCTGTGCCTGGCATCCTCTTCCTCCTCGGCGGTGCCGATGCCGGTGTTGGGCTGCCTGTTCCGTTGTTCCTCCCCTCCACGGCTCCGCTCCCCTCCTCCCTACACCTGCTAAGCTAGCAGCAGCTTATCGCCCGCACACCCACTCCCTTCTTCGCCGTCGGCCAGCAGCTAGCTCATCAGCTCCCTCTGGCTGCCCTGTTTCTCTCTCCTCCCTATCAGGATAAGCTCCCCCTGCTGATCTGCGCCATTTGCCCTGCTCCCGTGCTTGATTTGTTCGCTTCTGTGCGCGGTGGTGCCCGGGCAATAACTCCCCGTGCTGCCTGGCTGGCTCGTTGCCACCCTCCCCGCGGCAGAGCCGGCCTATAGGATGAGAGGGACGGGGGAACCCAACAAACTGGCCGCGACACTACTGTCCTGACCGTGAAAGACACGCACACCCACACCTCCACCTCCACCTCCAGCACGGGCACGGGGCACTGCACTCGCCGACGGGGAACGGTGGTGGAGCAGAGCTTGCGCTCGCGCGGCGTTCCATTCATGGATTGGGATCTCAAGATGCCGGTGTCCTGGGACCTGCCCGACCTGGAGCACGACGCCGCCATGCCACAGCCGCCGCCCATCGCCGCCACAGCAGCCGCGGCTTCCCCCGCGGCGGCGTCGGGCATTGCCGCCGCAGCAACTGCCGCGCCTCCCCACGCGGCGGCCACGCGCGGGGCGCCGAGCCGGGCGGAGTGCTCCGTCGACCTCAAGCTCGGCGGGCTCGGCGAGTTCGGGGCGGTGGCCGACGGGACGAAGGAGCCTGCGGCGGCTGCAACTGCAACGGCTGCGCCATCCGCGCCGTCCGCGAGCCCGATGAAGCGCCCGCGCTCTGGTCCCGGTGGCGCCGCCGGGGCGCAGTGCCCGTCGTGCGCGGTGGATGGCTGCAAGGCCGACCTCAGCAAGTGCCGCGACTACCACCGCCGCCACAAGGTCTGCGAGGCGCACTCCAAGACGCCCGTCGTCGTCGTCGCCGGCCGCGAGATGCGCTTCTGCCAGCAGTGCAGCAGGTATATACGTACAGTACAACAATTCCAGCCCAAAGCAATCCCATCCCATCCCATCCCTTCTCAATTCGCTTCATTTCAGTTGGGTAAACGTCGCTGTAATTGCATGAGGCTGATTGCGTCGACAAAGGGTCGTTTGCTTGAATTGTCGCCATGGGAATTGCTACTACCATACCAATCAACAAACCCACTGATTGACGTCAGTCATTTTTTTCCACAGCTTTTCCTTTTTACTGCTGATTGTTCCTTGCCTTTCCCTTTGTTCAAAGTGAAAAATGCCAAATCATTTCTTTCTTTGGGACTGCCTCTCTCTTTCTTTGCTTCAGATTCTCTCGCCAATTTGTCACCAACAGTCACAGATATGATGAACTTGAGCTTAGCAATTACTAGTAGCATACAGCTGCCTGAGTGGGCTTGTCTTGCTTCAAGGATGCACTGCTTTACCTTTCCCGGCTCCACCTTTTCAGCCTTTTCATATGAACGTACACCGATCTTTTCCCTGTTTCCCTTTAGCATGTCAACAAGTATTACCTGAATTAACATCACCTCTTTTTCTACTTACGCGTACCAACTTTCTAACCCATCAGTGTGAATCATTATCCGGCAAAAGCCAGAACGCACTTCATGTGCTATAGAGGTAGAGGATCATCTTTTCTTGTGGCAGACTGGCAATTGATGCTTCTTCACCTGACCCTGTATGGCTTTTGTTTAAAAGTGAACAATGAACTGGAATTTGTATTTGGGATGCGCCATCAAATTGATGCTTCTCTGCTTTAGTACAAAACAGAGAGGACACATTTTGAATCAAACACATATACCAGAGGCTGGTCTTTCCAATAGAATTCTTTAAGGTGTATAGTCACTTTAATCAGGATCTGTGCAGTTTTTGCTTTGAGAAGAACTCTTCTCAAATCTTTAAGCCCCATCTTTGATGTTGTTGCATATGTACTTTTTTTTAAAAAAAAAAAACTTTCCTTGCTGAATTAATAATGAGATCCGTATGTTTCTTGCATTTTTTGTCATGTATGCTTTCGCACAACAGTATTTGTTTTGTTTTGTTTTGTTTTGTTTTGTGTGTGTGGGTGTGTGTGGGTGGGTGGTGGTGGGGGGACTCTTTATGCTTAAAGATGTTGCACATAAACCTATTTATTCAATTTCCAGCAGAAACTGGCCTACCACATCTACCTTGCTTGCTCCTGGTCTGCTAGGTGCTGGCCATGAACAATGCATTTATGTGGAGGAGGCAATATGCCAATATATACATGTCTGAGATGTGAAATTTGCTATTTGAGAGACATTCAGCGAACCTTTCTGCATAACTTTGGTGTAGCCATTTTGTCTTAGTAACCACCAACATATAGCCTGGAAATCAACTAGGTTTCCTTGTTAACCAAGGGCACTGTATATATATAGTTTTTTTTTTGGGGTACATTGTTGCCTCAGTGTGAGCTATTTCAGAAAATTTAACTGATTCTTACTTTTGCCTCTGAAGTTGAATTTCTGTTTAACCTTCAGTTTGATATATAGATTTAGCTGTCACTGTCACCTGGGACAAGCGCAATGCACCCAATTTGATATCTTAGTAGTACTATACTAGCTAAAACCTTGTGTCAATCTCTCAGGCGGCTGCTCAAGTATATTTCAGTTATGTGTGCAGCCTTTTATATGTCCTAGATATGTTGACCAACTACCTGTTTATCTGCTACCTTTAAACAATGCAAATACAGCGCTTGTGTTGTTTTTGTCCCATTTCTTCTGAAAATTTTATATTCAGTGGGGCTGCAAGCCGCTTTTCCAATGATTGATTACCTTGCCTAGTAGAGCAAAGTGAGATCGCCATACTGCTTTGCAGACTTTATCAAGTGCTCCTCAGTGTCCCAACAAGCTGGTAGGGAGCCGTACTGGCATGTATCTGTTGGAACCATTATACCGTGGTCCAGATGCCCACCAGGAGTTGTACAACTTTTGTGTGCTCGAGAGGCCCTGAACGTGAAACTTTTCTAATCTGAAGCCCCATGCAACCAATTTGTTAACTGACATTCTGAAACCTGAGTGGTCCAGCTGTGTACTTTTATTTTTGAAGGCAGGCGAGTACTATTTTTAAATAATGGGTGATAAAACATGTGCACCATTCTTCTGTGGCTATCAGCAGCATTTCAGCCCCACTTTGAATTTGAATTATTTATTACGGGCATTAGCCTTTAGTTTGGCCTTTGTTCAGAAGATCATGTACATCAACAGTTGTGTGATAGTCCCGGCTTATTAGTTTTGCCTATAGTGCGTGGATTCCTTATCGTTGATTTGTTTATTTAGGTTTCACTTGCTTGCGGAGTTTGATGAGGCCAAGCGTAGTTGTAGAAAGAGGCTTGATGGGCACAATCGGCGTCGCAGGAAGCCACAGCCAGATGCCATGAACTCTGGGAGCTTTATGACAAGTCAACAAGGTATATTGTGTTTCTGTTCAGCGTGCACCTTACATTTTTTACATGGTATGATAGTCCATACTTAAATCCATCAAAATGCTTCTATAGAATTTTTCCAACTGCAATTGATCATCAATTCTGGCATATAAAACTGAACTTTCAGTACTAATATATAGCTTTAAAATAGTAGTCACTTTACGATGCACCTTCAACCTGGACCTCAACATTCAAATTACTAAAGAAGAGCTGAGCAGTGCTACACATTTCAGTCTTGTTTGCGCAAAAAAAAAAAAAAAATCGATTAGTAGTTTGGTGCTTGTTTCATGACGAGTGTTCAGGCTTGTTTTCGAGTGCAGGGACAAGGTTCTCGTCGTTCCCGGCTCCAAGACCGGAGCCAAGCTGGTCTGGGGTCATCAAATCCGAGGACAGCTCATACTACACACCCCACCCGCACCCGGTGCTCAGCAACAGGCCGCACTTCGCCGGCGGCTCCACGTCATCGGCCTACTCCAAGGAAGGCCGGCGCTTCCCGTTCCTCCAGGACGGCGACCAGGTCAGCTTCAGCGCAGGCGCCGGGACGCTGGAGGTCTCCACAGTGTGCCAGCCCCTCCTCAAGACCGCCGCCGCCGCGGCCCCGCCGCCCGAGAGCAGCAGCAGCAACAAGATGTTCTCCGACGGGCTCACCCCCGTGCTCGACTCAGATTGTGCTCTCTCTCTTCTGTCATCCCCCGCCAACTCCTCCAGCGTCGACGTGAGCCGGATGGTCGTCCAGCCCGCGGCGGAGCACATCCCCATGGCGCAGCCCCTCGTCCCCAGCAGCAGCCTCCAGCACCACCACCAGCACCACCAGTTCGGCAGCTCCCCGGGCGGCTGGTTCGCCTGCTCCCAGGCCGGCTCCAGCGCCGTCTCCGGCGCGGGCACCGGCACCGGCGGCTTCGCCTGCCCCGCCAGCGTGGAGAGCGAGCAGCTCAACACCGTCCTGGTGCCCAGCAACGACGCCGGCCACGAGATGAACTACCACGGCATCTTCCACGTCGGCGGCGAGGGATCCTCCGACGGGACGTCCCCTTCGCTCCCGTTCTCGTGGCAGTAGCTTCTTCCGTCCGGTTCAAGCGACCAGTAGTGATCGGTGTTCAGCTGTAGTGATCCTGTTCTTTCTGTGTTTATTTATTATTATTATTCTCCCTGTCATTTGCTCGTTTCTTCGTTTTGCATGCCTGATGCATGCAGCCTGAAAAAACTCGCATAAAATTAGTGCCGAATTTCTCCTGAAACCGTTCTGATATCTTACTGATTCTGGAAGCGTGTCCATCAACCGAATCAAGACAAGTTTGGTGTACATTTTCGGGAAGTAAACGATAAATGAAACATATTATTGTAGTCTTAAAAAAAGTACTTGAATTGTTGCAGTTCATTTGTAAGTTGCGGTGTCCGCCAGCCGAGTTAACACAAGTTCCGTGTACAATGACAAAGGTTTGTGTGAAATATGCTAAAGTTTGGCGTAAATTTAGGCAAAAGGTAGTAAGCTAGATCTCAAGGGTTTTTGTTTTATTTTTTATTTATTTAATTTTTTTTAGCACAGAAGCGGAGTAGAGTGGACAGGAGTGTATTGGGCCACGATATGATGAGCGATGGTTGGTACATGATGCAACGCTGCCGACTGCAGTAAGTAGTAGGCCTCTATTAGTCCGTCTGTATGATCCACGGCAGAATTGCTTCGTAGGCTGGTTTGGGCCGGATGGGCCAAGAAAGCTGGACGTGTGCGTTGTTGGCCCGGGTAATGTTCTGCGCGCTTTTACCCGGGCGACACCGACACCGGCCGAGCGTTAGCCTCCGATTGGTACATGATGCAGCGCTGCCGACTGCAGTAAGGCCTTCACAACGCAGGCTACAAGAAACGTAAAAAGCGGTTATCCATGTAGCTCGGGATGGATGGAGCCATCAATTCTCACAGCGCAAGCCATATGTATTGGACCTTGAGCATTACTTTTCTCTCTCCAAATGTCACTCTCATACCATTACTTTTTGGAATCTATCAACCAATCCCAGAGCGTTCTATGCCTGTTTTGCTTCCTTTTCAGCTCAAGCTAATGCTTTTTCTGACGAGGCAACGTTCTCTTCTACAAAACAATATGACACACTGCGAAGCTACCTTCAGACCGTCTCTCTCCTCCACTCTGTTACCCGAGCCTAGCTGTCTCTGCGGGGCTAACGACACGGTGGCGCGTTGGCCATGGCGTAAGAACCCGATGATGACAAGTAGTACTAGCAATCTAGGGCAGATGCTACGTACTGTAGTAAATGGGCTCTCGTAGGAGAATGGCTCTAAGCCGAAATGGTTCGCCTACGTTTCTCGTTTGGGCCGGATTGGCCAGGTAAGCGGGACGCGTTCTAATATGTTGGCCCAAATAAGGTTGTGTCCGCGTTTTTTATGCCAAGAAAGAGCACACTTCACGGGGCACAGCTCAAAGTCAGTTTTTTTAGAGCTTTTTTCTAGTAAGAAGAAGCGTCCATCCAAACTTATTACAGGTTCAGAACTAAATTCAAGGTAAATGAAGAACCATCCATATGATGCGAAAAACTCTATGGCTCTCGATTCTAGTAGCTTGCAAGCGTGAAGAATCCGTTCCTTGCCTTCATCCGAGCATTGTAATAGAGCCCAAAATCGTAACCACCTGAAAAGAATCTGTAAAGAAAAAAAATAGGTGACCTTTATTGAAAACCACATTATTCCTTATGATCTATATTGTCTAGCAAAATGCTGCAACCCTAGTCAATAAATGATGATTATGTTTGGAACCTTCTAGCTTAGACTAACTATTAAAAAGTTGGTTCGTGTTTCTTGGCAGATTAATGACAAAGAAAACTGACATAATGGTAATCGATAAAAAACAAGTGTTAGATAGTTTTAGGTTTGCTAAAAAACAATGAGACTTACTACCCCCTTCTATAAGAACCAAAATAAAAAATCTTCAGAAGCACTTTCGTATGCCAAAAATTATGGGTATCTTTAATCTCATTATTGATTACTCCCTCCATTCCATTAAAAGTATTATTTTTTACTTTCAAATTTCTTTTTTGACCGTTCATTTTATTCAATTTCTTTATACAAATAATAAAATAAATAAATTATTGCTAAAGTATTTTTATTGACAAAACGAGTCATAACCAAAAAAAATATTTACTAAAATTTTGAGTACGATGAACGGTCAAATAAGAAGACTAAAAGTAAAAAATGACACTTTTAATGAGACGGAGGGAGTAGGTACTTGTACATGGATTTAACGGAGAACAAGTCATTATTATTTCAGATAAAATTATCTCGTCCCTCATTTAAATTAATCAAAGCAACTCTCGCAGCTAGACTTTGCTATTCCAACAGCTTGATCTCATCTAGTGCCCTTCTAAAAGACACATTGAGAGGGGTGGAATTAAGGCCTTGTTTAGATGCGAAAAGATTTTGGATTTCGCTACTGTAGCACTTTCGTTTGTTTGTGGCAAATATTGTCCAATCATGGACTAACTAGGATCAAAAGATTCGTCTCGCGATTTACAGTTAAACTGTGTAATTATTTTTTATTTTCATCTATATTTAATGCTTCATGCATGTGCCGAAAGATTCGATGTGACAGGGAATCTTGAAAACTTTTTTGTTTTTGGGGTGAACTAAACAAGGCCTAAGTACATCAGCCATTCTTGTTTGCTTCTTGTGCACTATATTAAATAAATTTGGGCATTGGATTTTCAAGGCTTGGATCCTAACCATTTATCTTCTCAAAATCTAATTTGAGTTCCATTGTCTAGTTTAAACTTTTTAAGACTTAAAAAAATGTATTTGACTCCCAACAAACCATTCCAAAAATGTGAATATCCATTTTTCTTTTCAATTTGACTTAGAGTCTTGTTCTTTAAGTACTTGTTCGTTATTAACTCCTGCCAAATGCCCTTTTTATTATATGCAAAGTTTGTAAATCTAGATTCTAAATTTTTAAACCACCTTGCTCTTTTGGTTGACACAAAATATCCCATTTTTGCCGATCTATATTTCTTTTTGTGCTCATCATTTTGCCAAAAAAAACTTGCTATAAAATATTCAATATTTTTTAGAACACCTCTTGGAACTTTAAAGAAATACATTGTGAACATAGGTAAGCTTGACAATACATAATGATTAACAATAATCTATCCACATATGATAAATGTTTTCCTTTCCATCCGCTTAACTTCTGTTCAATTCTATCTTTCAATTAATTTCCAATCCTTATTATTTAACTTCCTGTGGTGCATAGGAAGGGCCAAATATTGAAAAAGGTATGATCCCATTTTGCAACCAAATAGATTTGATTATTGAGGAAAATAATTCACTTTTATGGTAGCTCAAACTCACAGTTGGCCACATCAGAAATAATCATCATAGGCACACGTTTTCTCGTCCGTTCTGGTACATATTCTGTTTAGTTTCTCATCAAAAAATTTCATCCATCTCATCGAATCTTTGGATACATGCATGCAACATTAAATGTAGATAAAAAATAAACTAATTGCGCAGTTTGGTTGAAAATCGCGAGACGAATCTTTTAAGCCTAGTTAGTCTATGATTAGCCTTAAGTGCTACATTAAGCTAATGACAGATTAATTATGCTTAATAGATTTGGCTTGCAATTTCCAGACAAGCTATGTAATTTATTTTTTTATTAGTTTCTAAAACCCCCTCCCGACATCCTTTCGACATGTGACAACTAGAAAATTTTCATCTCCAATCTAAGTCCTTGTTTAGTTCACCCCGAAAACCAAAAAGTTTTCTAGATTCCCCGTCACATCGAATCTTTTGACACATGCATGAAGCATTAAATATAGATAAAAATAAAAACTAATTGCACAGTTTACCTATAAATCGCGAGATGAATCTTTTGATCATAGTTAGTCCATAATTAAACAATATTTGTCACAAACAAACGAAAGTGCTACGGTAGCAAAATCCAAATTTTTTTCGCATCTAAGGCCTTGTTTAGTTAGCAAAAATTTTCAAGATTCCCCGTCACATCGAATCTTTGGTCGCATGCATTGATCATTAAATATAGACGAAAATAAAAACTAACTGCACAGTTTAGCTGTAATTTGTGAGATGAATATTTTGAGCCTAGTTACTCCATGATTGGACAATGTTTGTAAAAAAAAAACGAAATTCTACAGTACCCAAAAACAAAAAAATTTGCAAACTAAACAAGGCCTAAACCAGGCATAAACAGGGCCTAAAGTCAGTCCGGGAGAATAACGATAAACCGTAAGAGCTGCGCCAGTCACGTCGCGTCGAGCTGATCCTCTGCCGGCGACTTTGCGTCAAACAGCGCCGAGCACATGAGGCAGCAACGACGGTCGACGGCAGTCTCTGGGAGGGCTGATGCAATGCTATGCCTGGATTCTCTGGCCGGTATCTTGGACGAAACTGTCGAAATCGCAAAACCGCGGGCGTACGTAGTGGTCAATCGTCAACGTACGTATGTGCGCCCAACCCAAGCTTGTACGCCAGCTAACGACCGGAAGTGGTCAATGTTACTCATGCTTGCAGCTGCCTGTCAAGGGTGGCGGCATCTCGATTTGACACGTCAAGAAAGCAGGTTTGATGCATGCGTGCGTGCCCGAGCAGGCAGGTAGCTGGCTAAACACTAGAAGAGAGGAAGACGTACGATATCTGCCCAAACGAGCGTGATCTGCATCTTTTTCCAGCTCCTTTTGCAACTTTGCAAGGCCCTGAGCCGAACTTGTCTTCGATTTCCACTTCACACAGCACCATGCAATCTCATCCGATTCCGTCGAGTTAAATCATCCCTCGTGACCATCGATCCGAGCAGGCCAACGAGTAATACACACACGAGCGCTAGCTACGGTCACCACGACAGCAAGACGCACACACTCTATTAGTAGTTCGCAGTTTGGCACGCCACCAAAATTTTTGGTTTTGTCAGACTGTAGTATTTTCGTTTGTATTTAATAATTATTGTCCAACTACAAATTAACTAGGCTTAAAAAATTTATCTCACAAATTAAAAACAAACCATACAATTAGTTATTTTTTATTTATATTTAATACTTCCATAACATACGAAAAATCTTTAAAAAATTTAAAAACTAAATTCCGGGTTCGCTCTCTCAAGTCTCAACTCTCGCTGGGTACAAACAAACGAATGAAAAAGCTTTGAAAGAGACACGCATCTATCCCGCGCCCCGGCCCCATCGATCCCCACCAGGCCACCACCGATCCCAGTCCCGGTGGCCTACTGGCCTGGCCAGCACCAGCTCCAGCACCGGGGCGGACGGGACGTGCCGATAAAGCGAGCACGACGCCCCTCTTTGCCGTCCGTCCGGATCCGGTCCGTCGCAGAGGCGTCTCCTGCCGCATGGGGAAGGAGCAAGCAAGCGGGCGACCGGGCCACAGCTGCCGTGTAGTAGTAGCCTGTCCGGCAAAAGCCAAAGGTAAGGTCACATTGACATTCACAACACCAGGGCCGGCCCGCGGCCCGGCCGTCCGATGGGCATCGGCAGCCGGCCGCCTGCCCGGCGGTCGACACGTGGTGCGGATAATGGGGGGGGGCACCGGTGGTACGATGACGCCGACGCACGCCCCCACTCGGCCGCGGGGTCACGTCGCGCTCACCAGTCACCAACACCGGCGCGCGCTCGCCACAGCCGAATATCCCTCGGACGGATCGGACCGACGGGACGGGGCTCGCGTCTGGACTCAGGAGTCAGGCGGCCGGCACCGCGCGCGATCCGTTGGGGTGACTTCCCGCGTGCTTTTGCTTTTGGTTTGCCTCCGTCCGCTGCCGGCTGGCTCCGCGCGACCTCTCTCCGACTCCGAACTAGCATCAACTTGGGATCCGTTGGTTTCGGACGGCGGACGATGGTGTACCCGGTGCCTGTGCAGAGGAGACGACGGACCGCATGCAGATGCAGGCTCTCAATTGTCCACGCGCCGGTACGGATTCGTGGTGAGTCATGAATTTTGTCAGGGACGAAGGTGAGTGGTGGAAGTTTGCCGGTTAGCCCCTCTGGGTAGTCGAGTATTGCAGATGGCTATTAGGTTATGCGGGCTGGATAGCCTTTGGTTGGTTGGTTTTGGCCTTGTTTAGTCCGTGATTGGACACTATTTGTCAAATACAAACGAAAGTGTTACAATGTCGATTTTCCAAAATTTTTTGAAACTAAACAAGGCCTTTGTAGCAAGCGCACGCCGTTAGTAGATAAAATTACAGAACTGCTATACCACAACCGAGTGTTTTGGATCGGGCCAAACACTCGATTTGGATGCCGTCCGATTCTTCCGTAGCTCCCACGCTCGCCGTCTTCTCCTCCCCAGTTCTGGCGTATCGGCTAGAGTTCTGGCCACCCATTCTTCACTAAACTTCAACCGGCTTAGAAGAGAGGGTCTCCAGAAGGTAGGTCGGCCAAGCGGTGGGGACGGTGGCTTTGGGGGTGGTTCGGGGCCCTAGCGATGACGAAGGTGGTCGGACTAGGTCAGGACGGAGGACCGTTCATCAGAGTTGAAAAAGAAAGCGGTGACGAGACAGTGAAGGGGAATATGGAGGCTGCAGTGGGAGCAGTAGGGTCTCAACAGAACTCCACGGCGGAGCGACGGGCGGCAGAGGAGCTCCGGCAAGACCCAACCATACCGCAGCGAGCGACGAGAGGGGAAAGAAGACATGTACAAAACAAATCAAGTGCTCCAGGCCTATCAAACACTCGAATGGGAGGTAGACAAATTCTAGAATTACTATAGATAGAGTGTTAGTTCGTACTAGTCCCCGATCAGTCAGCTAAACCTTGTGTCTTAAACAGAGAAAAGTGACGACCTAGATGCAAGTTAAGTTTCTTGTCTCTTAAATGTGGAATGTCAAGATTAAAGGATTTGTTTGGTCTAGCCATGGAAGGCCGACCAAAATTTGGCTGGCCGTGAATTTTTGCCCACAACTTGGTATGATACAAATTTTAGCAAGCCAAGTAGATTTTGGCAATGCTTAGCTACAACGCATGGAACAACGAGGGTAAAAACATTGGCAGTCGATTTGGTTTGGGCGTGCTTCAACCAGTCTCACAAGATGTGAGTTGCTGGCCGGGTCTGTTTATATGTAGGTTAGTCTCAATACATGTTTCATAAGAGTGTCATGCATATTAAATAGGATGCCACATAAGCAAAATTGCTGACTTGGCAGGGTCATTAAATGAAGGAGTTTCATCAGATGAGAGAGGAGTTTCATCCCCATGAAACTCATGTGGCTCGGTTACCTAGTTTATAGTCTTGGTAACTGTGCTATGAAACTATGCATTGAGACTGGCCTAAGGTCTTCTCAGCTTGGCTCCCGTGATATGCAAATTTTGGACGTTTCTACACGGCTAGGCGGCGAGCAATTACCTAGATACCGACATTAATAGTGCATGTTTGTTAATTGGTATTAATGTATTCCAAACAATAAGGAATAATTAATAAGATATATTAAGAGCAACAAAACATAGTTGCATATAATAAATATCATGATTATGCTTACTTATTTATCTAACTTAGGCAACATATGTTTTTGTGCAGAGTAACCAAACACTATTTTAAGTCGGCTAGACTAACTAGACGGAAGCAACCAAACATGACAATATGGCATGCGCTTAATTAGCTTGTCCCTCTAGGGGCCTTTGCTTCCCAATACAGGCTAGACAGCTAAATACACTAACAAATCACGATCTTAATAATCTTATATCATTCTTTTGACAAAATCAATCTGCAATTCGTCTTAAAATTCCTCGTGACTTTACTTATGAAACAATTTCTATGTTGGCTATATTCTGATGTAAAATATAAATCAATAACATGTGGATCCATATTTATCATAATCACAACTTTATCAATATTCGACATTGCAATACTCCAAATGTTATTCTTTCTTGCCAAACATTGTCACCCACCGGACATGAATTCACCTTGTCCATGATCTAAACCACTATTTTTGTCATGAACAGTATTTAGTCCGGCTCATCCAATTGCAATCCAAATTAACATAATACTCCTTACATCCACGAAAGAATCAATTCATAGAATCTGTGTCAGTTAAACTTTTTTTAAGTTTGACTAAATTTATAGAAAAGAGTAACAACATCTATGACATAAAATGTACATCATATGAAAATATATTCTATGATGAGTCTAATGATACGAATTTGATATCATAAATATTAGCATTTTTTTCTAGAAATTTGGTCAAAATTGAAAAAGTTTGACTTAGGACAACTCTAGAAATTGATTCTTTCGTAGACGGAGGAAGTATAACTTAGGCCTTGTTTAGTTCCGTAAACTTTTTGATTTTCAAGACTGTAGCAATTTTGTTTTTATTTGACAAACATTGTTCAATTATGAAGTAACTAGGCTTAAAAGATTCATCTCGCAATTTACAAGTAAACTGTGCAATTAGTTTTTATTTTCATCTATATTTAGTGGTTCATGCATGTGCCGCAAGATTCGATGTAACAGAGAATTTTGAGAAGTTTTTGGTTTTTGGAGTGAACTAAACAAGGCCTTACCGAATGTAGTAATTAATGCACTAGATATAGGATCCAGAGCAGTAGGTGAATGCCTTTCAATTGTAATAACCACACCATACATTTTACTCCTTCCATATCCAGAAATGACAAATATATTTTGATCACAGAAAAGTCATACAAAATACAATCTGGCCCTTAGTTTGTATTTACAATATGTTTTCAATTGCTAAAAATTTTGATGTTATTTCAATCTTACCAAATCAGTGTATGACTATTAATTAGGGCGTGCAAAATTTAGTTGTGCATTGCGGCATGTGGTTCCTATAGTAGCTTTGCCGCAAGAGATCAATTTAATTTAGGGCGAGCCAATGTTACCAAATCAGTGGTGATCGATTGCTGGTTTGGGTGCGCATGGAGCAGATCAACTGAAGATGAAACTAGACTAGATCTCCATCGATCGTCCTTTCAGAATCGCAACAGATATGGAAGTGATAAAGCCCAGGATTCCACATGATCTTACACACAAGTGCACACATGCATGCCGCGGATGCCTGCTGGAACAAGATACAAGAACGTACACATCCCGGATCCCTAGTCAGAAAACGGGTCGTGTAGCGTCCCCTTTCTGGAAAAAGCGATGCAAGCAAAACGGATCGATCGAGGAGAGCTAGCTAGCTCTCACCACGTCACCCCGTGCTGAGGAGCTCCATCCTGTCTGCACGAAGTATGGCAATGGCGACCGAGACCGACCTCCCGCCTCTTCCGAGATATGCATGATGCATGCGCCAACCAGGAACGGCATGTCTGCAGGCAGCTCCATCGCTGCACGCCTGCCCGTTGGAAGACGCCCGGCCGGAACGAAAACGGATCGATCGAGCTCGATGGAGAGGAAAGGGGAAAGCCGCGCGCCGCGCCTCTAGCTCTAGCAGTTAGCATGCAGGGCAAGGGGCCGGCCGGGGTCCTTTTCCCAAAACCACGGCAAGCCGAGGTTCCATCTGGAAAAGTCCACTCCCTTTCTCCTCCCTTGCATCGACCTGTCGAGTCCTCACTGGTCTATTCAGCTCAGCGACGAGGAGAGAGAGAGAGAGAGAGAGAGAGAGCCATCTGGAAAAGTCCACTCCCTTTCTCCTCCCTTGCATCGACCTGTCGAGTCCTCACTGGTCTATTCAGCTCAGCGACGAGGAGAGAGAGAGAGAGAGAGAGGCGGAGGGGAGGCTGACACATGGCCGGGTATTGAGGTGGTGAATTGAATTTGGTTAATGCAAAAGGTGGCGTGTGAGGCAGGCAGGCAATCACGAGACGGGTTGGGGTTGGCCTTTCGCCTCTAGGGTTCCGCGTCGCCCACCACCTTACCGGAAATGGCAATGCGGGACGCGCCCCCAATCACTCACCACCCCTTTCGTCTCGCCCTTTTAACCCAATCGTCTCTCCACCCACAACTCCGTCCTCCTTGCCTGCGCTCACCTCCTTTTTCTCCCCTTCGCTTTTGCTTCGTTCCATCGGGGCAGCCGGCCGGTCGATCGAGCAGCTCCGGTGGGGTGTGTGTGGTAGTCTCTCTCTCTCTCTGTGTGTGTGTGTGTGTGTGTGTGTGGAGCTGAGGGTAGCTGCAGCTGGGGCTAGCTGGAAGGGTTGGGAGCCATGGGGAGGGGGCGGGTTGAGCTGAAGCGGATCGAGAACAAGATCAACCGCCAGGTCACCTTCGCCAAGCGCCGCAACGGGCTGCTCAAGAAGGCGTACGAGCTCTCCGTGCTCTGCGACGCCGAGGTCGCGCTCATCATCTTCTCCAACCGCGGCAAGCTCTACGAGTTCTGCAGCGGACAGAGGTATATATATATACGCACGCACGCGCGACCACATGTGTACGTTCAGTGGCCGGAGGCCGCAGATCCTCCCGGATCTGACCTCCGGCCGGGGAAGCTCGGGGTGGTGGCGGGAGAGCTTGGACGGTTTTTCAGCTTGTTTATATATATATATAGGCTCGGGAGTAGTTTCACGGGGATCTGTGGGCGGCCACGGGGTGGATCCGTGCGAGGCCAAAGCTCGTCGTTTCTCATCATCTCTGGTGATCTGTGATTCGTTTTTGAGGGTTTAATTTGGGCGTGGAAACCTGGTGGATATTTTTCGGAATTAGGGTTCTGGGTTGGTCCTTGGCTTGTGAAGTGTGGTGATCTTAGTAGATCTGGTGAATTTTCGTTTGCTCCAGGGATTCAGGATTTGTTTTGAATCGATTGGTCTGGAGATGTCGCGAATTTCCAGTTAAATTAATCGCTTCTTTTTTATACATATTCATAAATAGCTACTACTACAAAATTCGGATGAGCAAAATTAAGGTGAGGACTAGGATCCCGCCAATTTGTCGTGCTGCAAGGACACGTAAGCTAGCTTTCATCAATCCGGGATCAAATCCGGCCGTTTTGCTCAGATTTTTCTTTTGTCTGTATTTTGGGCTCTATTTGGCAAGCTTAGCTTAGAAGCACAGATTATTTTAGTTCAAGCAAGAAGCATGTATGGACGTCGCCATGTTGCTTAGTCGCTGATGTTCTAATTATTGTAGAGTTTCTTGCAAAAAATTATTTTATGTTGTTTTCACTTCTGAGAAAACAAAAAGGAATTTTGTTACCACCAAATACATGAGAGTTTAACACGATATAACCGCTCTCTCTGTCTCTCCCTATCGGCAAAAAAAAAAGCAATATACTTTTACACATATTGTTATGAAAAGTTCTCAGTTGCAGTTCCTTTATAGTTTAGAGTCTTTTTATCATATAGGAGTAGATCATGTTCGCTGGAACTGGGCTTAGATCACAATCTTCTTTGATTGAATGAGCTAACAAACTATTAAAACTAATCCGTTAGCATTATTGTCTACATCAAGTAAACCTTCACACAAGAAACTCTCCAAAATTTAGTAATTGGGAAGACTAAGATCAAACCAGAAGTGTGGTTAATCTGTCTGTGGACACACTTTTAAAATTTTCGCGCTGCCTAGGAATATCTCATAATTTTCACAAGGATCTGTAATCAATTTATTCAAAAATGAAGAGAGAACTAGATAATTAGCGTTGTGTTCCAACTCTTTGCTTTTGGCTAAGGCTTGTGTTCTGCGGTATTAAATTTTATTGTTGGGATGTTGAAAATTTTCTGTACACGCTTGCATGATCTAGCAAGTGCTGCAGGCATTTATTTGTATTTTAGCTCTAAATTTGGAATGGGAATCCTTAGTTTTATATATGTAATTTGCAAGTGGGCGGAACTACTAGATTATGGCTTCTTCACTCCAAGATTTGTTTTGTAAGCAGGATAGTATATTATTAGTTCCATTTTCTTTCCAATAAGTTAAACATGATCATCTTCTGACCCTCATAATTTATGTAGTAATATTAAAAGGTTGCCATTCAAAATGTAAAGCAAATGTGATTAACCCATCTACATGTCTAAAACTCCATTTTGGAGGTATGGTTGTGGAGGGGGGGGGGGGGGGGTGGGGGGGTGGTTTGGAACCATACATTATTTACTTTGTAATATTTTCAAAGTGTATAACTGACCACCTTGTACACAAGATTCGTAGGACTGACCTGGAGGTATAAACTAAGGGTACAATCAAGTGTCGGTTTCAAATATCAGTCGTTGTGTCCAACTGTCTCCTCACCTTTTCTGATCGAATTGTCCTTTCATTTCACTCGTTTCAATCCCCTTGGCCCTTGCCCGCAAAATTCTCCAAGGCAAAGTTTTATCATATGTCCCTTCCAGGGTCTATACAATTGGAACCTAGTGCTCTACTAGTATTTTATGCTGTCAGATATGCATGATCTTCAACATATACTGTAGTATACTAAATTTTGCTGACGTCTTATTCCTCTCTGAAAGTCTATAAGCATGTCGGGGCCAACTGACACTCCAGTGGCATAGGGGAAAATTAATATTCTACGGTAGCTGGGTGAAGCCATATTTTTTCTATTGTTTTGTCTGTTGGAATGTCTCATAAGGTCTTGTTTACTTTCATCCCAAAACCCAAAATTTTTCAAGATTCTCCATCATATCGAATTTTTAGACACATGCATAGAATATTAAATATAGACGAAAATAAAAACTAATTACACAGTTTGATCGGAATTGACGAGACGAATCTTTTGAGCCTAGTTAGTCCATGGTTAGACAATAATTACTACAAATAAACGAAATTGCTACAGTGTCGCGAAATTTTTCAGTTCACGAACTAAACACGGCCTAAGCTAAAATGAGGAAGTTTTGGTGATATACTCTATAACTGTGATAAATCTAAATTACACTATTTGAACTCGAGGTATCAATATGTATCCCTGGTTTAACCAGAAATAAAAAATCAGTTGCATGTTATTATCCTAGTTGAGATTGCTTCATCTTCTCCAGGCACCACATTCTCTACTTTGCTAACAGTCCATGCTAATTTTGAACTTGCAGCATCACAAAAACACTTGAGAGGTACGAAAAAAGCAATTATGGAGGCCCAGATACTGCTGTACAGAACAAGGAGAACGAGGTAATAAGAGCTTGACACGTTCCTAAATCAATTTCTCATGAGTTCTCTTCTGTTTTAGTATTTTCTCGTCCAAAGATTCTAGAGCGGGTTCCTAGCCAGACCTCGCCATGCCTGCTGTGGTGTCACCACACTCGCAGCGCCAAAACAGCCGCCACACCTGTGGCCAGTTTTACTGCTGTACCTCAATGCAAAGATGGAGCATGATGCTTAACTTTATTTGCAATCCAAACAGCTATATGTCAGCAGGTGTGGCAACCTCAACTTTGTTGTGGTGTGGTGTGGCTGAGAACCGCAAACATGCCCCTAGTTAGGGTTCAAAGCAATTTTAGATTGCTATTTATCAAAATAGCTTCATGAGGACATCTCACTGTGAAAATTAAAAGACAGTACCTTCAATCATTTGATCATTTATGCATAGCAGATTGTCATTTCTTGTTTCTTTTTATCACATGCACTTGCCAAGTATGAGTTAGAATCATGGATATATAATTCATATGATTGAGAAGACACAATTTACAATGAGCTGCTGTCAAAGATGATAGTTCCAAAAATCATTATTGTGTGTGAACTGATCTTCCATTTTCATCCCTACTGCCCAGCCACTATTTGCTCCAAAAGCACTTAATGCTTACTTGTTTTTTTTTCGAAATCTTTTTGTACTGAAGTATACCTCTTATTTTGCAGTTAGTCCAGAGCAGTCGCAATGAGTACCTTAAACTGAAAGCAAGGGTGGATAATTTACAAAGGACTCAGAGGCAAGTTGAGTCTACTCTTGAGTTCTATCTTCATGACAAAAGGAATTTCCTTCTCTTACCCAATTGATATTAATTAACCACTAGATAAAATTGCTATGCATGTTTGGACAATTTCACCAAAATAAGTTTGTGGTACTGTTGTATGTGCTGTTAGTTAGTTTACCAGGCAAACGGCATCCCTGTTCAGGGGAAAAAATATTTGTGCACTGTTTGTTTGCTTACCTTGGTGATTAATTAGTACAAATAGATCCATTGCATATAGCTAAAGCATTGGGTCTTCGTCAGCATATATGCACACCTGAAAGGAGTTTTCAGAATTCTCATAAGTCATAACCCTCTGAATTAGATACTATCAATTTATGGAGGCTAAATGAAGAAACCAAAGTGTAATCGCAATGAAGTTAAAATAAGTTTCTTAGTGTGAATGTGTAATGCTTAGCTAAGATGCAGACAATTGATTTTGGCTTTATTGGCAATTACAGGAATTTGCTTGGTGAAGATCTGGGGTCACTTGGTATCAAAGAGCTTGAGCAGCTCGAGAAGCAACTTGATTCATCCTTAAGGCACATAAGATCCACAAGGGTAATTCATTGAACAAACCATTTCCTAATGCGTTAAAATAACTTTGGATGAAGCTAGTGTTGATAGCACAGTCCTTCATATTTCTAAATTAATGGACCACTTTGAATATAGAATGCTCTATATACAATTGTGATCATCATCTGTCAAGAAGACCCAGCTACATACATATAACATAGTACTTTCATTCACAATATTCCCATTAATCTCCTATATTTTCTGTGACTAGTGTTCCTTAATTAGGGGCTTGGAATTTTAAATATGTTGAATGATTATCATTGATCTCATATATAGGCATGAATGATTTAGTATTTTATATCTGTCAAATGCTGATCAAAGAAATTTCTGATTTTGCAGACACAACATATGCTTGATCAGCTCACTGATCTTCAGAGGAGGGTATGCTCTTAACATGATAAAAAACTATGAAGATTTATATATCTGTAGATATTTTTTTGGATAATTTCTGCTTAGATTAGAGCACAGGTGCTGTTTGAGCTACTTAATGATATCGCTAAACCATGTCCCAGGAGCAAATGCTGTGTGAAGCAAATAAGTGCCTTAGAAGAAAGGTATGAATGCGCTTTACCATGTCCCTTAAATGCTGCTAACGTAATAGCAATGAACAATATTCAGTTCTTCAAGTTGGCAGATCTGTTTATTAGCACCATGCTCTGTTATATATATGCTTGCAAATACATGTTCGTTCGACACATTAAATTGAGCTTCCATGAGCACAAATACGCATTAATGCTTCTTGCTGAATCAGCTTTCATAATTTTATAATACATATACATGGTGTTTGTCTTAATATATCTGTTAACGACTTTTTGTTGCCCAGAATGTTTTGCATGTTTGAATAAGTTTTGCATAAGGAATACCGTAGTTCAACTGTGGCAACATAACTGTACGTAATTCATATATAATAAAACCTCTTCGAAATATATATTGTGCATATTGTTCATTTGACGACTGCTAGCAGTACCACTTATACCAACTAAACGAGCATTTCAGGGGAACTTGTGAGATTAATGAGGTTTCTTACGTGATTGTTTTGCAAATAAAAGCTGGAGGAGACCAGCAACCAGGTGCATGGCCAAGTGTGGGAGCACGGTGCCAACTTACTCGGCTACGAGCGGCACTCCCCCCCACAGCAGGCCCCATCACATGTTGGCAATGGATTGTTCTTTCATCCCCTGGAAGCTGCAGCAGAGCCAACCCTGCAGATCGGGTATATACTTTTAATTTATGTCATATACCTGCAGATACATCTTGTGATTCGGTAGATCCTATAGCTATATAAAGCGCAGCCTGTGCATCGATCTGATCCTGTCTTCTTGTTGTGTTTGGGGCATGCATGCATGCATGTTTGCAGGTTCGCTCCTGAACATATGAATAACTTCATGCCGACATGGCTACCCTGAAGATGGATCTTTGAGGCAAAGGAATAAATAAAGATGCGATGGCCAGCATCATCTACTACTGCAAGAGTGACAGTCATATATATATATATATATGACCTAGTTTGTGTGTCGATGTGTCGAAACGCATAAATTTGTGATTTTGTTATATGTAATGTATAAGCACAAACGAAACATGCAGGACTAGTTGCTTGCTTCGACGATGTATTTGTGTGTATCCGTGTAAAGGCCGTGCGCCACAGCATATGCGTGCTGCTGCTTTGTGCATACATAAATTAAAGGCACGGTGTAATGCCTGCACATTTCGTTATACAAGTTTTAAGTGTGTTAGATCTAATTAAACTTGAGCATTTTTCGGGCCATGCTTAATTCAGGCCAGGCTGAAAAAAGCCCAATTATTTTAGGGCGAAAAATTATGTCCATGATGTCCCACTGGGCAAGTCAGGCCCTATTTTTTGGGTCGATTATCATGCACTACAACATAACTGAATATCCTTAAGGGTTGAAAACTCTCAAAGAAAGCCCCAAAACTGCCAAGAAAATCAATGTTGTCGGCTAACACTCAAGAAATGGCCGCCAAGGGTAGATAGATAGAGAAATAGTTATTTCTTTGAGTGTCAGTCGATACAAATTGATTTCTTGAGAGTTGAGCCACCAACAAAATAAATTAGTGATCTAATTTTTAACACTATCAAGGAAATATAGGTTTCCTTGAATGCCAATGACAACCAAAAAAATGTAAAAACACCCAAGAATATACATTTTCTTGAGCCAATGACACCCAAGGAAATATAACACCACTCAACGATATATTTCCTGATTTAGAAATCGTTTTAGACAAGGTTTGGGTCAAACATTGAGAATATAAAAATCAATAACTTTTAAAGTATTGAGTTTACAAATATAAAAAATATATAATATATTTATTTTGAAAAAAATACTTTCATAAAAGTATACATATATCATTTTTCTAAATATTTTTATAAAAATAGGAGGTCAAAGTTATGCTTTGGAGACTATATCGTTGTTCTAAACGACTTTAAAATCCTATACGGAGGGAGTATGTTTCCTTGAGTACCGATGACCCTCACGAATATGCATAGGAAAAAAGAGAAATAATCTCATATTTGTTATAGACTTATAGGTGAGAATCGAACCCATGACAAAGTGAGTATTTTTTCCATTTGTTTTCACTTTAGTGGATCTTGTAATGAATGTTTGGGAGCCTAAAAAATTTAAATAAAAATGTTTGAATTGTAAAGTTTTATATCTCGTCGAATACTATAACTTGTTTTATAGTATATTTCCATCTGAGGATTTGAAGTTCAAAACTCTGGTTACTTAAAACATACTTTGTGGACCTCAAATAATTTCAAATGAAAAATTCATCAACTAGTAAGTTGTATATCTCTTGGGGCTCTACAATTTTGATATAGACTTTGCTTTCATACAATATTAGTATGTTAGATGTTAGCTTTAAAACTAAGTACGCATCTCAAGCTAAGTGTTAGTATATGCATTCTCTAATGCATAACAACAAAAAATGATACCTTTTATTGGATTAATTTACTAAGAAAAGAAATGTATATCATTTTTCAAACCTGTCAATGGAGCATTTGTGTCTATAAAATGCAATGTCTAACTAACAAGAATGCAATAAATTCAATGTGTTGGTGGTTAAGAGGAATATGACTATAAACTATTTTTTTCCTTGGCAGCTACAATATTTTACTTGAGGGTTTGCACCCAAGAAAATTACAACTTCCTTGGTGCTTTCTAGTTACTCCCAAGGAAATGTGAATTACCTTCGTAGTTTGTAGTAATACTTAAGGAACACATAGAATTACCTTGAGGGTTTCGACTAGCATCCAAGAAAATACGAATTTAACTTAGTGATTTTATTTAGCACTCAAGAATATGTATTTTTTTTAGGGTTTCATACTTTCCTAGGCTAATTAATGATGCATCCTTAGGGGTTTAATTCCGGCCCTCAAGAAAATTACTAGCCCGCAAGGATAAGTTTTCTAGTAGTGATGCTTAGAGGACACAAAAACTTGTAGGTGCTAGAGGCCCCTCATATATATGGACGAGGAGAAGCAAATAAGGAGCAGCTTGAGATGTTGGAGAACCCTCACTTGGACATGGAGTGAACAATGAACGGCTCTTGCCTGGCATGGTGGGGGCGGCAAGGAGAGGCAACAGAATGATTGAGCTTGTTTAGCTAGTTAGTAGTAAATAATAAAAAAATTTGAAAATTTTTAGAAACTAAACAAGACCTAGCTACCAGATAGCCGCATTGAGCGGTCTAGTCTAAATGGCCATTTCCTTCCGGACTAGGCAACCCGATCGCTAACTACAGAATCAAGAGCCCCCGTGTCTTCCCCGGAAAAAATATGCCGCGTCCACCGACGAGCGACGACCTGTACGTGCCGCGCGAACGTGAATAGTGCGGCTAATGGCACTCCCCATGGTAGAAACTACATGTAGTTTCTATACCTATTAATTTCTATAGACACTATGCATAAAAACTATGGTCCCAATGGATAGTTCCTATACAATAATTTGTTATCCAATCACATTCATTCTCTCTCCATTCTCAACCAATCATATCACTTGATGTCTTGGATCTCGCGTAGACATAGTGTCTAAGACCAGTCTCAGTGAGGGTTTCACCAGGATGTTATGCACATTTATTAGAGCGTCATGTCAGTAAAACTACACTTTTTGCATGAAACGAAGAGGAGAGAGAAGGAAGTAGTTTCACCATGGTGAAACTCTGCTGGTGTTGTTTCCCACGCGGTGAAACATGATGAAATCCCCACTGAGGACTAAATCGTTTCACCATCTTGTATGTGATCCATTCATTTTGCAGTAATTAAATGTTTTGCCCAGTCTAGGAAACATCAAGGTGAAACTCATGCATTGTGAAGGTTGTTTCATTGTTCGTTTCATAGATGCTCTGTCAGCAGATTTGTTTTGGAAACAGTGCATTGAAACGGGCCATTGAGACTGGCCTAAGTTAGACCCAGTTTCTATGATTTTTACTCTCTCTCCAATAACTACCTTGTCATATCAGTAAAATGGTTATGTAACACCATAATTAATGTCTATAGAAACTATGATAGTTTCTGTATTAGGAGTGCTGCTCTGACCCGTTGGCGCTTATGCCGGTACGGTGCGCACCGCCGTCGTCCCGTCTCCGCGTCCGTGCGGCGGCACGGGCACGGCGGCCTAGCTCCTTGACCCACCTCGGTGGGTCACGGTCAAAAATCTCGGCACTCGCGCGGCCTGGGGTCTCGCCAGACAAATCCCAACCGTACCGAGTACCGTATGCCGCCACCAGGATCGCGATCGAGGTTGCCCCGCTCTACCACGTGAGCGAGCGAGCGAGCCGGTCCGGTCCCCCGTCGACATCTTCCCACGCGCAGCATGCTTCAATAAATAAATCAGCAGGCGCGGCGGAACCATGCGACGGCCACGTCTGCATGATCTAGCTGAGATGATGTTCCCATCACCAGGCTCCGCCGGATCCGCGTACGTGGAGCTACCACTATTGCAGTAGATGGCACAGGGAAAGAAGAGCCGAAGCTGTTGGGGCAGAGGAATCTTGGGGGGGTCACTGATGAGGGCCAAGCTGCCACTGCCACGGCGAGGGTATGGTGTGAGATGGATTTGCGCGAAACAGGACACGGATGTTACTTTCTTTGCAAATGGATATGGAAAAGGATTACCACTGCCATGTCATATGCTCAATCTGCTGCACTTTTGTCCCGCTACTAGATATTCACAAGGATGTGATCTTGATGGGTAATTTTGTTTGGTGTTCATCGATCCCTCGTTAAAACTCTGTGACGTTTCAGTGCTACAGTATTTTTAATCGCGGCGGACAAAAACGCTTAACCACGATGGATAGGTCAATCGTCTCACATCAAAGGTCACGGTTGCTAGGCCGGTGGCCTGATCTGATTTAATCCACGTGGGCCACCAGGCTGCCTACCTCCGAGGGCTAAAATAAAAAGTCGCTGTTAAGATTTTTGTGTAGCTGTGCATGTGTTGTAAATGATGGCTAAAGCACAGTTTTTCCAACAAATAGTGTCTTATGCTCCAAATAAGATTTATAAATGAATGCAAAGTAGAGTATCATGTTTCCTCGCGGGCCACACGCTTAGTTTATTAAAAATATGAGCGCGAGAGATCGACAGCCATATGTGACATTGAGCTGTGACATTTGCTCTCTTAGGCCTTGTTTAGTTACTAAAAATTTTCAAGATTTTTCATCATATTGAATTTTTGTACACATACATGAAGTACTAAATATAGACGAAAATAAAAACTAATTGTACAGTTACCTGTAATTTGCGAGATGAATCTTTTGAGCCTAGTTATTCCATAATTGGACAATAATTATCACATACAAACGAAAGTGCTACAGTAGCTAAAAACAAAATTTTTCGCGAACTGAACAAAGCCTTACTTTTTGAAAAACAAATTTCAGTTTTCATATTTTAATACTATACTATACTATACTATACTATACTATACTATACTATACTATACTATACTATACTATACTATACTATACTATACTATACTATACTATACTATACTATACTATACTATACTATACTATAAGTTCAACACTCGCCTCCTCGTATAAACCGCACCGATAAAGACAATGTAACCATAAAAAAAACCTATATTGAACAACACTGATCTAGTCGTGAAGGTGCCATGGACATGGCTCTAAATAAAGTGACACATCATCGTCTATTTAGCTCTAGCTTCACCACTGGCCAGACATCGTCGACATCACCAACTGTTGGCACGTTAAATAGGCACGGTTGTGTGTGCCATAGGATTCTTGCTATTTTGATGATGGGCGATACTAGACGGAGTTCTTCGGAGAAACTGCAGCCGCTATGATTTTAATCTAAAGCGAACACCTCAAAAAAGCTTTTAAATCAATATTTTGTTCCATAAATTATAGAACAATGTCAGAGTACTAGGAGTAGCAAAACAATGTTGTGGTCGAGATGTTACCAAAGCAAGATGTAGCCATGTAGGAGTACATCAGCTAAGTACGTTTAACTCAGCCAAACAATGAAGAAACATCACCTTCTGAATGGTTTATAGCGTGACGGCAGGTTGCCATCGCATGATTTTGTTGCGTACAACCTTCAAATTTACTGTAAAGGAAGGGTCAACCACCTACATTAATTAATTTGTGTGAACGAGGATCATGTGTGATCAGTGGTGTCTTCATCTTTTTAATAACAATTTGCTCATAGATATACATGCATATCTTATTATGAGCATCTATATAATGTAAAAACTATGTACATTACTCAATTCTGTAGAACCATCACTTATACATGCGTATCCACCTCTAGATATAAATTAAATCACTCTAAGCAAAAAAAAAAAACAAAAAAAAACTGATGCACTAGATTTAGGAAGCAACTCAACCAAACAGAGTTGATTGACCATTATATTATTAGCAATTCATATATGTCTACATACGTGCCTTTAGAATCAAGAAATCCACTTCTCCACGGGACTAAACAAAATGTGGCCCCAACAAGAACCAACCAAAATATTGATGATGAGATGCGTCCATAGTTGAGCAGGACACCGCCATAAATTTCAGAGGGACTTTTAGAGCGTTTCTTCCCACCACTTCGAAAATCGAAATCCTTTGGAAAAGCTGCTACTAGAATTGAACGGTTTTCTTTCAAATTCTACCAGAATTCGCGGGATTGGTAATGCTTTGACTTTTTTTTTTTAAAAAAAGGCAATCAACTAGCTGCACGGTTATCCACGTCACACCGAAACCAGCCAGCCAATAAAGAATACCCGCAATTATCCTCTTGGAGAAAAAAAGACGGTAGGCCCATGCCCCTCTGTGGGCCCTACACACTATATCAACAGCGCCCATGTTCCCTTCAATCCTTCCTCTCCACCTCCGCCCCGCGGCACGGCACGAAAGCGCAAACCCCAACTAAAAAGCCGCCAGGCAACGAGAAAACGCAACGCGAAGCAAACCCAACATTTCGGCGTCCCGATCCGCTCTTCCCCTCACCTCCGAGGCTCCAGGAACGGCGGGATGAGGCCGGCGGCGACGGCGGCGGCGGACGCGCACCAGTCGCGGCTGCTCTACGAGCTCTGCGCGCTCCTGCTCACCGTCCTCCGGGCGTCGCCGGACGACGGGGCGGTGGCGCGGCCGCTGCTGCCGCGGCAGGTGACGCCCGCCGGGGTGGCGTCCATGCTGCTGGGCGCGTCCATGGCGCTGATGCTCTGCGGCTCCGTCACCTTCATGCTCGGCTTCTTCCTCATGCCCTGGGTCGTCGGCCTCGGCTTCCTCTTCCTCTTCGTCGGCTTCGTCACCAACCTCTCCGGGATCTGGAGGGCCATCCTCCTCTGGCCCTCCGCCGCGGACTCGCCCAAGGAGGCATCCTCCCCATGTACGTGATCTCGCCGATTTATACATGTTTGGGGACGAAACGATCCCCTTCTCTTGTATGATTGATTGGTGTGCTCAATATCCGAATTCCTTGTGAAATTCGACGTGATTCGTGATGAATACGAGAGTTGATCGGTTTCATTTACACTGATCTGGGTTAGCTGCGCCAAATTTAGCATTCTTCCCTTTAGATTTTCAAGCGCCTAACTATATTTTTGGGGCGCTTGAAATTGTTGTGGATGTTGAAGCTAGAATAGATTCGTGCTGCAAGTGAGGAATAAGATAGTTCTGGAGATTTTAGCTTCAAGAGGGCATCAGACATGGCTATTTGATTTCCAGACAATGTGAACAGCCTCCAGGAATTAGTTGGAAAAGTGCTATACCTCACTTTTTATATTTCTCTTGCTTGGCTAACAAAACTAGCTTAGGATTTAAGTGCCCGGCACTGCCCAAGCCAGGGAAAAGGGGGCAAAGGGTTCTGGAAGTGGTGGGTGCTGCCTGTTGCTGCAAGCCAGTGCAAGTTCATTCAGAGTGTAATTTAGACGTTTAGTTCTCTAAGTTAGATCTGGAAAGATTGTGATAACTATAGTTGACGAAATATGAGGGTGGAAAACAGTGTGATTGTGTAACCTACTAATGGAACTGGAGGAGAGAAGTAAAGAATATGCATGTGAAGTCAAAAAGGTGAAACGGGAATTTTGTTAAATTCTAGACCAAGGGGGAAAACCTTCATATATCTATTCATGCTGATGGGATTCATGGGAGACAGGGATGGCTCCTTAAGAAAAGTGCTTGAAATGAAGACTATATATTAGGATTCATGATTTTGCAGAACGAGTGCTTTCCTGGACTAAAGAGCATAAAAACAGCAAACAAGTGGGCTGAGCCTGTACCATTTCCTTTCAGCATTTCACTATCAAGCTTCCCTATATTCCAATGGGGACAGAATATTAGAGATACAAGACTGACATAACTGTACAGTTTAACCTCAGTATCATCGCCAGCCTCGGTTATCTCTAGACTAGAAAAATTATATTTAAGCAAGTGAAAAGTCTATAGTCTATTCATTTTTTTTCTATTCTATACAAAGCAGATAGATTAACCGTGAGTTCATGAACTGGTACTACCATCTAGAATGTCTCAACATAGGCAAACTTAGTGTCAATCCTACGTCGTTATCATTGTACATACCTGTTTCACTTGTTTGGCTGTCCAACACAACACTGTAATATGACCTTTCGGTTGTTTACTTCTGATTACAGGGCATATATTTTCCAAGCCTTCATTCATGTCGATGTGAAGCCAACTACAAAGTAAGGCTCCCACGGAGGTGTATAGAAGCAGGGGAGTTTGAGCAGACTGTTGTCGTTGCCAACCTATATTTTCCTTCCTGGACAACCTCCTTTTTTACCATGTAACACCGCAGCAAGTTTGAAATGGTTTTATACTGTGACTAGGAGGATACTTGTTTGTACATACGGAAAAGATGATCTGGTCTAAACATCACGTGGAGCTTATAATTGTTTCAGAAATGTTGTTCCTTGGTTGAAAAAAAAATAGAAGAAATCTCATACGTTTTCCTTTTCATCGGTGAGCTTGTGTCGTCTCACCAGTATTTCTGTTCCACTGGGTGTCTCATCTGACTGCTGTTCTGCTCCAACTTTGCTTATGTTTTGACTTTGAGAGTAGTGGATGTATGCAATCTCCGTTTCTTGTAAAATTGAATTGCCGCTAACAGTTGACTCTGTATGCCTTGTGTACTCGAGCCCTAAATTGAAAACATGTTTTGACTTTGAGAGGAGTGGATCTATGTAGTCTCCGTTTCGGTCCTTTCAGAAATCGTACTGCGTGAGCTTTCACCATCTGGCTTCTGCTTGTGATGTTACGCAAAGAAACTGTAGCGAGCTTGTGCACATCAACCGTCTCCTACCTAAACATCTCTAATCCCTTGCTTAAACATTGCCTAATCCCTGTCCAAACCCAGCAAGCACCACAGATCTTGGAGAAAGTTCTCTCTCAAGTTCTCCCTGAGCATCAACGCAGACTGCTACGGATAACCGCCCATAATGGGAGCGTTGGCCGTTGGTGTAGGGCCACTTGACAACGTTCGCCCGTGCTCCCATGTCCCAGTTCCTCTGGAACAGGAAACCTACCAAGGCCCCACGAAAGAAACGGGGTGTTTGGTCAAAAGAAACGGAAGCAAGAGGAGAGCAACCCGGCGAAGCAACGCCCTCCCACACGAAAGCTCTACGCTAGTAGGCGTACTCATTTGGTTTCACCTGTTAAAATTTACTATTTATCGTATCAAATATTTGAATACATGTATAAAGTATTAATTATAATCTATTTACAAACTAAAAACACAACTAGAGATTTGCGAGACGAATCTTTTAAAGCTAATTAATCTATAATTAGACGCTAATTATTAAATAAAACGCTACAGTATCCATTAAACTTGAACAGCCCAACCAACACATCCTTGTCATTTCCGTCAAGCAACACGCAAGTGACATCTGAGAGGTGCCGAATCCGTGCGTTCTATTGTGGCTCATGTGTCTCGTTCATTGGTCCTGCTGCTCCGCAACCGGGCGACGGTTTTTAGGCCTCATTTAGTTTTCAAAAAATTTTGTAAAATTTTTCAAATTTTCCGTTACATCACTTCTTTAGACGCATGTATGAAGTATTAAATATAGATGAAAATAAAAACTAATTGTACACTTTGGTCGAAATTGACGAGACAAATCTTTTGAATCTAGTTAGTACATGCAAACGAAAGTGGTACTATTCCTATTTTACAAAAAATTTTAACAAGGCGTCCGCGTACAGACAGAAGGAACGCAAAAGGCAAAGCGAAGAGGAGCACAAAGGCTGGCAGATTTGTCTCGTACTCCGTATCTTTATTCGTCCAAATACGAAAATCAGGTGCATTCGACATGTAAATTCAGAACAAATAAGATTCTGGCCTGGTTTAGATTTTTTTTTTGCGAATGGAAAATTTTTTATTTTTAGTACTATAATCGTTTGTATTTAATAATTATTATCCAATCATGAACTAATTAGACACAAAAAATTCGTCTTGCAAATTAAAAAAATTATGTAATTAATTATTATTTTTATTTATATTTAATGTTCTATGTATGTGACTAAGATTTGATGTGAAGTCCTAAAAATTTTTAGATAATTTTTTAGAACTAAAAGGCCTATGTAGTCCACGGAACCCCCAAAAGTCAAAATGGAAAACCTGCACTCTGTAGTGAAGAAAATAGAAACGCCAGGAATCATAAAGTCAAAACAGAATCCCAAAAGTCAAAACACAAAGCCCCCTGCACAAAAGAATGCAGTTACGGATCAGTACCAATCAAACTACTTCAAGTTTATAGTAAATATGTTAACATTTATATATCCAAATAAATTTATTAAAAAAGTTCTATAATATGACTAATTTAATGGTAATTATTGTGTATAATGAATATTAGTATTTTTTTGTAAACTTTAATCAAAGTTTATGAAAACTTATTTATAATTTAATGAAATTTATTTTGTATCATGAGTGTTAGTATTTTCTTTTGTATAACTTCAGGATCAAATTGTTTGATTCATCAAAAAGGAGAAAAAGGCACACCACAGACATCAAGTTGCTAGATTTGAAACCATATAATTCCTCTTTTCCACAAAACAATGCAATTCTAACAATAAACTTGGACATCACGCATGTCTAGGTTCATTGCTAGAATTGTGTGTATTTGTGTTTTATTGTGGGACAGAGGGAATATGCTTGTTCTTCACCACGCTAATAAACGTGACTTCTATTTTTTTTTAATAAAAATGATGACTACCAACTGTCCAGACTCCAGAGCAGTATCCAGTGCCCTATCATAAACTTTTGATGCAGATAACTAAACACCCAGCTCACATAAAAACTAAGCACATATGAAAATGCAGCCTGCAGCCAGATATTTGACGCCTCCAAGAAAAACAACATGAAGACCACGCGCACAATGTAACAAACTAATATATTTTATTGATGATAGAAATAAACAAGAAAAATAACAAAAATCAGCCATAGCCATAACAAAAATCAGCCATAGCCACTAATATATTGATGATAGAAATCAACAAGAAAAATAACAAACTAATATATTGTCTGAACTCTGAAGGCATCTTTCTATTGAGGCCAACATGACATAATTGCATTGCATTATGTTACAGCAGCTAAATCATGGGTGATTACAATATGAGGTGATCAGAGGCTGGCAAGGCAAACTTGAAGAAATAATGCTGCAATGCACGGGACTGATAAAAACAGACCTTCGTTTCAGGGTGTTGAACGTGTTCAGTTTTGTGCTTTAATGATGCACCAAAACAAATAGGCATGAAATTGAGACTAAAATTAAATTAACCCATCCAGGTTCACATAGAAGTTTATCAAATTCATAAAATTGGAATAACCGATCCCATATTACATGAAAGCTATTGCTTAAAAACACAGTTTATATGGATCCAAATATAACTGCACTTCCATGTAAAATTTGGAGAAGGTTCCAAAGATATCAGAAGGAATGGATGGTTTAATTATTGAACCAACTGCAGCAGTTCCATGTCCAAAGGATATCTAGATGGCTCACAAAAGCTTAGAAGTAATAACTTAACCTGAAATGCAAGGGAGTTACTTTAGTCTATGCCAGAGTAGCATACAAAGTGAATCATTTACAGTTTATGAATCAGAATGTGAAGGTCACAAGTACTATGAATTGCTGAAGTACCTGTAGAAAGCTATGCCACCACAAAATATAGCAATCAGCGGTCACCTGAAACTCGCACAATACAAAAATGCATCAGAATTCAGTACTAAATATGTTAAGATGAAAGATCTCATGGTTAAACATATGCTAAAGTGAAGGAGTCAACATAGAACATACAGTAAGCAGTTGACCTTACTTGGTGAATTTTGCACAAATATTTTCTTTTGACAAAACAAGGGACACTTCATCAAGATAACTAGATATAATATATAAAGTTCGTTTTCAGTCAAAAATATATATAAAGTTCAAATCACAGGACGGATAATTATGGTCAAATACTAACAGTTAAAACTTTCATATAGATTAATCTCCTGAAAGCCATCTGAACTAAAGTGCATCTATTTGCAGAGAATAAAGTGGCAGCTAACCTCAGATTGTAAGCTGAACTTTCAAATGGCTGAAGCCATCTGTCTAGAGGTGTACTAACAACATAAGCCAATTATTTCTCATATAGCACTTGAATAATCTAGAAATTAATTCTCACCTAGAAAATTTATTGTGTTTGTGTGGCAGAACCTCCTGAATTAAGTGGCCCACATGCACCCATCATTGTCTCAAAGACTTCTGATCGACGTGCATGAGTTCCAAATGACTCAAGAAGTCTGTCGGGTGTCCTCGGGAAACCCGAATCATCCACGTTACATTCTTTCCAGGAATTCCCTCATCAAGCATTACAGTATTACAACATTTTCATAGATAAGATAAATCAGAGTAAAAACGGAAAGGTTACATAACATAGATTGAAACTTAAGTCCAACGGTTACAAACCATAAGTATTTAGTACCTAAAAGGTTCGGAACTTTATATTACATAAACCATAAGTCACACAACTTGCTTTACTTGCCCAAGGTCACACATCAGATTCGTCATCATCACTTTCCTCCACAAGAGTGAAGTAACAACGACCATCAAAAGGATTATCAAAAGGTTCACCTGCAACATGGGTTAATAAACCCTGAGTACAAAAGTACTCAACAAGACTTAACCGACTAGAAAAGAGGTGAAGACTCAGGTATGCAGGCTATAGGGATTCAAGGTAAAGCTTTAGCAAGATCAAGCATTTCTTTTGCATAAAAGCTTACTAAGAGTAAAACCTACTTTCAAGTTTTAACTTAAGATCATCATTGATGCCTAACCAAAACTATTATCAAACTTTCATAAGCAAACCATATCTTTCTTATGCCAAAGATTCACTTATTACTACGATGATGGGGTGAGGATTGAGGCTCCATATCCGAGGAAACACGGCGATTCGAATCGATTAAACCCAGCTGGGGATTCAGTACCACACGACATATGTAGAACTTAATCTTGCATATGTCAACCTTTTTCTATAGATCCTCTCATACAAGAACGGGTCCAGCGTCACCCGAGAGTACAGTACACCACCATCCTACAGCCAATCTAGATGTTTTCCGGTCATCTCAGATCCGTAAGGTGGGTACACGCTACTCTCGCCATCTCTCCACTCCCAGTACGCGGTTAGCCGTTCTCAAGTATCGGAATAGCTATAGGTAAGGCTTACCACCGCATGTGGGCTGTACTCAAAGATCTCAATCACAACAGGCCAACAACGGTACGGTCCTTAATCGACACAGTTGGAGACACTACTTTAAGACTTCATTCTTAAAGCAAGTCCACCGACCGGTCTCAAGTTGAAACATTATTGACCATAAAAGTATTCCACAACAACCCTTCAAACTTTCTCATTTGAAAACCTATCTAATAAGCAGGACTAAGCATACTAAGTATTTTCATAAAACAAGTATCAAGGTTAATATGGAAATCATCAAGGTAGATAATGCAGCAAATAGGATTCACTCAACTCCTATTCACCTAATGCATCATATTAACTCAAGTGATATAAATAACTTTATGAAAATACAAGGATAAGGTTTAATGTCCGGGGCTTGCCTTGACTGGAAGGGAAGTTCGGCAACTCAGCAAAGCCCGAAGGATCCACAAACTCGGAAGCAACCCACTGAGGATCAGATTCTTCCGGAGCGTATTCTATACGTAAAAGTGCATATGCATGATTATGATATACTCATGGCATGATAAAGACAGGTTACATGTTCTTGGATGATAACAACAAACATGACTACCTCGAGTACAACTTACCTTCATGGTAAAGAAACAAATTAAGCTAGCTATCAAAGCATAGATTATTACTAAACAAGCTTTATCATTTTTATTAAGCAATATTGGATATCTATCAAACAATAAAGATCATATATATAAAATAAAGCATAACCAGGGAGCATATCATGCTAAGTGACCATTGGTTGCCAATCAATCCAAAATACCACTCAAATCCTAAAAGGATTAATTATTTCTATTTCTTTTATACTTATTTTAAATAGCTTTATTAAGGAACAGCGTATACTTTATCAAAAAGAGCTGAAAATATTCCTGAAGCTATATAACAATAACACAAGTTCACCTATTAAATTTCATGATCTTTGGATATACCCATAAATTATTAAAATTCATGGAAGATTTATTTAGTAATAAACAGAGGCAATTTATAGATACATGCAAACTATCATAAAATAGAACCTAATATTTTTCTTGGGTTCTAAATATTTCAGGGAGTCTATACAAAAATTTTCATCATTTTTGGATCACTACACAATTTATAGCATAAATTCAAACATTAAGCATTTTTAAACAAAAAGGAAAAAGATAAACCACACTGCTGCGCCCGGCCCACGAGCTCGGCCCACGCGCTCGGCCCAAGTCAGCCCGGGAACGCTCTCCCGCGCGGACCGCGCGCTGCCCCTCCCCTCACGCAGACACTGACGGGCGGGTCCCGCCCGTCAGCTTCGCCTTCCACCTCGCGCCGCCGCTCCGGCGACCTCCAGCTCAATACCGGTGAGCTCCCGGCTTCCGCAGCGAGGCGCACTAGCTCCCCCAGCTCCTTGCGCACCCGTAGACCCTCTTTTCACCCGCTCTCCCCTACCCTAGCCCCTGCGACCACGGGCACGGCGGACGGCCGCCTCGGCCGAGCCAACGCCGGCCGTCCCAGGCGAGTAGAGCGACGCAAAAGCTTTAGGAGCTCACCGCGATCTCAACCGAGCAAGGAGCGGCAACGGAGAGAGTCGGAGTGATGCTGGCCACGGTGGAGCTCGACCACGGCGGGGCTTCGGTCGGACTTGGAGAAGAACGTCTCGGTGGAGGGCTCCGGTGGGTTAGAGCTTGCGCTCGGGGGTGTAATCGATGGTGGGGCTCAAGGCGGAGCTGCTGGGGTTCTCGGGTGGATTGGAAAGGGAGCAACCGAGGCGAATTTGGAGTTGGACGAGCCGCTGCCCGTCGGTGCTCCGGTGGCGAAAAAGAGGTCGGTGATCGCAGGGGAGAAGGGCACGTCGCGCTCCACTTCGCCAGCAGCTACTTCACTTTGCCACGGACGCGAGCACGTGCTTGGACGAGATGAAACGGTGGCTCACGCGCTGGCAACGCCGATCCCAGCTCGGCGGTCCACCGCCATGAACAGGGACCGAGCTTATCCCCCTTTTCCCCAAAATACCCTTTCTGAAAACTTAAAATTACTTTGAAATTTTGAACAGAAGATGAAAATATGCCAAAATAACAAATGCCCAGAATTTTGAATACTACAAAACATCTTTAAGGGTCCAAGGCTGATTTCAAATGGAAAGGGATGAATTTGAGCCAAACAGTTTGAAATCCAAATCTCAAGTTGGGAGAAATTCAAATTTTGAATTGGGGCAGATTAGAAATTCCAAAATTACTTTTGATTTTTCATAACAACTTGAAAAACTCCCAACATGAAAGTTGTTCAACTTTTTGAGCTCTACAACTTTCATGTTGACCACTTTTCAAAATTTCAAATAGATTTTGAATTGGAGATTCAAATTGGAAAAGGGGACACTTTCCGGAAATCTGTATTTTCAAAATTACTTTGGATTTTGTACTGAAACTTCAAAAACTCAAAACACCAAAGTTGTACCTCTTGACAAGACTTACAACTTTGCTTTTGAACTCAACTTCAAATTTTGCTTAGTTTTTGAATTGCACAAAAGGGGGCAGATCCAAGGTTTTAAAATTAGGGTTTCCCCCCTTAAGCTCTCGGAAACCTTTCACACTAGGGTTTTAAACACTAACACAAGCATCCATACATAAAATAAACACACTTTAATTCTTAAGCACATTCAACCAAATTTAAACTTATTTTAAGTTAATGCATCAGTGTGTACTTAACAAAAATATTATGCAATGCTCATGATAACATGATCCGCTTTTAGTTTGCTTAACACCAGAGTGTTACAGTTTGACTGGAGCATCAGATTTGCAATAAGTTTGAAAAATGAATTGAAGACAAACAACAAAGTATTTCTTACTGAAATCTACCAACACTATCAATGACTCAAAATTCAAGATAGTAGCTACAACTTGAGCCCAATCATTTTGGTACAAAGTCACGATTAGAGAAACTAAACAACCTAGTTTGTTTACATAATGGTGAGATATTAGGAAATATAATTTGCCTCCTGTAAGAAGTAAACATATTTACACCAACATTTGTGGAATTCACAAAAATTTAATATAGTGACTAAATTGAAGTTAATATCTAAATAGCATGATCAACAGATTAGAACAGAAAAAAAAACAAAGATAATGAAGAGATCGAAGATTACCCACTACGTTGCATCAAACACCGTTAAGACGAACATTCTGACCTTGATCTGGTCCATGCAGAGGCTCCAAGCGCATGAAGAATGGAAACGTAGGACCTCTATGAGGGTCTTCTGCATTGTTACGGATCACTGCCATCTTCCTGGTTCTCAGATTAAACACAAGAAAGTAGGAATTAGGCTTCATTATTGACCAGAATTCCATGTAGACACAACTGGCCCTCACTGCCAGTATGTGCAGCCTTTTCATCCATTCATCACGGCGTATCTTCTTCATCCAGTCATTCAGCAAAGAGATGGCTTTCATGAGCACCCATTCACCTATGCTGTTGCGGAACCAAGGCCTTGTTTAGTTCCGAAAAGTGAAAACTTTTCGGAACTGTAGCACTTTCGTTTGTTTGTGACAAATATTATCCAATCATGGACTAACTAGGATCAAAAGATTCGTCTCGTGATTTACAGCTAAACTGTGTAATTAGTTTTTATTTTCGTCTATATTTAATGTTTCATGCATGTGCCACAAGATTTGATGTGACGGGGAATCTTGAAAACTTTTTGGTTTTTAGGGTGAACTAAACAAGGCCCAAAGCTGCAAGCATTGCTCCTTGCTGGACACGAGGCACAGTCCGCCATGCTCCAGCATGTCAGCCACACAGTAGGACTCCCCTGCGGGGAATGGAGCATTGATGATAGACCATTCCATGGTGGTCGTGTCCAGCACCAGGATCCTCTCTACGAGATTATGGAATCTTTCTTTCTTCGTGTTGGATCACCAGTACGCGAACCGCAGCACGCATGCCGTCGCTGTAGAACGGGCAAAAAGCCAAAAACTAGCCAGCTCGCGGGACTCCAATCTAGTCCATATGCCAGTGCGGGAGGAGAAGATGGCTGCGTGATAGTCTATCCCGATGATCAGGAACGAGCCGTCGGACTCGTCGACAACAATGGCATAACGGACCACGTGCGTCGAATAGGGGAACACATCAAAAACCTGGAGGAAGACGGTGGTCCGCGCGATGGGGTCGTAGACGGCGAGATTGAGCCCGTTCCAGCCACGGGAGAGGAGTTGGAGACCACCGTCACAGCCGCGAAGGCGCCACTCATCCCAGGCGTACCCTTCCTCCTCGACGTCCGAATCGACAGCAGGGAGCTCCTCGAAGAGGAAATCCCCGTCTGCGGCCGCCGCGGCCAGATTGGGGTTACGGGTGCCCCACACGAAGAGCATGTTGGGGGAACGGCGGGGGAAGAGCATATCACCGCAGTTGGTTAGGAGGAACCCGACGAGTGGGGGGCGGCGGAGGGCATCGAAGCGACGGAAGACGGTGGGGTCGGAGGCCACACGGTGCCAGAGCTTGCAGGTGAGAGCGGCGCTGGCAAGCGACGCCATGTCGGGGAGCCGGAGGAGGATCTCACGTAGGAGGTCGGGGCCGAGGGAGGCTTGCGGCAGCGCCGGCGACGTCTTTGCCCTCTTGGCGCCAGAGGCACCGGTTCCCTCGGGCATTTCCCCCATTCCTCCAGATGCTAGAGGAACGGGGATGCTTTGGATTAGGGATTTGGGGCATTGGGGGTCTATTGCTTGTCCGGTGCCTCTATACAGGCGAATTTTTGTAACCATTGGCGCCAAAAAATTTTTGGGTTGGCGCCAAGAAACAGAGATTTTGGATCTTGTATTCCTATCGGGTTAACACGAAAGTATTCCTATCGAGTTTGGGCCGCCACGATAAAAAGTCATGGAATTCCAGGCCTTGTTTAGATCTTTTTTTTTTTGACACTGTAGCACTTTTGTTTTTATTTGACAAATATTGTCCAATTATAGAGTAACTATGCTTAAAAGATTCATCTCGTGATTTACAGGTGTGCAATTAGTTTTTATTTTCATCTATTTTTAATGATCCATGTATATGTCACAAAATTCGATATGATAGAGAATCTTAAAAAGTTTTTGGTTTTAGGTGAACTAAACAAGGCCCTAATCTGGTTGCTAAGGCCCTAAATTCTTGGAGAGAGAGAGAGAGAGTCGTTCTGACCCATTAACTTTTAAGGTCCTATTTTCTCCCTCATCACAAAAAATGTTCGAAAATTTGGGTTTTTTCATCAACTTTTAAAATTGGTTGTTTTCACTTTGGTCTAGTTTTTGCTACTGTAGTACCATATCAGCAGTCGTAGGTGGCTTTACATAAGCCACAAGAGAGATAAATCGAACCAAATTGAATGTTTAGGAAGGTTAATCAACTAAATTGTTTTAAAAACTATCCTATTTAAAAGAACATCCTAACATTTTTACATGAAAAAAATGCAATTAAAAATCCTAAAATCTTCTGATTTAACCTTAGAAGAATCATAGGAATCTTGTTTCAGCTGTAAAAATTATGAACTAGTTGAAGATCCCCCCCCCCTAAAATCATACTTTATCTTATAATATCTAGCTTGAAATTATTTGAATCTTGATCAACTTATTTTGATGCTTATTTGCTAGCACGTAGAAACTCTTGCATCTATTACCCCTTTGTCCTAAAACAAAGCTATTTAAGCATTCAAAATTTACCCCAAAGTATCACATTTATATAGTTAGAGTGGTGAAGAAATATCAACCACATGTATACCTACCATAAGTGTCAGCCACCAGACTCAGAATATGGCAATCACAAGACCTTTTATATAGTTAGAGTGGTGAAGAAATATGGCATGCACTAGATACAGAGGACTTAGAAACGCCACACCACATACAAAGGACTCAACAACATATCACCATGAAAAGGCTAATTGCGACCTGTGGAAAAATTATCGTGGGTTATGTGCTATAAAAAAATTATAAACATACCCTTTCTATCTTCCTTTAAATAGTTACATCACACTCGTTTGGAAAAAGCAAAAAAAAAGGGTTCCAAGTGTTCTATGATAATAGTGTTGTGCGAAAAATAAGGTTCCAAGTGTTCTAAAAAAAGAGCGCAAAGGAGGATAACCTGGGAGAACTTGAGGAGGTGCTCTCCCTCGCCAACCTACAGGGCGCCGGAGACGAAGACAAGCATGCCGCTGGTAGGGGTGGATAGCTAACAGACAACGGTGGTGACCTGTTGCTTGCACATGACGAACAGGAGGGAGGTGAGCTTGCCGATTATGGCAGTGGCTCCTATGTACTTGTCGCCCTCGAAGGTGAGCATTGGAGCACCCCCCCCCCCGTATAGCCTACCAACGCCACTCGATTTGTATTGAACGTTGTGTAGTAGTGGTTCACAAACACCTTCGCCACGCTGTCGAGGTCCATCTCATGGTCTCCCCCCGCTCGCCACCCGTGAGCTTAGGGTTTAAGGGCTTTGTGTGTGGGAGCAACGGAAGAGGCAGATGGGATGAATTGAACGGAAGGGTTGAAAAGTTGTCGGCGACGTGGAGGAGAAACTGTAGCCTAACTCGAGAAGATTGGACCGTGTTATATCCTTCAAGCAATGGAAGATTAAGGCCTGTTTGGATATAGTATTTTTAAAATACTAAACAAATATTATTATTTAATACGCTAATTTTATTTTTAAAAATTATAGGATATTAGGATGTAATAAATCTTGTAGCCTCTGTAACCATAGTTTTGTCAAACCTATAGTTTTTCTGGAGTTCTAATTAAAAACTTTATTCATGAGCTCTTTTTTCTAAACTACAGTTTTATGTCTCTGTAGCTTATAGAACAACAACTTTGTGATACTATAGTTTTCAAAAACCACATCATTCAAACAGGTCCTAATTTGGGCTCACTCGCTCATTTTTGTTTTATTTCGGCGTAACGGCTATTTTATTTTCTATTTTTTTCGTCTCTCTCTCGCGTAACGTCTCTTTTTTCGGCACGTGAGAATCGGATCACGCAGTTGCACGAGCGCGCGAACGCGCGACCAAGCGTGCATTTGAGTTTGCATAATATTTGCTGCCCCAATCTCTTGTACACATTCCTAAGGGTAGCGTTGTGTGCTGTCACGTGAACGTGGGCAAGTTTGCTTACGACCTTACGTATGCGGCAGTGTGTTTTTTTTTTTGCAAAAGAAATGGGTCAAAATATGAAAAATAATCTTTGCACAAGTTTGCAGCATCCTCGATCTACTCGTTGAATGCGGTGCAGTCTCTTCTGATCTCCCCGTGCCTGCCGGTGGTCTTCACCCCAACACTGCCCAGCTTCACCATGGCGTCCTTGAACGCCTCGAAGAAGCGCGTCTGGTTCCCAGCGAAGCCCCTCACCGCCGGCCGCGACGCGCCGTCGCTGTACAGCGCCTGGTCGGAGGCGAACAGGCCCAGGCCGCCGGCGAGGTTGGCGTAGTAGGCGTTATCGAAGGCGGTCGGTGTGATCGGGTCCATATCGACGGCGATGTCCGCGCCGACGTCCGGCGGGCAGGCGCCCATGAGCTGCCGCGCGTACGCAGGGTTGTACGACGGGTCCACCGACGCGCCATTGCCGCCGCCGCCGTGGCGGTAGAGGCGGTCCGTGAAGCGGGTGCAGTGCGCGAACCCGACGGTGTGCGCGCCCGAGAGCGCGACCATGTCCAGCGTCGTGAGGTTGTGCTTGGCGAACATGGCGGCGAGGTCCTTGACGCGCATGTTGGGTCCCGGCAACTTGCCCGCGACGTTGCCGGCCTTGGAGACGAGCCCGTCAAGCCGCCCAAGCTGGACGGTCCAGTGGGGGCCGGACGACTGAAATGCCATTGCACAAGCACACAGTATCGATCAGAAACCGAATTGCCATGGCTCAGTAAGAAGTGAGAGCTTGTCTGAATCAATTACCATGGCGACGACGTCCCTGGCGGCGATGGCGAGGATGTCGGCGCAGGAGACCACGCCGGGGCACTTCTTCTCGACCTCGGCCTTGGCGCGCACCACGGTGTCGAAGCCGTCGCCGGCGAGGGACACGTTGTCGGGCGCGTCCTTCTCGGCGTCGTTGTCGCGGGACGCGATCATGACCGACGCATCACAGCCCTGCCAGTCGATTTTTCACCACAAACATGTCAGTTTCGTTCTGTTTCAGCCCCGCGCAAACTGGAAAAGCGTATTCACCATTGGACATTCAGAGTGTGGAACGAAACGATGACGTGGACAGCATAAAAATTCCGTATTCGCCTCGTCGGAAGATGACAAATGGGTGGGTGGCTGATTTGCCAGCAGGGACGGGCGTCCGACACATCTGACCTGATTATCTGATAGAATTCAGACTAGTTGACAGAAAAGGTCGTGCAGTCACATGGCACAGCCGACGAGTGCGTGATTAGAAGCCAATAATCGAGCTGTCATTCGTACCAATAATCTACATCTACTGCCGCGTCAGTCCTTCTTCTAGCACTAACACTACCAAATTCAGTCTGATCTAAGAGGTCCTTGACGCAATCTGCAAGTTGATCTGAATGCAGCTGAAAAGCCTTGTCGAACTGAACCTCTACGACATTGCAAATCAAGAAATTTTCAGTCACCAGCGACTCAGATTGTAAAATATAAAGCGAGGTGTTGAAAACACAAGATCTTCACAGGAATCGGTTAAAACAATCCCCTCCGTGTTCTAATTTCTAAACGGATTCTTGGTCTCGGCCAAAAGAGCCTCAGATTGCCCGAACGCGCAGGCAGGCAGGTGCAGACACTGATGGATGTTGCTCACCTCGACGAAGCAGTCGTGGAAGAAGAGCCTGAGCGTGGCCGGGACCGTGACGAAGGTCTCATTGACCTTCTTCGCCACCACTGCCCGCACGATCGCCTCGACGTCCGGGCACGTCGACCGGTAGTAGTCTGGGGACAGCTTCGCCTCCGCGGACGGCAGCGGTATTGCTGCCACTGCCACCAGCACCACGGCTGCAGCAGCAAGCAGCAAGTGCCTGCGTCTTCGTTTCTCCATGGCCTTCGAGCTCAAGCTCTGTGTCTGTGTGGGAGTGTGTTCCAGAGGGAAGAAGACGCAGAGCGCATCTACGGATGGAGCGAGAGTGACCAGCGAAGTGAAGTGACGACTGACGACTAGCTTGGAAGGCTCTACAAAGGGAGACAGGGTAGGTGGGTGGGCCTGTATATACAGTGTGCACTGAGGTACTGCAAGCCAGTCTTAATGCATAGTTTTATAGTATAGTTAACAAAACTATAAACTAGATAACCGAATCATATAAGTTTTATGGGGATGAAACTTCTGTCATATAAAGTTAATTAGTTGATCGACAAAAGGTTGAACCGGATGTTGCGCTAGAATCTGTACAGTATACTACTCCAGTATATTAATTGACCTGAAAACAAAATTACATTAGCTAGCACAAAAGTGGACAGATAAGTCGTTTTTACTGTCCCTTTACAGAATCGAACATAAGATTTTCACCTAATATAGCTCTAGTTCAACTCTTTCAAAGGGATCCCCGCATTTCTTTCACTCCATCCCAAAGACTAAGACCACTTGAGTCACATTTTTATATTTTAATTGAACACTTTTGATTTATGATTAAAGGATAAAATTGTTATTTTGTCAAACGTATGTAGATCAAACCATGTCTTCTAATAACAAGAAATCTTTCACGGTATCAGTCCCCTTGCCCCCCATATTCTTTGAGAATTTAAAGGATCCTTTTCGAGTTTCTATTTCTTCATTTTGAATATGGGCTCTTCTATCTTTGACCTTTTTTTGACTTTATTCTTATTTATTTCATTTCAACTTTTCCTCTTCTATCCCTATCATGTTGGTACAACATTTGCATCAATACAGAACTTTTTACTATGTATGAATCGATATTATTCTATTCCAATTTTTTTCTAAAACTTCCCAAGAAAATTTCCGAAATGGATCCAAAATTGATGGGTTAATGCGAGCTTATCCATGCAATTAGGCACTTTTCAAATAGGAACCCATTTCCTAATTGGCTTTTGTGTTTTGGTGAGTCGTCCAAGATCCTTTTAATGACCTATGTTGTGTTGAAGGGATATCTACATGATCCAATCGATTGCATAAGACCCTCAGTAGCAATAGAACAGGGAACACATTATACATAAAAGATAGTTTTTTAATTTTAATTATCTATGCATTAGTCTATTTCTGTTTCTAGATATCTATTTCTATATATCTATATATTAGTATTAGTTAGAAGCACTATTCTATTAGTTAGCAATTTCAGCTCCGTGAGTTCTTTCTCTTCATAATGAATTGTCGACAGTAGTCCTACATTTTCTCAATGGGCCGAGGAAAACAAGAGCTCAACAGGAAGAGGATTATACCATGTGAGAAGCACAAAGGTCAACCCACTTCGAATATAGAATATGGATTATGGCAATGCAACAAAGTTGGGTCATCAAATCGATCCAAATGAATCAATCTTTATACGTAGGTCAATCTTTGCGATAGCAAGTTTGAAATTTTGTCTTGGTAGGACATGGATTTCTATTACTATGAAATTCATAAATTAGTTTATGGGAGGGCTACCATTATCCTTTTTCTTGTATGTGTTCCTAAGAGAAGGAATTTATCCATTTCATGTTTCGAGGTCTAAAAAAGGACATGAAAACCAATATAAACTCTTAAATGGAAATTGAAAAGCAATGTAGCCCTAGTTCCTTTGAAAATGGTAAGATCTTTGGTACAAGAAGGGGCGATCCATATCATCTTGACTTGGTTTTACTTTCTCTCTTCTTTTTAAGAGATACCGGAGTCGGGTTCTTCTCCTACAAGTACTGAATAGAACATGGCAAACAAGATCTTCTTCATGGAAACCCACTTGATTTAGATAGGGAAAAGCTTATAGATTTTATGAAGTCATGTGCTATGGATCGAATCCATAGTCAATTCTATTTTTGATAGGACCAGTTGATAACTGAATCCACTTTTCTCATTATTGGACTGTCCATAATAGTGCAGATAGAAAGACTAGATGAAGAGTGGTTTGACCTTGTGTTTCTTGCCCCTTTGCCTTAGGATTCATTAATTCTCTCTTTCTCAGTGGGATGGGGGAGGGATATAACTCAATGTAGAGTGTCATATTCACGTGTTCATCATTTATGATATCAAACCACTCTGTTGCTTGATGATTACTTTATCCACTATTGTTTCCTAGGACCAAAGTTAGCATATGGAGAACATGCCATCACCTGTTGCAGCACATCGAGAAGACTATGGTGTTCCTTTTACATCATTTTTCATATCAATAGTGGCAGAGCCTGACCCATAATCAGGGGGAGGGGAGCTCAATTTTCCTTAGATAATAGGAGTATACTATGTTTATTGCCAGATTAATCATAGTTTTGAGGCCAACTAATTCTACTTGTTGGAGATAGATGGGCCATGAGGCCATTACATGCACATTTTGCAGATAAGTAAACTGAATATCTAGCTCCTCAGATAAACTGATTACCTAGACATGCAAATAATCAAAATATACACAAATCTTCATTAAGTTTTGTTAGCCTAGGGGAGTGGGGGTGGGGTGTGGGGGGGGGGGGGGTTGCAGAGCTCGGCATGGCCTCACTAGGCGTTCCACCAGTGCATATCAATCCGTCCTAGCTTAAGCCATATTTTGTCCTTCCTGTAATTAATTGACATTGTTCTTCGTATATACTCTCTCCGTCCTACTATTTTGATTTTTAAATTTTTTTATTTAACCATTCATTTTATTAAAAAATTTGGTATAAGTATTATTTATTTTTTATGACTTGTTTTGTCAATAAAAATACTTTAACAATAATTTATTTATTTGACTATTTATATAAAAATTTAAATAAAACGAACAGTTAAATAAAAAAATCTAAAAGTTAAAAGCAATATTTTTAATGAAATAGAGGGAATACTGCTTTGTTAGATGGTACAACTGACTTCTAATAGTACCATATTTTTATTCCACTTTTAGTAGTGCAAGTTTGTCGTTCTTGCATGCAGGACGGCTCATTAGTCATTCATAAGCTACCACTTTCTAAACTCACACATCAACACACCCGTATACGTGAATATATGGACAAATAATGAATATCACAATAAACGAAACGGTGCACTGACTAGGCATCTACCGTATTTAAAAACACTGTAGCTAGTACTCCTGACTGTTCCGGAGACTGAAGAAAAGTTTGAAACACGCAGCAGCAAACGACGGGATGCATCTACGGACTACGCGGGGGTGGGGGGGCGAAGGAATGCATGCATGCATGTCGGAAATACTAGCAAACAGAGCTGGTCCGCGTATCGCATCCAGAGTCCAGACACGTCGGTCTAGCTGTACTTAAGCTGTGCCTGGTGCCGTGGTGCGCGGTGCGCGCGCGCGTGATTCCCAGTCCCACTGGGCCGGCCTCCTTGCGCCCACAGCGGCCAGCGGCAAGGCAACCCCACAAAACCAACCAACCCATCACACACGGGCAAGCCTAAAAGTGGAGGGCGCGCGCCAGGACTGAGACCGAGAGAGTGGCTGCTGCTGGCGAATCCAATCCTGGACGAGATTAGGTACGGTAGAGATAGAGAGGCCCAGGATGAGAGTGGCGGTGGTGGGCGCCGGCGTGAGCGGGCTGGCGGCGGCGCACGAGCTGGCGAGGAGCGGCGGCGGCGGCGGCGCGACCGTGACCGTGTACGAGAAGGAGGACTACCTCGGTGGGCACGCCAGGACCGTGGCCGTCGAGGACGACGACGCCGACGGCGGCGGCACCGTGCAGCTCGACCTCGGCTTCATGGTCTTCAACCGGGTACGTCTGCATCTGCATGCATGCCCGGCGTCGTCATGGTCTGCGGCATGCCCGGCAGCAATTCTCCATCTATATGCCTGCTTTGAGCTTTCCTAGTGCTACTCGTGTGCGCTGCGGCGTATATGTATATATCCACGGGCATTATGTGCCATTCGGCGTGAACAGCTCTCCCTCCTCCCTTTTAGGCGCGCGGTTTCAACAACTGATCTTTTGTTTTCGATTTAGCCGAGCAATCATTCTCTTTTCATTTCCGTTTTCCGTATTTATTCTTCCTGTTCATGGTTGGCAGAACTAGCGGATAAAAACGTGGATTGGTTAATTATCGTTCCATGATTAGTTGCTCGATAATAAGATGCAAATAAACCATCAAGCTAGCAATCCATAATGATATAATCATGATCCTGTTTGGCACAACTTCGTGAGTTGTTCTAAACTGTTTTTTTTTATCAAATGGACCTTTTGAAAATAGCTTCATTACTATTTAAATCGTCTTGAATGAAGCTAAAAATAGTAGCTTTTTATAGTCTAACCATCCACTTATAGGCCCTATGCAAGATTCTCTCTCGGAGCATGATTTAAGAAAATCTATATACATAGAGCTTTTGCTAAATAGATTTCCAAACAGTTTTAGCTTCATCATAAAAATTGTTCGTAAAGCTAAAAAAGATACAGCTCTACTGATGAGCCGTGCTAGCTAAACGACGCCAATATAAACATATGGGACCGGGAAACGGTGCCGTGCGATATCGAGGCGACGTGGAGGCAGCAGTGACCTTACGACCTCACGTGGTTACCAGCAAAACGCGAGAGCCCAAAATGCCAACACCTTCTGGTGGGTTGGCTCCCTTTTTCTAGGCATCTATATCCCACATGTAGTAGTTATATTTTCTCTAGAAAAGACCATGTACCATACTATATTCTACGACTTGTCACATTGCTTGATTGCGACGGTGTCCAGTAGCTATGGCTACTATTAACAGCAGAAGATTAGCGTGGTTATTAGGAATGCTGTCGGCCTCACTTAGTATTTTCCGAGGACCAGTCCACATCTCTGTGTTACTGTGTACCCCTCTTCCTGTCCATACATTTATTTATTTTTTAGAATCTATATATATTGCCGTACGTCATCCGTTCCAAAACATAGAGGGTATATTAAGACTATAAAATTCAAAGTTCACAAATATTAATTAATAATGGATTAAGTTGTATACATGTTTATGCAGTATTTAAGAGTTTATTTTTCTCCGTGGTTTAATAATTGGTTAAGTTATATACATATTTAATTAATAATTGGAGTAGTATATAAGAGTTACATCAGTGGTTTCACATTCCACACATTTTTCAAAACGATTTTTGATTTTGTGACCATTGATGGTGTCTTGTATGAACAACTAATGGTCAAAGTATACTTCTAAAAACTTACTCAAATCATAATACACCTCATAAAAAGGATTGGAGTGAGTATTAAATAATCTACTCTATACATATTTATACAGCCTAGTTTGACTTGGTGAGGTCACATCAAGATCATACTTGGTGGTTTTATACTGCATCGGTCGTGGCTATAAAATTTACACAATATATACAAAAGTATTTTTAAATGCGAATCTACTCATCATGCTAAATACATATATGTAATAGTCTATATATTATTAAGCTAATGGTTATTCAAATATATATTAAGGAGTTCAAATTATTCATTATTTTAAGAAAAATAAAGGAAATTATATACACTATATTGGCCCCAACAATAATCTGTCCATATAAAGGACAGGCTTCGCAAGAGACATGCATTCGTTTTAGCTTATATGCCAAATCTGTCAATCATTGAGCATTATTTTTCTTTCACAATAAATCAGCAAACAATATTTCACCGCATAGCTTTTCAGACAAGTTAACAGGCTCTCAATCATGACTTATCAACCAAGCGAACAATACTAAAGATGCTTATGCCATCACTAACCTGTGCAAAGTGGAATTGAAAAAAACATGTGCAATGCGAGAATCAAGATGGTCTGATGGAGATGAGGTGTATAAAACACCGCTGGCGGGGAAAAAAGTACGACTTATACAATAAGCGAACAAGCTTTAAGTATGTTCGCTAATTTATTGTGAGAAAAAAACATTACTAAATAACTGACAGATTTGACAGCTCAAACGAAAAGGCTAGATTTTTTTGCCGTCTCAGAGCAACTCCAACAAGGCCTCTACTTAAGCTTCCATAGCTAAATATGAGTGCTCAGGCTAAAAATAACACTCCAGCAAGGCCTGTACTAGAGCCCCCAATTTGGAGTGGGCACCCAAATCTCCCTAGCAAACCCCATTCCTGTTGGCCCAATACCTCAGCTCTCATCCTGTGTGGTGTGGCTATTACCTCCACACTGTACAGACGCAGCCTCGTCCACTTTCCTCCATCGTCGATCTCCACTACCGCGCTCCCTCCCTCCACCCTCGACCTCCACCGCTGGGCGGATTCGCCGGTGCGTAACTCCGACGTGGCCCCTTCCCTGCCATGTGGGCGCTGCCCCCGATGCACGAGAGCTCTCATCTCTTTTGCATCATGGCCTCTGTGTGGAGGATGTGAGAAGAAAGATTTGACCCAATGGCAAGTGGGTCCCATATGTTATTATCTGCCAATTTAGATTTGGAGATCTTCATTTGAGGTGCTGTTGGAACAGAAACAAAAATTTTGAGCACCCAAAAAGTAAGAGAGCATCCAAATGAAAAATAAACCCTGTTTTTTTAGTGCTGGAGTTGCTCTCGTGTAACAATCGCAACGCCAACGGTCGGTATCACCGCTGTCACTTCCGTCAACACAGTGGGTGACCAAGCCACCAAGGCCTGGTGCATGGTAGCCATTGGTCGAGGCAATCCGACACGCGACACCGTGTGGATAGCTTGGCATCGGTAACAGCTGAGCACCAATATTGTCATTTGCTTACTGTAGAAAAAGATCGGAGGGAGTACTGTACGTCCAACAATCTGCTAAAACTATCCGAGACTAACATAGATGACGCACGCATGTTACTTTGACTCTTCTCTGCTTCCTCAACCGCTCGTCTTCTTTGACCCAATCAAATAGTAAGGGGTCTCCTAAAAAAACAAGAGGAAAACAATAGTAAGGGTGTCTCCACCAAACCGGCGGCGGTGCGAGGTGGACAGCACAGATCCGGAGCGGCGGCGAACGGATCGCGACCGGGGTGAGAACAAGCCAGGCGGGACACAACCGCCGCAAAGGAACAATCCGGCGTCGAAGACGGAGCAACGGCTTCTGCTGAGCAATGGCCGGTCCGCGGTCGGCCAAGCCACATGAGGAACCAAGTAGGAGGAGTACACGACAAACTAACTGACCCGGCGCCGGTGGTGGATGTGGATCCACTCCACGCCCCATGCCCGTGCGTTCATTTGCGTCTTCGTCGCGCCCCATGCCCGTGCACCTCAGGCGTTCGTCTTAATGCCTGTGAGGCACACCGCGCGCATACTCCTACCCTCTCTGCACGGTGATCAATGGCGCTCAATTGCAGCGTGGTGGACCGCCAGGTCGACCATGGAGAAGTGCCCCATGGACAGGCGGAGTCGGCGAAACCCCATGCAGCTCAAGGTGGACGGCCGTGTGCTCGACCTCGTAGACGTTGCCACTGCCAAGGAGGTCGAGGGCTTGGCGAACCGCACCAAGATCTGGACCATCGTCAACGAGCTGACTAACCACGGTTAGTGTCAGCTTCAGCCTCGAGCTTATGCCTGACCACCAGCAGTTCAGTTCGTCGCTTGAACTCTGGCAGTCTGGCTTTGCTCTCTCCTGGTCCGTATTTATGCACTATTCTCAATCCTTTAATTTCCGCAAAACAAGTTGTTTGTTGGCAAACTATCTGAAAAATAGACTACATTTAAGTTTCTACTCTGCGAAACTACACTTGACCTTGACCATTCTCAATGCACTAGCCATATGCACTAGTCATATTTGACAGGAACTGACAGGTCACATTTGCAAATGACCAGTGCACATTAGTTATTATATGGCTAATCTTGGGCTGTATTATGCACGAGCGAGCAAAACTGCACATCTACTGGTAAAGCAAAAAAGATGATTGCATGTTTGAAGTATGTATCTACCTTGCAGAACAATTGACTTGCATGATCAGGAAACAAAACTAACATAGGGTGGCCTGCATGTCAGTGGCATTGTAAGGCAATGCACGTCATGATGTGCGGTGAGCACATTAGTCAGATAGCCTCTGTTTATAATTCACACAGCCCTAATCAACCTCACATCAGAGTGTGTCCTGCCCACATGGCAAACACAACATTGTTCGGTGCTAAAATGCTAGAACACCTCATTATTGATCCATAAAAAAGTGACAGGGTAGAGCTCCTTGATCAACTTGGTAAGATTTGCAGATAAATGGAATGATAACTTAAGTGTATAGTTTTCTATTAGTTTTACCAGTAAGTGAGAAATTTGGGATTTGCCATGATTTTCAATTTTGACCAGTGGTGCACCAATTACAAAAAAATGGTGCACCATTTGAATTTACTTGTTGCAAATATTGTTTCATTCGTATACCATAGAGCTTGTGACATATTAATGCACTAAATGTCAGGTTACATACCCAAACATGCTGGAATGGTTTGAAGGGCTCGGAGTGGAGATGGAGATATCCGACATGTCCTTCTCAGTGAGCACACAATTGGGGACCAGCGCCAGCAGATGCGAGTGGGGCAGCCGCAATGGTATCTCAGGCCTCTTGGCACAGAAAAGCAATGCACTGAGCCCTAGTTTTTGGCGCATGATTCGTGAGATACTCAAGTTCAAGAACGATGCTCTCAAGTGATAATACATCTCGATCTCATTCCGAATAACTAGAATTAACTATGCTCTCAACTGATATATAATAACCCAGAACTGATGCTTGTTTTTGCAGGTACTTGGAGGACCATGAAAACAACCCTGATATGGACCGGAATGAGACCCTTGGGCAATTCATTCAGTCTCATGGATATTCTCAGTTCTTCCAAGAGGCTTACCTTGTACACCTCTGTTCTTTATTTGTCTATATGTTTTAAGTTTGCAGCAGATTAAAATGGCATATTTGCTTTGCTGCAGATCCCAATCTGTGCGTGTATATGGTCATGTCCATCGCAAGGAGTGTTCGGATTCTCTGCTTTCTTTGTGCTCTCATTCTGCCGTAACCATCATCTTCTTCAGGTGAACAAGCTTGTTAATTAGGCTGACTAATTTTTTGTCATGGATGCTAATTTTTTCTCTTGCATTTTAACTATGCATTCAGTTGTTCGGTCGCCCCCAGTGGCTCACAGTGAAAGGTCGTTCGCACTCCTATGTGCACAAGGTGCTGTCCTGTAGTCCCTTTTCCTTCTTCACCCTCCTTAGATGATTGATCAATTCAACTAGTGCACACCAGCAGGTAAGGGAGGAGTTGGAAAGTATGGGTTGCCAAATTAAAACAAGCTGCGAAATCAAATCTGTTTCAAGTTCTGAGGGAGGTACTGCTAATGCAAGCTCTCTATCAAGTATTTCTTCTGATTATCATCTGGTTACTAATCCAAAGCAAGTGATCGGTATTGTTTTGTTTGCCTCAGGTTTCAGGGTTACAGTGTTTGATGGTTCAGAGGAGACATATGACAGAGTCATATTTGGTGTCCACGCACCTGATGCTCTAAAGATTCTAGGAGCTGAAGCAACACACGAAGAATTGAGAATCCTAGGAGCTTTTCAGTATGTCTACAGGTAATGCATGCTATGCACCTATAGATCTAGGTTTGTTTGGTTGGATCTGATCTCCATCTGCACCTTCACTGCAGTGATATATACCTCCATTCCGATAAAAGCTTGATGCCACGGAGTTCGTCTGCTTGGAGTTCCTGGAACTTCCTGGGCACGACAAGCAAGGGGGTTTGTGTAACCTACTGGCTAAATCTGCTTCAGGTAGTTACCTTGCCTTAACATGGATAGCAGCAACTAGCAATGTATTTTTTGCTTAATATATGTATGTATATACCACTATATACTTTGATTAATAGATCCTTACTGGAATATTTTCTAGAACATAGAATCTACAGGCAGGCCTTTTCTGGTGACACTGAATCCTCCTCATGTCCCAGATCATGTCTTGCTTAAATGGTACACTAGCCACCCTGTCCCGTCTGTGGCTGCCGCAAAGGCTTCTCTTGAGCTTCATCACATTCAAGGAAACAGAGGAATTTGGTTCTGCGGGGCATACCAAGGTAAGTTACTCCATCAATTAACCTTTTAGTAATACATACATGGCTTGCGTCAAGGACATTCAAGGCGCTGAAAGACGTACATGGCTTGCATCAATTAAGCTAGTGTGTCTGTTTTATTTCAAAATGCTGTGTGGGCTGTGTGCATTCAAAATGCAGAGGTTGGAAGTGATCTCGAGATAGTTGTATCAATTGATGTAATTGTTTTGAAACTAATGAAAGCTTCCTTTATAAAAAAAAATCAAGGACACTCTGACTTTGCGGCTTTTTCTGAAAGACAAAGAATAATGGATCTTTGCTGTTGGACAATTACAAAAGTCCAGTGTCCTAGAGCAAATGAACTACTCATCTTTGCTGCAGTATACTAGATTGTGTCTTGCAGAAAATACGTATGCTTTTGTAGCAACAACAAAGATCATTTTTTAGTGCTTTCATCAAAAGGCACCAAGTAGGAGTGTTCTCTAGCAAAATTTGCCAACTATTTGTAAGCATATCAGCAATTAGAACACTGTAATTAGTTCTAAAATTTATTTATCTTCTGATTGGATAACAGGTTATGGCTTCCATGAAGATGGACTCAAGGTACTGTACTACAATCTGCGACACACAACCTGGCTACCAATGTTTGGATAGGATTTTTACTTTTGTGGCTCCATGTACAAGTATAAAGTATGTTGGAATGCAATTTTCAATATGACATAGGAATTGATGCATGCCTGCAGGCTGGGAAAGCTGCAGCTCAAAATTTGCTTGGTAAGGAGAGTGGCCTTTTGGTGAACCCAAAACAGATGATCCCATCGTGGTCTGAGACTGGGGCACGTCTTCTGGTAGCAAGATTTCTTGGTCAATATGTATCCGTCGGCAACTTGGTGTGAGTTGTTCAACCAATTGACCAATATATCACAAAAATGTCTAATTGTGACTCCTCTGACTTGATTAATTCTGTGTCTAGCTTGCTTGAAGAAGGAGGCACTATGTTCAGTTTTGGTGAAGTGGGCAAACAATGCCATGTGAAATCTGTCCTGCGAGTACATGACCCCATGTTTTACTGGAAGGTTCTCTTTTCTCTTCTCACGGTTCTGGCCCACTACTTTTGCTGGCTCTGATCCACGTCACTTGAAATACATTCTTCAGGTTGCAACTGAAGCAGACCTTGGCTTGGCAGATGCCTACATTAACGGTTATTTCTCATTTGTAGACAAGAGAGAAGGTCTTCTAAATCTTTTCCTGGTAAGATCTTACAGTCTAGATAGTCAAGTCAAACAATTGGCACATGTTTTTTTTAGGGATCAAATTGGTACATGTACATAGACAGTCCTAATTACTTGTACATATATGGTGTTGTTTCCTGTTTGATTTTGGATTACATCCATGCTACAGATTCTCATTGCAAACAGGGACGCAAACAAGACTAGTAGCAGTGCTGCAAGTAAAAGGTTAGTCCCCTCCAAATTTCTCCATTTTTAAAATTAAAATCAAGCAGTATATATGAACTCTAGTACTAAATTCTACAATCAACTGCTAAGTATTTCCTTCAAAAAAAACTGCTAAGTAATCATGTACACATGTAATTTGTATGGCCGTCAGGGGTTGGTGGACACCCCTGCTATTGACAGCTGGGGTTGCCTCCGCTAAATACTTCCTGCGTCACATATCAAGGAAAAATTCTGTCACACAAACACGTCAAAACATCTCTCAACACTATGATCTGGTCAGTAATGCTAGCACTTCTCATTCTGCTTTAGGCTCCCCTCTATGTTTGTTTACAATACCTATGAAAAATTTCCCTCATTCATAATGCCTCCAAAAATTAGCAGAGTCATTTGCTTTTCTCTAGGTTGACTAACAATTTTGTTTCTCCTTCTGCATTCATTATTTTTCTTCTATGTTCATGCAGAGTAATGAATTCTTCTCGCTTTTCCTGGATCCATCAATGACTTACTCTTGCGCCATCTTCAAGGTTTGTGTTGTGATCAACTACCTAGTGTCGCTCGTGTGTTCGAGAGAAAGCAAAACTAGTGCCACTCGTCTCTAACTTGGTCTTCCAGCCTGTAAACAAAGTACTTTAGTACCATCAAGTACTGATTCTTGATATGTGCATGCCTTATATGGTAGACGGAGGATGAAAGCTTAGAGGCAGCCCAGCTACGGAAAGTTTGCCTCCTAATCCACAAGGTAACATACCGAAACTATCAATTTAGTTAATACTGGTCTGACAACTAATAATTTCATATATACTCACGCATGCCTGATCTGTTGGATCACCAGTATATACTATACTGGTCTGATAGTAAATACTTGCATACATGTGTGTGCTTTCAGTCCAAGGCTTTATTTGCATACATGTGTATTATGATTAGATGGGTCACCAGTGTGCTTCATGCCAAATCGATTGTAGGCTAAAGTGGAGCGAGATCACCACGTTCTTGAGATTGGTTGTGGCTGGGGCAGCTTAGCAATCCAATTGGTGAAGCAAACTGGTTGCAAATACACTGGGATCACATTATCAGTGGAGCAACTGAAATATGCACAGAGAAAAGTGAAAGAAGCTGGCTTAGAGGTTAGTGTGAATCAGTACCCCTTTTGTTCTGCTAATGATTATCTTGGTTGTTTTTATTTTTCTTTTAAAAAATGTTTGACATTGATTATGCATGGCAGGACCACATAAGCTTCATGTTGTGTGATTACCGTCAAATACCAACACACCGCAAATACGACAGGATCATCTCTTGGTTAGTACAGTGCTTGGTACTACTAGCTGTATATATAGATTTAATTGATTTCTTGCAGTGTGGAGACTGCTATAAGTAACATAGCAGCTTGATTCAGTTTCCTGATATATATGACTGAAAATATATAACAAGGGAGCTGATGCATGCATGAAAATGTGTTGATGGTTCAGCGAGATGATCGAAGGTGTTGGGCACGAATACATGGACGATTTCTTCGGCTGCTGCGAGACCCTTTTGGCTCAAGATGGCATATTTGTCCTGCAGGTATCTATATTCTGTACACATAATGAACTCTCTATATGCATCGTCGCAGACTCAACTGCATGATTTGTGATCGACTAACTTGCACGGATGTAGTTCATCTCAATCCCAGAAGAACGGTACGAGGAATACAGGCGCAGCTCAGACTTCATCAAAGAATACATCTTCCCCGGGGGCTGCATCCCTTCGTTGGCCCGGATCACGTCTGCCATGTCTGCAGCATCAAGGCTCTGGTACACAACATCACCAGTCATCTATCTATATAATGATCCCTTCTGATTAACTATAGTATATGATGATGATCCAATATGTTGGAGTGCAGCATCGAGCACCTTGAGAACATTGGGTACCATTACTACCCAACGCTGATACAGTGGAGGGACAACTTCATGGTCAATAAGGAGTAAGTACACAGCTTGCTACTAGCTACCAGTGCAGGCTGATGCTGGCATGTACTAGCATACATGTATCTCTCCTTGTCTTAATATATAACGCTGCAAGAGAATACAGTGTGTTATTCATTCTAGCAAGGTATAGATTATTATTGATATTAACCAGATTATAAATGTTGCTCCGATCCTCTGCAGTGCAATTTTGGCCCTGGGCTTCGATGAGAAATTCATCCGTATATGGGAATACTACTTCATATACTGCGCCGCTGGTTTCAAGTCACGGACACTTGGGAATTACCAGGTATGCGTACAGCTACGTCTGTTCATGGATTGATACGAACAGTAAACATGAATACGAATGGATATCGTATTTTTGCAGATTGTGTTTTCTCGCCCTGGCAACGACAAACTGAGCAACAACGGCGATCCTTACGCAAGCTTTCCGGCAGCTAATCAAGCTAGCTAGCTAGCTAACGAGTCTACGCCCGATTTTTTTTGGAAGGGATGTGATTCATCCGCACTACAGCAGCCATCGTTATTCATTCCGTTAATTCAATTCCGGGCACATGCTTCCATGAATGTGTGAACTCAATGCAACAATGCAAGGATTTATACGAATGGATAGATATATATTTTGGTGGTAGCTGAATCAGTCGGAGCCTACACTACACTTCAACGTGAGCCCTTGAATTCGTGATCCAATTGAACACGCAGTACTGTACTACTATGTGTGTCACTAACTGATTGTACTTGCAACCGCGGATCAGTCCATTGCTTCGATCCATCTTGACGCTCCATCACTTTCAGTTCGCCCATCCAATGACGACTGGCACATGGCCAAGCTGGGACGCAGGAGACTCGAGCATTCACTTTCACTGGAGATATCGTTGTGTTGTGTGCAGCTAGCGCTGTACTGATGGAGCCCAAGAAACGTAACGTCTAACGTGTGTTGCATCAATCTAGTGTTCACGGTGCAGTAATTCCGTGTGCAGCACGTACAAGTAGTGCAACGACGTGCACATGCAATTCATTGAGCCAGCACCAGTAGTCGTACCACTCGTCTCTTATAGGACGCGGGGGGCACGTGTACACCTCTCCGTATTCAGGTTCAGCAACCTCCACGGCTGCACCTCGTATATATATATGTACCTGTATATCCATCAGCTAGCTAGCTAGCAGCAGCAGCAGCAGCAGCAAAGAGCGAGCTAGACAGACATGCCGGGGCTCACGACGATGCTGGCACTGCCATGGGCATCATCACCACCGGTGCCGCCGCCGGTGAAGAAGAAGCTTTGCTTCAGCACCAGCAGCAGCAGCAAGAGGACGGCGAGCGCGACGATACCGCTGGTCAACAAGAAGCACTCCGCTTCGTCGGCACACCTCCTCCTCAGCCGCGGCCGTGCCCTAATGGCAGCGACGGTAACGGCACCCGCCTTTTCTGACGATGACCAGCGAAAGGAGCTGCTGCTGCGGCACCTGGGGGAGGACGGCGGGTGGGTGGAGGAGCAGATGCTGTCGCTGCTCACCCCCGTGGACGAGGCATGGCAGCCCGCCGATCTCCTGCCCACCTTCGCTGCCGCCACCGCCGAGGAGCATCGGACCCAGGTGGCGGAGCTCCAGGCCCGCGCGGCCGGCGTGCCCGACGAGCTCCTCGTGTGCCTCGTGGGCAACATGATCACGGAGGAAGGCCTGCCCGCGTACATGACCATGGGGAACCGGGCGGGTGGCGGCGCCGGCATCGTAGACGCCACCGGCTGCGACGACCACGGCTGGGCTCGCTGGCTGCGCGGCTGGACCGCCGAGGAGAACCGCCACGGCGACGTGCTCAACCGGTACCTCTACCTGTGCGGCCGCGTGGACATGCGCCAGGTGGAGACGACGGTGCACCACCTCCTCCGCCGTGGCATGAGCATGCTGGAGCCCTCCTGCCCCTACCACGGCTTCATCTACGGCGCCTTCCAGGAGCGCGCCACCTTCGTCTCCCACGCCCACACGGGCAAGCGCGCGGCGCTCCACGGGGACGCCTGCCTCGCCAAGCTCTGCGGGGTCATCGCCGCCGACGAGAAGCGCCACGAGGTCGCCTACACGAGGGTCGTCGCCAGGTCCTTGGAGGGCGACCCGGACGGCGTGGTGCGGGCGCTCGCGGCCGTGATGCGAGCCAAGGTCACCATGCCCGGCGAGCGCATGACAGACGGACGCGACGACAACCTCTTCGATCACTTCTCAGCGGTGGCGCAGCGCGCGGGGGTGTACACGGCGGCGGACTACGGCGACATGGTGGAGCACTTCGTGCGCAGGTGGAAGGTGGCGGAGCTCGAGGGGCTGTCCGGCGAGGGGCGGCGCGCGCAAGACTACGTGTGCGGGCTGCCGCGTAAGATCCGCAGGATGGAGGAGCTGGCCCACGACCGCGCGGCCCAAAAGGAGGCCCAATCCGTCAATATCAGCTGGGTGTTCGACAGGCCCGTTCGTCTGCACTGAAGGAAAGTCGAAGGCCATCTCCTCAACTGAACAAGGCCCAATTACTAGTACTGGAGTATATTGTAACTGAGCTTATGCACTGTACAACTATAAATGTGCAGCTCTAAGATCACAAACTTTAAATATGTACATATATAAGACCTAGTAAGTTTCCATGATAAATAAAGCTTGAATAATTATTACTATATACTCCCTTCATTCCGAATTATAAATCATTCCAAAAATCTTGGAGAGCCAAAACATCTCAAGTTTGACTAAATTTTAATGATAACATAATAACGTTTATGACACCAACTAAGTACCATTAGGTTCTTCATTAGTTATATTTTCATATTAATATCTATTTGATGTCATAAATCTTTCTAATTTCTTCTATAATGGTGGTCAAACTTGAGATGCTTTGACTCTTCAAGATTCTTGAATTGGGATGGAGGGAGTATATAAGAATGAAATTGTTGTTAGCCTCTTGTTGATTTGCAGGATTCATTTGGTCCTAAAGACCGATTTCAACCGTGCAACTATATGTTTACATGTATCAAATCACTGGGTGTAGTGTGCTAAAATCAGATCCACCCATACATCCCTAACGCAACGAAACTCTACAGACAAATTATAACTCTGAGAGTACAACACCTTCGCACAGGTTCATTACTTGTATTTCTCCATTATCCTTCGGGCCTCTTCGACAGGGTCTTCCGATGGGTCGCCCATTGCTTCATCCAACCTAGAGCTGGAGGCCTCCTTTGGGTTCATAGCCAGGAAGCCGAGATATATGAGGCCCATCATTGCCTGCGACCAGAAGACCCATCATTTGGTGCTATCAAGTACCATCAAAACTGAACCGCAAAAGACTGGAATGTATAATGGATGGCCTTTAGCTCTCGCAAATATGACAGTTATTGGAAGTGCAGGGTACATTTGCTATTTGTCAGTCAATATTAAGCACAGCACATTGATCATCAACAGCAGGAGAATCAGACCGCAAATGTAGCAATTGCTTACCAGAACAAATAATGCAGTGGACACAACGGATTTAACAAGGAAAAGGGCCACTGCCATAGCGGCAAAGGTAACACCTATCCTAGCAATTGGTCGTGGAACTGAACCCTGTGACACATAAGAGGGGGATAATCAGTCCAATTTCAAATCTTAAAGAAAAAGCAGAACAAGAGTTTCTTGTTGTCAGTACATTTTCTTGAGATCAAAACTTCAGGGGAAAAAACATTTTCTTCAGAGCTAAGAGGATGATAGTTTAAGCGATATGAATGGCCAAGGAATACATACTGGGACAAGATTACTTCCTGCCTCCACAGCATCGTTACCAACCCTCCATGCTGTTTGAACAGCTGTTATCATATATGTAGTGTTAAGAGAATAGCAGAATAAGTTTTTTTTTTGATATATTTCATTACGCTAAAAAATACCAGTCAGCATATCCTGCTCCTAGTCCTAGAAGGATAATAAAACTACAGAGGCCTCCATAGAAATATATATGTAACCCAACATGAGGACAGTTTACAAAGTATACAGATAATTTCATCAGGTACAAAATCAATGAAGAGTCAGCAGGCAAGACAATATTAGGTATAGTAAATGGTGCCATTTTAGGTTAGCATTCAGTACAGTTTGCAGCTCATATTTGATGCTTGGTCCTAAACCCTGAAAGCTGAGCGCAGGAGCAGCAATGCATCCTGAGAGGTGACAAGGAGTGAAGAGGGGGAGTTTTAGTATTGTACCAGAATCAGACTATTGTTTGTTTGATGTGCCAGGAAGCTAGAAATAACAAACCAACGAACGTCTGACATGAGGTGTTAACTGTGTCTAGTTTGCCAGTGGCCCTTAACATGACAACCTAACACAATACTATACTAGCACAATTAGCGTCATCTTAGTGCATGGATATGGAATGGAATCACAGAACCCTGCAAACATACATCAGCTGAGCCATGTTGTCTGTTAATCTGCAGTGGGTGAGCAGACAATGCATCGATGATTGCTTGTGACTTCAGAAGCGATTTCAAGATTTGCAAGTTGAATAAATAAATTGTTTCGATGATTGCTTGTGACTTCAGAAGCGATTTCGAGATTTGCATGTTGCGACCACAATCTATGGATTAGTTGTGACGACAAGCAGACACAGTCACACAAGTGATGCTGCCAGGTTAAATAAATAAAATTGTTTCAGATGTATATAGTTTGGTATATAATAATAGTACTACTAATTTTGCAGTTAGGAAGAATGCCCCACCTGGCAGCTGAAACAAAATAATGGCATCCAAGTCGTCCTCGCAAGTCGCAACAACAAGAGAAGAGAAAATACGTGAGGTACGGTACCTCTGGAGAAATCGAACTGCGCAGAGGCGGCGACGAGGCGCGGCTTGTGGGGGATGGTACTAGGAGGCGGCGCCTGCCGTGGCATGTGGATGCAGATAGGGGCCGCGAACGGAGGGAGCGGAGAGGCTAAGACTCTCTGGCGGGAGGCGGTCGACGGGAGCCAGGCGGCCGCCGCGGTCGTGGCCATGGCCATGGCGGGGGCGGAGAGTCGGAGAGAGCCTGTGCGGTGCCGGTGCGCCAGTGCCCGGAGGCCGGAGGTCAGCACGGACGGTCACGGAACGGAACTGGGATAGGGCTGAGCCGCTGGGCTGTCAACGAGCCGAACTCGAGCGAGCCTCGTTTGAACTTCGAGCTCGGCTCTAGTAAGCTTTCCTCAATCAGCTCCAGCCTCCGGCTGCTGTTTATATGGTATATAATTTTTTTTGTGTGTGAAATCTTTCTCCAGAACCAAATCAATACTAGTCCAAACTCCAAAGAGAACTGTGGCCTTGTTTAGTTCATTCACCGTCACATCAAATCTTTAGACGTATGCATAGAGTATTAAATATAGACGAAAATAAAAACTAATTGCACAGTTTGGTCGAAATTGACAAGACGAATGTTTTGAGCCTAGTTAATCCATGATTGGATAATATTTATCAAATACAAACAAAATGCTACAGTGTCAATTTCTCAAAACTTTTTGGAACTAAACAAGGCTGCACATTCCAAATTATACATCAGTTTAAAACAGTCTCATGGCTTTAAAAAAAAGTTATCATGGCCAAGTGCTTGCAACAAACCAGTATTGCATTACCTCCTCGGATTTGGTATTGGTATCATCCGAGGTTTCCCAACTCCAGGCAGTCAAAGAAAAAAAGAACTCCGAGCAGTCAAATTTTAATATAGTGAAGGCTGCGCCAGAGAAGCTTATAAACGATTCAAAGTAAGCAATTTCTTGATACCGAAAAGATGATCCGTGATGTTGCCATACATAGGTTACTAGCAGGTTTAGGTAGCAGTGTTCCTTTCAGTCCAGAAATTTCTATTTTTCAGAAGAGAGAAGAAAAAAAGCTGCCACGATACTCAGGTATACAAACATACCTAGAGATGAAGACACGGATGAGTAAAACATTTCTAGGGTCTATACTGCGTCAACAAATTAATTACAAATTTCTGGAACAAAACATATTCATGAACACACAAATAGGATGTACTAAATCTTGCAACAACACAATGCAGTCCATTTTGCAAATGAGGAAAAGGAGAGCTACTACCATAGAATTAGACCCTACAACTCCCCTGCTTACGCTCAAAGAGGCGGCGCATGAGGTAGATCTGCACAACGCTGGCTGCAACAAGGCCAGCTGATTCAAAGAGTGCCTTGTGAACTATCCTCCTGCTCATGTTATCGTTTACTGCATCATGGTATGGAAGGAAGACATTGCAACTTTAGCAACAATACTGAGCTGGTAGCTGATAAGTCATGGAAACAAGTACTATGCATCGGAAGAGCCTAACCAAACGTAAGTGTAGAAAGAGCCCAGCGCGCACTCCACGGTGCCCACGCACCCGCAGAGCATGCTCGTCCGTGTATTCACGCACTTGTCCACGCACTCACCTGCTTAGGCTTGGCCTAGGCCTCTGTTGTAATTTATATATGTAGAACACCTGAGATCAATAGAATTGTTTGTTGATCAATCTTTCTTTCTACATGGTATCATCGTCCATGGTTCATCTTATAAAACCCTTCGCCACCACTTCTACAATAATGGTGTTGTCTCCCTCGGACTCTACTGCTTCCGCTAACGACAATCTCCACGTCGACCAGGCCTCCGCCGCCAACCTCCTAGAGGTCTCCATTTGCTCCCACATCCTGATCACGCAGGACATTGACGAGGCCAACTATGGCCAATGGCGCTGCTTCTTCGACTCCACGCTTGGCAAGTTCGGCCTTAAGAGCCATGTTCAGTCGCCGACCCCGTCCGAGGATTGTGACGACGAGTGGCGCATGGTCGACTCCTGCATCGTCAACTAGATCTTCACCACTATCTTTGACATTGTTTGTCGGTCGTGCACTGCCGACATTATCTCTGTGGCACGCCATCAAGGGCATCTTCCTCGATAACGAGCTGCAGCACGCGATCTACCTCGAGGCCAGACCGTGCTCCACGCAGTAGGGTGACCTATCGATCAACGACTACTACACCAAGCTCAACCGCCTCACCGATCAACTCCACGACATCGGTCACCCCGTCTTCAAGCTGAGCTAGGTGCTGAATCTCCTCCGAGGTCTCAACCCTTGTTACTGTTATGTTAAGCGGAACATCACCTCCAAATTCCCGCCACACACCTTCATGAGTGCACGCTCCTTTCTCATCCTTGAGGAGCTAAGTGCCCAACACGATGCCAATGTCAAAGCCACGCAGGCTCTCGCCACCACCCATGGAGGAGCTACTCTTCTCCTTTCTCATCATACCTAAGGTCTCCCCCATGGGTGGCAACAAGAGCTTACCCGGCTTCGATGTTGGCGTCATGTTGGGCACTTAGCTCCTACAGGATGAGAAAGCACTGTGCACTCTTGAAGGTGTGCGGCAGGAATTTGGAAGTGATGAACGTCTTGACGTAGCGGTAACGAGGGTTGAGACCTCAGAGGAGATTCAACACTTGGCTCGACTTGGAGATGGGGTGGCCGATGTAGCAAAGTTGATCGGCACGCTTGAGCTTGGTGCACTAGTCATTGATCAATAGGTCGCCCTGCTGCGTGGAGCACGGTCTGGCCTCGAGGTAGACCACGCATTGTAGCTCGTTATTGAGGAAGAGGCCCTCGATAGTGTGCCACAGAGAGAAGTCGGTGGTGCGCAGCTGACGAATGATGTCAAAGACAGCCTTAGGACAGAGGTAAGATCCAGTTGACAGTGCAGGAGTCAACCATGCGCCACTCATCATCATGCTCGACGGACAGGGTCGGCGACAGGACATGGCTCTAGAGACCAAACTTGCTGAGTGCGGAGTCGAAGAAGCAATGCCATTGGCCATAGTTGGCCTCGTCAATGTCCAACATGACGGGGATGTGAGAGCGGATAGAGACTGCATAGAGGGCGACAGCGGAGACTGGGTCGATAGGGAGATCATCGGAAGAGGAAGTAGCAGAGTGTGAGGGAGACAACGCCATTGATGCAGAAGCGGTGGAGAAGGGATTGATAAAATGATCCTTTGACTCTGATACCATGTAGAAAGGAAGAATGATCAACCAACAATTGTATTGATCTCAAGTGTTGTACATATATAAATTACAATAATGGCCAGAGGCCAAGTCTAAGCAGACGAGTGCATGGATAGACATGGGCACTGTGGAGTGCGTGGCATGCGTTTGACTGAAGAATAGGAGAGCTCTAGCCATTGGAGGTGTTCTGCTAACAGTAAGGTTCACACAAAAGGATTGGGCATGCACTCTTGTGTTCTCATGGCGCTTATAGTGGAGGAGCTAGATATGCATCCCCAATTTGTTAATATATCCAATGACTCTAGTTGAACATAGCTGTGCAACCTTTTGCTTGAATTGTAGGTTAAACATGTTAATGCGGGACAAACGAATGTTCTGAGAAGTATTGCATATGTATGTATTTGAAAAGGGCGATAGAAAGGATATCATGGACAAGGATAACATATTACAACTCATTAGTACTTCGACAAGAGACCATGACAAGAGTGGCTTACATATTGCTTCGCGGTCTGTTTGGGCCTCAAGCCAATGTTGTTCGAATTGAATGTTATAGAGGGCTTCATCCAACTTCGCGATTTGTTCGAATAAAGGGCTAAAATGCTATGCATTTTTTTGGAGATGAATAGGGATCAACAGACACTTTTCTTGTTAGACAACGTAAAAGGATATAGAAACTCAAGTCGTACCATCTTTAGCATGTTGGTCAGAATATGATAAATGGCCAACATGCACATCGAAGTCCACAGTTTCATGATACGGTGACTTATTAGTGAAGCAAAAGTGATGGACTGCCCTCTTGTGAACTATGAATTCAAACTTGTCACTAGTCTTGTCACAACAATCATGGATTTGATCACCTCTAGGATCTTTAACCTACCATAAATCAAGATCAAATCAGCTTTATAGTGGATCTGGTCAATAAATAATAAATTTCTTAATTAGTAGAAATGGTAATAACTGTATTATAAAGTAATATGAATGAAAAGGTAATGAATTAATACAGATATGAATTGCCAAAACAATAGATCTGAATGCATCACTGCTTAATAACATTAAATCATGGACGCCTCAGCATGAACTAACAGATGAAATATTTGTCCATTCTGTATAGCTGATCAGATATACATGGGCTAAGATACAAAACAAATTAATTTATTGGAAATCAATCCTGAGTCCTGACTACTCTACTGACTAGTACAATACAATAACCGGTAACCAACCAACCCCAACCGGTCAACTGATTCCATCCTTAAAAGAGAGGAATAAAGTCTAATGCTAGAGCTTTACTACCCTCTCCAAAAGCAAATTGGGATCATAGCTAAATGAGTTGAACTAGTAGGTTGTACTGCTGACACTGAATGGATAGTAAGATGTCAACTACATTTTGTGCCCACTGCCCACCTTGTTATTTCTGATTTATTATGCTGAATCTAAATGTTTTCACTGTCAAACAAAAACAACTGTAACTGTAAACTTGAAAGCAGACAAACTTTTACCACAGATTCTAAACCTGCTGGGTACAGTACAGACTACAGAGAACGAAGATGAGGAAGAGATGCCATACCACAAGATCGACGCCATCCTGGGTATAATGCCACGGCGTCTCGGCCTTGATGACAACGAAGGATGCGTGGACCATATCCCCTTGGTACTCAACGTGGTGGGAGAAGCACTCCGCCCGGTCGATCACGAAGCGGATAGTCGCAGCATTATGCAAGAAAGGCACGAGACAGATGAGTAGCAAGCATCCAATCCGAGGCTCGCCACCGCCATTGTTTCACTGCCAGAATCACAATGCAATCAAAACAGACCACGTCCGATCAGAATTTCTCAAGGATAGGTGAATCATTATAGCTACCCGCAAGTAGCACAGGCTACAGAGATCGTGTACTAATTGGCAAGATATAGATTCTGGAGAACAGAACAGACACTCCCACTCAGCCACTCTCCCTACGAGGTGAAGGAAGCCAACCCAAATCTAGACGGACGGAGGAAGACGACGGATCTGCAGCGCGAGAGGTGCAGGAGAATGGGAAAGGCGGATCTGGGAGGAGGCCGAAGGGTGGAGGCGCGTCGAGAGCTGGCCTTGGACACGGTCTGAGAAAACACAAGCTTTACCCGCCTCCTCCGTAGAGCTTCACTGAATCAAGCGGTTTTGCGGGATTAGAGAGCATGGGACCTTGTATTTTCGTTGGGCTAACGGCTTCTCCAGCTCGAACTTGTGTACTTTTACGGACGAGAAAGGTGTGGGAACCCTTGTAAGTGTCACTTAAGCTAGAAAGTGAGTTGATTTTGGCTATCAGGGGATCCAGATTGAGTGATTTTCCTATGTAAAGTCACAATGTAACTTTTTTTCAATCTCTGCCCTTCAAATTAGATCCAAAGGCTATCCTTCCTCTCAACTTGGGGCCCATCCATCAGCCACTGTTAGCTTCCAACACAGCGAGCATGGTCGTCTTCTGCACAGCCACATCAACTGGCTAGGACGACCCGCCGTAGGTGCCGCCTGCCAACATAGGGTCGATGATGCGTTGTTGCGGCGCTGGAGGTGTGTACCTGAGGCGGCGTTGCTCGGCTAGAGAGCGGCCCCTCTACGGCGGCGCTTGGTTAGGACGCATCTGACTGTGGAGATGGCACTACAGGCACGCTCGCACGGCCAAGGGTGCATCCACGTGGCGGTGACGCTCGACCGGGGCACATCCTCGAGGCGGTGGCGCTCAGACGGAGACACATCTGCGCGTGGAGATGGCACTGTAGGCACGCTCGTGCGGTAGGGGCGCGTCCTCGAGACGACGACGCTCAGGCCAGGACACATCTGCCCATGGAGATCACACTGCATGCACACTCGCACGCCTAGGGGCACCGCTCCATGGCAGGCGGCGCGTCTACAACGGTAGCGTGTCCGCGCGGAGACGAGGACCAACCACGACAGCGCACGGAGAGCATACCGAGAATGCGTTCTAGATGTTGGTGCTCTGGTGGCCTCTTCCTCGGTCTCCAATTAGTGCGGCCCTCGTCCCTTCTCTTCCGTCGCGCAACAAGAAGAGCACGATTCCACGTCAGGGCTGCTGCCAGCTTGCCATGCTGTCTCTCCCTTGCTTTCCTCCTCGGTCTCCAATTAGTGCTGCCAGCTTGCTTTCCTTCTACGGACTGTGCATCCGGCGTTGTGACTCTCTCCTGCACTAGTATGTGCCTGCGCAGCCACCGCCGTCGCCGTTTGAGACATGGACGTCGCATGGATGACGATCGAGCTAGGCCTACGGTAGTACATGCCTGCGCGACAGTGCTGTTGGACAGCCGGAGAAGCGCACGTAGAGCCACGGAGGTCTGGCGCGATGAATGGAGCGTTCAAGTCTTTGATCCGGTCGTGTGGCCGTGCAGGATGTCGCATCGCACGAAAGAAGAAACCACCTTGAATCAATCTGTCTCGTTAGATGTTGATTAAACGTGGATAGCATAGAGAAAGTTACAGTGTGACTTTCCTAAGCAAAGTCACTGAATTTGTGTCTGTTCGCGGGCAGGACTATCAGACAATGGGAGACAGACCAGCCCAGCAATCCAAATGGGCTAGGTCCATTGTATAGTTCAGTTACTGGCTCATTTAACATTCGCTAATATTACCAGCTCAAAGAATAAAGATCAATGTTACTTTTTTTATCACACTACTCGGCTCTATGGCCTTTTATTAATAAACGATAGCTGAACTGAACAGTGAGCTACAGGGATATTTACACGATCAGTCCATACTAGCATCTAGCTCGGATCCCATACTTTAGCTAACTGGCAGCCTCATGCGCAAATGAGTTACATGAGCAAAAGCCAAAAGATTAAAACAAAAGTAGAAGCTAACGAATAGCTTTGAAGATCATTCCGCTAAGACTGAGATCTCTATACAAGTTGAAAGCTTCCTTTAGTTGCGAGAGATGCCATATTGATCAGCAAAAGCGCCTTGAGACAGACTGTTGCTTCAACCATTAGACTCTGTCATGTGCTGTGTCCCACGTTTCACATTCAAACGCGAAAGATTTAAAAAAAAAAAAATCATTAATTGGCAAAAGATTTTGCAGAGGCCATATGGGATTTTTTTTTCCAGCGGGAACGTTGTCACCAGCATAATACGTACTCGGAAAAGAAAACACTCTTTCAACTCGCTCAAAATCCTCATTTGAAAAGCCATTTGCGCACAAACAAACATAAAAAGGTGGCAATATTTTAAAATATAATTAAACAAGCTGTCATAGGGCATTATCAAAATCACTCTATCAATATATAAAGATATAAAGATACTATTATAGTTGATCTTAGGCAAATAAAAACAAGGTTGCCTGGGGCACAAAATAATATACTAGCTGAGACATCGCATAAACACTGTAAACTCTGTCTTGCAAAGTTTCTAAACATGGTCTGGTGGACAGAAACATATGAAACTTGATTCAGAAAACCACAATACGAGTGCACAACGATTATCAGTTCTTCCACGTCAAAACTACAGCGCACACTCAGAAGTGGATAATCTAGGTCATCCGCTGAGCAGCCTCCTTGGCGATCAGCTTTTCCCTAGCCTTGGTCTTGGCCTGCGACTTGGAGCCCATGATACCACCTCCCCACTTCTTCCTCACCTCATCGAACTTGTCGTTGAAGTTTGCCTGCAGGGTGCATTTTTAGAATCACCTCATCAGGGGAAGCATAACTAAAGGGTATCAAGATTATTCTGCAATATGTCATATTTTCATACCTTAATAGCCTCCAAGATCTTGCTGAACTCAAGCTTGTCCTCGTTCTTGACAGTGGTCAGACACAAGACTGATGCAGTCTTCTTGTGAACAATCTGCATACGATTAATACCAGAGTCAGCCTTATTGTTTCAGATACCACGATAGATATAGCAAGTTCAGAACAGATACCACAATAGATGTAGCAAGTTCAGAACAGCATGGGTGTGAAACATACCGATCCAAGGCGAGCCTTTCCTTTAACAATGCAGTAAGGGACCTCCATCTTCCTGCACAGGGCTGGAAGCCACACAACCAGTTCAATCGGATCCACATCATGAGCGATGACAACAAGCTGAGCCTTGTTCTGCACAAATTCATACATTCAGTTGATTACCATTGAAGTTGCCATAAAAGTATTGCATAGTGACTACACCCAGTATTGAAGTCATGAAACAAAGAAGTGCCAAGTCATACCTGCTCAATGAGGTAAGTCACATGGTTAAGGCCATACTTAACAACAATTGGTTTCTTGGCTTCAACAGTTTTTCCTTCAGTCTCAGCCTGAGCCCTCTTCAGAAGCCTCTCCTTCTTGGCAGCCTTGTCTTCAGGCCGGTATTTGAGAAGCATCTTGAACAGGTTGGTAGCTGCAAACATTTCACATCATAAATTTTCAACACCATAATATACATTGACAAATGAATAGGTAGCTTATACCATTATAGAAAGAAGAAAACAGATAAGGTGTAATTAAGTAACTGCATAGTTCTAACGTAGCAGCCAGTTAACTTAATCAAGAACACATGAGTGCATTCAGTGTCTTATCAATTCCCCTGATAGGTGAGATGGTAATACATCATTCTTTAGTCTTTCAGTAAATTAGATGAATGCTTATCCACTAATTTTAGCAGGATGGTGTTCGATCATGTTTACAGGTGAATATCAGAGGCATGACTAGACATGCTTCTAGCCACTATTATGTCACAATGTAACACTAAATGAATTTAGGCACACTGATGAGAGGCCCGACCCTAAAAAACTCTTGCAAAGCCTCGTCACCTAATTAAGGTTCCCAAAGATGTAAATGGCAAGCCTAATGGCACTATGGCCAAAATAATGCAAGACAACAGTAACTGGAACTTATAAAGCATATTTGCATACATCAAACAGTTGGTTATTAATCTACTGTGCAAGTGAAATAGAACAGGTTTCTGCAACAAATCAAGACTTTGCAATTGAAGGTGATACTTCTACTATTTCTTAGAAACCTAGCACTCTCAGTAAACAGGAGGAATAAGTTCTGTTCATACCGAGGTTCTTGTCGAGGGTGCGGGTGAACTGGTTGAGCGCCGGTGGCACCTTGAGGCGCTGCTTGAGGATGCGGCGCTGGCGCTGGATGCGGACGACCTTGGGCCACTTGACGAACCGGTGCAGGTCCTTCTTGGGCGGCAACGCGCCGCCGATGCCGAACTGCTTCGGCCTCTTCTCGAACAGAGGGTTCACCACTTTATCCTGCACCCAGCCAGACCCAACACAGTCAGAACACGCATCCCAACCATGGCGCCGCACACATCTCGAGCAAGAACGCGGGAAAGCGCAATACATACCGTCTTCTTCTTGGCCGGCACAGGCGCCCTGCCACCTCGCTTCGGGGCCTGCAGATTTGTAAGTCGAACTCTTAGCACATTACATGAATCATACAAAGATATGCAGCAAGTTAACATCATAAGCATCATAAGCATGTGCCCCCAAGATCCACGAAACAAGATTGAAATATAACCAAAGAATATCCGAAACATCCCAGGTTTTTTCCACATGGAAGAGATTGGATCAATGGAAATCCGAAAGCACAAGCAGAAGATAGGCGGCGAGACCGCACGCACCATTTCGCCGGAGGGGAGCTTGGCGTTCCGAACGGGAGACGACGGCGGCGCGAGGTAGGGGGAGGAGGCGGCTAGAGGCGCTTGGAGGCGGAGAGGTGGTTCTATAAAGGATGACTCGCGCCGAGCTGGACGCACCCTGGCCGTCGGATGCTAGGTGGACAAGCAAGCATCCCGGTCTCGGCCGTCCGGTGCTGGGATTAGGGTTTAGGCGAAGCCACTTGGGCCGCACACGAGAGAAAGGTAGGTGGGCCTCCATGCGCTGGGCCGTTCGTAGTATCCGTGGTTTCTGTTTGAGCCCATTTGTTTGGCACTTTTCATTTTTCAAAGAAAATAGTCTATTTTTCCTCCCCAACTTTCACGAAAGCCCGTTTTTCCTCCCTCAATTCTAAAATCGGGCAAATCATCTCTCTTAACTTTTTAAACCATACAATTTACCTCTCTTGAGCGGTTTTGAAGGCAGTTTTGCTACAGTGAATAGTGGTTTACTACCGTAACTGTGGTTTGTATTTTTATTTTTAAATTATTTCGGGTGAATCTTTGAAAAATATAGTAAATCACAGAAAGATTATAAAATAGAAAATCTAATTTTTTTAGGAGTTCATATAAGTAGATCTATATAGTAAACATATAATGGTATGCTTTAGTACAAAGTTTTTGCTATAAAGGTTTTGTCCTTTTATTTTATTTATTTATTTGGATGAATCTTTGAAAAATCATAGTAAAACATAGAGAAATCATAAAATAGAAAATATAATTTTCTTATACTCTAGTTTATAGTAAGTTTATGTGTTGCAGAGAGTCTCTAGTCTTTTGTTGTGTTTATTATCAAAAGTCAACCTGAGTGTGGCCTACTTGTCTACAAAACTGCATTTGTGGTGTTAATTTATTGTGAAAAAAATATGTCATGGCTGAAAAGTAGTGTCGATAAGTTCAAGCGACCAGGGCGTAACATCTCCTTCAAGCTTATGTATGTTGACTTTGTGGTTCAATTGACAGGTTCTTCCCCTAAAAGAAATTTGTAGACAGCTATATTTTTTTGTTATTCCATTATTAGAGGTGTAACTTCTTAGAAGCAATATTATTTCATTATGCATTGACATCTTTCATACTGCTCTGTTTCTATTGCTTTCTCTTCCTAAAACGTTTTCTGTGCAGCTGCTGAGGTAATCACAAACTGAATTATGCCCGCATTGTTACCAAAAAAAGCTCTTTTACATAGTCTTCCTTCAGCTTTTTGATGGAGCTATAGCTAACAAAACAAGGTGTCTCCGAGCATCCACCAACCTTTTGACTCTAGAAGATTCAATATTAAAAATAAGGAAGGGAGCATCTCCTCAAATTTTAAGTTGATGCTATCTCATTGGCGGTCCAAGTGCTCCAAACGCTGATGGGTAATAATTTAAACAAAATTTATTTAGAAAGACAAGATTAAGCAACTGTATCAAGGTCCATATCTGCATATTATTCTCCTATCTTGATGTAGTGAAAACATGTCTCTTACAAGTTACCATTGCAAAGATAATACTTTTTCTACATCTCTAAACTTAATGCCTCTAGTTTTTTCTATGATCTTTGATTAATTGAGCTAGAAAATTGACAAACTATGTTGTATTACATGTATTAAAGACATTGGAGACAATTTACCAAAATGACAATTCTATGTTTGTCTTTGGATGTTCAAAGAGTGTCACCTATATTTTTATCTAATTATGTCAATATGGTACTGTATAACTGATTAGGTACAACCCCATTAGCTTGTCTGAAAATTTATTGTTGAAAGTACTGTTCGCTGTTTTATTGCGAGAGAAAAACACTACGGGATGGCTGACAGAATTCGGCTGATAAGCTGTTTTCCATGATGTTTGATTAATTGAGCTAGAAAATTGATAAACTATGTTGTATTACATGTATACTCAGAATGGATATAAATTTTGTGAAGAATAATAAGTTTATATTGCCATTTTTATTTGTAAACTTTTTGTAAAAATGATGAACTGATGCTCTAATATTTTGTTGTTATTAAGTATGTAATAAGAATCATAGAAAACCAGAACTGGGGTATCAGAACGAAGCAACCAAATCAGGTGAAATCAAATGAAGCTGCTTGTAATTGTAACAAGGACGGGAAACCTGCCTAGCAATTGGGAAACCTGCCTAGCAGGCCCTGGGCGTCCAGCCAACTAAGCCTTGAATTCTAGGAGACCTTTTACCATTCCCATTTTTTTCTCGGTCAAAACACCAAGAATGTAGGACCTGTTTGGCATAGCTCAACTTCACTAGTAAAGCTGTTTTTTTAGAAAATAGCTTCCTGAGTGACTTTCTAGATGAAGCTGAGCTGTTTTGGAAAAAGTGTTTGGCAAAATAGCTTCATAAACTACTTCATGCATAGTTGAGAGAGAGAGCTACAATAAGCTACTTTTTTCAACTTTATCCCAACTTATGTCTTTGTGAGAGGAGGGTTCACCCATAAAGCTGTTTTGGAAATAAGTGTTTGACAAAAAAAAGCAACTCATGAAGTTGTTGTGAGCTGTACCAAACAGTCTCGTAGTATACAACTTGAATTCATTTTCTCTCTCTAAATTAATATAAAAAGCTCAAGGTAATGCAATGTTTAAAATATTGACTCCTTTTAAGATGAGACATAATCCTCTATTTTGACAAATTGATAACAGCATTGTAGCCTTGCTCTACAGGACGTAGCATTTCTACTTCTAGGCTCTTGGAATGTTCAACATGTTCCTCATGGCTAACAAATTCTTCTTCGAAATGAATTTGTCACTAACAAATTCTTCATGTGAGGGCACAACATACATCATATATACCACCAATATATATGCCAATTGCCATCAACATGTCAAGATTACTTAAGCACTCCTCAACAAAAGCTAGAGCGCAAGAACTCATCAACTGCTACGACGCACGAACCAGCTATGGCGGTTGGCATCTACGTACATGGTTTTGCACACGATTCATATCAGTATTCAGTACACAAGACTATACTCATCTCCCGTGCAGATCGGCGTGAGATCAAGCACCGTCGTCACCTGACCTCCTAGCTATGCTAGGACCGGCCGACGAGGAGAGGCCGGGCGGGGACGAGCAGCCGGCCGTACGCGGAGTGGCCCCTGACAAGGCCGCACCTCGCCACGGTCGTCGCCGCCGCCTGGCCAGCCGCGTCCTCCTCCTCGATCTGCTCCAGCACCCGCACGAAGGCGTCGGCGTCGCACGGCAGCGCGAGCGGGCCGGCGGCCGCGTACCCGAACACGTCCTCGGCCTCCTCCAGCAGCGCCCGAAACAGCGGGTGGTTCACGCACTCCGTCCGGACCATGAAGCGCTGCCGCCCCGCGCCGACGCACACCGTGAAGCACCCCTCCGGCGCCGGCGCCGGCTTGCTCCTCCGCGCGCTGCGGCACCGGTCCAGCGTCTTCATGATGAGCCCCGCCGGCTTCCTTCCTTTCTCCGGCATGGTAGTGGGCACGCGTCAATCACAAGACTTGGGCACCTGGCTACTTAGCAAAGCTACAGCTAGCGAAAGGTGAAATCAATGTTAGTGGTCACAAGAATGAGAAGGTGCGTGAGAGGAATATATATATATATATATATATATATATATATATATATATATATATATATATATATATATATATATATATACACACACACACGTAGAGACAAGATGTTTAGTGAACCTAGAGAGAGAAAGGGTCTTGATCAAGAGGCTGTTTTTATATATAAGGCCTTGTTTAGTTCCCAACAAATTTTGCAAAAATTTTCAAATTTCCCATCACATGGAATCTTAGACACATGTATGGAGTATTAAATATAGACAAAAATAAAAACTAATTGCACAGTTTGATCAAAATTGACGAGACGAATCTTTTAAGTCTAGTTAGTCCATAATTTGATATTATTTATCAAATACAAACGAAAGTGCTACGGTGTCGATTTCCCAAAAAAATTTGAAACTAAACAAGGCCTAAGATTATTAGGGGCTCCATGAGAGAGAGGGAGGCTCTATAGTTGTTTACTATACGTACACAAATTGCATATAGAATTGCACACTTCAACTTGTAGGTTGTAGCGCATAGTACGTGCATAGTATAGTACAATTGTTAGGGTACGGTTTGGCTGTTTCGGAAGGGTAAACAACTACACCAGGAGCCGAGCCGGAGCCGGAGATATATAATCCATGCAACGCATGAGTCATGACATCAAGCATGGCCGACTCTCGAGAGGCCGGGGTCAGTTCATGGCGCATCAGCGCAATAATGCAGTACATTAGCTAGAGGCAGGTTGACCCCTCTCGGACGCTGTGCGTGCATGATTGCCATTAGTTTGGAGAGGTGTCGAACTCCCCCAACCACAGGGGTTGTTTAGCTTAATTAGCAACCGTCTGCGCCTTCTCTGATTTTCACCAACGCAACAAACGCTCCAAAACGTCAGCATCCTTCTTGCAGATTTGTTTTATGGTTCCAGTAGTCCTTAGCCTTCATCATGACAACACACTCTACAGCCCTGTTTAGATTCAAAAATATTTTGGATTTTGTCACTGTAGCACTTTCATTTTTATCTGACAAACATTATTCAATCAAATTGGACAAATAGTTTTTGTTTTTAATAATATTTAATGCTCCATACATATATCACAAAATTCGATGTGACGTGAAATTTTGAAAAAAAAATAGTTTTTGGATGAAGTAAACAAGGCCTTGGCTGTCTTGTACTCTCTTTTTCGAGCATTTCAAGTGCATCATTCACGCGTAAGGGAAACACTGCACTGAGTTTGGCTGCAGCATCATATTCGTGCCTGCCGTAGGTACCATGTTCAAATCCGAGAGAAAAGACAAGACAAGAGAGCAGAGAGGTAACAATCCTGATGAACTTCTCATGTTCAGCAATCGGTTCACTTCTATAGAAAACATTTTTACAGGAGGTGCTAGAAGCATCTTCATAGGCAACCAAGCCCACCGTGAGTCACTACAAAATAGAACATAGTACAGGCTCATCTAGTCAGCCGTCTGTGTACATATATTTTTACATAAGCGGCTGACTAGGTGAGCCACGTGTGAAAACCTAATTTTCACAGGCGGCTCACACTCCACTGCCTGTGTAAATAATTTTTTATATATATTTTAAATTTTAATTTTTCCACCACACTACAGTGCTAAACATCATATATATATATATATATGGAAATTCCTTTGTACACGTACGTGTAGTTACTCTCATCTTTCAATAAACTACATTATGTATGTATTCATACTTGTTTATCGGTTTGAGTATGTTTATATATTTATATTAAGATACTATAGATCTTACCACGCGAAAACTTTTCAAAAAAAATTAAATGCCACTACTATATTATATACAATAAGTATAACCATATACTCTATGTATGTATGTATTTATACTTAACATACATATCACATTATATGGTCTAGTATGATCATATACTTTGTCTATATATATTTTGTTCGGTCATATACAGCTTAAATCTAGAGATATATAGATGAGAGTAACTACACGCGCGTGTAAAAAAATGTGTCCTATATAGGGAAATTGTCCCTAACGTATCGTTCCCGCTGCCTTATAAACTCACACACATAGAACCCACAATAGGCCGATCCAGATGGTTGCTCGTGGCACTATAGAATGAGCAACAGATTATTCTAAAATTATCATGCCTTATGTATTCTTTATATGATGATATGTGTTCGGACAACTTACCGGATAGTGATGTTGTATCGTCAATGGGACCCTAGGATCTGAGCGTACGAAGTCGACCGGTCCTATGTTTCTTATAAAACCGCAATGCCCTGTAGATATCGAATATAAATCACTAAAGTTATTTTAAAACTCTAATATAATTCATATAGGTACGCATGTGGTTGCATGTTGGCTCACTTTCTAATTGAACAAAAAATGATGAATACTTCTCGGGAGGAAAATATAAGGAGTCTAGGACAAGCACCTTCCCTTCAAAGGGATAAATATAAAAAAACAATCCAATGGTCACTGCATGACTAAATGAGTGAGCGACATATGTATATTGTTTACATGATAATTTGAAGTACGTATACGAAGTCAAGCTTACCTAAAGTTGTAAGATGCTAATATGAAATCTCTGTACTCATACCTCAGCATTGATCTACCGAGATAGAGGGCATAATCATCCTCGTATTTTCTTTGCAACTCTTTTATAGCTTCTGCAACTTCTTCTGGTGTTTTGTCCTTCTCTACCTTTGCTCTATCTTCCTTTGATAGTACAAATTTGTACATATTTTCTTGTAACTTGATAGGGCTCAGATAACCGACCATCGATCCAGTAGATAATAATGACCTCTACTCGTGATCTTGCAAACTACAGACAACATCCACATAGTAGAGTTTCACAGTACATATTAATAATAAATGTGTGTGCATGAGTGATACTTATAGGTACCAGATTGTTATGAGTTGGACGTCAAGTCAGCCTATAGTTCAACAACAAGTGCATGTCCTAGAAGGTAACAAATGCCTTGCTTTTTTCCTTGCCAGCAGCAAACACGTCTGCTGGTATATCAACACTGATTGTATGGATGCCACCATGTGCTGCTCTCATATACCAGTCATAAAACCTGTTTATCGTCTATTGAATCTTATCGAGCAGCATCCATGGGAGCATAGGACTTCCGGCACATAGTCATTGGGACATTGACATAATCATCAATCATTGGCTTTCTGATATCCTTTAGGGTCAATGGTTGACTTGATGGCTGTTCGACATGTACATTGTAACTTGGAGCTTCTGTTGATGGGGGCACGACTTCTGTTGACACGGCGGTGGCTTCCTTTTCCTTTGACGGTTTGAGCACAACGAGTTGTGTCGTTCGTTGCTTTCTAAGTCCTTTTAGAAAGAGAGTTGTGCCAGTTGCTTTCTCCTTTTTTTGGCTCAAAGGGAGAAATCAATTTTGAAATTGGAAATTTCTTGACCTTCTTGGAGGCCGGTGCTAATGCGGGAGTTTGCTCATCTTCCTTCTGCTTTGGTGGTGGAATTTGCTCATCCTCCTTCTCCCTTGTTGTGTCCTCCTTGGATGGCAGAGTCTGCTGCTCACGCATGTTCTCCTTGGCTGGCCCCTCAAGCTCATTCAGCGAGGATGCCAACTCATGTATTGGGGGAGGTTGGCGGTGACTCGTAAATGTATGGAGATGCTGGAGCATGTATTGGTGATGGTGGCTATTGATATGTTTCGGCCGCTTGGGATGGTTGAGGCACTATGCTTGGAGAGGGTGGCGCTGGTGGATCAATCAACCTGATGTACCGTCTCGGCCATTGTATGAAGTTGTTGATTGCTTGTCTAAGCTTCTCTATACCCTCAGAGGTCGGGATGTCTATAAAGTCGTCTTCATATCCACTCTCGAGCGTCAACACTTCCACCCTATAGTATGCATCTTGCATGTCGACGGTATGAAATCTACGTCCTGGGATAGCATTACCTGTGGCCACTTGCTTTGTATGCTGATTCTTAAGACCATAGGATATGACCAAGGAGCAAGGCCAAGGTCTATCAATATCATCAAGCTAGGCCACTGCGCATCCGGCGTTGTGACTCTCTCCTGCACTAGTATGTGCCTGCGCAGCCACCACCGTCGCCGTTTGAGACATGGACGTCGCATGGATGACGATCAAGCTAGGCCTATGTTGTTGGACGGCCGGAGAAGCGCACGTAGAGGCACGGAAGTCTGGCGCGATGAATGGAGCGTTCAAGTCTTTGATCCGGTCATGCGGCCGTGCGGGATGTTGCCTCACATGAAAGAAGAAACCACCTTGAATCAATCTGTCTCGTTAGATGTTGGTTGAACGATGGATAGCATAGAGAAAGTTACAGCGTGACTTTCCTAAGCAAAGCATATCCGTTCGGGGGCGGGGCTGTTGGGCAATGGGAGACAGACCAGCCCAGCAATCCAAATGGACTAGGTCCATTGTCTAGTTCAGTTAGTGGCTCATTTAACATTCGCTAATAAACGATAGCTCAACTGAATCATGAGCCACAGCGATATTTAGACGATCCGCCCATACTAGCATCTAGCTCGAATCTCTTGAATCTCATACTTTAGCTAACTGAGTAGCCTCAGAGTAGCCTCATGGGCAGATGAGTTACATGAGCAAAAGCCAAAAGATTAAAACAAAAGTAGGAGCTAGCTATGACCGAGATCTCTAGAACAAGTTGATAGCGTCCTCTAATTGTTTTGAATTTGTTTACAATTCAATGCGAGAGATGCTATATTAATCAGCAAACTCCAGCGGCCTTAAGGCACACTGTTGCTTCAACCATTAGAGTGTCATGTGCTGTGTCCCACGTTTCCAGCTCCAGCCAACGCAACACCACCCCATTCACACGCGAAAGATTTAAAAAGAACTCATTAATCGGCAAAAGATTTTGCGGAGGGCATATGGGATTTTTTTTTTTCGAGCGGGATCGTTGTCACCAGCATAATACGTCCTCGGAAAAGAAAACATTTCCAGTGCTTAAGCAAGTCCCTTTCAACTCGCTCTAAATCCTCATTTTAAAAGCCATTTGCGCAGAAACCATAAAAAGGTGGCAATATTTTAAAATATAATTAAACAACCTGTTATAGGGCATTAACAAAATCTCTCTATCAATATATAAAGATATAAAGATACTATTATAGTTGATCTTAGGCAAATAAAAACAAGGTTGCCTGGGGCGCAAAATAATATACTAGCTGAGACATCGCATAAACACTGTAACATCTGTCTTGCAAAGTTTCTAAACATGGTCTGGTGGACAGAAACATATGAAACTTGATTCAGAAAACCACAATACGAGTGCACAACGATTATCAGTTCTTCCGCGTCAAACTACAGGGCACACTCAGAAGTGGATAATCTAGGTCATCCGCTGAGCAGCCTCCTTGGCGATCAGCTTTTCCCTAGCCTTGGTCTTGGCCTGCGACTTGGAGCCCATGATACCACCTCCCCACTTCTTCCTCACCTCATCGAACTTGTCGTTGAAGTTTGCCTGCAGGGTGCATTTTCAGAATCACCTCATCAGGGGAAGCATAACTAAAGGGTATCAAGATTATTCTGCAATATGTCATATTTTCATACCTTAATAGCCTCCAAGATCTTGCTGAACTCAAGCTTGTCCTCGTTCTTGACAGTGGTCAGACACAAGACTGATGCAGTCTTCTTGTGAACAATCTGCATACGATTAATACCAGAGTCAGCCTTATTGTTTCAGATACCACGATAGATATAGCAAGTTCAGAACAGATACCACAATAGATGTAGCAAGTTCAGAACAGCATGGGTGTGAAACATACCGATCCAAGGCGAGCCTTTCCTTTAACAATGCAGTAAGGGACCTCCATCTTCCTGCACAGGGCTGGAAGCCACACAACCAGTTCAATCGGATCCACATCATGAGCGATGACAACAAGCTGAGCCTTGTTCTGCACAAATTCATACATTCAGTTAATTACCATTGAAGTTGCCACAAAAGTATTGCATAGTGACTACACCCAGTATTGAAGTCATGAAACAAAGAAGTGCCAAGTCATACCTGCTCAATGAGGTAAGTCACATGGTTAAGGCCATACTTAACAACAATTGGTTTCTTGGCTTCAACAGTTTTTCCTTCAGTCTCAGCCTGAGCCCTCTTCAGAAGCCTCTCCTTCTTGGCAGCCTTGTCTTCAGGCCGGTATTTGAGAAGCATCTTGAAAAGGTTGGTAGCTGCAAACATTTCACATCATAAATTTTCAACACCATAATATACATTGACAAATGAATAGGTAGCTTATACCATTATAGAATGAAGAAAACAGATAAGGTGTAATTCAAGTAACTGCATAGTTCTAACGTAGCAGCCAGTTAACTTAATCAAGAACACATGAGTGCATTCAGTGTCTTATCAGTTACCCTGATAGGTGACATGGTAATACATCATTCTTTAGTCTTTCAGTAAATTAGATGAATGCTTATCCACTAATTTTAGCAGGATGGTGTTCGATCATGTTTACAGGTGAATATCAGAAGCATGACTAGACATGCTCTAGCCACTATTATGTCACAATGTAACACTGATGAATTTAGGCACACTGATGAGAGGCCCGACCCTAAAAAACTCTTGGAAAGCCTCGGCCTAATTAAGGTTCACAAACATGTAAATGGCAAGCCTAATGCACTATGGCGAAAATAATGCAAGACAACAGTACCTGGAACTTATAATGTATATTTGCATACATCAAACAGTTGGTTATTAATCTACTGTGCAAGTGAAATAGAACAGGTTTCTACAACAAATCAAGACCTTGCAATTGAAGGCGATACTTCTACTATTTCTTAGAAACCTAGCACTCTCAGTAAACAGGACGAATAAGTTCTGTTCATACCGAGGTTCTTGTCGAGGGTGCGGGTGAACTGGTTGAGCGCCGGTGGCACCTTGAGGCGCTGCTTGAGGATGCGGCGCTGGCGCTGGATGCGCACGACCTTGGGCCACTTGACGAACCGGTGCAGGTCCTTCTTGGGCGGCAACGCGCCGCCGATGCCGAACTGCTTCGGCCTCTTCTCGAACAGAGGGTTCACCACTTTATCCTGCACCCAGCCAGACCCAACACAGTCAGACCACGCATTCCAGCCATGGCGCCGCACGCATCTCGAGCAAGAACGCGGGAAAGCGCAATACATACCGTCTTCTTCTTGGCCGGCACAGGCGCCCTGCCACCTCGCTTCGGGGCCTGCAGATTTGTAAGTCGAACTCTTAGCACATTACATGAATCATACGCAGATATGCAGCAAGTTAACATCCGAAAATTACAAGAACATAAGCATCATAAGCATGTGCGCCCAAGATCCACGAAACAAGATTGAAATATAACCGAAGAATATCCGAAAAACCCCAGGTTTTTTCCACGTGGAAGAGATTGGATCAATGGGAATCCGAAAGCACAAGCAGAAGATAGGCGGCGAGACCGCACGCACCATTTCGCCGGATGGGAGCTTGGCGTTCCGAACGGGAGACGACGGCGACGCGAGGGAGGGGGAGGCGGCGGCGACTGGCGCCTGGAAGCGGAGAGGTGGTTCTATAAAGGCTGACTCGCGCCGAGCTGGACGCGCCCTGGCCGTCGGATGCGAAGTGGAGAAGCAAGCGGTCTCGGCCGTCCGGTGCCGGGATTAGGGTTTAGGCGAAGCCACTTGGGCCGCACCACGCGAGAAAGGTAGGTGGGCCTCTATGGTCTGGGCCGTTTGTTGTAGCCGTGGTTTGTTGTATCCGTGGTTTCGTGGTTTCTGTTTGAGCCCATTTGTTTGGTACTTTTCATTTTTCATAGGAAAAAGTCTATTTTTCAAATGAAAAAGCCTCCCAACTTTCACGAAAGTCCATTTTTCACCCCTCCATTCTAAAACCGGATAAATCACCTCATTTAACTTTTCAAACCATGTATTTTACATCTCTGGAGCGGTTTTCAAGGCATTTTTGCTACAGTAAATAGTGGTTTGCTACAGTAACGTTGGTTTGTCTTTTTATTTTTAATTATTTCGGCTAAATTTTTGAAAAATCATAGTAAATCACAGAAAAATTAAAAAATTGAAAATCTATTTTTTTGGAGTCCACATAGGTAGATCTACATAGTAAACATATAATATGGTATGCTTTAGTACAAAGTTTTTGCTATAAAGGTTTTGTCCTATTATTTTATTTATTTATTGGATGAATCTTTGAAAAATCATAGTAAAACATAGAGAAATCATAAAATAGAAAATATAATTTTCTTAGACTCTAGTTTATATTAAGAGTATGTGTTGCAGGGAGTCTCTAGTCTTTTGTTGTGTTTATTACCAAAAGTCAACCTGAGTGTGGCCTACTTGTCTGCAAAACTGCATCTGTGGTGTGAATTTATTGTGAAAAAAAACTATGTCATGACTGAAAAGTAGTGTCGATATGTTCAAGCGACCAGGGCATAACATCTCCTTCAAGCTTATGTATGTTGACTTTGTGGTTCAATTGACAGGTTCTTCCCCAAAAAGAAATTTGTAGACAGCTATATATTTTTTTGTTATTCCATTATTAGAGGTGTAACTTCTTAGAAGCAATATTATTTTATTATGCATTGACATCTTTCATACTGCCCTGTTTCTCTTGCTTTCTCTTCCTAAAACATTTTCTGTGCAGCTGCTGAGGTAATCATAAACTGAATTATGCCCGCATTGTTACCAAAAAAGCTATTTTACATAGTCTTCCTTTAGCTTTTTGATGGAGCTATAGCTAACAAAACAAGGTGTCTCCGAGCATCCACCAACCTTTTGACTCCAGAAGATTCAATATTAAAAATGATGAAGGGAGCATCTCCTCAAATTTTAAGTTGATGCTATTTCACTGGCGGTCCAAGTGCTCCAAAGGATGATGGGTAATAATTTAAACAAAATTAATTTAGAAAGACAATGATGAAGCAACTGTATCAAGGTCCATATCTCCATATTATTCTCCTATCTTGATGTAGTGAAAATATGTCTCTTACAAGTTACAATTGCAAAGATAATACTTTTTTTACATCTCTAAACTTAATGCCTCTAGTTTTTCCATGACGTTTGATTAATTGAGCTTGAAAATTGACAAACTATGTTGTATTACATGTATTAAAGACATTGGAGACAATTTACCAAAATGACAATTCTATGTTTGTCTTTGGATGTTCAAAGAGTGTCACCTATATTTTATCTAATTATGTCAATATGGTATTGTATAACTAAATAGGTACAGCCCCGTTAGCTTGTCTGAAAAGTCATGGTTGAAAGTACCGTCCGATGATTTATTGTGAGAGAAAAACACTATGGGATGGTTATCCGCTGATTTGTTGTGAGAGAAAAACACAACGGGATGGCTGACAGAATTTGGCTGATAAGCTGAAGCGAACAGGGTGTACTCAGAATGGATGTAAATTTTTTGAAGAATAATCAGTTCATATTGCTATTTTTATTTGTAAACTTTTTGTGAAAATGATGAACTGATGCTCTAATATTTTGTTGTTATTAAGTATGTAACAAGAATCAAAGAAAACTAGAATTGGGGCATCTAGGACTTATCAGAATGAAGCAACCAAATCAGGTGAAATCAAATGAAGCTGTTTGTGATTGTAACAAAGCAAACTCTGGACGGTCCGAGAAACCTGCCTAGCAATTGGGAAACCTGCCTAGCAGGCCCTGGGCGTCCAGCCAACTAAGGGGCTGTTTGGTTCGCTTACTACTAGAGCCTGGTTGGTATATGGGAGCCAGGCTCACATAAGACAGGCCAAGTCCATGCAACCTGCTGTGTTTGGTTTAGTGTATCGACTTAACCTGACTGAAAAAAAATGTTGTTTGGTTGCTTGTCCGAAGATATGTCGTATGAGATAAAAAATATTATAAGGTTATGATTATGATTTTTATTTTATGAAAATACACTTCTAAAGTACTTATTTTATCTAACTACGTGTTAAACATCTTTAAAACATCTTATATCGCTTAATATTCACTAATCATACACTAATACCATCATTAGGAAAGAAACAGCTGCATCCAGCCAACCAGGCTCGCTAAGAACGGCCGATTTGCTCGTTTCTGTGGAGCCTGGCTGCGGGGATGGCTGCTGCATGCATAGAGCCTGGCTCAACCAGGCGAGCAGGCAACCAAACAGTCTCCGGCTTCAGCCGGATGCAGGGAACCAAACAGGCCCTAAGCCTTGAATTTTAGGAGACTTTTTACCATTCCCATTTTTCCTCGGTCAAAACACCAAGAATGTAGTATACAACTTGAATTCATTTCCTCTCTCTAAATTAATATAAAAAGTTCAAAGTAATGCAATGTTTAAAATATTGACTCCTTTTAAGATGAGACATAATCCTCTATTTTGACAAATTGATAACAGCATTGTAGCCTTGCTCTACAGGACGTAGCATTTCTACTTCTAGGCTCTTGGAATGTTCAACATGTTCCTCATGGCTAACAAATTCTTCATCGAAATGAATTTGTCACTAACAAATTCTTCATGTGAGGGCACAAACATAGTACATCATATATACCACCAATATATATGCCAATTGCCATAAACATGTCAAGATTACTTAAGCACTCCTCAACAAAAGCTAGAGCGCAAGAACTCATCAACTGCTACGACGCACGAACCACCTATGGCGGTTGGCATCTACGTACATGGTTTTGCACACGATTCATATCAGTATTCAGTACACAAGACTATACTCATCTCCCGTGCAGATCGGCGTGAGATCAAGCACCGTCGTCACCTGACCTCCTAGCTATGCTAGGACCGGCCGACGAGGAGAGGCCGGGCGGGGACGAGCAGCCGGCCGTACGCGGAGTGGCCCCTGACAAGGCCGCACCTCGCCACGGTCGTCGCCGCCGCCTGGCCAGCCGCGTCCTCCTCCTCGATCTGCTCCAGCACCCGCACGAAGGCGTCGGCGTCGCACGGCAGCGCGAGCGGGCCGGCGGCCGCGTACCCGAACACCTCCTCGGCCTCCTCCAGCAGCGCCCGGAACAGCGGGTGGTTCACGCACTCCGTCCGGACCATGAAGCGCTGCCGCCCCGCGCCGACGCACACCGTGAAGCACCCCTCCGGCGCCGGCGCCGGCTTGCTCCTCCGCGCGCTGCGGCACCGGTCCAGCGTCTTCATGATGAGCCCCGCCGGCTTCCTTCCTTTCTCCGGCATGGTATAGTGGGCACGCGTCAATCACAAGACTTGAGCACCTGGCTACTTAGCAAAGCTACAGCTAGCAAAAGGTGAAATCAATGTTAGTGGTCACAAGGATGAGGAAGGTGCGTGAGAGGAATATATATACGTAGAGACAAGATGTTTAGTGAACCTAGAGAGAGAAAGGGTCTTGATCAAGAGGCTGTTTTTATATAAGATTAGCTACTAGGGGCTCCATGAGAGAGAGAGGGAGGCTCTATACTTGTTTAGTACATGTACACAATAATTGCATATAGAATTGCACACTTCGACTTGTAGCGCGTAGTACGTGCATATATATTACAATTGTTAGGGTACGGTTTGGCTGTTTTGGAAGGGTAAACAACTGCAGCAGGAGCCGGAGCCGGAGATAATCCATGCAACGCATGAGTATGAGTCATGACATCAAGCATGGCCGACTCTCGAGAGGCCGGGGCCAGTTCATGGCGTCAGCGCTATAATAATGCAGTAGATTTAGAGCCAGATTTGAACCTCTCTGACGCTGTGTGTGCATGATTGCAATTAGTTTGGAGGTGTCGAACTCCCCAACCACACAAAGGGTTGTTTAGCTTAATTAGCAACCGTCTGCCTTCTCTGATTCACCAACGCAACAAAACGCTCCAAAACGTCAGCTTCCTTCTTGCAGATTTGTTTTATTGTTCCAGTAGCCCTTGGGCTTCATCATGACACAACAACACACTCTACAGCGTTCAACACCTGGAACCAAAATGCAGGCATGATTCTTGAAGCCCTTCAGTCTTCTTGGCTGTCTTGTACTCTTTTTAATTTCGAGCATTTCAATTGCATTATTCACGCGTACGGGAAAGATTGCACTGAGGCTTTATTTACATGTGAAATTTTTTTAGATTTTGATTCTGTAGCAATTTTGTTTTTATTTGACAAACATTATCTAATCATAGATTAACTAGGTTTAAAAGATTCGTCTCGCGATTTACAGACGAACTGTGTAATTAGTTTTTGTTTTTATCTATATTTACTGCTTGATTAATGTGCCGTAAGATTTAATTTGATAGAAAATTTTGAAAAAATTTTGGTTCTGGGGTGAACTAAACAAGGCGTGAGTTTGGCTGCTCCAGCATCATGCATATTCGTGCCTGCCGTAGGTACCATGTTCGAGTCCGGGAGAAAAGACAAGACAAGAGAGGTAACAATCCTGATGAACTTCTCATGTTCAGCAATCGGTTACAACGGTGTCACTTGTACCTACCCCGTGTCACATGCGCATTGGGTAACGCCCCTGCTTTTGGCACGGCGACGAACCAGACTTTTGTAGTTCCATAACTCCATTGCAGAATCCACACCAATCATATACCCCGCTTTGTGTGTACACTGTACACCCATGACCCAACGGCCACACGCCATCAGTATGAACTGATCCAAACAGAAACAGGATGGCCCTTTGACAGTTGACAGTACACCTTGTTCATGTGTGAGTATTGTCAAGCATAATAATAAATATTAAATAATCGAACTTTCTTCTCAATTTTCCATATATGTTTGCCGACCTATATTCATAGTTTTCCCTTTTCAACTGCAGTAGTGCATTCAATATATGCTTACTTGAAACCTTTTCTTGAGCTATGTCATTTCTTATTGCAGCTCATTTGCAGTTACTTTATGAATCCAAACTTTTGTCACTCCAATTTGTAACAGTTTTCTCTGTCTATCAAGTTGAAACTTAGCCAGTGAAAGGGCCTATAGTTTAGTGGTTACAAGAGTCTTAGTGGCACCTAAGTTCAGAGTTTAACTCCTTGTGGGAGCGAATATTTCATGATTTAACAACATTATGCTTTAAGTGGTAGGCGACATTCCCGTTGATCCTCACTCTCAAGTATTTGTCAATTCAGTCTTCAAAGATGCTCATCTCGACAATGGAAATGGATTTGATAGGAATTGGATTTGCACTTTAAAAACATAAATATATGTAATGAGAACTCAGATATCCTATACCTTCCATGATAAATTTTGATTCTTTTCCACTTCTAGAGCTAAATAATGGTCTTTCTTATTTACTAGCGAGTATATATCAAAACCAATTTGTTAAACAAGCATTGTTTAATGTTATCTTACAACTAATGTCAATGAAAACATTAAAATCATTATATGGAACAATTATCATGTTAGTATTTTAACAAGATGTCAATGAATTAAAATATAACTCTATTTTTTCCTACTTTTGAATTATATTGTTCTAGATTTTATGTCAATGGATAAAACAAATATGAACTTGGCGTTTTACCAAATTATGAAGCTAATATTACGAATTAAATATTGGGTTTAATGAATACAAATATACAAACTTAACTTTTCTAATTCCTAAATATCATATTTGCTTTAAAATCCTTAAAAACTAATCCAAACTGAAAGCATCTAGACCCCTAAGTCGGTTTTAGCAATTAACGATGAGACAATCATTGCGACCAATGTGTGCTTTGCAGCGGCATTACTTTAATGAGGTCACAAATGATGTTAATTGATTGTGCAAACATGGTTTTCATGTCCTTATTGATGGTATTCATTTGGGTCCTCAAAAGATGAGCGTGAAGATTAAGGATCAACTAGCTCTAAAGTGTGAATGGTGTTGAGGGATACTTAGATTAATGAAGATCTTTGTTTTTTCTTTGGCCGTACTATAAATGTGGTATGAATGGGTAGCCTGACCTAGTTAAGTTTAAGTCTAGCAAGTGGTGGTGGTGCATACTTATGAAAATTAGTGCTAGGTAGCTCAAATAAAAGCCCAAGTTATAGGTTGGAGACAAAAGTCAAATTTCAACTCAAAGATATGTTGGAAGAGGTGCTGTTTTTTTTGGCTGAACCTTCAAATAGAAGATCTAAAGGCCTTGTATTTTGAGTATTGTAGCATTTTCGTTTGTATTTGACAATTATTGTCGAACCATGGACTAACTAGACTTAAAAGATTCGTCTCGCAGGTAAACTGTGTAATTAGTTTTTTTTTCATCTATATTTAGGCCTTGTTTACTTGCAAAAAAAATTGCAAAATGTGAACAGTAGCACTTTCGTTTGTATTTGATAAATATTGTCTAATCATAGGCTAACTAGGCCCAAAAGATTCGTCTCTCAAATTACATGCAAACTGTGTAATTAGTTATCTTTTTTATCTTTATTTAATGCTCTATGCATGTGCCGCAAGATTCGATGTGACGTGGAATCTGAAACATTTTGCAAAAATATTTAGGGAAGTAAACAAGGCCTTAATGCTCTATGCATGTGCTGCAAGATTTAATGTGACGGAAAATCTTAAAAAGTTTTTGAGTTTTGGAGAAAACTAAACAAGGGCTAACAAGTACCTTTGCCAGTTTGCCACTACTAAATATCAGACCACATGTTCATCAGTTCATGAGCACAATGAACTAGATGGCAGCACCAGCACTAGCATCAGTTACGTGTGGCACGGAGGTCAAACTAACATGGGATGGGACCAAATATCACACGACCTCTGATCATCAGTTTCTCATCACTAATACAGAGAATCTAAAAAAAATCTTGGCAAAGAAGGCTAAAACATCTCATATATTGACAAAGCTTCTTCGCTCATGGATTTCAAGGCCGAGAGGCCGGTTCTTGGGAAGGCGGGAAGCGGTAGAACGGCGGCGGTGGCGCCGGCGCCGGCTCGTAGAGCGGGAATGGCAAGAACGGTGGCCGCAGGAACGGCACGAGCCAGTCCGGCACCGGGAACGGCCACGGGAACGACACCGTCCCGCCGGCGCCGCCGCCCGGGACCCGGAACGGTGGCCAGAAGAGCGGCAAGAACGGCCAGAAGAAAAGCGAGGAGCCGAACGCGTCGCCCCCGTCGTCCCCGTGACCGTGGCCGTGGCAGAGCGCGCCGTCCCGTTTGGCGGGGCGGAAGTTGAGCGCGTTGAGGTTGAGGAAGCAGGCGCTGGTGGCGCGGGAGCGGAGCGCGATGTGCTGCGTGGAGTCGCCGAGGCCCGGGACGTTGCAGGCGGCGGAGGAGCTCCGGACCAGAGTGGCGCGGCACGCCGACCGGACCTCGTGGCCCTCGCGGCACTCGAAGCCGTCCACGGGGGGCACGTCCAGCTTGTACACGCCGTGCTGGTCGGTGGTGCGCTCCGCTTCCAGGGACAGCTCCTCGGACGACGTCGAGTTCACCTTGAAGCTGCACTTGATCAGCACCTTGGCTCCTGCACGCACCATTTATCACCGTCAGCCCAATAATGTTTTGAGCTAATTATTGACAGATACTCAGAAATCAGGGATGGTAACAGTAGAATACGTGCATAATCGGCATTCCTTCTGAGCACATACAAAACTGAAAACCACGCCATGGCCACAAAGTGTAAAATTCACCACTGATTCTATTGTTTTCCTTCCAAAAAACAGAGATTTATTAGAGTTTATATGTATCTATATAGAATCTAAAAGTGAACAATTGGATTACTGATTACATGGGCTTATTAGTACAATGTTTAGTTAAATGTAAAGATGAAGCCATGGTGCCAGCTGGGCTTCCAGAATCTGAGGTGAGGCGTTGGCAATCTAGTGCAGAACTTCTGGTCATAGGCACGCCAGGCTTTGATGACAATTCATATGCACAAATGTACTGAATGTCTGAATTCTGAAGGTCTCTAGTCTATGGTGATTGGTGACTGGTATAAAACCCAATTACTCAGTGAGGCACATTTCAGCTCGAGGCAGTATTATCTATAAATCCCAGTGCATAATGAATTCGGGGAACTCATGATGTTCAGAATAGATGAAGTAAATACGCAATGAAGAGTGACGGTGCTTGTCACTGAAAAACAAAACAAAACTGTGAATTCGATCTCTACTTCTACTTGTACTACATCGCAATGGCAAATGAGCTCATCCAGGTAACTGAAGTAATTGGGGAATTGACAATTTTTATGAGAGACACGTATGCCAATAATCTTCAAGTGGGCCTGGGAGGAAACTTCGGTTACCGAAACACCCTGTACAAAGGATGAGCCAAAAGCCCAAAAGCTAAACTACAATTGCCCTTATGAGAGTGGAGGCAGAAATGAGCCAAACCAAAGAACAAGTCATATGCCCATATTTGTCAAACCAAGTTTGTCCTGATTTAGCCACATAGCAGATGGATACCAAAATGTTTATTACCTCCTCAGTACATTGAAAATTTTCTTGTGGCAATGCTGATAACTAAAGGGCACTGTAACACTTGAACAACTCAGCACACTTGCGTATCAGTTTCTTGTTGCTTATTAAAAAAAGAAAAAATTGTAAAAGAAAAAGAGGACAGGAAAAAGATACTGATCCTCCTAAAATGTGCCAATGTAAGAACATGTAAATCTACAGCAGAGAACAGCACGGAATGAACAATCTGATGTAAAAAAATGTTTCTCTAGCACATTTCAGAGCTAAGCAGTCTTCTGCTACAATGCAGCATCTTTTGTTTTTTAAAAAAAAGTTGCTACCATTATTGGGGGTAAAAAAAGCAATGCACGAGGCAACGATCAAGGCCGTTAATGTCAATGCAGAAACTGCATAACTGATAGCATCTGCACTCACCTTTCAAGAAGAAGCTATGCTTGGAGAAGGTATTGTTGGAGCAGGCGTCGCAGTACACGGAGCCAACGACGGTGATGTTGTTGGGCCGCAGAAACTTGGCCTCCGCGCCACTGAGCATCATCAGCACCAGCGCCGCCAGGAGCACGGCGGCCGGAGTCGCCATCACCGCCATGGGGCTGCTGCTCGCCATTGCGGCCATGGGCTAGCTCGGAATAGTCGAAGGGGGCAATGGAGTAGTCCAGATTGGAGATAGAAGGAGAGAGAAGGAGGCGGGGCGGTGAGGCGGAAGCGAACAAGCGCATGTGAACCGGGCTCTCTTGGACGGGCGTGTGGTTGTGAGACATGGAGAAGATGGTCAGGCACTACTGCTTCTGGTGTGTGGTCTCCTCTTTACCTTTATTTACTGGGCCCATTGGCAAGTGAAACGGCAATGAGGAAATGATACATGCGAATATACAGTTTTAGTTTTGTTACTCGGATCATTAACCTTATTTGCTGGAAAGCATTTCCCAAATAAGCTATACAAATGAAGTAAAAGTACACTCGCAAAAAAAATGAAGTAAAAGTAGAGACTGTTGGCTGATAAGCCATGGCACTGTTGGCTCATTTATAGTAAAAAAATATTATTGAATGACTGATAGATTCGGCTGATAAGCTCAGGCTGTATCTGACTAGTTTATAGAGTACTTCTTAGTTCAAATGAGAGCGGTGAAAATAAGTGCGGCCAGAATAAGTTGTTTAACTATTGATTTTAGTTTATTTTGACCATCAGTAATTTTATAAGCTGTATGTTCCTTTGGCTGCTGGAAATACTGTTCGTTACTTTGTTATAAGAGAAAAAAAAATATTATTTAAATAATTAATAGATTTGAAAGATAAGTTTAAGATAAGCTCAAGCGAATAGTGGTGTCTGCTTAAGCCAGCTGACTAGACTACATGGGCCGAACTGTCTGCCGGTTTGGACTTCTAGATTCCTGATGGGCCGTATCCTTGCGCAGTTTGAATTGCTACTGGGCCCATCGGCCGGTTTCGATTTCGATCGAACGGAACCCATCCAGAGAAGCCACCGAGCACGTACGCGCCGCGCAACTGGGTCCCGGTGCCGACGGGGGCGACGGCGTTTGGTTGGTGTGCAGTGCACTGCGCGGAGGGAGCCGCGAGCAGCGGAGCCGGAGCACCCCCACCGGCGCGGGCGCCGCGGAGATCAGCGAGCGTACCTGTCCGCACCGTGCAGATGCAGCGCACGGCGGGAACGCACGCAGTCACCCGCCTGCAGACCACGGGCAAAAGTTTGGGAAGAGGGGCCGGCGCGGCGTAGAAGCGGAACGTACGGCTGGGCAGTTGGGCCAGCCGGGGAACCGACGCCCGCGTGCCCGACTGCCTCGCGAACCGAGTTTGGCCGTGAGGCGCAGGCGGGGGCGGGCAAAGGGCAACGGGACCGCGGAGGCTGGGGCGCCGGCGCTTGATTCCGCTGGCGCTGGGTGCCTGGGTGGAGTGGTGGTCTCCAGGACCAGGAGGAATGAACGCGGGCTGTTCTGGCCTGCGACCTGCGTTGTTTCAGCGTTGTACACACACAACACGTCAACACCAGTGCACCATCCCGACATTCGTGAATGCAATGCGAGCTTGATGTGTATAGTACTACTAGTAGTAGCTAGGGGTTAAAGACTAAATTGCGTGTCCATACCCTGCTTCGGTTTTATTGCACAAACCACCAGATCAATTAATTCATCTCCAATACGAACTCGTATATAGCTAGCTAATTGGTTGATTAAGAACACAAAGTTTTTTTTTTGAGAACACGCCTTCACGTGTATTGCATTAAGGAGATTATAAGAACACACAAACGAACGATTAATAAAAGAAGACACACACTTAGTATGTCTCTCTCTCTCTCTCTCTACCGGCGGCAATCAGTTAATCGAATCTACCAAGCCATGCATTAATAATAATAATTAAACAAGCAACATTGATCCAGCTAGCAGGGCATGCATCGCGCAGTTCAGGAAGCAGGCCATATGCATGCCTGCGATGAGCTTCCAAAGGATATCATTCATGGTCAGACGACCTTGACGACGCCGCCATGCTTGCGCGGCGACCCCATGGCCTCCTCCAGCTTCTGCAGCTCGGCCAGCACCGGGGCCACGGCCTGGTGGGCGGCGAGGGGCAGCTCCATCTCCGTGGCGGCGGCGTCCGTCGTCGTCGGCAGGACCACGGACGCCGAGGGCTTCCGGTAGCAGCAGTAGAGCACCATCTGGATGCAACCGAAGAAGAAGCCGCCCACGTTCGGGAGCTGCATGCATGCACAACGAAGAACAACACGTCCATCAAAATTATTGCAGACCCGATCGATCGTTTATGCATGCAGTAGTACTATATATATATGTTTACCGTGACGTAGGGGTCCTTGGTGAAGATGCCGTACAAGAACCATGCGACGGCGCTGAGGGTGAGGAAGAAGGAGAGGGTGAAGGGCATGAACTCGGCACTCTTGGTCCTGATCACAACAAACTGCAAACAGTACAGCAGCAGCATCCGATCAATTCGCACGTCGATTTCAACTCACAAGCTGCTGCCGATCGATGGAGAAGAGACGCTCATGCTTACGATGACGCTGAGGGGCGCGACGAAGACGGCCATGGAGAAGGCGAGGCAGATGCTGCCGAGCACTTTTACGCGGTGCGGCTCCGCGACGAGCACGACGACGACGACGACGATGAGCGCCAAGGCGGCCACGTCGAGGAGGAAGAAGAAGGCGAGCGCCCTGAGCCTGGCGGCCCGGGGCGCGTAGATGAGGTAGAGCAGGATGTAGGTGGCCTCCACCACGCAGCCGAAGGCGTTGATGGTCAGCAGCGGGCTCGAGTTGGTCTTCACCACCGCGTACAGGATCCACAGCGTGCAGCTGAACAGGGCCACCACGTACGGCACCGAGCTGAACCCCTCCGTCGACTTCTTCCGGTACACGCGAAGGAACGTCGGCCTGCACAATTTATTAAGTACACACGTACGTGTTTTCTTTTTCAGATCAATTAAGAAGCTATAGCTAATTAATATATCACTGATGGGTTGTATTTCAGCAGACAACGACTTTTAGGGTAGATGATCGTATATACAGTGCACTTACACTGGTGCGAGGAACACCAGGAAGGAGATGATGTTGCCTGCAGGAAAATTAGCAAAGGGAGAGATGGGAATTTCTGTCAGTAAACCTGTGGGAGTATTTTTCAGTCGGTGTAAACAACACTGATGAGCAATCGTTTGGCAGGGGCACGCATGCCATCGTGCTGCCGTGCATGCGAGCTGTATCGTACGGTGAGCAATTCAGTATTGGTGGTGGTGCACAGGCAGCAGCAGCGTACCTAGAATGCCAAAAGCAGAGACCCATGGGTGCTCCATGGAGAAGAGCCCTCCTGCCATTGCGACAGTATCAGGCAAGCCGAAGCCCTATACACTAGTGTGTGAGTGAGGAGAAGCTCGGTCTCTGTTCTTCTCTTTCCCCTGCAGGGAAAGATCAGAGACCAACTGGGCTCCTACGCCACTACACTACTACCTTCTTAACTCGTGTACCTGTGCGGTGAATGGCATTGTGCAGGGAACCAGTGTTTATATAGAAGAGCTCTGGGTCCCATTAGTCGCCACGTGTATGTTACCTTTACCCATTAACCGCGCACATGTTATGTAGTATATTGTACAAGGCTGGGATTGGATTTCTAGTGATACCGGTTAGTGTTACTAATAACGGATAACGGCAACACATAAGAAGATTACTAATTATTATAATACTCTCGGTTTGAAAATACAGGTTGTTTTAGTTTTGTTCTTTGTTAAAAATCCTCTAACTTTGAACAAATTTATTGTGAATATATTAACATCCCTAACACTAAATCAATACTAGGAGTATATCAAAACATATTTCATGGCGGATTTACTGAAAATAGTTTGATGTTGTGGACTTTTATACATTTTTCTATAAAGATTGTCATAGTTTGAGAAACCATATCAGCGAGTACACCTCTCAAAAACATGAATAAAGGGAGTACAATAGGTGGTTTGTTTTTTTTCATTCGTTTAAGGCCATCTTTAGTGATAGCTCCAAAAATCAATGGGGCTGCCTCCATTTCTAAAGCCCTGAATTCTATGCTCAAATTTTAGTGGTAGCTCCAATTTTACCATGACATTGGAACCCCTCTCGTTAGTGTCTTGAAGTTTTCCTTTATGATTTTTCCTCTATCTTTTGTTTCCTTCTCCTCCCCATCGCTTTTTGTGTGCATGTGTGGATGTCTCTTTCTTTCTCAAGGGTGGGCAGGCCGAGCAACACCACCCTTAGGCTTTGGATGCACCACACCCTTGTAACGCCTTGTCACATTGCCATGTTGAGCACATGACTCAACCGCCAAGACAACAAAAATAGAGACCTAAGGCGGATGAGCACCCTGCGCAAAAGTTGATGGCAGACTCCTCAATCTAGTGCACAAGGAATTCCATAGAAGGAGTCAACATAATAACATCATGGGTGGTGGAGATGGCAATGAGGATCAAGACGACGGGAAGGACATCGGATTCAAAGGCTTCAACGCTGACAACTAGTTGAAGAGACAAGCAACGAGGGTCTTGGTGGTGCCATTCGTGGAGGGGGTAGATCCGCTAGTTTGTGGTCTTGCGTGGGGCGGCGGATCTGCCACCGAGGGCAGAGTGCGGTCGCTGGGAGGCAGTGCAAGAGATTTAGCATGGAGTAGTTTAAGCATGTGCATAATTCAACAAACACAAACACTAGATGGGGGGCGGGGTGGCTTGGTAGACTAGACACCCATTCTAGGGGGCTATTAGTGTGATGTAGGGCTCTCCCTACTTTAAGGGATTGAGTAGGACCCTATTGAAGTGAAATTTTGGTCTTGGTCCCTACAAACAATGGGGATATGTTTAGGAGCTAGATATATGAACCACCAAGTATCTTGAATAGGGTATCTGTGATTTTCGTGTGATAACATGTCCAATATAACTAAAATTTTTTGCATTGCTAGTATACAAGGTTTAAGTCTTATGGATGAGAACTTGAGAGTGGATGCACCTCAAAGGAATTGAAGGCTAAGTGGATGTATGACCCTAGAAGATCTATTATAGGTAACCAAGAAACCTCAAACAAATGAAGCTCAGACAAAAACTTGCAAAGCTGTTGACAAGGGTCAATTGAATAAATTAATGGATAGTTCCGCCGAACAAATTCACATTTTAATCTAGTGGCAACAATATGTAGCAGAAGTCAAGACCGTGAAAAAGATTTTACTTGATGACCCGCCCGTGCAAACACAAGATATATGACTTGTCCTATCAAACACCCCACCCTATGATTGCTTAAGCTTTTAGTGAAAGTGGTATAGGACTTGACCTATATATTTGGTCTTGTGTACGTACAACCTGGCAAGAGGAGGAAAAGTCTAAGTATAAATAGCTCTTATCTCCAACTCCACACCCAAGCCTCCCCAAAACTATACACAATCACACTTACACCTTCATCACCACTTGCACTCTCTAGGCGGTGAAAAAAGCTCTCTTACTTCCTTAATTACCTCAAGTCTCAACAATCTTATTAGGCCGAACCTTAACTACTTAGGAAAAGAAAAGCACACAAAAGTCGGCTATCCAGCTAGCCAGATTATATTCTAATAATTGTGGGTAATAACAGCTAACAATTTTTTCTTCTTTCATAAATAACAGCTTATAAAACTTGGTTGGTGAAGTCTGCACAGAAGAAGAATGGACACACTTTTAGGCCTTGTTTAGTTCCGAAAAAATTTCGGATTTCGGTACTGTAACATTTTCGTTTTTATTTGACAAATATTATCCAATCATGGACTAGCTTGGCTCAAAAGATTTATCTCGTGATTTCCCGTTAAACTGTGTGATTAGTTTTTGTTTTTGTCTATATTTAATGTTTCATGCATGTGCCGCAAGATTCGATGCGGCAGGGAATCTTGAAAATTTTTTAGATTTCGGGCACCACCCACGCACCCAACAAGGTTTTTTCACCGGCAAGAGATACGACGAAGAGCTCAGCATGTGTCGAGTACATGAGCCGAACGGCCGTCCGATCCGCAAACCTCTCTCGTTCTTTCGCTGGTGCAGTACGTACGTCAGTACGTGCGTGCGGCCAGGGTTAGTTAGGCCCTTCATTTTTCCCTTTCACTTCATTCACGCATGTGTGAATTGTTCGCTATCCAGCGCACATCCACGTGCGCCGATGTGTATTATGCATGCATGGTTTGGTCGAACGTTTCATACGCACTTTGGCAGTGCGAAGCGATATGCATTTTTCTCTGCCAAAGTTACCAGAGTCTGTGATGACCGGTTTAGTTTTATGTCAGCATCTAGGATTATTCCTAGACCTGCTTCCGGACCCTTACAGCTGCATCGCATATTCCCATCGCTCGCAGAACGCGGGGATCAACGACGACGAGGCCAATTACATCGAGCGCAGCTAGCCCGGCAACGGAAACGGAGGAGGATGCTTTTCCTGCGCCGAGACCGAGAGGTGACGAAAACGGAAATGTGATGTGCCTGCCTGCTGGTGCTCGGTTCACTGGCGCCTACTGTACGTCTGTACCTGGCCTACTGGCTGATCTGATCGAGATCCTATCCGGGGCGGCGTCCAGCTGAGCTGCTAGCTGCCGCTAGTGAACAATAATGCAGCGCTGCCGAACCGCGCGCGCCTCTCGCCGAGAAGGGAAAATAAAGTCGGCAAGGATAGCTAGGATGCGCGAGGTCGAGGACGACGAATTGCAAGTGCCTTCCGGCTTCCGCTGCCGGCGGCGTGGAGAACGATCGTGCTACACGGGGCCGAGAACGACCGGGAGGGAATCTTTGCCGAGCGTGCAGCATTTCCTCCACGGCTCGAATGGCCGGGAGAGAAGGCAAAGTGTCCTCTCCTCGATAGAGTGTGCCCCTGGCGGCCTGGCGTGCTTGGTGCTCTCCTGCGTTGCGTGCTGCTCCTCGTACCGTCTGACTCAGACTCGCTCGGCCATCTGTATCTGTATCTTTTTTTTTTCTTTCGCTGCTCACTGCAATTTCCCATACTCGGGACGCTTGGAATTATTGCTTGCGCGTGCTGTCGAGGGAGTCTAGGACGTGCTCACATGAAAGTATCCACCATGTGTATTTGTAGCATCTGTCTACTGCTAGTAGCGTAGGAAGGGATCGTACCTCAAGTGTTGTGTGCTGTTCGAGCCGTCGAAGCCTTCCTCGGTGCTGATCGAGCTGGAGGCCATTAGCCAGGGCACTAACGTACGTACGCTTCTGTGGCCTACTTGTGTCTGGACAGGGGAACAGGAACAGAGAGATTCCATCGTTTCTTTTCTCAACATTCGCACTGACCATTTGGGTGTCAAGCACCCAGGGAGATGATTGCGCTCAACTTCCCGTTAATAAACACGGCCCTGGCGCCATCTGAAATGCTCGCAGAAGTGAACATAAAGCCCATGCGATTCCATTCCAACACGGTGCAAATTTGAAGGGCGTGAAGAAACTAAAGCCAAACATGACAAACCCTTTCTACAGGCAATTCCAATTTGCAATAACACATATATCTATATACAGTGGATAATCCAAACAGCTAAGGAGTTAAAGGAGCTCTTCTGTTATTTTTTTTCTTAGAACACCAAACGAGAAGCACATCAGAAGAACTGATGCGCTCCCAGGACACTGAGTAAGAAAGCACTGCAGCAGACGTATATATCCTAGGTGGAGTGAAAGCACAGGCGCACACAGAACACACAAAAGTTGCTTCTTCGTTGTTGGTATCAGGCAGGTTTCACAAAAGGATGCGTCAGAGACGTGACATGGCTTGCTAGTGAGCTCCACTGGTTGTTCCATGGACACTGCTAATGGAGCCCCAGTGAGAATCTCCCGTTCCCATCTGCACAGCAACGCTGTCCATGGACTCTGAGGTCCCGCTTCGGTGACCCCAACTTGATCGCCTCGAATGCACGCCAGCCCTCCCTTCCACAAGCTCAGGAAGGGTTTCTCTGCTAAGATCCGGGGATGCATGGGCTACTCTGCCTTCCTTCTCGTCCAATAGACCGCCTAAACCAACCTCCAAATCTCTGATATCAGCTGCTGACCGAGGTTCATCCCATGATATTGGCTTTCTGCCCAATTCAAGTTCTCCAACAGGTTTACCCATGTTTGGGCTCATGAAACCCCTTGCTGGCGCATGTGATTGCTGTAAACCTTGCTCTACTGGGACCCTAGCTCGGAAGTTGTTCTTGGAAGGAGGGACTGCGGTGCAGAATATCTCCATGAAGTTGTTCACGATCCCTCTGTTGTAAGGATTGGCCCGCCGATCATAGCGATATCTGAAGTTCTCATAGGTTGTCTGCAAAGGATAGGAAAAGTGATTGCAAATTCCTAGCAATATGCTTATGAGTAAAACAACCAATTCCTAGCAATATGCTTACAGGTAAAACCAACTATATTAAAAAGTTGACAGGGTACCAACCTGGTTAGTGCTCATGAGATAGAAATGGAAGACAGACAGACCACCCACAAACCACACACAGATGAAGCAGTATATGATCAGAACAATTGATGCTGGTGTCTTCAACATTGCTTTCCAAATCGACGATTGTTCTGCGTCTCTAATCTTCACAATGTACACCCAGCAAAAGCCAAATACATAGAGGCACAGTAATGTTGTCGAGAATACGAACATATAGAAAAAACGATAATTGCGCTGCAGCAGATAAACATGCAGTTAGCACCAAATAACAAAAGCTGCAGTTAATTACAAAGAGTTCCTCTGAGCAATCTCCAGATAACAAAACTGGATGCAATATCAAAATGCTGAGATATATCTTCAGATAACAATACTGGATGAATATTGAACTGCTGAGCAGCCTTCTGATAACACTACTGGATACAAGATTAAACCGCAACGCATATTCAACAACGATGTTAAGCTATTCAAGGCATTCCCAAACTTACCAATCCTATGCATTGCCCAACCCAAGGGCAGTGGTGATCGAAGCGCTCCACACAGTTATTACAGATAGAACAATGTGAGCATCGAGGTGGTCTGTACAGCATGCAGGTGTCACAGTACTTGACCTTCACAATGACCCCATTTACGATAACATCCTTTGTCCGTGGCAACCGCAATTGTTGAGGTGTCTGACCATTTCCAGCATCATTGATCATATCAATAGCTTCGGGTTCAGGAGGATGGGTGTTACGAGGCACTATACCAGGATCTCTACCAGAGGTAAGAAGCAGCAGTGTCAAATCCTGGAAAACAAAAGAAATAAGGTTCAGTCGAAGAAAGGAGTACAGCAAACCACAGTGCCTCACATTGTTGATGAATTAATTTACTCAGTAAAGTTTATTCACAAAGCTATTGCCTTCAATGATAATCCTAAAGCATTAAAAATCTTATTTTCTTTGAGGTTTTCGATGGTCAACTAAGTAATATACCCTTTATCTTTTGCACATGACATGTAAATGCTATCAGCCAACAACACTAATATCTCCATAACCGCAACCCAATGTGTTTCTCAGGGCTTTTAGTAAAGGTTCTATAGATTTTGACTCATTGCTTTGTTGCTTAAACTGGAGAGTTGTTTCTCGTTGCTGATATTTAACAATCAATTACAGTAAAATGAAAATGGGTCCAAAGAACTATCATTCATGTAGGACAGACCAACCACAGAGCTACTCACACCATTCCATTAGATTGGGATGCAAAACAACCATCATTCCAATGGTGGCTATAGTTACAGCTTCATCTTTGTCCACAATCTTTGAAAGAAACTAGTATTAGCATCATCTCGAAGGATGTTCAAGATGAGGCCATGCTAGTTGTGGTTACATTTTTTTATGAATCATCTTGGACTCCTTTCTTCTTAATATAAGCAACTAGTTATAGTAGGAGATGAAAGGTTGATACTTCTAAAATTTACAGATGTCATAATCAAGACCCATCTCCAGGTATTAGCAACTGGTACAACTGCATTCATTTAGTGCGAACAACCTAACAGCACTATTTGGGATCTAAAAGCTCGACATCAGAAGGGGTTCAACTGCTACAACTCTGAAAAAATTGGAATTCAAACATAAAAAAAATGAGTACTAAATAAAATCTGTTGTAAGACAACAGATTTACAGCAATGAACTAACATAAAAAATTGGACCACCCCATGTATTAACAATCTGCTTGCTGTACACTGCCATAGTTCATATTTATCCAGAGCATCCAATTATCAAGCAAGAGATAAGAGAACACGGTTATAGCTGCCATATGAAATAACTAATAGCAGACCACAAAATTCCTTGAAAAAGTTCAGAAAGCACAACAACACTTACATATATTGTGAAGACAATCACTACGACCATAACTGAAACTCCCCAATGGTCAGGAAAGTCATTGATAAGATGTCTGGCCACAAATATACAGAAAACCACTACTGGTGCAAGAATGAGGAATATGGTGAGAAACAAGGATCTCACATCAGGTCCAAATATGAACCACCCTTGCAAGAAAAACTCCTGAAAAGAATATCAGCAAACTTAAATGGCCTTGCAATTGTGAAACAGATGTATAAAAAAATAAAGCATCATGTAACATATGAAAGCGTTGAGTTCGAGAACATTTCATCCATCAGATACCAAACAACAAAAATATCTACTCAACACTTCAGCTGTAAAATCTGCCATTGGAAAATGAATGTATAATACAAGAAAGATAATAGAAGGATATTGTATAAAGCAACGAATTATAATGAACTAAAGAAGCATCAGAACATGTCATAGTGTAAATTAGGATTCTGTTCACAGGGAGGATGGTGCTGGACAGGCCGACAGGCCCTATATAATGATTTCTGGAAGTTAACCAGGTAACATCTCTAATTAATTGTAAACTTGAAGCCGATTTGCTATCCAAAAGCCAAGGGAATAAGGGATACTGACCACTGGCAGGGAAGAAGTTGTGCCTAACTACCAGAAAGAAATTCAATTACAGATGCTTCACAAGAATTGAATGAATAAACACATGGGCAGTGAGCAGCTGACAATAAATGTTAAGTCTCAGATGATGAAAAAATACTGCCTGCCTGGGAAATTACTCGTAGACCATCTCAAAAGAAGCCCCAATGGCTTGTAAACAGAGTCAGGCTATAATCTGAGAAAGAGTTGGACAATCTAGAGTAGCAGAATGGGTGGGGAAACAGGAAAGAAAAGGGATGGGGGAAAGGAAGTTCTGTGCGATAAAAGAAGTTTCCTCATCACAGCTTATTCAACAGATGGTGAGCTCAGGTACATACGTCAGGTTATGACTCGGCCTGCTGAAATTATGCTCAAGTTCCAGTAAAGCTGATTCCATCTAGTAAGTTAAGGTTCAAACAATGAACAGATGGTGATTCCCCATAGGTGAATAAAAAGTATCCCTCAATGAACAGGTGGCAATTCCCCCACAGATGAATAAAAAGTATCCCACTTCCCCTAAATGGACAAAAGGGTTTTTTGAATGAAAAGTATCCCTACTCTCCGTAAATGGATAAAAGGGCATTTCTACAAATTAGAACAACATCATCAGTACCCCAATGATTTTCCCCAGAATGGTAGGCACGCACATCACCAACCTAAGTATTTTGTTATTCTGCTCAATGCCTCGAAGCGATATTTTCCCACCAAACACCGAAACCTGATCGGCTGATCAACATGCCACAAAGAGATAAACCATTTGTAGCTGATAAACTAAGTGTAGTTTCCAATGAAAAGGAAACCTTTGCTCCACCTAGTTTCAATCCATGTTTTATAATTCATTCCAGAACCGTTCAGCAGTTACATCAATTAAAGTAATCTTTCATCACAAGAGCTAGTATGTCCTGCCCAGACTGATCAGTACACTACAAGTATGAAAGGCGATTGTTGTACTGGATGTTGTCAGCATAATGTTCAAATTAAATAAAGCACGTGCTCTTTCTAGTTTCAATCCACATTTCATGATTCATTCCAGAACAGTGTAATAGCTGCAAGGTGTCCAAAATGAAAACAGGTGAATTTTACTATTATACAATCTACTCTGCCCACGCAATTTGATCAACAGAAGAAAATAGAAATCATGTTCTCATGCATATTCCCAATATGATACCCAATAGGCCAATACAGAGGAAGTAAAAAATGTTCTTATCTTCTATGATGCTCGAGGTAACAAAAGCATGCCCAAGCTTGAAGCGAAACTATAAGGAAAAGGAGACAGATGGATAGCTCTTGGTGTCTAACTGTCTATCAAAGCAAACAGGACTCCTGTATGAGAGAAATAGAATCTAGATTCCAAGCTGCCACAACTACGAAGGCACAGAAACTTGAAACATCTACATGCTTGGTACCTCCAGTGACATTTTCACATTTAGGTATAAACACTTTAAAGTCTAAAACATAAGATATAAGTGGCATCAACATACTCAAACAATCCAAAATTCTATCCACTAAGTGACTAAACCCCTACATTTCAAGCACAGGATCACACAGACCGCAGGCACCTGAACCTAACGCACAACCGCAGCAGCTAATTTTCCCACCAATAGTGCAGGACCGCATCAGGGTCCCTACCGTCTTCTCACAAAACCCTTGCTTATCACCGTACGCCCAGATCCAGATGCACTGTTCACAGGCACACAAAATCCAAAACCAGGAGTTACAGAAACAGAGAGAGAGAGCGCGAGCTTACGTTGCTTCCTCGCCAAACTTGGTAAACCCTAGGCTGCTCTCCGGCAGCGCCGGCTCCCCCGCCGCCTCGGGACGGCGGCTCGTACATCTCCAGCTCCCTCCTGCCGCAGCACCTCCACTGATCCCGAACCCTTAGCTCAGCACAGCTTGCACAGCCTCCTCCTCCTCCGGCGCCCCTCTCCGACCGCGCGAGCAGCAAACTCCGAGATCTCCCGAACCGAGCGCACCCAACGCACCACGCCTAGCACCTCGGAGCCGCACCTCCGGCGCCCACGGCCGCCGTCGACGAATCGTACCGGGGCAGAACGAGAAGAGGGAGCGCGGACGATGCGATGGCGCGGCGGAATGGCGACGGAAAACGGCGGATGTGGGTGTGAATGTGAACGGAGAAGACAAGTCCTCGCTCCAGCACTCGCGAGAGAAATGCGCCTTGGCGGAGTGGGGAGCACGCACGGCCTGGGGTGGTGGGGGTACACGGCGGCGTGCGCGTAGCAGCGGGCGGTGTGCCACCGTGTCAGCAAGTAGTGGGACCGGGAGGTTTACAGTTTACGGGTGGGATCCACTTGGCAGAGAGAGAAATCGGGACTGCGAGGAGCCTTCCTTGACTTTTTCAGTTCCGCGAGCAGTTGGTGAACGGGTGAGCGTCCGGGAAGGCGTTCTACAACCGTTTGACCGGGTTTAAGCATGGCTGATCGGAGATTTTTTTGATAACGACACAAGGGAATATTTGATAATGTAGAGCCTTTTGTGGCGTGGTGTTTTCTTGCCACTTGCAAGATGCAGCTAGGATTTGTCAACTATTCGTTAAGATTTTTTTTTTGGTTGAAACTTCAGTTCATCAGATATCAATGATGAATGGCCGGCGCGGAGTAATAATAATTAATTTTTCACTTTGTTCATTTGAAATTATCTGTTAAATCTGTTAGCAAGCGAATAGAATAAAACAACACTTTTAGTTATACACATATAGATATAGATAGATGGGTGGTCATAGCACATGATTTTTATGTGTGAATAAAATGCATCGCCGATCCTCCAATTGGGGTATATCTCGGTATCTAAACTCAAAAGGTGTGTTATTTCAGTTTTTATTAAATATTGTTTGGATCTATCCATCCTAAATGGGTATAAATTATAATGGTAATTTTTTCCATCACGAAATCACGATGCTACCTTTACACGTAGAGCAATATCTTTACCAATGCCCATGTTTTCTCGAAACATCAAACATTATAGTACGCTATGATTACGCTATGTATATATACTCTACATGTTTGGTCAAGCCGAGATCGCTATTACTAAACTTACAGTTATCTGGTCCAAATTTATTGCTAAATGACTAAGTCATGCACTCGTGCATTGACCTATAATAGGTCAGTCTCTAGTAGCAGCCGTTTGGATCCTTTTATCTAAATAAATTAAAATCTACATAATAAAATAGACTATTTGGCTTGAAATTGACATTCCATCATTTTCTAAAATTCACATATAAATCTATCTCAAATTTATAGAATGAAAGATGAAAAATTAATTTTATAGATCATAATTCTATGTTTCTACTTTGCAACTTATATTATATAACATGCTATTCATCTCGCTCCTCTACGGTAGAAACACAAAATATAATTATTTTTCTCGTATAGTTAACAATAGTATACAAACATAATTCATATACAACTATATTAGCTTAATATATATATGTCTAAATTATGGTTATTAGAATCCAAATGGGGCTTAAGAGGTTTATGTTATTAAAGGTGACAAGATATATAATAGATAAAAATAGATGATGAAAGTTTTATGAGACAAAATGAGTTTATGAAGATAAAAATACACTGTTTTCGACTCATAGTCATAGGTCCTTAGAAACTTGAACATAAATAAAACGATCCACTAAGACTAATGCAATTGACGCAACCACGATTCACTCCGTAGCATTTTCACTATGCGCGTGAACAAGTGCAACCACGATTGATGCTGTAGCATTTTCACCACACGCATGAACAAGTGATCCCACTCGCAAGTCATATACACACATCAGCATCGGGTCAGAAAGCAGGTGTGGACTTTGAGCCGTGTGACAGCATCGCCAAGGTCAGTGACATGCTCATTTCGTTTGGCCTGGTCCAGGGCTCCAGGCCCCTGTTGATATGGTTGATCTCGACCGTTGAACGGCAGGGAAGTGATGGATCGGGCGGCCGGCAGGTACCCAGGCGAGTTCATGACAGGGTTTACGTGTTGCGAACACGCGACGCGGGCACACCGCACACATGCAAACATGTGGTGGCGCCGTGGTTGTGGTGAAATGCACCGGATCCAGACGTCCTCTAGGCTCTGGTCTGCGTCGAAAACTAAAAAGTTTTCAAGATTCTTTATCAAAAGTTTTTAAGATTCTTTATTACATCAAATCTTACGGCAAATACAGAAAGCATTAAATATAGACAAAAACAAAAATCTAATTACGTAATTTACCTGTAAATCGCGAGACGAATCTTTTGACCCTAGTTAGACTATGATTGGACAATATTTGCCACAAACAAACAAAAGGACAAAAGTGTTATAGTAGCGAAACCCAAAAGGTTTTCACATCTAAACAAGACCTAAGTGTGATGATCCAACATGCTTAGGCTAGTCTCGATGCATGTTTCATAAGAATGTCATGCACATTAAATAGGGTGCCACCATGGGCGGCGCCAGGGGTATTCCCCTGTATGCCATGGAATACCCAAGATTTTGGAAATAAACACAAATACATATATGTATACGTATAAGTATAACGTATATAGTTGCTACATGATGTAAATCTGGCTCAAAGCCCAATAGAAAGCAGTGATTTTCAGCTCAATTAACAAAGTAAAGAAAAAAAAAGATGGCAACGTTTCCTGGCTGCCGCTCTTAGGGGATGTTTGGTTGCTAGCCATAGTCTACCACAATTAACTTTAGGTAAGTGTGGCAAGCCATAAAAAGTGTGACTAGCAAATTGGTTGCCACACTTTGTCATGCCTAAAGAAATCTTGACACACTTTTAAACTCTATGACATGTGGAGCCCAAAAGAATCATGCCTAAGCTTAGTTGTCAACCAAACACTTGCCAATTTGGTCAAACTTGTCTAAGTTAAAGTGTGACAAATTGTAGCTAGTAACCAAACAGCCCCCTAGTCTCCCAACTCACATCGCATCGCACCAACTCGCGACCCTAGCGTCGTGGCTTCGGCGACCGGTGGGCAGTGACGACTGGCGAGCCCGGCGCTCCGGCAGCCGGCGATGTCCACGGTTTCGGTTCCGGCCTCCGGCTTGCTGCTTGAGGCAAGGTGAGCACATACACTAGCACATTTGCATCGAAATTATTAGAGAAAATGGCACTATGACACTATGTTCAGATCTTGTACGTTGCTTAAGCCTTGTTTAGTTCTCTACACGAATTTTGTTTTGGCGATGTTTCGTTTGTATTTGATAATTTTTGTCTAACTATAGACTAACTAGACTTAAAAGATTTATTATCTCATAAATTATAGATAAATTATGTAATTAGTTATTTTTTATCTATATTTAATATTTCATACATGTGCTGCAAAATTCAATGTGATAAAAATGTTAAAAATGTTTTTAGTTTTTGTGTGGAACTAAATTAACAAAGCCTTGTTACTATTGCACATTTACATCAAAAATTTTTATATGCTCGGAATACCCAGCCGTAAAATCCTGGCTCCGCCACTGGGTGCCATATAAGCAAAATTACTGACTTGACAGGTTCATTAAATGAAGGAGGTTCATCAAATGAGAGAAGAGTTTTATCCCCATAAAACTCATGTGGCTTGGTTTCATAGTTTATAGTATTGGTAACTGTACCATAAAACTATGCATTAAGACTGGCCTTACAAAGCATCTAGAGAGAGAAAAGAGAGGGGGAGGAGGAGGAGGAGGAGGAGGGAGAGAGAGAGGGAGATGCAGATAAAGAACAACACTGCACCATTTGGACGCTCTTCGCAGTCTACGAACCCTCGCTTGCTTCAACTTTCACCTCCTTCCCTCCGCATCTTTCTTCTAACACCTCCCCTCCTTTTCTCTCTCTATTGTTTCTTCTTGTCGTTCGTAGGAGAGATCATGGCGTCCTAGTTGTGCAACATAGGAACTATACAACTAGCTAGGCAGCAGCGAAGGGAGCAGCGCACCTGCCAAGCAGTAGAGATGTACAAGAACCAGCTCCTGACGTCGTACGTGTGCACGCCCGAGGGCCCCGACCACACGCCGCGGTTCCGTGCCGCCGTCACCTTCAACAGCGAGACCTTCGAGGGCCCCAGCGGTTGCACCACGCTTCGCCAGGCCGAGCACGCCGCCGCCGAGGTCACCCTCGCCCGCCTCTCCCTCCGTGCCCCGTCCACCTCCCTCGCTACCCAAGTCTTCGTAAGTCACCACCGTCATCTTTCTGCGCGTGCTCTGTGTTCTACTCCTTGCTGCCGTCGATCTCGACGTGGAAGGTGAAACCGTGCACATTGCACAAGATGAGACGGGGTTGTACAAGAACCTGTTTCAGTCAAAGATTGCAGCCATTCAAGAGTGATTTCCTCTTACAACGCCAAACGAATACATCTTTAGTACTATTAGGTGACTTTATCCTACCGTTTGCTTCTTACAAAGCTATTCGTTGTTAAAAAAACAACAACACAAAGCTATTCCTAGCTATGGCCCTTGGCCCATGGGCCCTCTGCTTCTTTTTTTTTTAATGAAAAGGATTAGGCCCTGTTTAGTTCCCCATAAAAAAAAATTCATCCATCCCATCAAATCTTTAGACATATGCATAGAACATTAAATGTAGATAAAAAATAAACTAATTATACAGTTTGGTTGAAAATTGCGAGACGAATCTTTTAAGTCTAGTTAGTCCATAATTAGCCTTAAATGCTACAGTAACCCACATGTGCTAATGATACATTAATTATGCTTAATGATTTGTCTTGCAGTTTCTAGACGAGCTATGTAATTTGTTTTTTATTAGTTTCTAAAAACCCCTCACGACATCCTTACGATACATCTGATGTGACACCCAAAAATTTTTCATCTCCAATCTAAACGTTGCCTCAATCCTTGTGATGTTCGCTGCTGATGTTTTTTCGATCCTGCGCCTCCAAGTCACATTCGCGTGAAATGCAGGCAGTGGACTAGTGGAGGGAGAGGGAGTGGACACATCCGCTTCAGGCTTTAACCATTCGGCTCGGTGATCAGAGTCAGAGACCCGGGTCTTGGGTCTTGAGTTCCCAATTTTTTTTTTGTTCGAGGTACTATAATACTTTCATTTTTATTTAGTAATTATTTTTTAATTATAAACTAACTAGACTTAAAAAATTCATCTCGCGATTTACAGAAAAACTGTGTAATTAATTTTTATTTTCGTCTATATTTAATGCTCCATACTTATGCCGTAAGATTCGATCGAAAAGTTTTAGGTTTTTGGGTGGGTATGGTCTATGGTGCCAGTACATGTTGCCACACATGGCAATGATGTGCCGACGTCGATGGCCACCCTCACCCCGAGCAGGGTCCTGGCGTCAACATCCGCGTTCGCTCGCCTCGTCGTGGCACTAGCAGAGTAGCGCCCCCTCCCCAAACCCCATGGCAGTTCATGGAACCTGCCGCACGCACACGGCGCACCCATCGGTCCGCGCTTCGGCAGGCGAGTCGAGAGTGCCGGCCACACCGTCTCGGCTGCCCCTCCCTAGTGGCTGGTGGTGGCGATCCACGCGCGCGGATCGATCCGGCAGTTGCCTAGTTGGTTTGGTTGATCCCATGCAGACCAACGACCCGGGCTGGCCGCTGCGTCGCGACATGCAGTCATGCACACAGCACACACCGTCCACCTGGGACGCGATCCCATATCCCACCACTCTTCTCCTGTCTTCTTAAGTTTGGTTCAAGTGCTCTCTCCTTCGTTCGAACATTGCACGAGAAAACGATAAAAATATAAGAACTGATCGACTACCGAAGGTCCACGTTATGTCGATGACTAGTCCTTTCCGCTAATACTTTAATGCCTATGCTCGACATGGTTCGAACCATCTATTTGGTTCGCTTTTAACTTGTGACAACAAACATCCGATCGCTCCAATGTTTTGGTTCGCTTTTCCATCTCACAGTTCGACTCATGAGTAAAACTGGAGCTGCTCTAATGGGCATTTACCTACGCTAGCTGCCACTCCTCCGTGCACCTATTCTCATCTGATGGCCTGCCATTCTCATTTTGGAAAACACACTCATGGCTTGTTTAGTTCTATTTTTTACAAAATGGTCAATGTAGCACTTTCGTTTATATTTGACAAATATTATCTAATCATGGACTAACTAGACTCAAAAGATTCGTCTCACAAATTATAGGTAAACTATGCAATTAATTATTATTTTTATCTATATTTATTATTCTATATATGTGATGCATGATTTGATGTGACAGAAAATTTAAAAAAATATAATTTTTTTTTGAACTAAACAAGGCCCAATCAAGACCGTAGTAATGGACGCCTACACTTTGGTACACCATCTCTGAACTTTGAACCTTCCACCGCAGCTGCAGTGCAGGTGTACTACTTCACTGCCATTCTGCCAAGAAGAGGAACGAACACAAGTGGCGATAGGATCGCTCACGTTCCAGACCATTTTGCACACCACCTTTGTCCAGGCCGACGCGGTGGCAGGCGCAGCACAGGCGATCCCGGCTCGAATTGATGGTGATCCTGATCCCTCACCATCCCTCCCGGCCTTCCGCCCTTCCCTCCTCGCTTGCGCTCGCGTGGCTGGCTGTGCACGCATGGCAACGCTGGAGTTTCGTCTGCAGAAGCATTACCTGCCACTGCCACCACGAATGGAAGTTGGCTCTACCGTTTGATCACCGTGCACTAGGTCTTTGGTCACTTGCCTAAAATGAACAATAATCTCAGCCAAAACAGAGTCCGGGACAAAAACATATTTAGTCCCGGTTGGTGAGAACAACCGGGACTAAAAGTCCCCTGCCCAACGGCTATTATGTCAGACATCGGCAGAGGGGACTTTTAGTCCCGGTTGTTCTCACCAACCGGGACAAAAGCCAAGCCTTTAGTCCCGGTTGGTGTTACCAACCGGGATTAAAAGCTTTTGTCCCGGTCCGTCCCACCGGCCGAGACTAGTGTTGGAATTTAGTCCCGGTTTTTAAAAGGAACCGGGATTAAATGTCCCTCCCCATATTTGAACTCTTCTTCCCGTGGCCGAGCCCATCGATCTTCACTCTTTTGCTGTGTTCTTCATTTGGAGTTGCTTGTTCTAGCTTGCTCTCATCTCCGGCTATTGATTCATTTCATCGTTTCTACACCGTCATCGACTTGTTAAGAGGTCACTAGCTTCATCTTCTCAACATTTAGAAGCGGCGTATGTCATTTCCTAGTGTTATATTATTTTTTATTTTATGGTTTTTTTAAGAGGTTATTAGCTTCATCGCCATTTCAAAAGCGACGCGTTTTGTTAGAGAAATAGTGGTAATATGTTTTTTATTTTAATTAGTTTAGAAAAAATAAAATCATATAATACTTTAATTTGCAATTTTTGACCGATTTAGTTAGTTAATTATAACTAGTATACATACCACATTTCATGATTATTTAAGAAAATAGAGAATTTTTGTGCTTTTTTAATTTAGCTTGTTTATAAAAAATAGAAATATAGAATTTTAGGTTTTTTGTTACTTTAATTTCTCTATTAAAAATAAAAACATATAATACTTTAATTTGCAATTTTTGACCAATTTAGCTATTTAATTATAACTAGTATACATACCACATTTCATGATTATTTAGGAAAATAGAGAATTTTTGTGCTTTTTTAATTTAGCTTGTTTATAAAAATTAGAAATAGAGAATTTTAGGTTTTTTGTTACTTTAATTTCTCTATTAAAAATTAGAAACTTATAATACTTTAATTTGCACTTTATGACATGGTTAATTAGTTAATTATAACTAGTATGCATGCCACATTTCATGGTTAGTTAGAAAATAGAGAACTTTTATGTCTTTTTAATTTTGTTGGTTTAGAAAAACCAGAAATAGAGAATTTTAGGTTATTTGTTACTTTAATTTCTTTATAAAAAATTAGAAACTTATAATATTTTACATTGCAATGCAGACAATGACACGTCATTGGATGTACAATGCCGATCGCCGCTCCAAAGAATTCATTGATGGTGTGCATTATTTCTTAAGAGTGGCCGGGGAAAACAAGCGGGATGGATTCATATGTTGCCCATGTGCCTTGTGTCAGAATTTGAAGGAATATTCTAGCTCTAGAAATATTCACTCACATTTGTTGAAGTCGGGTTTTATGCCAAACTATATTTGTTGGACCAAGCATGGAGAAAACGGTATAATGATGGAAGAAGGTGAAGAAGAACAGTTGGAGCCTGACGACATTATTGCTCAATACGGTGACTTCGGTGATACAGCAATGGGAGAAGCTGAAGATGAGGCAGATGCAGAAGGCGCACCTGTTGAAGATGATGCTCTTGGTGATGTCATTCGTGAGGCACAAAAAGATTGCGAAAGTGAAAAAGAGAAGACAAAGTTTGACCACATGTTAGAAGATCACAAGAAATTATTATACCCATCTGCCCAGGATGGGCAAAAAAAACTGGGTACAACACTAGAACTGTTAAAATGGAAGGCACAGAATGGTGTATCCGATAAGGCATTTGGGCAATTACTGAAGATCCAAAAAAAAATGCTGCCAAAGCCTAATGAACTGCTCACTACTACGTACGAAGCAAAACAGATCGTCTGTCCTTTGGGATTAGAAATCAAGAAGATACATGCATGTCCTAACGACTGCATCCTATACCGTGGCAAGGACTACGAGAATTTAGATGAATGCCCCGTATGTAAAGCATCACGGTATAAGATCAGGCGAGATGACCCTGGCGATGTTGAGGGGGAAGAACGTCTCAGAAAAAAATCCCTGCAAAGGTTATGTGGTATGCTCCTATAATACCACGTCTGAAACGTCTTTTTAGAAATAAGGACCATGCAAAATTATTGCGGTGGCACAAAGAAGACCGTAAAGTAGACAACATGTTGAGACACCCTGCTGATGGGTCCCAGTGGAGAGCAATAGACAGGGAATTTCCAGAGTTTGCAAAAGACGCAAGAAACTTAAGGTTCGCTTTAAGTACGGACGGTATGAATCCTTTTGGTGAGCAAAGCAGTAGTCATAGCACTTGGCCTGTTACACTATGTATCTACAACCTTCCTCCATGGTTATGCATGAAGCGAAAGTTTATTATGATGCCGGTGCTCATCCAAGGCCCGAAGCAACCGGGCAATGACATTGATGTCTATCTAAGGCCATTAATTGAAGAACTCCTTCTTTTATGGAGTGAAACAGGTGTTCGTGTGTGGGATGAGTACAAACAGGAACACTTCGACCTACGAGCACTGTTGTTTGTGACAATCAATGATTGGCCTGCTCTAAGTAATCTTTCAGGGCAGACAAACAAGGGATATAATGCATGCACACATTGTTTTGATGACCTTGATAGTATATATTTAAAAAAATGCAGAAAGGTCGTGTACCTTGGGTATCGTCGATTTCTTTCTATGAATCACCCAGTTAGAAAGAAAGGAAAGCATTTTAAAGGTAAGGCAGACCACCGATGCAAGCCTCGCAATAGAACTGGAGAAGATGTATTTGAGATGGTTAAGGATGTGAAAGTAGTTTTTGGTAAGGGACAAGGCAGCCAACCAGTTCCAAAAGATGCAGCGGGTCATGCACCCATGTGGAAGAAGAAGTCAATATTTTGGGAGCTACCCTATTGGCAAGTCCTAGAGGTCCGGAATGCGATCGACGTCATGCACCTAACAAAGAATCTTTGTGTGAACCTTCTAGGATTCATGGGTGTATATGGTAAGCCTAAGGATTCACTTGAAGCACGACAAGACTTGCAACGCATGGAAGAACGAGACAACCTGCATCCAGAGAAGACAGATGATGGACGCCAATATTTAAGACCTGCTAGCTACACTCTTAGCAATGAAGAGAAAGAAATCATGTTTGAATGCTTAAGCAGCATCAAGGTCCCATCTGGATTCTCCTCTAATATAAAAGGTATAATTAATGTGCCTGAGAAGAAATTTCTAAACTTAAAGTCGCATGACTGCCATGTGCTTATGACGCAATTGCTTCCAGTTGCATTAAGAGGAATTCTACCTCCACATGTACGTCTGGCCACCGTAAAGCTATGTGCATTCCTCAATGCAATTTCTCAGAAGGCAATCAATCCACTAGAACTAGCTGCTCTACAGAATGATGTGGTTCAATGTCTTGTCAGCTTTGAGTTAGTGTTCCCACCATCCTTCTTTGATATCATGACACACCTCCTAGTTCATCTGGTCAAGGAGATCAATATTCTGGGTCCTGTGTTCCTACATAATATGTTTCCCTTTGAGAGGTTTATGGGAGTTCTGAAGAAATATGTTCACCAACGTGCTCGGCCAGAAGGAAGCATCGCCGAGGGCTATGGGACAGAGGAGGTCATTGAGTTCTGTGTTGAATTCATTCCTGAACTTGACCCAATTGGTGTTCCTGAATCGCGCCACGAGGGCAGACTGAGTGGAAAGGGAACACTAGGAAAGAAAACATACATCGGTACGGGGGACGATTCTTTCAATAAAGCACACTACACAGTTCTTCAAAACTCATCCGTGGTGGAGCCGTATGTCACGAAACACAAGGACTTCCTACGATCGCAATTCCCAGAGAAGAATGAAGGTTGGCTTATGCGTCAGCACATAGACACTTTCAGTGATTGGTTACGAAAAGAATGTCAGGGTAATGACCAGATTGATGAGCAACTGTATTTGTTGGCTAGGCAACCATCATGGCACATCCTCACGTACAAAGGGTACGAGATAAATGGAAATACATTTTACACCCTAGGCCAAGATAAAAGAAGCACGAACCAAAATAGTGGAGTTCGCGTAGACGCCATAGACCCGAATGGAAACAGACAAACATATTATGGTCGTATAGAGGAGATTTGGGAACTAGACTACGCACCTAATTTTAAAATCCCTTTGTTCCGGTGCCAATGGGTGAAGGTTACCGGAGGCGGGGTGACAGTTGACAAAGACTATGGAATGACAACAGTGGACCTCAACAATGTTGGTTACAAAGATGAACCATTCGTCCTTGCTGCTGATGTGAATCAGGTGTTCTATGTGAAAGACATGTCTACAAAACAGAAGAGAGGGAAAAATGACAACAAATCAACAAACGAGCCAAAACGCCATATAGTTCTCTCAAGGAAAAGAAACATTGTGGGAATTGAGGACAAGTCAGATATTTCAGAAGATTATGAAAGGGATGACCGAATCACGCCTTTCAATGTGACCAAAGATCCGAGCATACTGATAAATGCTGAGGACACTCCATGGTTACGTCAAGATCATGACCAAGGAACATACGTCAAAAAGAAGATCACTATTGTGCCCGCCTAATAAATAGATTGCAATATAGTATGTGTATGTGACAATTGTAACTTAAGATGTTTATATTAGTTTTTCTTATTTTATATCATTTCAAATAATGAAATGACATTTAAGTTTGCTATTATAATAGATGTGTCAATTATTTATCCTATGTTGTAATTAGTTAGTAGGGATAGATATTGAGATGAGATGTATAATTTCTATTTTATAATTTATCATTTGTATTATATAATTTATATGATATAATTTATCCTATGTTGTAATTAGTTTGTGGGGATAGATATTCAGATGAGATGTATAATTTCTATTTTATAATTTATCATTTGTATTATATAATTTATATGATATAATTTATCCTATGTTGTAATTAGTTAGTAGGGATAGATATTGAGATGAGATGTATAATTTCTATTTTATAATTTATCATTTGTATTATATAATTTATATGATATAATTTATCATGTGTTGTTGTATCGAATATTGTCTAAGTTTAGTCTATCTAAATAATTTTTGTTGACCGCGTCAAAAACTTTTAACACTTGATTAAATTTGTAGAAATGGCCAATCCGAATGACAACATGGATGATGCAATGATGGACCTAATCAACAGCGGTGCCAATCCAGATCCCCAAGGCGAAGATGATGGGAGTCAGTACTTTGTCGATTATGAAGAACTTGTGGGAGATAATCCTGATCAGGTCTATCTACTATCTAGTATATATGTATATATATGAAATTAAAATAAATGACATTTATACTAATATATTTATACTTGTTTGTGTAGCCCTCTAAATCGGCGACAACTTCTGAGAAGAGTAGAAAAGTGCGCGGCCCGAAGAAGCCGTTGGAGGGTCGGTACATTCTGTCGGAATTCGATGAGGGTACTTGGAGCTAATTCTAAAAAATTTGTTGCGCACTGTGGCTACCTTGTAAGGGACAGGCTCCCGGTTAGTGCTCGTGAATGGAGGCAACGGAAAGATAACCCTAATATTAGTTTTGTCTCAGATCGTGACAAGGAATTGATTTGGCAAGATATCCTTCAACATTTCACGCTCGATACACAGGATGAAGCTTTGAAGGAGAAGGTTAAAATCTGGGCTATGCAGAAGATGGCCAAACAATTTCAGGCTTGGAAGAAGACATTATACAAGACTTTTGTTGCACAAGGCCGGACACCAGATTTCACCAACAAGGCCTACGTCAAGTTGAGGCCTTTTTGGGATGAGTTCGTAGAGTTTAAGAACTCAGAAGAGGGTCAGGCACGGATGATCAAGAATCAAGAAAATGCTAAACAAAAGCAATACCACCATCACTTGGGTTCAGGTGGCTACAGGACTGCTATTCCTAAGTGGCAAAAGCTGGAACAGGAGATTCTTGGGAGAGGGATCGAACCAGAATCAATGCACTGGCCCGAGCGCGCCAAGTATTGGTTCTTTGGTCATGGGGAACCATAGACCTAGAGACCGGAAAGATAGTGTACGGCGAAAAGCTCGAGAGAGTAGGACAGAGAATGGCCTATGCTAGAGGATTAGTTGAAAGCGGCACCTGGCAGCCAAATAGAGAAAAGGATGAGCTGACATACGCCCTGGAGACTGCTGAATACGGTGGGCGAACCAGAGGCTATGGGGAGATATCATGGGAGCATGGCTTCCCTAAAGATAGACCGACTTATAGAAGCCGCCAACGAAAGAAGGAAGAGGAAGCAGAGCGGTTGCATAGGTTGGAGGCAATGGTGATTGAGTCACGCGAAGCGGCTCGTGAAGCGACAGCGCGAGAGAAAGCGCTTAAAGAGAGAATGAACGAGGAGATCAAAAGACAAGTGCAGATTGCATTAAGTTCTATACAAGGGCAAACTGCATCACAGCCTATAGTCAACATTAGCCCCCCGGTCAGTTGAAAAGTAGTTGCGCTTCCACAGAGATGCCAACTATTCAAGACGACGTGGGGCTGCACTTTCCGGTGGATGACATCACTGAGCCTCTGACAACATGTGAGCTGCACATTCCATAGGGGACTGCCACAGTCATGGTTGCTATCGCTGTTGTAACTCCTGTCGACCCTACAAGGACACCAAGAATCCATGGGGCGATAATTCCACCTGGATATGCTAGTGTCTCGGTGGATAGAGTTGTCAAAGGCTTCAGTAATGTGTAGCTTGAGATAGAAGGAGGTGATGGAGAGAAGACTCTAGGAGAAGCAGAGAAGACTTTTATTTGTTGGCGCAAGCGCTACATCATTATTCTTGGGGCATCACCTAGTAGTCTACCACCACCTCCTCGTCATGAATCTAATCCTAGGTGCGGATGAAAATTGACTATACATTTGTTCACTAAATTTATTTTGCTAGTTAGCGGTTTACTCATATACCTTTTATTTTCACAGGTGGTCACCGACATGTCATAGTGCTGCGGGTGATGACGAGGGAGTGCAAGACACGGCTGCATCGCCTCGGTCTCCAACGCCACCACCTAGGGCTCCAACACCGCCACCTCGGGCTCCAACACCGCCACCTCAGGCTCCAACACCGCCACCTAGAGCTCCAACGCCACCTAGGGCTCCAACGCCGCCTCCTCGGGCTCCAACACCGCCACCGGCCGCCCCATCGCCTCCACACGTGGCTCCAGCACGAAAGAAGAGGCCGGCCACAAAATCAAATGTGTCGGCCGCCCCGCCGCCAAAAAAGAAAGCCTCCGAAAAGAAACAAGCTATCATTCCTAAGAAGCTGTCCTATGATCAGATGACTGATGCAGAAATAAATGCTGCAGTTAAATCAGATGTGGATAGTTTCTTCAAGAAACTTAAGACTGAAAGAGAAGCCAAGCGAAACCCTGAGAAGCCGTACCTCTTACTACGGCCAGAAGATCTACGACAAAGGGTTGAGGCTGAACAAAAAAAGAGGCGTGAAGCTCAGAAAGAATCATCATCTTTATCAAACTATGATCGCACTTTAAGAAAATCCATAGAAGAAGAGAAGAAGAAAGAGAAAAGAGCACGCAAGGGTGTAGCACAGCTCGGGGAACAATCAAAGCAATCAGTGCCCCCGCTAGTCATTGGAAATGAATATGGTTCAAACATTGACGTGCTAGACCAGCAGATACCGACAGATTTAAAATTTGAAGAGCTTCAAAATTTTTTTGCGGAAACTGATCTTAGCTTAGCCCAAATGATAGCGGGGGCACCAATTGAAAGTGCTCCACAAATTGATCATTGGCAGAAGGAATATACATATGGCAAGAGTTTATACAACCCTGCGGCCCTCAGCAAGCTTGGAACGCAAATGTACATGCTAAACAAATGGTACATGGAAGCGTGTGCCAGAAAAGCAGATGACTATATTTGTGTCCGAATTAGAAACTATCATTACTTCCGTGGTGATGATATTATTTATGTTCAAGTTAATGAGCTACACCAACTATGCCACATGGACGCTCTTGACAAATCTCTAATGAGTTGCTTCTGTCTGTAAGTGATTCTTCCTTTCAATAATGTCTCTGTAACTTATCATGTATATATATAACTAATTACAGAAACCCGCTATACATATGCAGAAACATGATGAGGGACCTCAGAGTTAGAAATGACAAGGAGATTGGATTTGTGGATCCAAATGTTGTATTCAAAGACCACAAGACCCCGTATGTTTTATGGAGAACTCAAACGGAGAGAAATCTACGGAGGTTCTTGATCAACCAAAAAGATAAAAGATATATACTCTTTCCCTACAACTTTAAGTAAGTGTCGTTATCGTGCGTACATTCTATTTAACTAATTAATCAGATCAATATGAAGATATATACTAATTTTGCCTACATATGCACACAAATGCAGCTTTCATTGGATACTAATTGTCATTGATCTCTGGCAATGTCAATTGGTAATCTATGACTCATTGAGAAAACCACAGGATGATTACCAAGAAATGATAGATATTATCCAAGGGTAACTCCGATCTCTATATATTAAATTCTGCTCTTTTAAGTTGGTAATGGATAATTAATAATGATCGTTTTATTGCTAGGGTTTGGGCTGGGTTCGTGCAGAAACACCGTCCAGAGTTGAATGCATCACTTTCAAAGCCCATCTTACTTCAGTGGGTTCTACGGCAGACACCAGGCAACAATTTGTGTGGCTACTATGCGTGCGAGTTTATGACGGTGTATGCCAAAAGAACTAATCTTGAGCACCTAAAAGTATGTAACATGTATATATAATAAGTATATTTCATTTATTTGTTGCTATTTAATAAATCCTATTCATACCTCTAACTTTTTTCTTTAATGTCTATTAAAGGAGATGTGGCTGAAGGAGCAGGTGTTGGATGCGGTGCGCCTAAAAGGAATTCAGGAGACAATCGCAGGATTTCTTAATGACCAAGTCCTGGATTCCGGCGGCGAGTGCTATTTCAACCCTCAGGAGCAGATGAAACCAAATAACGATGATCATTTGTACGATGCTTGAGTGGTGGAGAAAAATTGTGTTGTAAATACTTTGTCCGTGAAGCATATGTGTAAATATTTTATTATGGACCTATAGATATAATTATTTATATATATATATAGTGTTTTATAGTATATTTATATGTAATCCTTTAAATTATATAAATTATATAGGTGCGCGTTCCATAAACTACCAGCAAACAATACGCATTCGAAAATAACAATAACATAATTATAAACCCTAAATGGAAAACCAAATGAAAAGAAAAAGAAAAAAGAAAAAAGAAAAAAAGTCTTTAGTCCCGGTTGGTAACAACAACCGGGACTAAAAGTGGAGGCCAGGTGGCACACCCTGGCGCACCTTTTAGTCCCGGTTTCTGTTACCAACCGGGACTAAAGGTGGAGTCCACGGAACCGGGACTAAAGGTGGGACATTTAGTCCCGAAACCTTAGCCCCGGTTCCGTAGCCGGGACTAAAGGCGCTTACGGCGCGGGGCTAAAGCCCTTCCCTGTACTAGTGGTGCCAAGGGTTGATTGATACAACAGTACGTGTCAATGCACCTATATATATGCCAGAAATTCATTACTGAAAAAACAAGTTGAGAATCTAGTAGTAACCCGGCCACAACTCCAACATGGAGGAGACAAGTGATCGATGTGGGCAGTCAGCCTAGAAACAGGATGAAGTTGTTTCGAGAGGATGGACGGGTTTCAATCAAAGATTGCAGCCATTCAAAAGTGTTTTTCTCTTACAACGCCAAATGAACATATCTTAATACTATATATTAGGTGACTTTACCCTACCGTTTGCTTCTTACAACACTATTTTTTTTCTCAAGAAAGGGCTTTGTGCTACAGTAAACAATCACAACATCTCACCATTGTCAGTCAATTATCTTGCCAACAAATGTTAAAACCAAAGTGAAACATCGAGTATGGTAGTGACATTGACTGATTATTAAGCGACCGCGCACACGTCTTGTTGGGAGATAGCCACATAGGCAATTGTATTGTACCTATCAAGACTAGCATATACAAAAATCCTAGGCTTCATGAATTACACTCTCCAATCTCATCTGCTAATAGCTAGGAGCATGGGTGCTAGAACGCCGGTGGAGCACCGGAGTTTCACATTAGAGGCAGCTGCTTGTGTTCCTTAACCATGGTGCATCAAAGGAGCATCAGGATCCAAGAGGTATTGGGTTCTGCCCATGAGGGCTTACAAGTTGTATCCCTGCCCAGGGATTGCGTCTTTGTTCTGGAAGTTTTGCATGACCTCTCTTCTCACCATTTTCCTTGAGCTACGAAGCCCGTCATTGTGCCAGCCTCCAGAGTTACATGCATTGTTTCTCAACCACTGCTCATGGTACTTTGGGTCATAAGGGACAGCTTGTCCATTGATAAAAGGTTCCCCTGCAAAAGACAATAGGGAATTACTAGATACATGGTCTCTCAATGCATGTATTGTAAATGAACTTCGATCATCAGATGCATGTACAGTCACTACTACAAATTTTTCTAGAGGCGGGCAAAACTGGTTTTCGGAGGCGGTTTTTCTGTCCGCCTCGCGGCTAAGGTCACTATAAATCAACGATTTACCGAGGTGAACAGATGCCCGCCACTGTTAATAAAACAAAAATAATAAAAAAGATGAGCCCGGCCATGAGCCCATCTAGGGCCCATAGTCGATCCCGTCCACCGTTGCGCTCGGGGGCGAGCTCTCGCATGCGTTGCCTGAGGTGGAGGAAGGAGCGCCGCCGCCCGCCTTCTCCTTGTTGCCAGAGCCGAGATCCGGCCTTCTCACCTCTAGATCCAGACTCCTGCCTTCGGATCCGCGTGGGGAGGGGCCCCACCGCCGGATCCCTGCCGAGAGGCAGCCCCGCCCTCCCGCCTAGAGGCTGCGACGCCGCCACTGTACGAGGTGGTCGGGCCCGGGCGTCCCTGTCTATCGCAAGATAGGAGAAGAAGGGTGAGGGGAGGGGCGCTGGCAAGAGAGGAGAGGAGGGAAGGGGGCACCGGTGGAAGGAGGGGCGCCACGGAAGGACGGGAGGGAGCGCCACCGATATTTTCTAAGGGAGGGGAGGTGGCGTCGGGGTCGGGCAGAGTGAGGGAGGGGGTGTCGGGACGTTGGACTGAGGGAGGAATGCATGAGTGAGGGAGGAGTGAAACCCTAACTCGCTTTATATATATACCCAATATAAGTTGGACTTAGGCTTTTTGCTGCGCCTAAGAAATATTAACCAAAGCGGGCCTTATAAGTGGCCCGCCTCAAAAAATACCCTCATTTTTCAAGGCGGGCTACTTATAAGGCCCGTCTCGATTAATAGATTTTAGAAGGTAGTTATTTTGTAACCGCCTCCGTAAATCGATTTTGTGAGACGGTTTTTTTGACCGCCTCAGTTAATAAAAACTAACTGCTTCGGTTAATCCGAGGCATTAACCGAGGCGGTTAGAATTGCTGCCCGCCTCTAAGGCTCATTTCAAAACGCCTCGCAAAAGATTTTTTGTAGTAGTGAGTCCAGTAATCGTACAGACACTTATAATAGGTTAGGAATAGTATAAATTTAATCTCGTCTTAGATTACAACAAACCCTTTCTTGATTACACTGTGTGTGCAGAACACAACAGACACAAAGATACCAAAGACACTAGGTTACATATGAAAACACATTTATTCAAAGAAACAAATAAAAACACCTAAAAGCAATTAGTTAGAAAATCACATAATAGAATTACCACACAGTTCTAAGGTACAAATGCAACTAGCACTATTTATAATAATTGCAACGGATATATGCATTTTATAAAGTTCATCCATGTAAATTCTGAAAACTTCACTGGACTAGAAATGTTGATGTATGCGTTTTAAAATAGTTTGGTTCTAAGCAACTGCAGAATGACAAGCTAAGAGGATACAAGCAAAGAAAATTGTGTTCAACGAATGTGTTTTATATATATATATATATATATATATATGGCTAAAAGAAACTATAACTAATTCAATATATTAGACACTATAACTTAATAAGTTGTAATAACATACAATAAGTGATAACACACACAACCAGCACCATGAGAAACATGTAGATGCGAGTCAACAATTACTTGAATGGTAGAGGACTTAGATTCACAAGAAGCATATAGGTATTACCTCCATAGTCTTTGTTATCAACATCGAGGTATGAATCAGGGAGAACCCATCTGACGTTTGGCAATTCTACAAACAATTTATTTTAATAATGTTACAACAAAAATAACTTAAGAGTCATCTTCATTAGATACTATCATTAACATGTAGTATCATGCTACAATACCTTTGATTTTGTGGGATATCTCCTCAGATACCAGGGCACCAAAAGCAAAATAATGACGAGTTGACACCGAATAGATCTTTTGTCTTGCCTTTTCCTCGCTGAAACAAGAATGGGTGCGAGTTGCAAAAGATATTGTTCAAAATTAAATAGAAAAATAATAACTACCAAACAAGGATTGGTACAAGGGCACCAAAAGCAAAAACAAGGATATATGATGAAGTGCCAATGGGGTCGCCATCCCATATAGGGTATGGTTTAGGGTATGGTTTTACTTTTACCCACAACCACCAATAGAGAATGGCTAATACATTAAGAGGTGGAGAGGACACCTCCAAATTAGAATGAGATGTTACTAACATAGTGGCATAGAGCAACTAGATGAATTCAAAAATGACTGTCAAACAATCACACAATCACAACCAAACACTTCAAAGTCAAAACGGCACATAGAAAAAATTGAAGAACTAACAAGGATATGCAAATGCAATATTACAACTAAAATGGTGACTAGCTAGAAAATCAAAGATATTACTAATTCAAACCTAATTTCACCCATGACATCATGATCTAAGACTACAACATCTCAATCCAAATCACTTAGGCATGTAATTCTCAGCACATTCGATCCACTAGACCGAAAGGTGATATCGCGATCCCCTACAGCCTACCCAATGATCATTGGATCAAATAAATCATGTGTGTTAAAAACCCTCTTAGATACGAGATGCATTTGTGTGCGTGATAGGACATAGGAGGATGAGATGGTATAATTAATGTTGTACCTTCCAACGACCTTGGAGAGGACCTTGATGTAAGAGTCAATGATCTCCTCTCGTGGGACATCAGGATCATCAAGATCCCCAGGGGGCGGCTCCATGACAACAAACCAATGCTCAAGGTCACAACCATCTATATTATGGATGTTCTGCATGTTCTCCCTTCTAGCGACATTCCTTGAGCTATGACGAGGCCCATTGTTTCTCACCAACTGCTCATGGTACTTTGGGTCATAAGGGGCAGCTTCTCCATTGATAAAAGGTTCTCCTACAAAAGACAATGGGGACTACTACTTTATGACTGATACACGGCCTTGACACTCCAGTCATGGAGACAAGTAAAACAATTACTACTTTACTAGATACATGGTCTTAACACTTCTGTCACAAAGATAGGTAAAACAAATGTGAATCATAAATTAACTTCAGTCATCAGCCAATTAATAAACTCCAAAATTATTGAGCGTAACAAGTAATACGGACATCACCTAGACCTAGCTCTCACCATATAAGTTACCTTGGATAATGGTTATAATGGTCTTTATGCTTTGTTAGAATGAAGTTAATTATAAACTTCATCTATGTATATTTAATTCTAGAACATTTCACATGACCACAAATGTTGATATATGCATTTCAAAATAGTTTGGTTCTAAGCTAGACTACACAATGACAAGCTAAGAGGACATGTGCAGTGGAAACTGTGTTCAACTAATCGGTTATAGATAAAAGGCTAAAAGAAACTACAACTAAATTAGACATTAGAACTCAATAAGCCATCCAATAAGTGTAACGTGTAACACATGCAACCAGCACCATGAAACACAAATGTAACTGCAAATCAAAATTACTTAAATGGTAGAGGACCTAGTTACACAGGAAGCGCATAGGTATTACCTCCATAGTCCTTGTTCTCGACATCCGCATATGAGTCGGGGAGAACCAATCGGACATTGGGCAACTCTACAAATAATTTATTTTTACAAGGTTAGAGCAAAAATAACTTAGAGTCAGCTTCATCACATAGTGTCGTTAACAAGTATCATGCTGCGATACCTTCAATTTTGTAGGATATCTCCTTAGATACAAGGGCACCAAAAGCAAAATAATGACGAGTTGACACTGAATATATCTTTTGCCTTGCTTTTTCCTCACTGAAACAAGGGTGGATATCATATCCGAAAGATATGAATCAAAACTAAATAGAAAAACAATACAACACATATGTGTTAAATAATTAATAAACAGTTGAACAAAGTTCACATTTTTTTGGGCTGGGATCTAGGTAGTACTCCCTCCATACTGGTAAAGAAGGTCGTTTAGGACATGATCACGTTTACCGAGGAGTGCCAAAGAGTGATTAATTTAGGGGTATTTTTCCATGTCTATCCCTATTAAATAGCGCTGTGGTTGCCTCTTGTACACACGAATCAATGCTTGTACAACTGGTTAGGCAGAGGCGAATGAAACCAAGTAGCCAGGGTTCGAACCTCAGCAACAACGCTTTTTTTCATTTTTGCTTGGGCGATCTCCTTGGACTCCATGACTTGGACTCCATGACTTGGGCGGCGAGCGCGAGTGGCCGAGACGAACAAGCGAGACGAGCGGCTCAGCGCAGATGGCATGCGGCGCTAGCTTTTAATCTGGCGTGCGGCCGAGCGCAGGAGGCGAGGCGCAGCGTGGAGTCAATGCACAGGAGCATGCACGCTAGCTAATTAATCTTCCAAGTTCCCTGCATGCTAATTATTGCACGACACAGGAACCCAAGCAAGCAAGGGGTAGCATGGTCTAATTTTTTGTACGTACGCCAGAACGACTTCCTTTGCTCGGTTTCAAACGGACTCCAGAAGACCAGAACGACTTTTTTTACAGTATGGAGGGAGTATACTTTAGTCACTTATTATGTTGAAATAATTAAGAGAAAATTATAAACATACTAACATGAACTACAAGTGCATGTTAGTGAAAGACTGATAGTTGCCAGGGTTTCAAAGCATAGCATGCTCCTCTGTAAGAATCATAAACAAAACAATCTTAAAACATGATATACTCTCTAGGGATGGCAAATTTTCCCACATACTAATATCCACTACACAAGCATTGTAGCGGGGGTCAATTTTGTCCCGCGGTGTTCAAGTTAACTAGCTCTCGTATGTGTATGTGCAGCGCACAAAAAGTTTGTCCCAGCCCTCGCAACCAAGGAAGTATATTTTAACATCTCTCTTCCCAAAAAACTCCATATATCTCATTAGGGCACTCACAATGCAAGACTCTATCACAGAGTCTAAGACAATTAATTACATACTATTTATGATATTTTGTTGATGTGGCAGCATATTTATTGAAGAAAGAGGTAGAAAAAATAAGACTCCAAGTCTTATTTAGACTCTAAGTCCACATTGTTCGAGGTAATAAATAACTTTAGACTATATGATAGAGTCTACATTGTGAGTGCCCTTAGGGCAGTCCCAATGGAAGAAAGCACCAAGAAACTGCTCCTTTCCAATCCATGATTTCTATAACTTCATTAACATAAATGATAACTTAAATGTGGCACAAAAAACAGATAGATCAACTTTGGTAACTATTTCTACAACCAACATGTGACCTCAAATCTCCTGCTTCAACCTGAGAAATACTTCGTGGGCTGTTACCTGAGAAACCATCATCTGCAAGTCAACAATGGGAAAGGATGAATTGGCACACGCCATTCAAAAGAGTAATCTACTCTTTGCAAACAGACAAAAACATGAAGAACAAAGATGAATAGCATGAGCTACCAGGATAACTTAGCTATATGTGCACACTAAACCAAATCAGATTGAAACAAGGTACTGATTTTACTGGATTACTTAAGTACAACATGAAACAAGGTCACTCTAGATATGCAAAATGATTCTAACATTCAGTTGGCAATACAAATTGGATATATGTCACACAAATTTGATTCTAACAGCACGAAACATTCAGTTGCCGAACCTGGGCAACTGCCCCCTGCTTGCATGTTTTATTACTACATATAGTGCTATTCTTATTATGTTGCTATATGAAAAGTTGCTCTGTAAATTACGAAGGACAAGAAAGTAGAAAGCCTAGGCTGCAGCCTGTACAGAACAAACAAACAAAATGATACAAGAGGCTAGTACTCCATCATATATATTGCTCATATTGGTGCTACCAGTTACGATTGCCATTGGAAAAAAAATAGCTCCAGCTTGTTTCCTCTCCACGCACCGCCACTGGCTTGAAGGATTGTGGGGCTAATGTTGTAACTACGGTGCCATCGCCAAAAACAGAGAATCTCTATAGATATGTAAGAAAAGCATAAAAAATTCGCAACTGCCCAATTACGACAGACTAACAATATCTCCACGAAATGTGCAGAAGCTAAAATCAGGCAGCTTAAAGACTAGAACTGTTACCCTTCAGTTGAGCCCAATGGAGAGGATCTTGTCCACCACGCAGGAAATCTGATGGCTTGAAGACTTGGAAGCGGTGGAGATGCTGCAGCAAGCACAACAACGGGATTACCGGTGGCTGAACTGGATCCATCAGCAGGGGCGACGCGAGCACCCTACCTCGCCCTGCCTTGCCTTGCCTTGCCTGGAACTTGACGACGGCGGCCGAAGTGGATTCATGTTGATTTGAGATGGATTGGGGCTGGAGGACGCTAGGTCTTGGACAGAAGATATTTGGAGCCAAAGGACTTGGACGAGACATCGCGCGGGAGCAGCACGGGGAAAAGGGAGGAGGAGCGCTCGCAGGAGAAGCGAAGGCCGCGCGCGGGAAGAGATCGAGCACAGGTGCGGGAGAAGCCAAGGCCGAGCGCGCGCACTTGCAGGAGAAGCGGGCCGCCGCCGCCATCGACGCACTCGATCCCCCATCAATGCTGATAGAAACGGGTGATTTCTCCCCAGTGGTGTTTTTGGCGTTTCCACCGGCCTCGTTGCGAGCGTAGACGTGGTTTCTCAGGGGAGAAACGATTTCTTCAGTTTGCACTCTCTCCCTTCATTAATTCTACTGCCACAGCAGCAAAATGGTGAGTTGGCAACACAATTAATAGAGATAGAAACTGCTCCTTATATTTCAGTCTTGATATCGTGATCCATGAGTACAGCAGCATCTCAATCCGAATCACTCGAGCAGCACATCTGATCCACTAGACGATACAGGTGATATCGTGATCCCCTACGACCTACCCAATGATCACTGAATCAAATAAGTCATGTGCTTTAAATTTAAAAATCCTCTCAGATGCAGAATGCATTTGTGCGTGTGTGACAGGAGGGTGTGATGGTATAAGGGCTGTACCTTCCAACGACTTTGGAGAGGACCTTGATGTACGAGTCGATGATCTCCTCTCGCGGGACGTCGGGATCTCCGGGATCCCCGGGGGGCGGCTGCATGACAACGAACCAGTGCTCGAAGTCACAGCCATCGAGGCCGGGGGACGCGAAGACGTCGTCGTCGGACGTAAAGCCACAGTCATCGGACGCGAAGTAATAACAGTCGTCGTTGTGGAGGATCGTCTCCCTGGGCGGCCGGCTATCCCAGTTCGGCGACGAGTCCCGTCGCGAGGACGTGACCGGCTGCGTCGCGAAGAGCCTGGTGGGCACGGACACGGACGGGGATGGGCGCAGCGCTGCCGGGAGGAGGCTCCCTACCGCAGAGGCAAGCGGTCGGTGGACGCGAGTACCGCCGCCTCCTCCTACGCCGCGGAGGAGCGAAGTGATCTTGGCGAGTCGGAGCGTGCGCGAAGACGACGCCGCTATGGAGGAAAATCCTAGAGCAGAGGGGACCGGGGATGGGACTATATGGGAGAAACGGCGAGGGTTTTTTTTTTAAGACGAAGGCCCAACTCCAACGATGGTCTATCTGATCCATTTATTAATGGACATCGTCGGCGGTCGGCCGAAGATCACGATGGAAGGGGTACAGTCTTGGCCCATACTCCAATTTGCCTTCTCATATACTCCTACAATTTATATGTATATATACTATGTACGCTCCGAGCATCTCAAACAACTCATAAAAATAATCCAAAATATAGTTTTATTACGACCTTTCCCAGAAATATTGGAAAGAAAAAACATGCATTTGTCCCAGCACACACTTTGGCCCTGTTTGGTTTCTCTTGCTAAATTTTAGCTAGCTAAACTTTAGTCACTTTAGTAGCTAAAGTTCTAAACATATTGACTAAAATGAGCTAAATTATTTTAGTTCTATTAGTCACCCAAGAATAGCTAAAATAATTAGCTAGCTAAGAGCATCTCCAAGAGACTAAGTAAAATTATATTCTAAACTACAAGATTTAGCCATTGTGTAAAATAAAAATTCACCCAAAATATAGAGTTCTACAACAACCTTTGTATAGGATAGCTAGTGAGGACGACATGCTATATATAACAAGTGAAAGTTTAGAAATAGCAAACTTGTTATTTTAGCAAAACTAGATAACAGACCTGTTGGACTTTAATTTTTGCTTTAAAATGTAAAAATAGCATAGATAACATGTATAGCATATCAGTTAGAGTTGCTCTAAAATTTAGCAAGGAGAACTAAACAGGCCCTTTGTTCGCTTGCTGACCATCTCCTTGCCCATGTGCTGCTCCTTCTCTTGCTGCACAAATAAAAAATGGAAAAAGTCTATGTAATCCTTTTGGACTATTTTATCTCTCAAACTATAAAATCAGAGTTTTTACTCTTTAATTTTTTCAAAGCCGGTTAAATAACCTTTTTGGATGGCGGTTATGCTATAGTGATGATGGTTTTGTTTTTTTTTCTTTTTTATTTATTTTCGCTAAATCTTTAAAAAATCATAGTAAATCACAGAAAAAATCACAAAATAAAAAATCTAGTTTTGTTGGACTCCACATGAGTAGATCTACACAGTGAATATATAATATAGTATGGGTTAGTACAAAGTTCTTATTCTATGCTTTAGTACAAAATATAATTTTGTTGTAGCTTTAGTACAAACTTATTTCAAAGAATATTTACTATTGGACTCCCACTCCATTCTATAATGCATATCTCATTACTGATTGTGACTTTTAAAATTTATATCTTATTAAGGGACATTCTACGTGATGCCTATGCTCAGACTTAGTAGAGTTTAGCATTTTACATGACAAATTTTCTGAGTGTTTATGTCATTCGATTATTCCTTTAAGCTGTATTAGAGTTTTTTCAAAATGTCTTGTATTAGGACGAGAGTACCACAATTGTTTAGACTATGAATAAAAAGTTGAAAATTAAAAAACTAATATCATGTTCTTAAATTCTAAGTAGAGATTTTATTTTAAGTGCTATTACTGGAGATGCTATGAGATAGTGCAGGAGTACCGCTTGAAGAAAAGCTGATGGCAGAAACTGCAAACATGGTAAAAATTAAAGTAACGACATGAAGTTGTCGTTTGAAGTGGCAGCTTTAGGCCTTGTTTAGTTCACCCTAAAATTTAAAAACTTTTCAAGATTTCCCGTCACATTAAATTTTGTGGCACATGTATGGAGCATTAAATATAAACGAAAACAAAAAACTAATTGTATACTTTACCTGTAAATCACGAGATGAATCTTTTGAGCCTAGTTAGTCCATGATTGGATAATATTTACCATAAACAAACGAAAGTGCTACAGTAGCGAAATCCAAAAATTTTTCAGAACTAAACAAGGCCTTAATTTATCGCAGCTGAAACCGCCTGGCCAGTATATCATGCTCATGTCTAGGAACCTCCGCGCGCAGTTGCTCGGCCTTGTTTAGTTGGCAAAATTTTGGTTTTTGTAGCACTTTTGTTTTTATTTGACAAACATTGTCCAATCACGGAGTAACTAGGCTCAAAAGATTCATCTCATAAATTTCAGGTAAACTGTGTAATTAGTTTTTATTATTATCTTTATTTAATGCTCCATGCATACGACCAAAGATTCGATGTGACGGGGAATCTTGAAAATTTTTGCGAACTAAACAAGGCCGAAGTTTCTCCAGGGCTGAGCTTACTTCCGGGGGTGCTGGTCATGCATTTGTCCCAGCACACACTTGTTAGCTTGCTGACCATCTCCTTGGCCATGAGCTGCTCCTTCTCTTGCTGCACAAATAAAAAATCGATCAGGATAACACTACTAGTGCCTCTGAATCAGATGGCGTTCCATGCATGTCACACTTGTCACTTGTGTCTTGGCCTCATCCCTCATGGGTCGGGCCAACTGGAATCCTGAATCATTTAACTGATAAGTTATGACAGAAAGTTGGCTAATTTGTTATAAGAAAAAAACTACTAAAAGGCTGGCAGATTCGACTGATAAACTCAAACGAACATGCTATGAAATACATGTTTCAAGCAACTGACGTAGCACTAGCACAACTAGTAACAGGTCGAAACTTCGAAGCGAAAATCAGTACTATTCGAACACTAATCTTAGGGGTACGTGCTGGTGTGTTGAATTCCAAAAGTGCAGTAGCTAACTCCAACAGCCAGCAGTGATCTCGCACATTCTCATCTTCAAGCTTGTCTCTATGCACCGCGAGCAATTAAAAACCGAAGGTTTAATAAGCACAATTTTTCAACTTTTAAGTTACGTCAGTCCAATTTTCAACGCTCAGTTATGAAACTGGGTGACAAACACACTCTTCAACTATTAAAACTGGATAAAATTGATCATGTAGTTATAGTTCCGAAGGTGTTTTTTCTAGCAAGCTGGTTTATTTATATATCTATTGTTTCATTGCTTGTAGTTGTGTTCATTATTTCTTTAAAACAAATAAGATCCAAAAAACTCTAAATTAAACATGTGGATACATTTTTTATTAAGAAAGTTAGTACTCCCTTCGGTTTCTTAAAGAACGTTGTTTTAGACAGCGGCGCAGGTTTGAGGACAGATCTGGTACAAGGTTGTGCTCACCTCAAGTAATCGCCCCAGCTCGGCCTGCTCTGGTGAATTGTCCACGTCCATGGTCGCCATCGTGCAAGAACTCCTAAAACCCCCTTTGCTTCCGTGGTTTGCGTGGCAGTGGCTGGATTGTAGCTCAAGAATTGTTTTTGGGAGGTGATGTTGCTATTTATACATCCAGGGGCCGTAAAGTTGCCCGTTCGTCAAGGTTAGGGATCCTATACTTTTTCTTAAAAAGAAAACTGGGCCTTATTGGGCTCAATTTACCGGCCCCTTGCGAACTGACTCGTCCGAGAAGCAGAGCTCTGAAAACTCAGCCAAACCAGTCATCACTGGTTTCCCTAAAAAAGAAAAGAGAGGCCATCACTGCTTAGTGCTTAGTTTCCCTAAAAAAAGTCATCACTGCTTAGTTTTGACGCCCAAGCACACAAGCGACTTCCTCTGTCCAAAAAAATAGTTTTTATAAATTTGAAACAAGTCAAACTTTTCTAGAAATTATTAAAAAAATTTATGTTTCCAAGCAAGTTTAATACAAATATACATTCTACATTTAATATAATAATTATACTTATTCGGTATTACGATAGTACTTTTTTATATATTTAGTTAAATTATTTGATTCCTTGAGAGCAAGAACTGTATGCTTTCGAGGATGAAACTGGCTCATTGGCCATACCCATATGACAACTTGAGGGGAACAATGCAGCCGCAGAACACGTGCTCCACTGCCACAATATACAAATACATCGGATGTCATTAGCGTACGTTACCATTCTCCATTATCACCATCACTTCCTGGGATAATCATAGCTTACACTCTTCAGATCCAAGCAATTACCGTTCTGAACCTCTGACTATTTGCGCACACACACCTGACACACCATGATCTAGCAAGCTGCGGCCGTCAGAAATGAACAGCATGCATGCACATGGAGGCATCAGGGTGCGGCAGTGCTGATCCATGGCCCATCCTCTGCCTCCCAAACAAGCAATCAATCGGCAGCTTAAAGCAAAGCTAATACTGACGCATCATCATCATCCAAGCGAGAAGCGAAGCCCATGCACGGCATGCAATTGCATGCCCCGTGCATGTGTGGCCTGGCCTACCAATAATCCCTTGGAACTTTGGGAGCAAGGCCGTTCCTTCCGAAAGTGAGACACTTCACATCATCACAAATTCACACATGTGTGCCTCGTTACTCGGTTAGCAATGGCAATGTTGCTTCTCAGGATATCGTCTCAGCGACTTAAGACTATTCTTCGCCTTTTTTATGTGGCTAGGGCCTTGTTTAGTTCCGAAAAGTTTTTATTTTTCGGTACTGTATCACTTTCGTTTGTTTGTGACAAATATTATCCAATTATGAACTAACTAGGATCAAAAGATTCGTCTCGTGATTTACAGCTAAACTGTGTAATTAGTTTTTGTTTTCGTCTATATTTAATGTTTCATGCATGTGCCACAAGATTTGATGTGACGGGGAATCTTGAAAACTTTTTGGTTTTCAGGGTGCTAGCTTTATGTGTGAAAGAATTTCGTAGGAAGTGATTCGTTCTCACGTGTGTGCGACAATTCTCGCTGTTAGAAAAATACTAGACCAACATAGGAGACATTTTATTTGTTATTAAGAGAAAATGGGCAACCAAATTTGTCTCGATCGGGACTTGCACCTAGGTTGGTCTACACCCACACCCTCAATCAATTGAGCTAGGCCAGTTATCCTTCCCCGCTAATCGCTATCAAACATTGCAAACTCTACTACACGACCAATCGCACGAAGTGCAGACGATGTGCCCCGTGGTCCATGAGCCTATTACCTTGTCGTCGGCATTCAGCGTCAGAGATGATGAGTTCACCAAAGTTAGGGTTCGAGAGTTAGGGGATCTACTCATAGGGGTTGTAGCAGGGGTTTATGCATGGGACGATAGTCGTGGCATGGTGATATGGTGGCGGTCAAGACGGCGACAGGGCGACGCAACAGGGGTACGTAGTGGAAGATGATAGTTGGACGGGGCTGGCAGCAATGGCATCGTGGTGAAGTGGTTGCCGATGTCCCTATCATTAGGGGAAGACAGAGGGTCGAGAGGCGACGATGGGATGTAGGTGGCACGGTGAGTTAGCTAGTGAGGATTGTCGGGCGCCCGGTGGTGGAAGTGCAAGGAAGGGGGCACGAAGGAGGGGTGTGCGGGCGAGTTCACAATAAGAGTGGGTGTGGCTTGAGCGAGGATGAAGAAGGATTGCATGGTTTCCAATGGCATGACCATCATCCTTCAAACAGGGTATTTTTTTAACCTTTGGATGGGTACATATAAGACCCCTCATGCTTTTGGACAACAAAACTAGGGCCTTGTTTAGTTCACCCCAAAAACCTAAAATTTTTCAAGATTTCCTATCACATCGAATCTTGCGGCACATGCATGAATCATTAAATATAGTCAAAAATAAAAAGTAATTACATAGTTTGACTGTAAATCGCGAGATGAATCTTTTGAGGCTAGTTAGTCTATAATTGAATAATATTTGCCACAAACAAACAAAAGTGCTACAGTTCTCTGAACCAAAAAATTTTGGAAACTAAACAAGGCCTAGGAGCAAAGAGAGGAATACGTACCTTGTCAAAAGCCTGCCTAAGACTATCTCCAACAACCTTGTCAAAGCTTGCCTAAGAGTATCTCCAACAATCGTGAGTCATTCGTCCTTTAGGTAGCGCTACATGCAAAAGGTTCCGTACATATTTTTAGTCTTCTCCAACAATAAGACCCAAAAGACAACACTGTCTGCAAATGGGTCTCGAAGAGAGAGAATATCTAAATTTGGGTTATGCCTCTCCTAACACACAAAATGAGTCTTTCATATAGAAATTCTATTGGAGGCTATAGGTATTGTGTTGGAGACCCGTTTTAGATTTAGGTTCTGCAATGGGTCTTCACAGCCTAACCTAAGACTCAGAATTATCATCACAGTCAAAATTCTGTGTCTAAATTTGTTTATTACATACTCCAGATAAAACGATTAATTTACGGTAAATCTGTACGTTGTCTGGGCATTTTTTTCCTTTTTGTCACCTGGATTTGTAGCCATTTGTAGCCATCAGATCCATCTCTCATTTGATCTTGTCCTTCCTTTCTTCTTTGTTTCTATGTTAGAAATCAGCTTTGTTCATTGTCTAGATTTCAAGTAAACTGCAGATTAGTGTCCATGCTCGGTGTTTACAACTACCAGGAATTATCTATTTAGCATATTTTTCTTGTTTATATGTTATTTTAATTCATGTCTTTCTCTTTCAGTCTCAGATTGTAATTTTTACATTGATTATATCAGTGTAAAATTCTTTTATTATTGGTGTAAATATGGTTTTTTATCTGCTCTCTGTAATTTATGTTTCTGATGCGTTTTCAATTTGAATTTCTTTCAATTTGTCTTCCATAGATATATTAATCTGTCTATGTAATTTGTGTTTTTGATATGTTTTCAATTTGAATTTCTTCTAATTTGCCTTCTATAGAATTAATTTGTCTTTGCAATTTGTGTTTTTATTTTTTTTCGATTTGAATTTCTTCTAATTTGCCTCCATAGAATTAATTTGTTTTTTTATCCTTTGTTTTTTATATGGTCCGTTCGATGTAGATCTTGTGGTTTTCAAATTCAGGTGTTTGATTTCCATGGATCACCTATTTCGTAATTGATGCGAGAACTGAGCGTTTTAATTGTTTCTATCACCCGAGTAACAGGAACCTTTAAATCACCCATGTTTTCAATAGACAGATTCTTAATTTATTGTTCACATATTCTCAACACGTTAGCACGTCGTCGTCTACCAACACGTCGATCGAGCTCCATACGGGCAATTTGCACAAAAGGTCATGTCTGGTAATAAAAAGAAAGAATATTTTCAGGGAGATCATCATATTCATGGGTGAGCTTTTTTTTTTATTTGACAAATATTCATAGGTGAGCTAGGTAGTCCCCTCTCCTCTTTGGTCCAGTTGCTTATCCGGCGACAGAAGGCATCAACCTAACCTATATTCCCCTTTTCTTGCTTCTTTCAGGGGGCGTCGCTTTGTTTCCTTTTCTTCTTCATTCACAATAATTTACCCAAGACGATTTTATGAATGCGCGCGGATGCCGGATGGGGAGTTGCTTCGTTCCACGGGCAAAGCTCTCCTCTCGCACTCGCAGCAGCGCACAAGTCAGAGGCACCCGCACTCCAAAGGCATTGACGATGCGCTACGCCCCGGGGCCCCGCCCGGCCGCCCGCGCGCCTCCGAAAGCAACCCCGGGTCCCCGGCCGGCCCGGCAGGTGCTAGGCGCCTGCCATCGATGTGCTTGCTGCATGCAATGGCGCATGCATGCATGAGCAGATGAGCTGCTACCACCAATTATACATGCAGACGATGGATCCGTCGTCTGATCTGAAGATCGAGAAGTGCATTAATTAATTGATCAGGCTCCAGTCTTTTTCTTTTTCAGTAATGGCGATAGATTACGCCACTGTTCACACACACCTGCACATGATCGACTGTCCGAGGGTTTCTGGCTTCCTACGTCAATCGGTATTGGCTTAGCTTGTGTTTGTGGAAATGTAGGACGTCCTAGCTAATAACCTCTCCCTCTCTTTCTCTCTCTTCCTCTCTCTGTCTCCTCTCTCTCTCTCCCTCTCCCCCTATGATTGATCTTTACCTACTGCACATACCTTTTTTTTTCTTTTCTTTTCATGCCTACTGCTTGCTTGTTCTCGGCAGCCATCTCTGCAGGGCTAGCTCTTGCTGTTTGTTTAAGGAATAGACATGGCATCAAGTGAGCTGACAGCCTTGTTGGACTGGACTTTGTGAGGCAGATGCTCTCCTAATCCAAACGTCCCCCACAGCCACAAACCAGTGCAACTAGCTAGGCCTGAAAAGGGCCAGGGACGCCCTTAGGACATGCTCAGTGTTTCATGGAATTCGGTCGATCGAGCAGGTCCATAGATGTCGACGGCAGGCGACAGCAAATCGACGAAAAAGAGGCGATGGATTGGATGGCGGGGAGAGGATTTGGCGATGCTCAGTGTTCCTACTTCTGGTCCGGCGGCATTGCCGCCTGCCTCCTGATGCCAACCCTGGCCTGGCCTGTCATGTGTTTTGCGTTAATTCCTGTCAACACTTGCAATTATTGCGCTGCATGTGGTGTGGACATATGGTGTGCTGCCTCTTTGGCTTGGAGAGTTGAAGGGGACCTGTTGCTTGGGCAGGCTAACTTTGGCCTAACCCTGTCCCCATTACGATCAAGTGTAAACCTGCAGGCATGTATGTCATTAATAGTTTCTGCTCTCCGATAATCGTCAAGATTTTTTTTTAAAAAAAAGGAAGTGAAATATATAGATGCACACCTGAAAACATGACGTGTAGAGCACTGCACTTGTGCTGGAAGAATTACAAGTTCAGAAGCTACAGCACCTGGTAACTAGTGGTAGAAGTGGTGAACAAGTTACCCTTGCATGCAGGCTAAACAAATGGTGCTTTTGTTCACCAGAAGGTCAGCAGTCAGTCAGTCAGTCAGTCACTTAGCAAGCGAAGCAACTCCGGCAAATGCAGGTTTCGTCATGCCGGGGTTATTCCGATCCAAGCAATTAAGTGTTTGTCACGGTTAACGGCGACAGGGCGACGAGAGAGTGTAGTTACCTTGCTGGCCTGACTTGCTTTCATTTGCACGTACGTATGTAGTTGCTGCTGGATGTGGATGATCCATGCTTTGGCGTCATCTTTTAATTTCACCGGAAGAAATACGCCTCCACGACGTCGTTCTCCTGTTGCTGCATGCGCAGTGATCTTCCAACACACCTGGCTTGCACTTGCAGATCTTTTCCCAGCAAGAACTGTTCCGCTATTCCGTGTAGCTTTTGTGCTCTGCTGATGCCGGCGATTTGAGAGCAGAGGAAACAGTTTACTACCCCAAAGTCTGAAGTTCTGAACAAACAGGTCAGTTTAATACATGTTATATGCGTAGCCACGCAAAGAATGTTTCATTTCTTCAGAACAAGAACTCCAGAAGCAAAGAAAATTCAAAAGCGTTGTATCATAAAGGAGTGAAAAGTCAGATGCTGAGAACTCCATCTGGGTTAAAAATGTATGATCCTGACGGCGCCCCAGAGAAATATCTGACCACAAGTGGACCCAAGAGCCCCCAAAATTCAGGCACCGGTCGGTTGCTTGGAAGGAGGAGGCAGCAAGCAACCAGCGTGCTGCTAGGCGTCAAGCAAGGCTCGGGAGAGCTGCAAGAAAGCGCCATGGTGTTGCTCAGTTGCTGCATGTGTTTATTATAATCAGACGCAATGAAAAAGCACTAATGATTCCTTGTAACCCAGATTAAGGAGCATATAAAGTGGCCTGATAGTCATACAGCACGTACAACACATGTCATATATGAATGAATGAATATATATGATCAGCTGAGCTCTTCTCTTGGGGAAAAACAGCTGGCGCTGTTGATTAACATGGAAGATATCCATATGTTAAATCAGTTTATATATTTTTTTAAAAAAATATGTGTTGGATAGCATTTCCAACTACCAAAACGTTGGTTCAACTCTTCTTTCTTTGAGCAATCATTTACAGAAGGCCATATCAATCAGGCTTCCATCCGATTTGCCATGTCAGGGTCCATGTTGTCCATGCTATGCCGCTTCATTTTGCAGCAACTATACTTGCAAGTTGCAACACATGCGCAGACCAAATGAAAGCACATCTGAAGAACACTATTTCTGTATAAAAAAATGAAGAAGAGATTTATCCTTTCCAGGAAAGGAGCATGTTTTTTTCTGGATAAAGGAAAAAAATTTCAGCCTCATCTGCATTCATGCATGATTGTATATAGCATTGAGACTACATAAAATAAATGTTGAGAAGAGTGACATGGGAAAGAAAGCTAAAGCTAGTTTAACCTCCAATTCGGTTGCTAAACCTCCAAACAAAAAATAGAAATCTTCATAAAAGTGACTTCCAAATTTCTGCATCCCGTCTTCAAAACATTTCTCTCGACATCTTTAAACTCTTTAAAAAGCAGCAACCAACTTCTGATCCAATATATCCCCGTAACCTGCATGGAAGAATTACTTTTAGTGCTATTGAAAACCACATCATTTCTACTTAACCAAATTGCCCAACAGAGAGCAGCAGCAGCTGCACCAACTCGATCAAATTTTGAATCTAGGCTTAAGTTAAAGGAAAGCGAGCATACCAAGGAAGACAAATAAACGGGTTCATTAGCTAAATACTAGTATAAGAAAAGGTTAGATTTCTTGAGAAATTAGCACTCCTTTTCCTACCATTTTTGCTTACCCTCTCTCTAGTTTGCAATTATCATTACTCCATCTTGAAATCGACAGCAATGGAGAAGAGATTTAGAGAAGATTTGTTTCGGACCGGGACGGGATCATGTCAAATCGGAGAAGGAATCATACTATTTAAGCAAAAGAAGTAGATGCAGGATGGAGTCCGCTCCACGCCACATCGGATCCTATAAATTCCCCGCCTTTTCTTCTCCACTCCACTCATCACAAATCTCTCTCTCTCTCCTCCTCCTCTCTCTCTCTCTCTCTCTCGCTCGCTCTCCAAGCTCCAGCTAGACTGTCCTGCTCTGCTTCGGTGCTTGCTACTGTGCACAGCCAGCCAGCTGCAGGCCTGCAGCAGAGAAGCTCTGCAGTGCAATGGAGAGGCCTGCGCAGGCGCCCACGCAGCTGCCGCCGGGGTTCCGGTTTCACCCCACCGACGTGGAGCTGGTAGTGCTGTACCTCCGCCGGCAGGCCCTGGCTCGCCCGCTGCCGGCCGCCGTCATCCCCGTCGTCCACGACGTCGCCAGGCTCGATCCATGGGACCTCCCTGGTGCGTGCGCACGCATGCTCTCCTCTTCATTTGAGCCGCCGTGCTTGCAGCTGCGGCACAACCGCGAACATTTTCAGCTTATTCATACAGAGTTTTTCCTGATTATCTGGTGTAACTAAACTACGCAGGGGCAAGCGAAGGGGAGGGCTACTTCTTCAGCCTGCTGCGGCGAGCGCCGGCGACCGGCCGTGGCAGCCGCAGGAGGAGAGCTGGAAGCGGGTACTGGAAGGCCACGGGGAAGGAGAAGCCGGTGTTCCTGCAGTGCGGCGGCGGCGTTGGCGGCAAGGGGCAGCTGCTCGTGGGCGTCAAGACGGCGCTCGCCTTCCACCGCAGTGAGCCGCCGGCGCCGTCGTCGCGGACCGGCTGGATCATGCACGAGTACAGGCTCGCCGTGTCCCGCGGCGTGGCCGAGCAGAGAGAGAAGAATGCGAGCCAGGTAAGAATTCCCACCATAATTTCAACCTTGAGGCTTCATTGTTTCAGTCTTTGCTGTGAAATTTTACAGAGTCGACCTCTGCCTCAAATACCCCAACTGGGAGTAGCACATACCACTCCCAATTTACTGCTGTAACTGTGGTTGCATTAAACAAGGGGTCACCCTACCATCAAGTCGAAATGTTGTGAAAAATGCTTAAGCTCATTTAGCTACGCTAACAGCAAAGTACCAACATAATAGGACGTGCTAAAATAGTACTAAAACGTACTTCTCCGTTTTCACAATACATGCTGATGTCTAGCATGCTACCGTTCGTTTTACTGAAATTTGGCTAATACTTTGATGCCGAAATATTGTGAGAGGAAAACATTGTACTATTGCTGAAATTTGCTTGTCCTAAATACAATATATACGAAAATGGAGGTGGTAATCAAAATGGCTCTCATTTCAAAAGAAGTGAAAGATCGAAGTTTTTTTTCTCGAATACGCAAAAGGTTTGCGCATCTTTGTATTAAGTAGAAGCAGGTTTTTTACAAAAGCGCCGAGGCGCTGGCGGCGGAGGTTTTACAGGTGGTACAAGAACAATACCCTCCCCACAACACGACATGCAAAGTCAGTTAGTCAGTAGCATTGGTACACCGAGTCTAAAAACCAGAAAGTTCCCCATCTTCGAGCAACTTGAGATTGTGACAGCTTAACATCGACTACTAAATGGAAATGGAATACTACACAATGCAATGATATGTTTTCAGAACATGCAGATATGAGAATCTAGCCTCCGTTTGAAGTAACTTGACCCGCTTTGCAACCTCGACCGCGATATATTTGCCGTATGCAGCTTACATTTGACCAGAACTTGGCGTGCCAATGGCTGCAGGGTTGCGTTGCTGCGCCGGGAGAGTGGGTCGTGTGCCGGGTCTTCCTGAAGAACGGAGCAAGAAGCAGGCCGAACCGGGATGCCAACAGCAAAGCTCTGGGACACCGCGCCTCCGCTGCGCCGCCGCAGCCGCCACCGCAGCACCGGGAAGATGTGGGAGGACGACGGCAGCAGCCGTTGCTACTCTCGTCGTCGCAGTCGTCGTCCTCGAGCTGTGTCACCGGCGCTACCGACTTGGCAGACCAAGACGACGAAGTCAGCGGCGGCGGCGGCGGCATAAGCAGAGATACCCCAGCTGACCCTCAAAGAGAGGCCTACTAGGGATTTTTAAGTGTTCTCCCCCCCCCTCTCTCTCTCTTGCCCCGTTAAGCATCAGATAATCAGGTTTAAGGCAAGCCCAGCGCAAGAATGGTCCAGATCCCGAAATACCATGTCAAACAGATTTAGCAACCTGAGTTTTGAATCAGGAGCGATAGTTGCTACGGTAGATCTGTGGTGTGGCATGCACTTGGATTTGATGCTAGAAAATGGGCGCTGCGGCGGCCCAGTAGTGTGTAAAAGCTAAAATGGCGGTTAATTTGAGGTGGAATCCTGGTTGTATTGTATATATAGAATCGTGGTCACTACGGCTGCCGTACCATGAATATATTTCATAATACTCCCTCTATCGGTTTATCCTAATAAATATATAAAGCGTAATTATTATTTGTCGAGTCCTATAAACCCAAGGCGTGGTATCTTTCTCTCCTCTAGACTCACATGTATTCATACAGCAGTAGTACTAGTATTGTACATAGAATTAATACGCTCTTTAGTCTTTATACTTGTATACTACTCCATCTATCTCAAAATTGATGCGGACAGGTCAAATTTTTTCAACTTTAATTATATTTGTAAAAAATATGTGCAACATTTATATATATATTATAAATATTAATAAACTTTTATAAAATCGTTTGGGCTTATTAGCCGAATCTGTCAGTCATTCAGTAGTGTTTTCCTCTCACAATAAATCGGTCAAAAGTACTTTCTGCCATGACTTATTAGCCAAACGAATAAGGCGGAGAATGAAAATGACATCTATTTTAGAACGGAGAGAATAAGATAGAACGAGTAGTCATCAACTTGACTCGTGACATCTCCAGTGAGAAATCGTTGGGTGAAATGGTGCTGGGAAAGAGTGCAAATTAAAAAAAAAAACTTGTACCACTCATGGGCATATGTAGACGAGTCGGGGAGAGCAGAGAGCGTGAGCTTTTTGGGAAGCAAGCAAATCTAGCGATTCCTCTCTGGCTAGCAATATCTGTTCTACACGTTGGATGTATGGTGAATTGGTGATGTGAGCCAATGACATTGCTATCGTATTGAAGACGTCCTTATCTTACTAAAGTGGCTTCTCCTGGCTCTTCACAAGACTAATCACCCTATTATTTACCACTACTTCAGCAATACTTTTCAGCAAAAGAACAATGTTCTCTCACAACAAATCAACATTAACACAAGTCAAGTTTTAGTGAAGCAAACATACTTACAAAATTGTAACTAGAGTTATTTTTGTTAAATATTTTTTAAAACAATTATAGCTCCATCAACAAAGTTGCTCCACATAAGAAACTAGAGCCAAAACCCTACCAAACCGCCCGAAATAAACGAGCCTGTTTGGAACTTTAGCACTAAAAAATAGCACTATGTTTAGACACTAATTAGAAGGATCAAACATGAACTAATTTTAAAACTAATTGCATAAGCGGTGACTAACTAGTGAGACAGATCTATTAATCTTAATTAGGCCATGATTAGCTTATAAGGTGCTAAAATAAACACAGACTAATCAATAGCTAATTAGGATTAATAGATTTATCTCATAAATTAATGACTGCTTATGCAATTATTTTTAACATTAGTTTACATTTAGTCCTTATTAGCATATGTGCTTTTTTTAGCAATATTAGCATATGTGCTTTTTTTAGCAATATTAGCAAATGTGTCCGTGCGTTACCACGGTGAAACACTAAGGATCTATTTGAATCATAACTGAATTGTTATAATATGAGATATACATAGAATTATTATAATCTAGATTACGAATGTGATTTTAAGCAATATATTAGCTTATGTGCTTTTTTTTAGCAATATTAGCATATGTGCTGTTCTTATGAACTGGGATCAAACAAGCCTTATTTACGTGGGCCAACTTGCGAGTGGCTTTGCTAGGCCGAGAAGGGCCCGGCCTTCTGCATTTCTGCCTGCTGGGCGCCTGGGCCAACGTCGTGCACACGCTCTCAGGCCTTGTTTAGTTATTTTTTTTTGGTTTTCGGGACTATAACTCTTTCGTTTTTATTTGATAAACATTGTCCAATTATAGAGTAACTAGGTTTAACAGATTCATCTCGCGATTTACAGGTAAACTATATAATTAGTTATTATTTTTGTCTATATTTAGTGCTCTATACATATGCTCCAAGATTCGATGTGACAGAAAATCTTAAAAAGTTTTGAGTTTTTGGATGAACTAAACAAAGCCTCAGTAAAATCACACCACGCGGGGGCTTTACTTGCAAAAAGCGCGCAAATAAAAATCTCCCGCAGGAGACAAATCCACGCTTTCCTTCGCCTCCTCCTCCTCCATCGCGGTCGCGGCCAAGGCCAACGAACCAATCCCCCCTACGGCCCACACCTTCCTCCTCCCCGCGTGCCATCCTCCCATCCCGGCAGGGCGTCTCCTCCTCCCTCCTTTCCATCCCGCCTCTATCGCCGCCTCCATCTCCAGGCCGCGTCGAATTTCTCCATCCACCGCCTCCATCTCCAGGAGGAGGATGCTGGGCGCCGCGAGGAGGCAGCTTGGATCCGGTCCCGTGAGTGCCGCCGAACCAGGCTTTACCTCCGTGGGTTTCTGATCGTCTCGCGAGGTTCGATCTGTAACGGTGTTATTGGTTGTTGTTTTTTTTGGTCGCTGTTTGTGCAGATGCTGGGACAGGTTTTGCGAAGGCTCCGCCCAGCGGCGGCGGCGGCTGAGGTGGCGAGGGGCTACTCCGCCGCGGCGAAGGAGGTGAGGCGCCGCTCGACCGAAACCTACCTACCTTTTCGTTTAACCGTGTGGAGGCGAGGAGGTTGTGTTGGTATTAGACGTCATGTAAATCGTAATTGTGTTGTCTTGTTTGTTGACTGGCGGCTAGAATGTAGACCGGGGGTAGGTGGTTTAAGCGGTGGAGACGTGTGGATGCGAGTTTAGTTATTGCAGTAGTTGCCATGATCCCATGAAGCAGATTGTTCATAGTTTGGTGATGGGTTGGTCGCTTTGTTATGGTAGTGGTTTGTGGGCCAAGGGAATGGTTTAATGCTTTAATTTATGGCTTACTATTGTTGCACAAAACCAAAGTGCATTTTAGTGGGGTACACTTTGGATTTGTGCGGTGCATGTTAGTTGAGAAATGCTACTAGAATATATTCATCGAAGTAACTTTTTATGTGAGATTCTCGACAAGCTATATGTGGGAAAAGCAAAGTCCTGGTTTTGCAATTCTTTGTGCCTTCTATATAAAATGAAGCACGCTTCACAGTTTCTAAATGTTAAAGTTGTACATGGATTTGTTATGCATATTATGCTTTGTTTCTTATTTCTTCTTTACTTTATTTCGTTCATCTCTATGTCAGCACCTGCTAGTGTTTTATTCCCATGTTGAACCTTCTACATCTTTATGTGACAAGTCATATACATTATTATTCTACATGTTCAGATGAATGTCCGTGATGCGTTGAACTCTGCACTGGATGAAGAGATGTCTGCTGATCCTTCAGTTTTTCTGATGGGAGAAGAGGTATCACCTGGAAAAAAATCTTTCTGCTGGTCTTTTTTTTCTCTCCCTGTTCAGTGTCTAATTTATAATTCATATCCCTACTCATTTGTGTAGGTTGGAGAGTATCAAGGTGCATACAAGGTTTGTAAAATTTCTAAGGATTAATGCGTTTGCTTTTATCTATCGATAACTTAACACTGAAATCTTAAATCCTACCATTTTTGTTATAATATTCATCGGTGTCCTGTTGCAGATTTCTAAGGGCTTGCTTGACAAATATGGTCCTGATAGGGTTCTTGACACACCTATCACAGAGGTGCACTACTAAAATCCTGAAACCATTGCTTTCAAGCTGTGTAAACATGATCACACAGGCACACACTTACTGCTTTCTCTTTGTACCCTCAGGCTGGCTTTACTGGCATTGGTGTTGGTGCAGCTTATCATGGTCTTCGGCCTATTATAGAATTTATGACATTTAATTTCTCGATGCAGGTCAGATTTTGATATTGGTAACAAATTAAGATTTTACTTGTAGTATGACAGTATTTTTTTGGGGGTATGAAAATCAATGTCAACTTAGTTATTGCACATTTGCCATTTTCTAGTGGTAAGCTTGCAATAATGGTTCAAAGTAGCTCCAAATTTGCAAGTGCTCCCTAGCACAAGCGTACCTTTTCTCCCATATTGATTGCAAATGATCCATAATTATCGAGAAATTTTATTGATTGCTGCTTTGCATCAATTCCTCATGCTTATTTTCCCTGAATTACTGTCAAAAGGCAATTGTTTGTGCATGCTTAATTCATGTGACTGGGACAAGTAGTAGTTGTACTGATTCTTTTTCCATTAATGTCATCCACTGAATTCAACATGCCATATTTTGTGAAAAAAACCCTGAGTAATATATATTGCATCTTCAGGCTATTGATCATATCATCAATTCAGCTGCCAAGTCAAACTATATGTCAGCTGGTCAGATATCTGTTCCTATTGTTTTTAGAGGACCAAACGGAGCTGCTGCTGGAGTTGGTGCTCAACACTCACAGGTTTGTCAGATGGAATTGCTCATGTAGTTATGTACTTATGTGTCCGATTATCATCCTTCTACTTCCTAATTTTTCATTTTTATGTTATTGCCATCCTTTTCTGTGCTTGTTTGTATCAGTTGTACTTCAAGATGTCAATCCTTTGATGCTCTGTTAACCAGTTTGCAGCACTTTTATAAATTAAAGGCGTAAAATAAAATGATAAGTTTTGAGTGAAATTACAGAAAAAATGCAGGAGCTGAGCAGTAGTTTTGTAATTGTTTCGTTAAGATCATGAGCTTTAATGATACATAGTACCTGTTTTCATACATCTTTTTGCTAGCACCTTGATTATGAGATTATAACTGTACTAACATGAATTTACTAACTCAATTGTATGCAGTGTTATGCAGCTTGGTATGCACATGTACCAGGACTTAAGGTTCTCACACCATACTCTTCAGAAGATGCCCGAGGCTTGCTCAAAGCTGCTATTAGGGATCCTGATCCTGTTATTTTTCTGGAAAATGAATTGCTGTATGTCAGTTTCATCTTGTTGAGTCATTTTCCTAGCTACCTATCATTTTGCTGAGATGGTACCGTACCATTTGCAGTTATGGAGAATCTTTCCCAGTTTCTGCTGAAGTGCTTGATTCTAGTTTTTGCCTACCGATTGGGAAAGCTAAGGTATGTTGTGTCTTGGGTGCATATGGATGTATGGGAAGGAGGTTAGTTTAGGTTTCAATAAGTTTACCTTGGGACGGTTTTGAGTGGAGTTCCTGTTGATGAACCACCTTGGGTGTAGAGATCAGATATAGACTTGTAGGTATATATTATATATATATGGAAGAATGCTTTCAAAACGGGTTTCCCCCATTTCCATTTCCATTTCCATTTCCAGATTATACTTGATATTATGTGCACTTTACTGTGGGCCTCATCTTTCTGTAGATAGAACGTGAAGGTAAAGATGTTACCATTACTACCTACTCCAAGATGGTTGGCTATGCTCTCCAGGTATGTCATGATGTACTTTGTAAACAATGTAAAGGATGATTAATTATTAGTTTGTTATTCATTAATCATTATTACCCTATAGGTTGACAAATAATTATGATCTGTGTTTCCCAATATATGTTTACTTCTGTAGGGATTTGGATGTACTGCATGAATGCACTTCTGTTACTTGTTAAACTGATCAACAAAGTTGTCCGTTTGAAAATTGTAATTTTGATTTTTGTTGTAAGAGGGATATTTAGGTGACAGATGGTTTTAATAGTGCTTATGTCACTTGTTTGTCTTCATTTTTCATCATAGTGGGCTGTTATTTTGGTGCATTCTCATGCTCAGTTTGTCTACAGGCTGCAGAGATACTGTCCAAGGAAGGAATCAGTGCTGAGGTAATTCCTTCTGTAGACGTTATAGTTTCACTTGTTCAGTATAGCCATCTAGTTTTCTCCATATGCCATCTGTAGTACCTTACTTTTGGTTCAATTTGTTGACAGGTGATCAACCTTCGATCGATTAGACCACTTGACAGGGCTGCTATTAATGCATCTGTCAGGAAAACCAACCGATTGGTGACTGTTGAAGAAGGGTTCCCCCAACATGGGATTGGTGCCGAGATATGGTTCTCTCTAGTCCTTACCCTCTCAAACATTTGTGTGTGGTATCTAGTATTCTAACACATGTTTGTTGCAGCATGTCTGTTGTAGAAGAAAGCTTCGAGTACCTTGATGCACCAGTTGAGAGGATTGCTGGAGCTGATGTACCTATGCCTTATGCTGCCAACCTTGAGAGAATGGCTGTTCCACAGGTCCTCTTCTTTTCCTCTTGTATACACTGCTCAAGACTGCTCCCTCTTCCATGCTTCTTATGCTATTTTATGATAACATGTCGTGTCCTGTATCCCTAGTTTCATCTAGTTATTTATTTAACTTCATTTATGAATTGTATGTCCAATCCTTAGAAATCCCACCAGTGGCTAATTGTGTAAAAGATGGTCAGTAGTAGTCATAAAAATATTGTTTCCTTTAGAACCATCAAATGTGCATGCCACACTAAATCACAAATCAGATACTGTTGTCAGCTGCTGCATTTTTGCACACTTTGTGTAGCTGTTATCTGCCACCCGGATATGCCAGAAGGATTGTCCTGCCATGCTTAGGAGTTGGATCTTGGGTGGTTTCTTTGTCTGTCTAGTTGTGCATACCAGGTAGCCATTGTGTGGTCAAAGTGGTCACACAGCATAATGTCGCTATTATTGGTTGGCTGCTTGGCTGTAATGCTTGATGCTATGCAGAAGACTGGAAACTAGTAAGAATTGTGTTTGGATCTTGTTTGGTAGTGGAACGACTTATTCGGGAGATAATCGAGGAGCATTTTTTTGCGTTGCTCATGAAAAGCGAATATAAACTTTTGCTACAATGCTATACCTTACTTTGCATGAATGCTTATGTGCATGTATTGCAAAGTTCCCTGATTTTCTGCCATTTGTATCACTTTAGGCCCCATTGATTTTGTTGTTGCCGTGACTAACAGATTATACTCTGTGCTTGCTTGCAGGTCGATGACATTGTGCGGGCCGCAAAGCGGGCCTGCTACAGGGCAGTACCAATGGCAGCAGCTGCCTGATTGGTGGACAAGCCTTTCTGTTTTCCTTCCCTCGGCTTTCGCTCTCTAGCCAGAGACATGTAGTATTCATAAGGTGCAGGCAAATTGGCCGGACCCCAGACTCCAAGCGAGCTAATTTTGTAGATCTGCCATGGTGTGCTTTATTCCGTTAGTCGATATTTGCTGCATTCTTTCTAGTATCGAGTCCATTTGCTTTTCTATGACTTCTACACACGGCCAAATAATCTTGCTAAGGTCCTGATTGAATGCAGAGTATTTTTTGGAGTTTAGGAATGGTTTTGTGAAATACTTTGGTTTTGGAGTAACATGAAGTGTTTGGATGCAACACACTTTAGGCTTTGTTTGGATGTAGTCGGATCCACATGTGTTGGAGTGGGTTGGAGTGGAACTTGAACTAAATTCCATCCCAATTCACTCCACACAGGTGGATTGAGGTGAATCCGACAACATCCAAACAAGGTCTTACAGTTTTTGGAGAGCATGGTATTGCTAAATCTGTAGTCTTTTTGGAGATCCCTAAACCCAACTAGGCCTCTCTTTTTGAAACCATAATTTTGCACATCGATTCTAACACGCAGTTTTCTAATCCTTGGGGTTTTTAATGCTACAACACTCGTGCAAACGTATCGGTTAGTTATTGTTACGGTGGGTCAGTTCTGTTGCAGGTCAGTGGATGGTAAACTAAAGAAAACGATCGTGCATGCCTCCCTTTGTTTTTGTTATCTGCCTCAAATTAACGTCACGAAAAACGATCATGCATGCCTCCCTTCTGTCATCTTCCTGAAATTAACATCAGGGGGGCACCAAATGTATTGTCATTCTGCTATCTGGTATATTATGATGGAAACGTCTGAATTTGCTGGAGATTTTCTACTCGGCTCTGTTCTTGCTAAGACCTCAAGACGAGCCCCCCAAACACAGTCGGTTCGAACTGCTTTGCCCATATAGGCTTGGTTTAATTCAAAAAAAATTATAAAATAGACACTGTAGCACTTTTGTTTGTATTTAACAAATATTATCTAATCATGGATTAACTATGTTTAAAAGATTTGTCTCGTTAATTATAGACATATGCATTTAATGCTCAATGCATGCGCTGCAAGATTCGATGCGATAGAAAATTTAAAATTTTTTTGTAATTTTTTTTAGAACTGCCATAGTATATCTTTATCGCGACAACGATCCCCCACCGACATGTTGGGTACGTGGTACGCCAGTGTGACGGCGACCCTCGTCAGAGGGTCGTACGGGCGCAGCTAATCATGAAAACGCCCAAATGATGGATTGATGGTCCGGTCAAATGACCGTGTGCTTCATTGGGCACGGATCCTGTGCCGGTAAGCATCAATCAGTGGTAGTCGTAGTAGTATAATAATGGCACGTCCTCGTCACCGAACGCGTCCCCCCGTTTTTCCTAATCCTAAACAACGCCCACCCGTGAGACGAGGACGCCGCTGATTGGCATCGGATCTCGTTGAACGAAAAGATGGGTCATACATACCCATGCGATATTTGCGTCTCCCATTCTTCCCTGCTTTCCGCAAACACTCCCTCTTTGACCGGACCGATTGGTTGCAAAGCCAAAGAAGAATAGGATAGTCTCTGTTAGGAAAAAAGGATACTGCATCGATGCTTGTAAAAAGGATTGAGAGAGCAAAGGCATTAAGGCAACACCAACCTTTGTGCTCCGAAGGAAATATATTGGTGGGCGAGAGTAGTAGACCAGGGCATCTCCAACTAGCTATTTATTTAGTTAGCTATTCGGATAGTAGTTACTAGCAAGTACGACGACTAAATAACTTATTATTTCACGTAATCTAATAATCTGAGAGAAGAGGATTCAATAACACATAGAAAAATAAATATATATAAAATAGTCATTGCTTTTATCTCTCACCTTCACATCAATTAGCTAAGTAAGGGGGTGTTTGGTTTCCTCTGGTAAATTTTACCGTCCGTCACATCGAATATTTGGACACATGCATAGAGTACAATATAGACTATTTACGAGACTAAAAACACAGCTAAAAAGTAATTTGCGAGACGAATCTTTTAAGTCTAATTAGTCTATAATTGAATAATAATTTTTAAATAACATGAAAATGCTACAGTATCTATTAAACTTTACTAATCCTAACTAAACACCCTGTACAGTACCTGTTAAACTTTATCAACCCTAACCAAACACCCCTAGCACTATTGTAGACGTCCTAAGCAACGCCGACGGCTCTGTTTGACCATACAAAGACCGGAGCAGCTGCCAAAGCTTCATTCGAGGCAAGCAACCGAGAAAAAAAAGATCATCTACATTTTCTTTTAATTAAAAAACCACTACCATTATTAATTAGTTAATTAAGCGCGCACCAGCGGCGCAGCACCCGCACTCGAGCTCGGAAAAGGAGGAAAAAAGAATTCTCCATTTCCCCACTCGCTCCCTCTCTCCCGCTCGTCAGTGGGAGTGTGCGTGCGGGGCTAGCGCCGCTAGGGTTTCTTCCGCGAGCCCACCATCGCCGGCCGGCCGCGGGCGATCTGGGTCTCGATCCGGCGCCCGCCCTAACTCGGGTTCGCGGGGCGCAAGGCCAAGGGCGCGAGGACATGAAGTCGTCGCTGCGGAAGCTGCGGGGCTTCGCGCTGCAGCGCCACGAGCAGCGGGTGGACCGGGACCGCGGTGGCCGGGGCCACTCCACCGCCGCCGCCGCCACGGCGGCGGACGAGCTCCTCGCGGCTGCCCAGGTGCGTGGTCCTTGCCTCTCCCTTCCGCTTCGTGGCTGAGCCTGAGCGAGCGAGACGGGTGGGTCAGTCAGTCAGTTGCTGCTGTGGAGATCTCGCGGGAGAGCTCCGGCTCCGCTTCTGGTTTTCGCAGCAGCCGCTGCGGCTTCATGGATTCCATCCACGTGATTGGTTTTGATGGCCGGTTCATAGTTCGGTTGTTGGTGTGTGAGAGTCTGGAGCATGGTCGTCGTGAGGACTGCATAGAAATTCTAGTGTCCGGATCTGTGCCCAATTTCACAACACACGGTTGGACATCGTTGGGATTCCAAAGGGAGGAATGAGCTTTGCTTTGGGGGTTGTTTCCTGGTGCGGTGGGAATCGTCCGCTCACATTTGGTTTAACATAGTCTCGAGAGAGAATTTCCTTTGATCTGCTCGTGGCTTCATTTCAGCTCAACTTTCTGTGGTTACTTGGCAGAGTCATGTTTGCTTTTGTTTCCGTTGGGATGCATTTTCTCCTGTTCGATGGGGTGGTAGTTGAGTGATTATCTTGCATTGATGGTTGTGTGTGGTGTCCCTTTGGTGCTAGAAACATTTAAGCATTAGGCAGGTCTTTCTGCACTAGTGTAGTGCGGCAGGCAGCAGAACTTGTGATACTTCTCGATTCCTTGCAGTAAATGAAGGTGTCATTTTGCTCAATTGGGACCTTGTCTCATCGAGTTGGATCTGACAAATGGGTGCCCCATTCCCAATCAGTTTGTCCAGAAGTCTTCAATTGTTAAGAATTGAACTATTTTGTGTGGGTGTCCTGAATATCAAAACAGTGATAACCTAGTCCTGCTGTGTACCAGCTGTATAGCTTCATCAGAATACAATTATGGATGATGTTAAAACTTCAAATGTTTTAAATTCTGGGTCCGCATCCTGCTAGTTTTGTTCTGAACTGTTGCTTTCTTTGACAGGATATGGCTGATATGAGGAGCTGTTATGATAACTTGCTTTCTGTTGCTGCAGCAATTGCAAATAGTGCATATGGTAAATTTCTTGTCTAAAGCCCCCCCACCCCCCACACTCGAGACCCTTATTAAGTTCATTTTTTTTCTTATATATGTCCAATGGCATTTCATGGAAATATTAGTTATTGGATATGTTTTCTTTTATGTTTATTACTTAGGTCTGCACATTTTTTTTTTCAATATAAATAGCCATCGTGTCTCTAAAGATCATGCTGAGCATATTTAAAACTTGTTTCTCCTAATTGTTTACTTAAGCAGGAAATGCAAATCTTAAACACCTTGATTTCACCTACCTTGTATTTGTGAAATATTAACATATAGATGGTGTCATATGCAGAGTTCTCTGAAGCACTTCAAGAAATGGGAACTTGTTTGCTTAAAAGAGTTACGCCAAATAAGGATGGAATAAATGGTAATTATGTCATGTCTTCTTTTTCCTTTGTGACATGCTTGTTTTGGTAATTGATGGTAATGCATGTGCATCATTATAATGCTTATTCTAGATTTTGATAGATTATTATCATTAATTCATTATCCTGAGCGTTTCAAAGCTATTAACTTGATATTCAGAAAGTCTTGTGCCAATGCATGTATGGGGTCTCATATCTATATAAGTTTTTGGAGTCTCTTGTATAAATTTCCAGTCCTTTTGTAAAGTGGTGAAGTGGTGCAATTACTCTAGAAAAGGCATTTGTGTTTGGATGATACTGTTAATCCTCTTGTGATTGTTTGTCAAAAAAAGAAAAAAAAGGCCATGCTACAAAATCTAAGTTAAATAACCTCATGTAGCTGTGGCTAGGTTCTTCAAGGAGGATGAGAGTGAGTTATTAACAAAAAAAGAAATGCACTATACATCTTCACTTCTGGTCAGTAGACTGTCTCATTAAGGAAAAAAAGACAAAGAGATACAACAAAAACGTGAAATATGTCCCCTTCTAATGGTTTTTGAACATGTATTGGTAACTTTTAATTGCTGCTTATTTTTCTGTTTATTTCTTACTTATAACTCATCTCCCAGATAAAGTTTTGCTGTTGCTTGGGAAATCACAATTTGAACTTCGGAAACTTGTAGATAGTTATGTAAGTTTCTAATTGCTTATTTGTTTAACGTGCTAATTGATATACTATAATCTTATGCTGCTGATTCATACAACTACCTTTTTTGTAGCGTGTGCATGTTCTTAATACCATCACCACTCCATCGCTGTCGCTTCTTAATGAGCTTCAAACTGTGGAGGTACGATCTCTAATGGTGGTGCTTCTAGGCATTATTTGCAGGCTTATATTTTATTTTTCTTGTTGTTTGGGTCTATGCACTTCATCAAGTTTGCTATTTTCAGCACCTTTTCATCCTGCCTGTGGCCTTCTAAGCATATAATAGAACTGAGCTCCCTGTTTACTCAAGAATGGAGAAAGTTAGTAATTTGGGCAATGTTTACTTGCAAAACCATGTATTGATATGTGCTTTATGTGGTTAAATGCTCATATCTGTACCATGGTCCCTGGAGTATAAAATAATCTGACAAATACTGATTTATATTTACAAATAGGCTCACACTTTTCCAGTATACTTACAGTACCTAGGTTTATCAAAAGGCATGCCAAACAAACATGGCCTTGCTTGATAGGCACAATCAAATTTCTAATCTGCATCCAGTTTATTTCTGTATGCTGCTGGTCTATGCCTTTGTTTCTTGAGTTAAAAGTATTCATTTTTTAAGAGCTTTAGTTCTATGCCCGTCAGACAACTATGTGTGATTAGTAGAGTATTTTCTGTCGCAGGAAATGAAGCGCCAATGTGATGAAAAAAGGTATGGTATTTGTACAGAATTCACCAATATTTTTTGTTTTGTTGACGTGAATTTTGAAGTTCCAATACTCCTTTCAGAGAATTGTACGAATTCATGCTAAATGCGCAGAAAGAAAAGGGGAGGTCTAAGAATGCTAAAGGTGATAATGGAGCATCAGAGCAATTGAAACAAGCTCAGGAAGATTATCAAGAGGAAGCAACTCTTTTTCTATTCCGGTTGAAGTCATTGAAGCAAGGACAGTTCCGAAGTCTTTTCACACAAGCTGCTCGCCATCATGCTGCACAGGTGGACATCTGGTTACTTATAAATTTCCTCCTTTCCTTCTTTATGGCAACCTGTCTGGAAACTAATTTGGTGAAATGTAATTGTATCATGTGAACCAGCTAAATTTGTTCAGAAAGGGTGTCAAGTCCCTTGAGGCTGTAGAGCCACATGTTAGGCTTGCTGCTGAGCAGCAACACATTGATCATCAGTTCAGCGCACTTGAGGAAGAAGATTACCTTGTTGAGGATGAGAATGATGATGATTACAATGACAGTCATGATGGAGAGTTGTCTTTTGATTATGGAGAAAATAAGGAAGCTGAGGAATCTGGCAATGTTTCTAGGAATCATACAGAGGTACTAACATAGCTTGTTATTAAATTGTGGTCAAATATTGTACTGAACGATATTCTGGAACACTTCTTGATGTGCCATGCCAACAATGACCCTGCCAACATGATCCTCAGTTGTTCTAGTGTAGTACTGTTATATCTTATCATTTCATGAGCACAACATTAGACTTGGTTATTTGTTAGTCCATCATCCTTAGCTAGTGGATAATGGTAAATGGGAAGTTTCAAAATGAAGCTGACTCAAGTATGTATTTTAACTTTTTTTTTTCCTTTACCATTGACTGTTTCTTACCCGACTTTATGATTTCTGCAGGAATTTTTTAATAGGAGCAAAGAAGAGTATTCTTCTGTTCCACATGAAAGACAAAGAATCGTAAGTCAGTCAGCACCACTTTTTCCTGAGAAAAAGCTCAATACAGAAGAGAGAATAAAAGATTTGCGGCGTTCTGCGACAAGGAAGTTAAATACTTATGTTTTGCCTACTCCAAATGACGTTCGAGCTACTTCTCAGATAGCATCAGGAAATCCTACTTCTGGACCACTCGAGAGCAAAGGTGCCTTCCACTCATCTCCACTCCACCCATCTGCAGACAATAAACTACCTAGTCCTACAAGATTGTCTAATGTACAGTCTGTGCTGAAAGAGAGCAACACCAATACAGCAGAAACAAGGAAAGTACTCCCAGTGTCTGATCTGGCTTTACCTGGGTATTATGACTTGAAGACTTCTGACAACAAAAAAGTGAAAAGAGGGTCATTTTCTGGCCCAATAGCTTCCAGACCTCGGTCAACAGAGAACATTGATGTTATTTCTGCAGCGCCTAGGCATAGCTCTGCACATCAGCCAGTGCACATGAGAGTATCCCCCGGCAACTCGCCACCACCCATTTCCTCACCGAAGATCAAGGAACTTCATGAGCTTCCTCGGCCACCTGTTAATGCATCAAAAAATACAACATTTCCCAGTTTAGTTGCCCACTCTGCCCCATTGGTACCAAATCCTGCATCTTTGACACCCAAAGTTCAAGATCATTTTAGGGCAAGGCAAACACTGCCAAGTACTGCTTCACCTTTACCAACTCCACCGCCTGGATCTATAGCCCGCAGTTTCTCTATACCTTCTAGGGGGAGAACATCAGGTATTTCAGACAGTAAAGAGACAGATGATCAGCAAGACAAGGGAGCTGCCAGAATGAGCCTTTCTTCTCTTCCTTCAGCAGAAACATTCTTGGAAGATCGTCAGCCGTTGTCAGCAGCTGCCGAATCGGTTAGCAAAACATAGGGTGAGTTTTCACTACCTGTGATGTTATAACCTCACAGTTTTTTAACATTGGTGCACCTGCAGCCTCCACAGGAAGCTGCTGTTCTATGTTCATTGATCATAATAATAATATAGAAAGTAAGACAAAGTTGAATAATCCTTTTTTAAGGAAAAAATGCAAAACAGATACAAAGCTGACATGTGAGGGAAGCAAGCAATATGAGGTTGGGTTGTATGAGCTTCTAGCAGTTGGATGTTCTCATAGGTCATGACAGAAGACATTCATAACTGTATTTTTATATTTGTAACATAACTTTGCAATTTTTTCTCCATGTAGTTCATCAATTCCCTTGGGTTCTGCAAACACATAAAACACAGGGTCCCAGCATATAATAAGAAATGCACCAAACATTTCCTTCCATTTTAACCAAAAAACTAGCTGTAGATACCTGCTTGGTGCTTCAACAGCAGTGCAGCAATGTTGGACTGACCTTATTCCCTATTACCTTCCATGTGCAGAGTATTAAGTGTGAAGGTGGATTATTATCATTATCAAAATGGCTTGCTGAGCCCTCTTCCTGGAAGAATGTTGTACATATTAGCATGTGAACTCTGGCCAGTATCGCGGAAGTAGTTGGTGTTTCGCGTGCCCTTTGGTTAAGATGTAGTCTTTGCAAATAATGGGTTTGCGGAAATAAAATCCCCATTTTTCCCACCGATTGATTGGCGCGAGATTTGTTGTTGTGCCCTTGAACTTGTTTGCCTTGAAGCGAGTTCAGAGTGCCTGCCATCTGTTTTCCGCAGTAGACCTGGGTTTCTTGTGCTTATGTAATTATCACCTGGTTTCCTGTGCTTATGTAATTATCATCTGTTTCACCACCCCCAAGGGCTGTGTTGCCGTATTGGCTCTACATAGACCTGGGTTCGGTTTGGCTCCACAATTGCTACTTCATGACTCGGCGAACAGCAACGTTTTGTCAATTATGTTGTCTCCTTTTTGACCTCGTACAGAGATACGCTGCACTACCGTGGACACTAGACATGCAGCTGTCAAAGCATAACCTGTGAGTCCACGGGCGTGCAGAACATCCACATTCGACATCCACCGAACTTGTAAAGTTGTAGAATGACCCTGGTGGCCTGGGTGCGCAAATTCGTTCTCAATCGACCTAGGGTGCGAGTGCAACTCTGGGTTGGTAAACTCGCGGGATTCTATGGCTTGGTGGTTTTGAGCAAACCATGACACGATCGAGCACGACCCAGTGGAGTCATGGTGCAACAGTACGAGTGCAAGTAATCAACGGCAACGCCCACCCGTACCTTGTCACCTTGACTACAGTGCCACACGCCTCGAGGCAGGGCTGATTTGTTTTGAGAAAAAAATACTGTCAAATGGATGATAAATTCGGCTGATAAGCGAAATGCTCTGCTACGCCATGCCTGTTGCTACAACGTGCAAGTTTTTCTATTTCACCAGCACAGAGATGGTCTTCTACTCTTCTGTCTTCACTTGTGCGCGATATGAACGGGAAGATCGCACGAAATGGTCAGATCCAGGTCCGTGCCGTGCCGGACGTCGCGTCGGCGGGGCCTCCCGTGAATTCTCTTCTCCGCGGCACTGCACGGCATGGCGCAGCTTTCAAGGCACGCAACGTGACGGTCTTTGGGCACCATGTGCTTGGTCGGTGGCCACGCGCCCACGAGAATCCCTTCACGCTTTTTCCTATTCCTATACGCGACTTCTTTTTGTTCTTCGCTATATAAAAAGAAGAAGAGCACGTCGAATACGGAATGCCGGCCGCAAAACCCCTCGCTTTTTCCAGGGAATTTTTGCCTTTTAAACTTTGATGAAGTCTTTGATGATGATGCTCGGCGATGAATGGTTCAAATTCTGTTACTTTCATCATCGTAACTCCTTTACTTAAATAGTATGTTTGTTTCAACGAGCCAGATGCATTCCTACACATAAGAATTATTTATCTATATAGCACGAGTAGACCTAGTAAATACCAGATGACAAGGATAGTAATAAACAGAAAAAAATCATGGTCAACAATTATGTTAGGCCTTGTTTAATTCGCGATTTTTTTTGGATTTCGCTACTGTAACACTTTTCGTTATATTTAGCAATTATTGTTCAACCATAGATTAACTAGGCTCAAAAGATTCATCTCGTAAATTACATACAAAATATATAATTAGTTATTTTTATTTATATTTAATGCTTCATGTATGTGTCTTATTTTATTGACTTACCTCCTCTCCCTGTCCTAAAATATGGCGCATTCTAGCTGTTCTGATGCATGAACTTCTAACTTAACTTCCTAATTTATTAAAATCTGATTATATTTCTTATGATTAAACGATGGACTCTCAATCCTTTATATATAAAAAAATATGACAAGTACTAAATCAAGTATTTCTACCTGAATCACTTATATTTCAGAATAAATTTTAAATGTGCGCTATATTAGGCCTTGTTTAGTTTGCAAAATTTTTAGTTTTTGGCTAATGTAGCACTTTCGTTTTTATTTGACAAACATTGTCCAATCACGGAGTAACTAGGCTCAAAAGATTCATCTCACAAATTACAGGTAAACTGTACAATTAGTTTTTATTTTCGTCTATATTTAATGCTCCATGCATATGACCAAAGATTCGATATGACGGTGAATCTTAAATTTTTTTGCGAACTAAACCAGGCCTACAATGAAAGTAGTAATATTTTTTTAGTTACCGAATTTACACTTTTACCAAAAAAATTTTGATCCGACATTTTCTGATTGGGTCAGTTTTTATATTTTGTTGATTCGACATTTTTAGGTATCCAACTTTTCTATATGTGAGACATGTTTTCCATTGGTCTGTTTTCTATTCGCCTTTTCACAAACAAAGCAAAGCTCCTACGAACGTGCATTTTGTTCTCGCGTCCGCCAGCCTACGCGATCTTTCTCTCTCTTGGTTCCCCCGTTCCCCCGCGTGCGTTCTCTCTCTCGCGCGCGATCTCTCTCGTGGCGACGAGTGGGCGGCCGCCGCCGCCGCCGCCCCCCACGCCCAAGTCGTCGTTGGGCCCTTACCCAGGTGTTTTCGGGGGCCTTCGCCGGCGACGAGCACACATCAGGTACGCATACACTTTCTCTTCGTCCCCTACCTTATGCTATTTGTCTTGGGATCTGATCTAATTACAAGTGTACTATACATGTAGTGTTATGCCTACTAACTTATTCTTTTGGGGGCAATGTATACATCTATGTCCTTTACACGATCCGCTCCTGATCGTGACAGCATTTGATTGTATCTGCAGGATTGTAATCTGATCTCTTGGTATGGTTCATACAGGTTTCTCGTTGCTTGTTCAGGCTCCGATTTGTGCTTCATCAGGAACTATTGCAGTATCTATAGGAGCATGCTTTGTAGTGGGGCATCCTCACTAGACAATAGTGATGGGTTTGTGTCAGAAATCTCAATGTGGCTCAAGATATAACCTTCTCGTGTCGATAGAGTGAGATTCATTATTAGTGGAACCTTCTGGTGTTGGTATTGCTGGAAGTTGGAAAGTAAGAGCACGTTCATTTTTCAGTTTGCTGAAGTAAACGATTTTGGGATGGGTCTGCCTCAAATTCATGTGGTTAAGGAGGAAGAGCCTACTGAAGTGAGTACACCTGTAACCGGTCCTATCAATGGCCCCTGCGATTCGGGTAAACTCTGTGTGGGAAGCTCAAGTAGAAGTTGGTTTCAAGACCCATCCATCAGCGATGTCAAAAGAAAATTTGCATCAGGTGCTTCGAATGGATTAAATAGTCATATCAGAACCAGACATTCTGTTGATGATCCTGCGGGCTACAAAGGCCTAAATCCTGAATCGAGAGATCCAAGCTATAGATCATGCCCTAAAATCAGATCTCCTGTACAGATGCCTGCAATGAGGGTTGTTGGGTTTGATTCAGGAACTGCTGATTCCACTGGGGGTCCTGATATAATGGTAGCTCACAAAATGCATTCAACTTTAGTCATTGGTAATTGTGATTCACCAGTTGAACATCATGAAGTTCAGGCAAGGAAAAGGGTGTTGTCACCATTAACTAATGTGCTTCCTTCTGGACAGTTCCATGGTGATGCGCTGAATATTGGTTCTGGTGATGAAAAAAATCAGCACCCTCATCGTGTTAGACAGCTCTCATATTCTGGCTTCCATGACAGTAAAAAGGCTAACACTGGAACTCTTTATTCCTTTCAGCCATCTACTAGGCCAGCATTGAGATACTCCGATCGGAGTACAGAGCAGGGGTTCTGTAAGTTTAGTTCTAATACATTCACTGATGGTCCTTTGCTTGAGGGTAGGGAATTCTTTTCATGCTTAGATCAACCAGGAGGTGAAAGGATTATGAATCTTGCAAAGGTGTCTACACCGCCTGCAAGATTATCACATTCTCCTCCACTCACTCTTTCTCCACTTTGTCCAAAATGGATGCATAGAATGAAGGCTGCAAGAGCTCAGAGGGATTTGACGAGACAAATTGAAAATGATTTCCTTGGCTTGAAGGAAACGGGAAGATCAAATTTTGATCATTATTCAGAATATGTTGGTACAATAAGGATGAAAGATATGCTAGAAGAAACCAGTATTTTGCATGATGGATTTGATACAATGACCCCTAAGAGGAGTTTTCATAGGAGATACCAATGCTTGGGCCCAGAATCTGCCCCTGTGTCTGCACACATTGGATGCATTAATAGTTTGAACCTCCTCCCTGTAAGGAGGTCATTGGTTGGCTCCTTTGAGGAATCTCTCTTATCTGGTCGCTATTCATGTGGAAAGGACAATCAGGTTCGCTACATTTTCCGTGACTCCTAATTACTCAGCTTTTGTAGAGGATACCAGACATGTTTTTGGTCTTAATGCCATCCTCTCATAATACAGAGTATTGATGGTTTTCTGGCTATTCTTAATGTGACTGGCGGTAGCTTTTCTCCCCCAACTCAGAAGCTTCCATTTACAGTGATCAGCATTGATGAAGATAGCTCTCTGTTGTACTACTCGTCAATTGATCTTGCGGGGAGGTTGCCTACAAACAATAGCAAAGGTCCAAAACTCAAAAGAAGCCTCAGTAACAGTGATTCACGGTCGACAAATAGTCGGTTACGCATCCCTGTGAAAGGCCGCATACAACTGGTACGGAATTGCTTGACCTTATAATAAAATTTGATCAGGATGTACTGTGCCTGTGCATATTATATATATATATATATATATATATATATCTTAGAATTGGTGCAATTTAAAGATATTCCTTCAGTCAGTGATAATTTAATAGAAAGATCTATGATTTATCTCAGTTTTGAACCTATTGTAATGGGAAGTTTTCTGCGAATTTAACTACATATTCACTATTCTTACTAGTATCTCCACATGTTACTTTAAGTTGCTATATGTTTGTCATGGGAAGTGAGTGCATTATATTTTTTTTATGATTTATTGTGTATGCATGAAATATGTAAATAGCATTTGCTTTGATCAATCATGATAGCACATCACACTTTGAGCTTGAAATTTGCATTCTCTTGTGTATCAAATGAAACATTGTGTAACCTGGTGACTCAATGTAGGAGGAAATTGGAGAACCTTAGAATCTTTCTTCTTCTGGGAAAATAGGACTTGCTATTTGGAGTTCAGTTCCATATTGTAAAATTTGATAGGACATGGAGCTCATAATGCTACTTTAGCACTGACATTTGGAGCTTACTTTGAGACTTACCTAGTGCACCTTACTACCTTCAAACTGCTTTTGATTTGATAGTCCTTTGAGAAGTTCTATTAGATTGTCACTTTTCTATTGATTTGCCCATTTCACTTCAAGAAAGACTCTACTCTCGGCAGGTGGTCAGTAATCCAGAGAAGACACCACTTCATACCTTCTTCTGTACCTATGATTTGAGTGACATGCCTGCTGGAACCAAGGTATGAGAAATCAATATTATGTTATTTCCTTTTAAATGTATTTTGATTTTATATTAACTGCAGTTTCTTTGCTCATTGTCTTTTCTATCATGGCACATATTTTTATGATCTTTTTTTTTTGCATTGGCATACTCTATTGTGATTGTCGATTTTGTTAATTATTAAAATGGCATGTTTTCTTTTTTAAATTTCTCAGTTTTATGTTGAGATTCAATTAATAATTCTGGCTCCGTATACTCATTGAGACACATATGTGGTTCAATCCATTCATGAACTTATATTTATGGTACGTAGACAACAAGAAAAACGTTTGGGTATCCCATCTCTGATTTATGCAAAGGTGATTATGGAAAGTATTTTTATTTACTTTTTTGTGGGTGGATGGGTGTTTTTTGTGTGTGGGTGGGGGGGGGGGGGGGCGCTCAGTGAGCGTGGCCCATTTTCAACAATTACTAAGCCAGCAAATTATTTTCTGCTCTATAGTGAAAGTATTGCTACTTCAATTAATACTGGTATAAGGTATACTAGGTGGATGGAAATGAGTAGATTGTGTTGTATCACAAGTTGCAAATTAGGGGCTGTTTGGAAGCCTTGCCTAGCCGGGAGAGGAATCTAACAGGCCAGCAGTGTTTGGTTCTCTTGCCATTCGTTGTGGGGCCAGCGCTGTCAAGCTTTTTGCCAAATCGGCTCTTCGCTCTTAGGCAGGCTGACCTCGCTTGGCAAGGTAAGGCGCGTGAAGCTGGCAAACTTACCAAACGCGCCCTTAATCATCTGGTACCATCTTGCAAGTATCATCATCTGCATGAATGATGTCTGCCTTTTCTATGAAATGGATGTTTTGTGCCTTCCTTTAGCAGTCACAATTATTTAGTTTTATCTCTTTACTTCCTTTTCTCAAATCTATATTCTGATATTGTAAAATGGGACAGACTTTCATGCGGCAAAAGATCACTCTATCCTCTGCTTCTCCCTCTTATCCGGCCAGAGAAGGAAGCAAGGCCAGTGATGTAAAGGTTGAGTCAGTTCAGTGTGGAAGCGAACTTAGAGAGTGCGGTGCTCTATTTTCTGAATGTAATAAAGCCAATGCCATTGGTAGATAAATCCAAATTACGAAGTTCAAGTTACTTAAAAGTTGTTTTAACTTTGCAGGTTCAGACAATGGGCATGAGTTGGAAAAGGGAGGTTCTGCAGATATGGAATGTTTCTCCATGGAATGTGATGTTAGAGAACCAAATGAATATGCTACTTTGGGGAATTCAGAAAATGATGCTAATGCGGGTTGCTGCTGCCAAATAGACTCATGTCAAGGTGGAAACAATTCTTTCAGCAGATCTCCCAAGGTCAATGATATTCCAGCTGGAGGGGTTCTGCGGTATGCTTTGCACTTACGTTTTCTGAGTCCCTTCTCCAAGAACTCATCAAAATCAAGGCAGCCTGGCAAATTGGATCTGTCATCAGAACCGCACACTCGCAGTAGGACTGAGAAAGAGAGAAGATTTTATCTTTACAATGATATTAGAGTTGTCTTCCCTCAAAGGCACTCAGACTCTGACGAAGGCGAGGTATGTGGCAATTAAGATACACGTCTAGGCCGTCTATTTCACCCTTGTAACACAACTTTAGTTTAAGCTTGCTCCACTACAAAATTATAGTTTACTTTAACTTCATCTTAAATCAAATTTTTTTTAACTCTGACCAAGCTAATAGAACAATGCACAAACATCTACAACATAAAATTAGTTTCACTAAATTTTACGTGAGATATGTTTTTATAGTGTATTTATTTGAACTTGCACACGTATTTGACTTAAAGACAGATACAGTGAACTATAACTTATGACAGAGGTAGTAATTCTTTATGAACTAGTGTGATTGGATCATCTGGACTTGTAACATAAAAAATATTCTAGGATCCACAAAACTACTGACGGTGGGTTGCAAAAATTAAGTTATTATGTTGTTGCTTGACTCTGTCGTTCTAATATATTTACATTATTACTGGATGTGTCACTTTGGCAACTTTTAAATACGTTTCATAAAGCTTAGCACATGATGCCATTTAGACTGTCTGCTCAGATGTTGTTCCATTTGGCATTCTTGCTTAGATACACGGCTAACAGATTCTTTTTTTCTCTCCTTGTAGCTGCGGGTTGAGCATGACTTCCCAGCAAATCCCAAGTATTTTAACATAAGCAACTAAGAACTCCTTGCACACTCGTGAAGCTGCAGATACTTTGTACATACCATTTGGTCACTAACTTATCAATATGTACTGCTTATTGCCATTGATGTACAGACTAACCTTCCAATGAAATTATTTATTTCATCTACTTTTTATGTATAAGGTAGTGTTTGGATCCACACCAGTTTCCACAAGCTGGTAGAGGCTTGGTTATTTCAGCTTTTTGAATGCCAAGCTGGAATCTGCTAGGATCCAAACAGGCAAGGATTATTCTTCATTTCTCCTCTTGACTTGAGCCCATGCGCTTTTGCAACGCCAAAAATAAATACTTCTGTTGATATACTTGCACATTTACAGTTATGAGCTCTGACCTGAATTCTATTGTCCTCTATATGCTTTGAATGGGCTATGAAACGTTTCACAAGAAAAAAAAAGAATAATATAAACAATTGGTATTCTCGAAGTGAACATTTCACGGTTCAAATGTGGGTATTTCTGCATCGAGACCATGAACTGCTTGGTACAGAAGCCTGGGCAGTATACTCCTGTAGGGGTCCAGCTCCCTTTTCTCCTTCAGATAGTTGATACAGCTCTCCACCTCAGATTTGACTTGCAAATAGAGGCGCTGCGCCTCCTCTTTGTCTCGTAGTCCTTTCTCTCTCCCTATGCAAGCAAGCAAGCTGAATTGAGAATGTTTTTGACCCAACTTCAAGTTTGAGAAGCGCTCAAACGCATGTGCATTCAAGTTGACATTGAACGAGGGGATATAATGAAATATTTTTGAATCTCTACCTCTTGTTTCAATAGGCTTTCCAAAGGCGAAGTAAAACCGCCCTGGTAACTTAGGCGCAAGCACTAGGGGGTGCATTCTTTGATCTTTTACGTCTCCCATGGAATCAGTCCTATGAAACCACAGCTCAGCATCAGGAGTACAGGACATCAATTCCCCGAAAGGGGGGGAAAGGAAAAAGAAAAAGAAAAAAAAAGAAGGGGACTTGAATTTGGGCAGCATACCTTAGCTTCAGTCCATCGCGGTTTAAGGCGTTGTCGAGCATATCATAGAAGGGAACCTTCAGAAGATCGTTGTAGTCTAACAACAACTGAGATGCTAAACTGAGTAACTGACCAGCCATGTTCTTCAACTGAGATAGCGTATTGGAAGGCACAGTAGCACTTACATGACATATATCATCTTCTCCCACTACTCCAAATGGTATGATCGTTGCTCCAAACCTGGATGCCATTCTCACGAACTCAGGCTGCTCCGGCCAAAACAACTTGTACTCCTCTCCCTGAAAACCACAGCCTTTAGAGCTCAGACATATTTAACATAGATAGGAGAAACAAAATCACATATTGCCAAACTATCACCTTTCTGTGAAGCGCTTCCCGCGCACCTCCTGGATACAGCAGCACAAACTCCTTATCTGCAAGCAGCTTGTAGAAATTGGCACCTGTGACCGGCACCGCCCCCATGATCCGGTGCAGGTCGAAGTGCGCCGAATCGGGCATCAGCAGCTCCGTGCTCTTGTCGAACATGAAGGGGTGAGCCAAGCCCCGGATGTGGATTCCGGTGCTGCTCAGGATCCCTGTGACCATAGGTCCAAGCTCAAACCCCATGAGCATGTGGTACCCAACCAGCACGGCAGGGCCCTCCCTTGGAAGCCCTGCCAGGCCCCTCACTATCTTCCCGTCAGGCAGTGTTGATAGCATCACTGGGTCAGTGACAAGCTTTAGGATCCTGAAAGGTTTTACAAGTAGCTTTTCAGGGACTGTTCGGAGGCAATTTCATAGGGTTCCTATACCGTTTCTTGTAATGGTACCTGTCGTGATTGATAGCTTGTTGGAACTCATCTGGAGTAGGAGGTAGGTAGTCTGAAACGAAGTCTGTCTTCCTGGTGCGGCGGTAGTACCCAGCTCCCTTAATGGTTGTTGCGAGATCAAAATCGGCTTCCTTTTAGGAATTGTGAAATTGTTGATCAGAGCTTAGAAATGCTTGCAAAACAGGAAGTAGCTGTGACCATAACCCACAGGAACACAAATGGAGAACAAAACTTGGCTAACTAGTGTGGAACTCAGTTTTATGATATTTTGGAATATAGCAACAATTTAGTCATGTAGATGAGAGAAAAAAAAAGCTACCATACCAGTAAGATTTTGTGGCCATTATCTCTGAAAAGACGTGTTCTGCATTTCTCTAGAGCACCACGGAGCCTCTCAGCCTCTTGGCTGCTTGGTAACAGTTCATCATTTCCACTGGCAAAATAAAATCAAATTCAGATCCAATTTGACCTTTGAAGTAGGAAAATATTTTCAAAGTTATTATTTTTCATGATTCCCATGTAAAGCATGTTTCAGACTGTTCTTCTCAACCTTTTACTAAGATTGAGGGCACATATATGATCTATGGAAGAATGCTTCTCTATTTCTGTGCGTGGCTTTCTGTAAGCCTTACCTGGCTAGCACCAAAGTCTGGGCCTTGACTGCATGTAAACGGGAATTGACAAATGATGATGCTGTCTTCAACATTTTCAACTTACAAACAATAGATTCCTTTGTCAGAATATCAACCAAAATCTGTAAGGAAAAAAAAAAGAATTAAGATCATCGTGTAGAAAGGAACTGAATCGCTAACAAAGCAAGCTTCACATGTTTTGACTCTTTTGAACTCACCATAAGGGAATCCAACAAATTGGATGTGATCTCTGATAATGTCTGACCAGCTTCTTGTAGAGAGAAGCCAGGTCCAACAAAAGTTGATGGCATCTTCATGAAGTTCCCTAAAAGTATTAACTATGATAAGAACTCAGCAGATACAAATCAAATGATTATGATTTTGATGCTATTTTCAACTATCCCTGGACATTGTGCTAAGTGAAGTGAAGAACTATATCTGACAACAAGGGACAAATGTGTCTTATACATTGGAGAAACAGATCATGCATTTTAGAAGCCACGTCTCTCATCTTTTTTTTTTTGGCAAAAGTACTTGCCTCCCGAGTAGATCGAAGAAGAATTACCCTAAAATGATTTTAGTGTAAAATCTCTAAAAAATTAGTGTACATAAGTAAATAAAAACCTGTCAGAAAATTTAGCAGCTGTGGAGTGGTCAAATGGAAGGGTTCAGGGACCAAATCCAAGAAGGCTGAGAGAGTTTGCAACTGTGATCTATGGAATGATGTTCCTGCAAGATGAGGCAAACTCCATTAGTTTGGAAAAAAGTGAAATCACTGCAAAGTTCAGAAACACAAAAACCATAGTCAATTGCAGCCTGACCTGGGTTTACTAGGATCAATACCAGGTCTATGTCTGGGTTTCGCGCAGCCACAGCTAGAGCGATGCACGATCCTACTGATTCTCCAACAAGATAGACTGGTCTATCTGGTGCTCTTGAGCTCTCTGATTTTACTGTCCTCTCCACATACTCAACCAATCCTATAGTTCGGGTGGATTTGTCAGTGTAAAACTAAACTTGCAAGTACATGTCTGTTTCCTCCAGTTGTCAGAGAAAAAGGCATGTCGCTGTTTCCTTTATTCTGAAAAATCCATTTGAAAACAACGTACCTTCAAAGGACGTTCGATCTTCAACTGGTATGTGCAAGCACCACACCTCAAACATCCTTCAGAAAGAACAACCATCAGTCACATAGAAGTAAGGGGGAAAAAAGGCCATTTATTAGACAAGTTCTTACTCTGCCAATCTCTCATGGTGCCGTACAAGTCCTAAACCAATTCCATCAATTCCTGCAAGGATCCGAGAATGGAAATCAGATAAAATTTCTCAGAAACGAAAGTAATGAAAGGTGGCAATCGCTTATATGTTTTAAAACATCACAGGTCAGGACAGTTTTGCTGAGATAGCAAATAAACATTGAAGCTAGCAAAAAAACCAAAGTTCCCAGTCAGTGCCTCTGCATCTGTTGTGCTGTCAATCGAACGGTGAAACACCGCACAGATGCACCTGTCCTCTTGTCTGTCCATCTCAAGGAAGATGTCTCTGTCCATGGTAATACTTACTACACTAGACAACTTCCATCAGCCACAAACTGGTACACAGTAAACTGTTCCTAAATAGCCATTTTCCCATGCATGCTAGTGGTGAGAAAGCAACCTTTTAAAAAAAATATGATAATAACAAAAGAAAGTGAGAAAGCAACACATGGGCCACATAGACTCCTATGGTTTTGTCAAACCCCCCCTCGTTTTGTTTATGTTATCGGCCTGATCTGCAGATGAGCAAGTTGCTTCTATTTTAGTGCTGTGCGCCTGTACTGTGCTCTGTTCACAACACGCGCAAATACTATTATTAGTGTTAATTACCGATGGTTTGAACTATTGTATGGCCACCAAGTCTTGTTATTAGTGCATTCAAAATGTTTTATCCTGCACTGCTGCCCTTTGGAACTCAAATGACAGTGAGACACAACAAGGTTTGAATGGTACGTGGTTAGCTGGTTATGTATAGAGACTGAAAATGACGTTATACTGTAACAAAGATCAATATGGCACAATAGCTCCACCTGGGATTATCATTCAGGTTAAAACTTACAATCAGCTGTGCTTTGTCAGAGTCCAGTTGTTTTTTTTTTCTCGAATACGTAAAAGTTTTGCTTATCTTTGTATTTAAGAAGAAGATGTTTGACGCGCTAGGGATGAAAAAGTATACAAAAGCGCAGAGTCCAGTTGTTGCAAAAGAATATTCAAACAGCGAACTTGTAGGCCGCACATGGGAATGGCTGAAGGAGATATTACTTTTTTGTTACCAAGGAAAGGAAAATGGTGGCACCGTACCGGGCAGGTAGAGCAGCGTGGGTGCGCCGGGGACGCGGCCGCCCCCGCACTCGAGCGGCGCGAACCACCGCGGCGGGCCGCCGTCCTTCCGCCGCGCCATCTCCCGCGCCGCCTCCACGTACTCCTTGACTCCTCGCCTCCTCCTCGCCGCGGCGCTCGAACTCGGCGCTCCGTGCGCGGCGGCGGACGCGCCAGCGCGACACCGCCACCGCCACCGCCACCGCGTCGTCGGCACCGCCTGCGGCGGGCGCTGCGCGGCGCGGCGGAAGGTGAGGAGCGGCCGCCGAGCCCCAGGCGCCGGCGCCGCGACGACGACGGGCGCCAGCGCGCCGGTGGTGGCCGGCATATGGTGGGCGCGCGGCGCGGCCGGTAGTGGCAGCTCTGGAAGCTTTTAGCTGGTTGTAGGCAATCGGCGGCCGCGCGGGAGGCTCAAGGCTGAGCACCTGGGCGCTTGCCGACTTGCCGTTGCCGCGCGCAGCAGCTGACCCTGACTGACAGCAGTGCGCGCGCAAATCGCGCGTTGCGTATCGAGGCGTGATTGGCGAGGGGCATACAGAAAGGGAAGCGGCGTTACGTAGGAAGCGCGCCAATTAAGTTAAGCCAGTGGTGGACCCTCAGTGTCAGAGAGGAACGAACCGCGGGTCTCGATCGATGGAGATGGAATGGATCGATCGCGAACGGAAGTATACTAGTCACGGTTCTCGAATTCGGCACGCTTCGCTTGTTGAGGATGAATAATGGTGGGTGATGCACAGCACAGCAGCGACGACGATGGCTATATATCTGTGGGAGTCAACGATCGAGCTCGCAACCTTTTTTTTCCCGTCATGTCCAATCGGGCATGGCAGCTGTTAGAGCAATCACAGTGTAGCAGTAATGGTCTATAGGAAATAAAATACTCTCTACTAGTTAGCTGAAGTATCGTTAAGGTCATCCATATAGCAATCTATAACAAAAAGATATCCATAGTTGTATGTACTACCCATAAGAAATAAAAAAATGTTATTTTCTCTCTCTAGCTCTCTTTTGTGTCATGATATATGAGATGGTTGGAAAAAATAATTTTTAATCTGTAGTAGAACCTACCTTATAGACTACTTTGTTAGCTGAACATTATAAGTAAATAATAATAACTATGGACTACTTATGTGGGTCTTATGTATATAGACTACTTGATCCATATACATTGAGGTTGCTCTTAGACCGTGTTTAGTTGGTGAAGAGAAAAATTTCGTGACACTGTACCACTTTCGTTTGTTTGTGGTAATTATTGTCTAACCATGGACTAACTAGGCTCAAAAGATTCGTCTTATATATTTCGACTAAACTGTACAATTAGTTATTATTTTCATTTATATTTAATACTTCATGCATACGTCTAAAGATTTGATATGACGAGAAATCTTGAAAAAAAATTAAGTTTTGAAGTGTAAGTAAACCGTGCCTTAGAAGTTAGAATACGACGCTACTATGTAGCTACGAGTACCGCAGCCGCAGCGATGGGATCGAGGCATTGTTTAGTTGACTCTGAAAACTAAAAAATTTTTAAAATTTTCTGTCACATCGAATCTTTCAACACATGTATGAAGCATTAAATATAGACGAAAATAAAAACTAATTGTATAGTTTAACTGTAAATCGCGAGACGAATCTTTTAATCCTAGTTAGTCCATAATTAAATAATATTTATCATAAACAAATAAAAATGCCACAATAATGAAATCCAAAATCTTTTCGCATGTAAATAAGACCGGAGAGTGCGTGGCCGTCCACGAGCAGGCGAGCAGAGATCCGGGAGTCCGGGACACGTACTCGAAACCTGAGGCAGGCAACCTACCACCGCCGGATACAAAGCTTCCTGATCCTGATCGATCAATGTACTCCCTTCATCTAAGAAAGAAGGTGATTCTAGCACAATATTATGTTTTAGTATCTTAAAAATTTGATCAACTATAGATAAAAAATATAATTTATAAAAAAATAATTTAGAGTCATAAATATGAATATTATTCACTAAAAATTTGGTTAAATGTGAACCACTTCAACTGGATGCAATTCTTAGTTGTACTATATTCTTTTGGAACAGATAGAGTACAAATGAGAGGAGCACGACAACACGCTCAGCGAGCCTGGTTCGATGCTTGACCTATCATAATTTATAGTTTCGAGAAATGCAATCCTCAGCATGTAGGTTTAACAGTTCTTTTTGAGTTTGGGAAGTACAACATCAGTACTAGGGGAAATCGAAAATGAAATAATTCGATCGAAACCAAATCGATAACTATTGGGAATCGATTATTCTTAGTCAATATAAGAAACGTAGTATGATATATGGACTCATGCTGCGGAGGAGTCGGAGCCGGTAAAACAAAAAAATAATAGTTTCATCGACTTCTAGTCCATTTTAAGCAAAAAAGAAAATAACTCCTCACTATAATGTACTAGTACAAAAGAAGCTAGAGCCGGAGCCGTCCAAAACTCTACCAAATAGGAGTCATAAGTATGGCATCAGACAATTTAAGCCAGACACGGATAGCTGAGAGATTGGAAGGAGAATATGGTCAAACACTTTTGTTAGATTGGGTTGCACTATGTAAAGAAAGTTAATCACGGACGCGTCTCAACAGGCTTTGCATTTGCGCCTCTTATCCTCGGAAGGTTTTTGTTGATGTGTTGGGTGGGGGAGGAACATGAAAAAACCTATATAACACTTAATTAAAACCTATATCACCGTTGACCCTAACATTAACCATAAACCAACATCTCAGTTCTTATTTCTTATTTTTTTTGTTTTTCCTATAAATTTTAAAAATAAATAATAAATATGAAATAAATAATAAATATAATAGTATAGGTCTTTTTTGCCCTTGATTGACACCTTCCTTAATAATAAAAAAATTCCACGTTAAGTTATTGTAACGAGCATATTTGCTCCTAATAGAAATAGAAAAGAGCTTGTATATGATAAGACTGTCTCCAACGATGGAAACGCATTGGGTCGTCCACAGGGAAAAAGGTCGGCACCCAAACTTTAGATTCCCCAACAGCCAACGCAAATCATCCCTCCACGAACGCTAGGAACCGCCCCTCGCCTCCTCCTCCTCGAGTCGTTGCGCCAGCTTGCACTGCTCCTCCGTGCCGCCTCCCCTGCCCCCACTCACGCTGTGCCGGGGATAGCCGCGACTTCGCAATCGGCGATGTCTTTGCTGCCGCCGCCGCTGGCTTGGCTAACTCGTCCATGAGCACGACGGCCAGCAGGGAGATCTGGTGAAGTTTGGGTGGAGACTGCGACAGCGGTAGTGCTTCCTGATCTCTGCCATCGTGAGACAGACTGCTTCCCGATCTCTGCCGTCGCGGGGCAGACTCTTCCAGATACGCTTTCCTCTTCCTTCTCCTCTCGCGAAACAGTTGTGTGGACGCGGCAGAGATTGGGTCGAGGAGAGAGAAGGACGCATATTTGCATTTCCACTCCACGCCGACGCAAATTGGGTCTCTGCTTTGCCTACTTTGTTGGACCATGTTTTTTCCACCTAAACCGACGTGAACGACGCATATTTAGGTTTGGGTGTTGTAATAGGTAATCTGTTGGAGATAGTCTAACAGCTCGCTACGTTCGGGATAGCAGGATCGTTTGACCCAGACCCGGAGCAGGGCGTGCAAATTAAAGCCCATGAGTTTTTGGGCCAATCCATGGCATTCTCTAATGACGGGCTAGTCTAAATGAGTCCACCGCTGTCCGGAAGCAAAATTATTCATTCATGAACTACCCGGTGAGTCCAAGTTTCCTCTTTTGAAGCATAATAATGCGAGAATTTTTTTCTACATTTAATGATATTATTAGTTTTTTTAGTAAGCGACCTGGAGGTGCTCATATAGTGGAGTGTGTATGCATACGTTTATAAAAATGTAGTGTATATACATGTATACAAGTATCTATGTTTATAACGAGATTAAAAAGAAAACAAAAGAAATTAGAACTATTATAAAACCATCCATATTTGGGCCCTCCGGTTAGTTTCAACGGTGGTAAGGCTACATGATGACACTCAATGCATAGTTTCATGGCACAGTTACCAAGACTATAAACTAGCTAACCGAGCCAAGTCAGCAATTTTGCTTATATGATGAAACTCCTTCATTTAATGATCCCGCCAAGTCAGCAATTTTACTTATGTGGCACCCTATTTAATGTGTATGACACTTTCATGAAACATGCATTGAGACTGGCCTTAGCGTCATATGTCCAAGGAAAAATCATAATAAAGTTAGTTAATTAGGGCATAATTGGTTTCCTGCATCTAGGCTAGCCAGGCCCACAGGACGCGACATTAGTGTGATTAGATGACTACAACAGCCCTTTAGCCAGGTTCCCGAGATGCAACAGGAAACAACGACCCCTCAACCGGGCTCACGAGAAACAAAATTTTAATTCTAACCTTTCTACTAGCACTCGCCACATGCGAGAAGGGCTAACAACATGCAATGTATAAGAGAGAAGGATACGGAGGTAATAAGGAGCTCCATTAGTGCACCAAATTGTCTCCAAGAGACGGATCTAGCAGTGGGACGGGCGAGGCTCTAGCACCCCCTCTTACGGCCGTTGGACCCATGAAGCCCTCCACTCCTCATAGGAATTTTTGCCATGAATGCACCTTGAAACATTTTTTTTGGATCTATTTCTGGTTGCACCTAGAGATGTCCAACGGACCGTGCGTGGCCAGCCCAACGTCGGTCGTCGGGCTATGCTGGACCGTGCCGTAGATTGCCTGGCCGCTACGGACCGTCGTGCCTAGCGGGTCGTGCCTCTACGGGCTTCGTGTCTGGCCTTCGGCCCAAGACACGCCTCGCGAGCCGATTTTCGTGTCGTACTGGCTCGTCAAGCACGCCGTGCCGTGCCAGCCCACGACCCATCAAACCGATAACAACTCATTTTCATCAATGTTTTCACCAAATACTAAAATATTTCATCATTTTCACTAATTAGCTTATTGATCATGGTGAGTCTGCATCGTTGGGACACGCCAAGCTCCGTTGCAAAACAAACCAATCGTGCGCTTGAAACAGGAGTTGGGTTCATCACTTAGCATAAGGAGCAAGAAAGAAGAAACAATTATTCACCCTGCTAGTTTTACGCGAGTGTGGTGTAAAGTTATCATATTTATAGTTGGGCTATACGTGTGTGTTTTGGCTGGTTAATTTGTACCCATATACATTTTACTGAGTATAGTCGGCTATAACATGTCTATAATTAGATGCTAAAGAGCACTGACACTGAATACCCATAACCTTGTTGTAGATAGAGTAAGATAATCTCCAATAGGTGACCTATAAGGGTATCCAAGTCTAAAATGGGTGTCCAATAGAACTATATTGGTCTCTAATAGAGTACCTATATAGAAGACCCATTTTGAGTGCTAGGAGAGACACAATTTGGATCTGAGTATACTCTTATTCTGGTGACCCATTTGCAGAAATGGTTATCTTTTAGGTTTTGTTATTAGAGGAGTCTAAAAATAGGTATTAAAACTTTTGCCTGTAGCGCTATCTAAATATAAAATAGGTCTTGTATTTAGGTTTTTATTATTAAAAATAGTCTAAGGAAAAACAGAAAAAAGGCTACCAAGGCATTAAAAAGGGGCACACAGAGATATGAATAGTTGAGGGAAAGATTCCATTGGTTGGCCGAAATCTGCAAACAGGAGCGACAGGTTATCGTGGGCTTGATTTTTTTTAAAAAAATAAAGTTGGAGCAGTTGAGGTCACTGGTGACGTCCAGCATTGCAATGCAGAATTGTAAACGACAGCAAAAATGGAAAACCCCATCACAAGCTGTTTGCCGATTTGCAGAATGATCGGCGTTAATTTGAAGCAATAGCCGCGTAGGGACACATTACCATTAGACCAGGAGTAGGCTAGCTGTTCAGTACTTTTACGTTGACAGGCAAGATGAGCAGAGATCGCCTTTCTTGTACTACTCCCTCCGTCTCTAAATACTCCTATTTCTAGAAGAAAAATTTTGTCCACAAATACTGCTATTTCTACTAGTATACTCAGTCCACCAACCCATTTAATTTCTCCTCGGAACTTCCGTGGTCCACCAGCCTATTTAATTTCTTCTAGGGAGTACTCCCTCCGTCCCCAAATACTGTTATTTCTAGCAGATTTTAGACATATTAGGGCTTGTTTAGATTGGGAACGAAATTTTTTTGGGTGTCACATCGGATGTGTCGGAAGGATGTCGCGAGGGGTTTTTAGAAACTAATAAAAAAACAAATTACATAGCTCGTCAGGAAACTGCAAGACAAATTTATTAAGCATAATTAATCTGTCATTAGCATATGTGGGTTACTGTAGCACTTAAGGCTAATTATAGAGTAACTAGGCTTAAAAGATTCGTCTCGCGATTCTCAACTAAACTGTGTATTTAGTTTATTTTTTTATCTACATTTAATGTTCCATGCATGTGTCCAAAGATTCGATGAGATGGATGAAAAATTTTTGGGTAGGGAACTAAACAGGGCCTTAGTGTGGCAAACAAAAGACCATTCTACCCTCAATTAATTTAGGTTCCACCATTTAATCATGCACGTTAAGCCATGGTTCTCTGGTTCCAACGAGCTGCATTTAATGCCAACTAAACAGACTCAAACAATTATCATGCGCCAAAGTACTACTCCCTAGAAGAAATTAAATGGGCTGGTGGACCATGGAAGTTCCGAGGAGAATTAAATGGGCTGGTGGACTGAGTATGTTAGTAGAAATAGCAGTATTTGTGGACAAAATTTTCTTATAGAAATAGCAGTATTTAGGAACGGAGGGAGTAGTACTTTGGCGCATAGTAATTGTTTGAGTCTATTTAGTTGGCATTAAATGCAGCTCGTTGGAACCAGAGAACCATGACTTAACGTGCATGATTAAATGGTGGAACCCAAATTAATTGAGGGTAGAATGGTCTTTTGTTTGCCAGAGACAGAGGGAGTAGTTTTTATTTAGGATTATCCGTCGAATTTATTAACTATTTAGCATTATTTTTTTTCTCTCATAATAAATTAACAAACAATAGTTTTGCTTATCAGCCCAGCAAAAGATGTCGTCGGGCCACATTAGTTATGTCCCTGGACTCGACCCAGCTGCATGGTACGTACGTGTGGGTGCGCGCTGCGCGCGGAGACATGCCGACATGAGCATGGGCACCGCCACCGCACAATACAAATCATTACGGTTACGGATGGCGGGATGGGGAAGAACATATTCCGATCCTGTGCTTTTTCCAATAAGGGAAAGATCGAGATATCTATATCATCTGTTCAGCCAGCGGCATCGGCATGGGCATGGACCGCGCCTTGGTTTTGCCCATTCTTTTCCGGTTCCCGTCGGCGTCAGCTTGCTGATTTGCGACTGCTATAAATGGAGGCAGCGAGGAGGTGGCGCACAAACCATCGACCAGCCCCGATCGGGAAAGTTTCAGGTCGGACCGCCGGAGTAGCTAGCTAGGTGTGTGTGACAGTGTGATACTTGAGAGAGCTAGCTAGCTCTAGCTGGGGAGTATAGTTTTGCAGAGATGGCCGAGAGCAGGAGAAGAGGAGGGGCCGGCCTCGCATGGCGATGAGAGCACTGCTCTGGTAGCCAAGGATGACTTGCCTGTGGCCTCCACTCCACCTGCGGCAGGAGGCTCTTCTTCTGCGCGCGCGTGTGTGTGTGGTTGTCGATCGCAGGCAGTCTCCTTGGCTAGCCTCAGCGGCTCTCATCCTTCATGCCAGGCTCGTCTCTTCTTCAGTTTAATTTCATCACTTGCTGCACTGCAATGTTCGGTCAGCAGTGCATGGATGCAACATGAGAATAATGTCACGGACTAGACATAAACAACATCTCAGTGTTTTTTTTTCTATCCGCTTATAGAACTCCTTACTGAACACTTTTGTTGTTTCTTTTTTAATACGTACAGTTTCATTCAGTCTACTACGTCCCCGGCCTCATCGCAACACCTTGAACAACCTTGGCTTTGGTGTGTTCTGTGACCTCCAGCAAGGGACGAAGGGACACTAACTGGGGGTTTTCAGGCACGTACGTTGAAATGGAGAAGGAACACACAAAGGGGTACAGATGACAAGATGGAGATGATCAGACCAATTCACGAGTTAACGGCACTTTATTTGCCCTTCTGTTCATTTCTTATTCCTGCTTCAGAGTGAAGCCAGAGAGGTGGTTATGGGTAAAGTTTATTTTGCCTTTGAGGGCATGTGCCCTCACTTTCTCATTTATTGGATTCGCTGAGATGTGTATTTGCACACTTCTCAAAGCAAACTCAATGGGTGAGAGAGTGAGGGCATGTGCGCTTAAGGGGAAAAAAAACCGTCTTTGGTGGTTATGCAATAGAACAATACTTTCTTCAGTTAGAGCTTTCTTACAGTGCTCCGGCAGATGTACCAAATTTAATTAATAGTATCTATTTTTTTATGAGATGGAATGAAATTTTTTTTCTATCCTAAGTTTATAGACGAAATTAAAGAATGATAATGTCTCTAATCTAATATTAATGACCATCATTATGTCAGTATTTTGTCACTGAACAATGAAGATGATGGAGTGTTGTACGTAGCCATAACAGATCGAGATCGTATCACGGTACATAGCGTTTATACTAGTTCAATGCTCTTGAACGCAACACAGTTTATATATACAATAATGGGAACGTTATTTCTTCTGAGAATTTATTAGCAAAAAATTGGGAAGAATATGAATCGGATTACATTTTCAGGCAAACTATATACTACTTTTGTGCGTGCACACTATATATATCCACAATATAATTTTAAAAGGTTGATCATATGTGAAGCACTCGGCTTGAAGTGCGGAGACATCAAGCTAGGGGTTTATGGGATAGTATGCTCTTAGCAGGCGAACCTATTAAGTCAGGTCGTGTCAGACAGGTCTTGAGCCATACTCTAGCCTATCTTTTATTTGTTATGTATCATTGTAATTGTCTAGCCCTAGAAAATGAAAGGGGTTGCTATCTTGGAAAGCCACTTCTCTTATTTATAATGTCATTACACATTTCAATAACGCTCCTACTATCTAACCTAGCCTATTACCATACAAGGGAAATATAGTCCCTTCGCTTAGCCTCGACACTAACTTGGAAATATCACCATGTGCTACCAAACTTTCCGCTTCATGGTTCTGTGGTCCAAACCAGTAAACTTGGTGCACACTATTTTGATCCCCAAACCGCTAAACAAACTCAAGTCTACGTAGCTCACATGCTTCTTACATGATGTCATTATGTGTCCATTTTTTCCTTGGCTTGAGTGATTAGCAAGTCCTTCTCACTGTTACTCCGATCAACATCATCTTCATCACATTCCGCATGCGCTCTTGTTTCCCTTGTGCTTGTTGTAGATGACCCATGATCCTCTCTCATATTTGGTCCCTCAGTTCAAGAGGGCTTCTCATCCGCCCATGGTATATCGGCATGAACAGCTTGACTTTCTCTATCTCTATCGACCATCAAAGTCCTCTCCAACACCTACACCTACATATAGACAAACCAAGAAACATGTTGCACCGCCATCACTTCACGTCTAGTTAGTGATAAGCAAGATTCTAAATGGACTTTACCATGCTTGATAATTACTCATCGTCACATGACAAAGACACATCTCAACTGTGCCATTTCAATATGACAACAATCACTAAGCAACATCACGAATTTAGTTTTGCTTTTAAGATTACACACAATCATACTCACCCTCTATGAACACACGCATGCTCTATAAGCATTTTTAAAGACTGAACCTGACAAATTATTGAGATTGATTGACAAAGACGAATTCAGTAATTTGTGTCAACGTCAACGGGTCCACCGTCCACGGAGAAATCTCCAGAATGGTATAGGACACTGTTCTTTGCGGTATATCTACACAAGGGATCAAATCTATATCTATTCTAACAACTTTATGAAGGTCAACAGATGATCCGACAAAGAAACAAAGACGATCCAATACCTTTCGAAGGTCAACATGATCTTCCCGGAGATATACAGGTGCTCCTTGCAGGAACGAAATCATATATTCCCGGTCCCGGTTTTTTCTAATTTCGGCAAGCCGATAAGATGCACCACTGAATCATTGACATATGGGCAGGACATGCATCATCTGGATGGATGTGATGTGCACATTTCAAGGAAAAAGAGGAGATGAGGATATGTTCGATGCTGCAACCTGCAAGGGTCGTTTCTGCCAAACAAAGCTCTCTCTCTGCTCTGGTAGCTGCTTCCATCTTCTATATGTGACCTTACCAGCTACCAGCAGTCACCAACTCATTTCTGTACTTGGACAGTATAAATAGCCGAATGGCAAGCAGAGCATTGCATCCAAGGCACAAACAAAAACACAAACACAAACACACACACATTGTGTGTGACAGAGAGTGGCGTGGCGATAAGAGTCTGCCCAGATAGCCAAGGATGACTTGCCTGTGGCCTCTTGGCTTGGCTTGAGAGCTTATTAACTCTGTGCACGTTTAATTTGCTCTTCTTGTGGCCTCGATCACAGGCAGTCTCCTTGGCTAGTCCGGGCGGCTCTTATCTGAAACCAATTCATGATTCATTCGGATATTGATGAGCTACCAAAGCAGAGGAGTGGCCTTGCATGGCGATGGAAGCTCTGCTTTGGTAGCCAAGGATGAGCTGCCTGTGGCCTCCAGCTGCAGAGGCTAGCTAGGCTACACATTGCGTGGCCAAGCTCCTCCGCTGCGCGTGGTCTCGCAGGCAGCCTCCTTGGCTAGTCTGAGTGGCTTCCATCCTCCATGCCAGGCTCATCTCTTCTTCAGTTAACAACTTGTAGATACAGTAGCTTTGGAAATTGTGACACATCTCGTTTCAAAAAAAAAAAAAAGAAATTGTGACACATCATCAGTAGCAGTGAAAGTGCACCGACGTTGTTTAAGGCCCTGTTTAGTTCCCCACTCAAAAATTTTTCATCCATCCCATCGAATCTTTAGACACATGCATAGAACATTAAATGTAAATAAAAAAATAAACTAATTACACAGTTTAGTTGAGAATCGCGAGACGAATCTTTTAAGCCTAGTTACTCCATGATTAGCCTTAAGTGCTACAGTAACCCACATATGTTAATGATAGATTAATTATGCTTAATAAATTTGTCTTGCAGTTTCCTGACGAGCTATGTAATTTGTTTTTTTATTAGTCTCTAAAAACTCCTCCCGACATCCTTCCGACACATCCGATGTGACACCCAAAAAATTTTGTTTCCCAATCTAAACAGGCCCTAATTTATATCCCTTCTTCCTAAATGCAACTCGATCGGTATACAGTTTCACTTGACTTGGTGTGCAGCAGAAGCATATTTGTTTAGTTCGCAAAAAATTTCAAGATTCCTCGTCACATCAAATCTTTAGTCGTATGCATGGAGCATTAAATATATACGAAAATAAAAACTAACTGCACAGTTTACCTGTAATTTGTGAGATGAATCTTTTGAGCCTAGTTACTTCGTGATTGGACAATGTTTGTCAAATAAAAACAAAATGCTACAGTAGCCAAAAACAAAATTTTTTGCAAACTAAACAAGACCCAAGATGGAGGATTGGATAAAGCGTGAACGGATGGACCTGACGAGATGCAGCTAGCAGTTGTACCGCGCTTCGCTTTCGGTCGACCATCCAGAGACAAAGGGGCTGGGGTTTCTTGTCCAAGGACACATTTGAATTGAAGAGGGAACACGTAAGGATGGAGATGAACAGACCAAGTCATGTGATCGGGCAATTATTTTCCCTTGTTCTATTCATTCCTGTTTAGATCACCAAACCTAATTTTGGCTATTTTTTTAGCTAACTAGCAATTAGCCTATGTATCAAGCACGCTCTATATCGGATCACTACACGAGTTTATATAATATACAACACTATCTATGAACTAGTGTTTTTTTAAGACCAAAGCTATACAATACCACAGAATTTGTGAACTAGTGTTTTTTGAAGACCATCGGAAAAATCAGGATTCGCATTATAAAGATTAGCATTTTGCTCACTGCTACTCTCTCTCTCTCTCTCTCTCTCTCTCTCTCTCTCTCTCTCTCTCTCTCTCTCTCTCTCTCTGAGTTGAGCATTCGTCTGGATTGTCAGCTCCGTTTGGCGCATTATATCACTGAATTTGTCGTTTGGCTGATAAGCCATGGCAGAAAATACTGTTGACTGATTTGTTATTTTGTTGTGAGAGAAAAACACTGCTAAATGGCTGACAGATTCGACTGATAAGCTCAAACGAACATCTTGCCAAGAAAGGATTTCATGTCTTTTCATGGACCAATCAGATCGGAACAGACAGAGAAAGAAACATTGCAAATACCTTTTATTAACACGATACATTATTCAGATTTTTATGAACAATAACACAACGAAAATTCAAGTAACACTGTCAAGCAACCATAATCAGTCAAATGCTCGAGCTAATTTTCCCGTCCCAGGATGCCAGATACAACGAGCTTCAGGTGCATGTATGTCAGAAGCAGCAGCAACACTCATCCAGCATGCAGCAGCAGCAAAGAGCAGCCAGCCTGCAAAAGGAAACACATATGAGTTATGAACTATATTGAATGAACTAGAAACACTACAATGTTCCTTTCTCAAGACATATATGGGTTATGAATTATGATGAAAATAGTCATGCTGCAGCCTCCTCAAGACATAGTCCAATATCAGCACAAACTTACTCTTAGCGACATTGCACACCCAAAACACCATAGAGAGATTAGATAAATCCAGGTATCAAATATATTTGCCATATTTCAAAAACTTTAGCATGTTCAGAAATACTTCCATAACACATTGGCAATGTGTGTTATTTTCCCCGTTCAGCTTCACAGGTATATTGAAATTAGTTAAATGACTGATATTAAGGAGGTGCTGTTTTGGTCAACAGTAGTAATTGATGTACACATTAGATAACATTGACCTAATATGAGAGTGCAACATTTTATCAGAAAATAAAATATTGAGACTGCAGATTCACTTATTTTGTGTTAGGCCAAGTACAGAGCATAGTAGGCATTTCCTTCTATTCGAAGTACATGTCATCTTCGAAAGAAACTATTAACCAAGGTTTGACCTTGTAGACCTTATCAATGTCCTAAACGACATGTATTTTGAATCAGAGGGTGTAATCTCCACAATCTCAGCATACACCATGCAACAATACTTCATAATATTTCATGGCCAAGAAAGGTCGTTTATTAAACCCGTAACATGTCAACATACAGTAAATACAACCTATCTAAATAAGTTTATAAGCATGGCAACCAAGCCTGCATATATTCTTAATTTCATTCTTTCAACTATTGCAGATCATTGTTAGTCCTAGAAAAGATGCACAAACAGCAACACTGTAAGGCAACTAATCAAGCAAGGGAACATGAACAAATGAAATGTTACTAAGCTTTCGCGATATAGCTTAGCATTTGAGGCTATCTGCCATTTCAATGCGGAGACAAATCAAATCAGTATACGTTTTCAGTATGCCTAGAACATGAACAAAGCGTATGCCATTTTCATCAAGAAAATTGCAGAAACCAAATTTATTCCTTTCTTTTTACCAATTGTACATGGCTCAGTTCAAATATTGCTTATTTAGACAACAGATTCACTGATTTCCCTGATATAAATTGATCAGTTTGTATAAAAACATAAATTGATCAGCACAAGATTATTACTTCCTACGTAAATAGCTAAAACATATAGATGATTCCCTTTTTCTATCCTAAGTGATCAAAATCTGCTGCTGCGAATTGTGGAAACACCAACATGATGTGGTATTCCAAGAGCTCCCCCCTAGCGTGGACAGATTGGTCATGGCCTGAAAGACCTCAGCACAACTTTGGCAGTGCCGCTTTCCTAGAAATGCTCCTCTGCTGTCTTACTTCTGGAGTTTATATAGATTGGATGTAATGTAATCTGTATCTTTTCCCTGATTCATGTAATTGGCGCCACGCCTAAACCCGGGCCATGCCCCTCCATCCACCAGACTTGTCTGGAATCAGTGGTAATATAATCTATAATCTCTATCTTTTCCCTTGATTCATGTATTGTGCTCATGTAATGGCGCCACGCCTAAACCCGGACCACAGCCCTCCACCCACCAGACTTGTCTGGAATCAGTGGTAATATAATCAGGTGGGGAGTCAACCCCGTTGTTGTTGCTCAAAAAAAAAAGTGATCAGAAAAGAGCAAGGACTACATTACCATCCTTTCAGGAAGCCAAGGCAGCAGTCATCGTCTTCGTGGTGGTGGTGGTGGTGATGGTGATGGTGGTCGTCATGGTGGTGATGGTGGCCGTGATGGTGATGTCCATCGCGCGGCGGCGGGTACCCGTAGGGCTGCTGGCCGTTGTTAAAGTAGCCCTGGTACCCCGGAGGCGGCGGCTGCTGCGGCGGCGGGTAGAAAGGCCCCTGCGGTGGAGCCTGCGGCGGCGGGTACGGCTGCGCGTACCCTGCAGAAACAGCACCCAAAAAATCGGATCAGATGAGTAACAATGGGCTTTCCAAACTTCAACCGACCGAGAGAAGATCCAGCGCTGCATTCATGCCGACTCTCAGAAGGGTCACGACTCGATCTGTGGCCGACGGATTGGAACCGAAGAGGAGGGGATCTCTGACCGGGGAATTCAGATCGAGGAAACGGAAGTCGGTGCAGGGATTGGAGAAGACGGAGGAGAGATGGGGGGAGGGGGAGCTTGCCTGGTGGAGGATAGGACTCCGGGACCTTCTGGTAGCTCATGGCGCTGTCGTCGCCTCGCCGTGCCCTCCGATCGACGAACTGGGCGCTAGCGTTGTTGGAGGATGATGTTCTAGTTGGCGGAGGAAAGCGGGCCGCGGACACGCTCGCGTGATCTTGTACGATTCGGATATAGTCGCGATGAAGTTTATTTACCAAAAAAATAACTAATGTTCTAAAACATAAATTGCTGGAGTAGCTCAGTTGGTTAGAGCGTGTGGCTGTTAACCACAAGGTCGAAGGTTCAAGCCCTTCCTCTAGCGATTTTTTTAAAAAATTTACTACTTTATTTATATTTGTAGTTTTTTACATGCCCTTCCTACTATTTCACTACTTTATTTATAATTTTCATTTTTTATTTTTTTTACATACCTTCCCTCTAGCGATTTTTAACTATTTTGCTACTTTATTTTATTTTTTTCTAATTTCTTTTACATTTTTTGTGTCTTATTAAGCCTTTTGTTGTTGTTTTTCCTTATTGTGCTCTAGAGATTTTTATAGCTAGCTTTGGAACTTTCTTTAACCGATTAATGGCAAAATGCTTAATCAATTTGACTCTTTGCTGTTTTTTCCTCTTACTAGATAAGTGCCTATGCATTGCTACGGGTATATATATAATAAAATCCCATGACATACAACTCCACACATAAAACATATGTAAAGTCTCGTGAATCACAAAACAACACCAAAATATATAATTCAAACTGCTTTCTTTAAAATCAAAGAGAAGGTACAATTTTTTACTTAACTAAGAGTCTAAGACTAACGAATACCCAATTGTTTTCTTACTTGAGGCTAATGCAGTGTTAGAAAAACTGTTGTTCCAGCGCATCCTTGAGAGCGTAAAAAATCCTATACAATCATTTCCATTCAACTCAAACTCACTGAATATTGCAAACTGAACAACAAAATTTTACATTTGGTCGACCTCTTTCTTATTGTTAAAAAATTAATAAACAAGATCTCTATCAACCTAAGGGAAAATTCAAATAAATTTAGTCAGTCGCTATCAGTACAAGAACTAAATCATTTTTTTATCAAAACACAAAACCCAATTATAATCTGAACATAGAGTTTTCTGTCACAATCAAAGTAAGGGACAACAAAAACACTTTTAAGGGATACTGTGAAGACCTTTGCAGTAGAGAGGGAACATGTACGATAATCATTTGAAAACTCAAAAGCTAACACATTGTTTGATTTTAATCCATAGTGGCAGAAAAGAATAATACATCTTGTAGATAATAGAATTGTCACCATGATATCAACGCAAAATGGTTCGGATCTTAATTGAAGAATCAAAACCGTGCATATTATACAATGTTCATCAACCCGTACAATACTATGGTAGAGGTTATATAGGGTGTGTTTGGTTCATTTCTCCACCAAGTCTAGCTAACAAAAATAGTCTAGGCTAGCTGTAGCCAGCATTAGTTATACAACCAGCACTTGTTTGGTTGTTGTGTCTAAGCGAGTCTGGCCTAGCTAGATCTTGTTTGGTTGCTAGACTAGTTCTAGTGTAGTCACCTCTTTCTTTGCCATGGTGAGCTTATCCTTCATCTTATCTGGTTTGACAATGGCGGGGAAGGAAGATTCGATGGCGGTGGAAACCGATTTGGCGACGGAGGAGTCCGATTCAACGGTGGAGGCAGCAGGATCGGCGGTGGCGGCGGCGAGACGGACAACGGCCGGGGCATGGTCAGGTTCTTGCGCCGGCTGCCCACAGAGAGGGACCGGAAGAACGTCCTCAGGCGCACGTGGAGTGGAAGACGAATTCTCCGTACCCCACGGCCGGCGCGCGGAGCGGCTCCGGACACCGCCATCGCCTTTCCCGAGGCCTATCCACCGACGCCGATAGGGGGACCACGGGTAGGTGGCATCGGCGTGCACATCCCGCACGCGCCCGAGCGCCCGCACCACCGCCACGACGGCCTCGCGGATCTCGAGCACCGCGAAGTTGGATCCTGCCGCGCATCTCCACCCACCGCCAGGCCACGCCGTGGAGGCAAAGGTGCTGGCGCCGGCGCCACAGAGGCCCGCGTCTAGGTACTCCTGGTGCTCCTCTGCGCGGCGGTACTCTAGAAATCGCACCACGTGCCTGGACAACGCAGGCGGTGTTTCTTCCCCCTCACCGCCGACGCGGCCGCCGCTGCAGTTGGGGGAGCCGGAGCGCAGGGGCAGGATGCAGAGCGCGAGGAGAAGTGGGAGCAAGGCAACGAGATGCGGGTGGAGGCGTTGAGCTCGAGCGGCGGGATACGGTGGAGGCGTGGTGGCCGGTGGGGTACAGATAAGGTGAGCGAACTCATCCTAATCACGAGCACGAGCCAGACTTCGAGAGAACGGCCGAATCGGCCGTTTTCAGGAAGCCACCCAAATCTCCCCAATCTGGCTTGCGTTAGCCTGGATAACAGGCTAAGCAAACATCCAAATAAGCCCAACTTGTATTCATAAGCCTAGCTAGGCCCTAATACAGGGAACCAAACACACTCATATATGCATCTTATACCAAACATCCAGACTTATGGTCTTGTATTTGGGACTGAAAGAAGCTTGAATATATCGACTATTATAACAAACAAATTCTCCCTCCCCTTCTGCTGCGCATTAGCGCAGGGTCTCCCACGGTTACTAGCCTGCACAATTGTGCAAGGATCCATGCTAGTGTCACTGATTTTCTTTTATTGAGGTCTTGTTTAGTTCACAAAAATTTTCAAGATTTTCCGTTACATTGAATCTTTGGTCGTTCCGTTACATTGAATCTTTGGTCGCATATATGGAACATTAAATATAAATGAAAATAAAAACTAATTGCACAATTTATCTGTAATTTGTCAGATGAATCTTTTGAGCCTAGTTACTTCGTGATTGGACAATGTTTGTCAAATAAAAATAAAGTGTTACAGTAGCTAAAAACCAAAATTTTTACGAACTAAACAAGGCCCGTATATGTATACACAACGAGCTCGGATTTTTTTTACCATGGAATATGGATGGATAGATCACAAGTACATGACGACGACACAAAAAACTAATGCAGAAAATTGTCAGGTGTAAAACTAAGCCTGGCTAGCCCAAGTCTGTCTTTAACAAACCAGAATGACTTGTTTGGTTGCATGTATCAACTAAGTCTGGCCAACAACTAGATGTGTTTGGTTATCTGATTTGCACTACATACAATTACCTCTGGTGAGCTTACTCCCCTCTTAAACATTTCATCGAACACCTAGCATACGACGACGATGACCGAGACGTTGTCGGAGCTGCGCCTGGCGAGGGCCAGCTTGGTGAGCAGCGCGGCGGCCTCGGCGCACCACTTGGCGCGGCCCCTGCGGAGGCAGGCGCGTGCCACCTCGCACGCGGCCTTGTTGCTGACCACGTCCCACGGCCCGTCGCTGGCCAGGATGAGGCACTCGTCGCCGTTGGACCGGTTGGTGACCGTCACCTCCGGCACCGACGACACGTACGACACGCCCAGCACGCGCGCGCCCTCCTAGAAGATGACGCGCTCGCCCGCGGCCTCAATCCGTGCTAGCTCGTCGGGCCGGTCGGGCTTGTGGTCCGACGATAGCGGCACCGACGGTGCGCCGTCCCCGCCGCAGCACAGCACGGCGCGGCTGTCGCCGCAGTTGGCCACCACCACGCGCCGCTCCTCCACGACGGCCACCATGGCGGTGGACCCCACGTGGTCGCACTTGTGCGCGTCGCAGCGGCAGGCGCCGCTGGCGGCCGCGCGCCCGCCCACCGACATCACCTCGCTGTCCATCCGCGCGAAGCTGCGCTCCATTGCCGCGGTCCAAGACATGTCGTCGGCGGCGACAACGAGCTCCTCGCCGAGTAGCTCGTGCATCCGGTCTCGGCACCGGCAAGACTAGCCACGCGTGTGACCATCCTTCGCGTGGCTCACCGGCGGCCGGCGACGAGACATCTCTGCTTCGCCCCCACTGCAAGAGCCCTCCTCCTCCACTGCAAGATCTTCGCTTCGCCCCCATAGCAAGATTGAAAGGTCCTTGTTTGGTTTTGGTAATTGAGTGACAACTTAGGTGAACTAATAGTGTTTATATGAGATACACAGGAGATTAGTCCACAGGTGATGATGTGATGATGGAGGAGCTCATTGCATATGAGACATGACATGGAGTCATGTGACCAAGGTGGAGAAGATCAAGATGAGGCTTGGCTCGATGGACCGGTTGCAAGAGTGAAGGGCAAGTCGGAGGCTTTGAAGCGAAGGACCGCGTGTGACGGTGAAGCTTGAGCAAGACTTGGCGCCGATGGACCGAGGCAACAGTGAAGAGCAAGTGAGGTCAAGATCGATGAACCAATACGGTCACGTGATGATATGAAGTGGATCATATCATTTGGTGATTGGTTGGTGCATGTGTTGCATCAACATTGGAGGAGATGGGATGGAAAGCGCAAGGCAAAGGTATAACCTAGGGCTTTTCCATTTCACCGGTCATAGGTGTGTAGAGAAGTTTATGACCGGATTTAGGATAGATGGCCGTACTATCAAGAGGGGCAAACTTGTTTGCATATCGGTCATCTAGTGCCACTTGAGCGATCTAACTTTGCATACGTGTTAGGATCGAGTGGCGTGGCAAGTTGAGAGGCTAACTCCTTTGGGAAAATATTTGTGAAAATGCTAACACACTTATACATGGTGGTGTACACTTGGTGGTGTTGGCACATTTGCAAAGGAGAAGGTGTTGAAGTTGATTTTGTTCAACTTGGAGAAGAGAGAGAAGTCGTTCGGTGTTCTCCGGACATTAGGATGGCCTTTAGATTGGAATACTGCTTTGATCCATTTTGATTTGGATTGAGTATTCATATATATTGGATAGTACTCTAAGTAAGCTTTCCAAAATGTCCAAGATCATCGAATTTGGAGTTCGGAGCTAGAAGTCAGCAACCTAACAAGTTGAACTGCAGGCACAGGACGCACTGTTCCAGCGTCCGGTGGCACAGGACGCTGAGAGTCCGGTGCTGCTGCAAGTTTGCGTTGCTCTCTGCGTGTGAGTCCGGTGAGCACCGGACCGTCCGGTGTGAAGCAGCAGAGAGTCCGGTGCTACTGTTCCAGACGCGCGTGCGTGTGCTAGCCGTTGGCGGCAACGGTCAAGTTCAAACGGCTAGTGACACGTGGCTGTTTTTGGAGCACAGGACGCACTGTTCCAGCGTCCGGTGGCTCCCTGTGAGCGTCCGGTGCTCACGACTTTTGCCCAGTGAAGGGGCAACGGCTAGTTTAGCCTTTAGGGCTATAAATAGAAGTGGTGGCCGGCCTTGGCTGGTGCGGAGCACCCTTGGGACTTAGTGTCCATGCTTGGGGAGTGCTAGGAAAGCCTCTAACTCACTTGTGCTTGCAAGAGTGCGAATCAATAGCGAGTGAGTGATTCTAGTGCGTTGCATTGAGAGATTGCATCGAGTGGCACTAGGTGTTCGTGTTGCAAGCCGGTGGTGCTTGTTACTCTTGGAGGTTGCCACCTCCTAGACGGCTTGGTGGCTTGTGACTCCGTCGAAGCACGCAAGGAGATTGTGCGGTGCTCCGGAGAAGAGATTGTGAGGGGTACGGTGCTCACCCCGCGGGGATCGCGAAGAGCAACTCTAGTTGAGCGAGACGTGAAGAGCGACAAGTGGTCCGGCCGGGTCAAGTGCTAGAGCTTGTGGTAAGCACTCCACGTGGGAGAGTGTGACTTGCGGGTCACCACTAGCAAGAGGACCGGCGGCAACCTTGGAGCTTGTCTCAACGGGGACGTAGCTTGGTGGCAACCAAGTGAACCTCGGGAGAAAATCATCGTGTCAACATTGTTCTTCCCGTTGGTTTGCATGTCCCTAACACAAGCTTGTTCTTACATTCATATACTTGTGCTTATGTAGTTGCTCTTTTAATTAGTTAGCTTGTGTAGCTTGCTAGTTACCTTCTTGCTTGTGTAGCTAGAAGTAGTTCCCTTGCGTGACTAATTTGGTTTGTGTAACCTTGTTAGTCACATTGCTTAGTTTGTGTAGCTAAGTAAGTTGCGCTCTCTAATTTGGCATTAGTTGTCTTGTTATTGAGCTTGCTAGTGAGCTTAGGCTTTGTGCGCTTTGCCTCACTAGTTTGTGTAGGAGCTCCCCCGGTTTGTAAAGTACTAGTTGCATAGGTTTGTGTGACCTTGCTTCTAGATTTGGTTAGGTGAGCTCTTGCTAAGGTAGCACCTTGCTTGCTTGTTTAGGATCTTTTCAAGGTGCTAGAGAACTTAGATAGAGGGGTGTAGTCTTGGCTAGACCGATAGATTTAATTCCGCATTTGTTTTGGTTAGCCGACGCGATAAGTTTTAGAAAGGACTATTCACCCCCCCTCTAGTCCGCCATCTCGACCCTTCAAAGATCCCTCCTCCGGACGGCGAGGGGCGCGCAGACGGATGGAAGGATGCGGGAGACGCCATGTGAGCGAGCAGAGGTGGGGATCCACGCGTAAAGGAGCACTAGATGCGGGGCTAGAGGTGAGGCCGGTGCAGAGGGTGAGGAGCTCGCCGGTGCGAGAGGGGAGGAACTCGTCGGGCGGGCGGGTGGTGCTCCTCCGGCCGGGGCAGAGGAGACGGCAGCACTGCAGTGTACCAGCGAGGAGTAGCAGGTGAGGAAAACGATGGGGAGGTGAGGGGAACGTGCCAAGGGGCTGGCTCTGGCCTGGCCAGGATTGAACGACCGATTCGGTCGTTCTCCTGTAGCCAGGCTAAAGAGGTACGGATGGCCACCCCTGGCCATGCCCCAACCCATATTCAGGCAACCAAACAAGTTAAAATTGGCTTCAGAGAGCTATGGCTAGGGTTGCCAGCCAACCAAACACACCCTATAAGGCCTTGTTTAGCTTCCTATATGAAAAGTTTTTAGATAGTGTAACACTTTTATTTATATTAGGTAATTATTGTTTAACTATAGACTAACTAAGTTTAAAAGATTTATCTAGCAAATTACAAATAAATTGTACAATCAATTATTTTTTATCTATATTTGATACTCTATGTATATACAGTAAAATTTGATGTGATTAGAATTTTATTTTATTTTATTTTATTTTTAAATTCGGATATAACTAAACAAGACCTAACCAAAGAAAAAGAAATGGTGGGAATGAAAACTATAGCAGAGCAGAGCAGAGAATTGTCTGGATATGTTCATTGAGCTGGCGGTTGTTGTTTCAGCCCTTGTTTAGTTTTTTTTTTTAAAAAAAATGGAACTTTTTTTAATTCTCAATCATATCAATCTTGCGGCACATGCATAAAACATTAAATATAAATAAAAAATAATTAATTGTATATTTGTCTGTAATTTGCGAGACGAATCTTTTGAGCCTAGTTAATTTATGATTAGAAAATATTTATCAAATAAAAATAAAAGTGCTACTATGTCCATTTTGCGAAAAACAAGGTCTTATGGGGCGTTTGAGACTGCTCTACAAACTCCATCGTGGAGCAGCTTCACAAAAAAACTAGAGTTTGTGGAGTACCGTTTTAGAGCATTCACAATGCAAGACTCTATCACAGAATCCAAGACAATTAGTTACATATTGTTTATCGTGTTTTGCTGATGTAGCAGCATATTTATTGAAGGAAGAGGTAGAAAAAATAAGACTCCAAGTCTTATTTAAACTCTAAGTCCACATTGTTCGAGGTAATAAATAACTTTAGACTTTATGATAGAGTCTGCATTGTGAGTACCCTTAGGGCACTCACAATGCAAGACTCTATTACAGAGTCCAAGACACTTAATTACATATTATTTATGGTATTTTGCTGATGTGGCAGCATATTTATTGAAGAAAGAGGTAGAAAAAATAAAACTCCACCAAGTCTTATTTAGGCCCCGTTTTGATTGGAGATGAAAATTTTTTTGGATGTCACATCGGATGTGTCGGAAGGATGTCGGGAGGGATTTTTAGAAACTAATAAAAAAATAAATTACATAGCTCGTCAGGAAACTGCAAGACAAATCTATTAAGTATAATTAATCTGTCATTAGCACATGTGGGTTACTGTAGCACTTAAGGCTAATCATGGAGTAACTAGGCTTAAAAGATTCGTCTCGCGATTTTTAACCAAACTGTGTAATTAGTTTATTTTTTTATGTACATTTAATGTTCCATGTATGTGTCCAAAGATTCGATGGGATGGATGAAAAAATTTTGGGTGGGAAACTAAACAGGGCCTTAGACTCCAAGTCCAAATTGTTCGAGGTAATAAATAATTTTAGACTCTATAATAGAGTCTGCATTGTGAGTGCCCTTAGGTGCTCTCACAACTTCAATCTTTTTCTCGAACTTAGTGCATAGAGATAAAATCATTATGCACTTAGTTAACCAAATGATTTTATCTCTATGCATTAAAATCTTTTTCTTGAACTTAGTGCATAGAGACAAAAATACGTGAAACGGAGCTGACAAAATATGGAGCAGAAGCTGCACAAAGCTGATTGAAGCGTAGAAAGAGCACCACGAGCCACACGATGCAAAATCCAACGACCGAAAAAATTGGAGGTGAGGTGGACACTGCTTCTACCGTAGGAATCCGCCGGGTTCTCTAGGGAGACCGATCAAACCCGCCAGACGCACATCACATCATCACTCGGGGCCGGGCGCTCTCGGCCGCCGCCGCCCGCCGCCACCGCTGCCGGCCAGCAGGTACCGGTGCGCCCCGACGAGCTCCTCCCGGAAGCGCGCCAGGTCGAGCCGCACGTTCTGCCGGTCCAGGTACACCTTCTTGGTCACGTCCCAGCCGCGCGCGCTGCGCCACGCCGGCGGGGTCCGTCAGCACGGGGTCGCCCGTGGGGTACTCGCGGGACAGCGAGCTCTCCTTGGGGGCGATCTGTATATGTAAATGTTGTAGGGGCTCACCTGAGCTCTAGGCAAGGTCACCGTATAGATACCGCCGCTTTTTCTAAACCTTGCTCGACGTTTGGCACGCAACCTGAACTCGTCTCGCCCGCGGCCGATCTCCTCTCCTCCATCCGCTCGCCGCGCCGCAATCCGGAGAGGAGACTACACTAGGTCGAGCACCACCTGGGGCTGAGCGTTCTCGCGACCAGTTCCGGCGCGGCGTCCGCCCTCTGCAGTCACTCGCCACTCGCCCCCGCGACCGTCGTTGTTGTCCTACTTCGACACTCGCCACCTTGGCCGGCGACGAGCACCACCCGGACAGCAGGTATTCCCTCGCCTTGGTCCTCCCTTCCTGCTGTGCGAAGCCGTGCGCCCAAACCTTAACGTAATTCGTAGGTAAAACCGTGCGCCCAAACCCTAACATACTATTTGTAATCGGATCTGAATCTAATTGTAGGTGTATATGTATATGCCTACTAACTTTGATGGCTTTGCAAAAAAAAAAAAAAAAATCGGTGTACATGTGTACACCCATGTCCTTTACTGGGTCTGCCCGTGCTGCTGATGCAGTTTTACTTATAATAGTTCTCATGAGGATAAAACGGTCTAATTAACCGTGCCATTAAAGGAATGAAATCACATGTTATCACATTTTCAAACCATTGTCATGTTTCAAGATTTCAATGCTGAGTGCCTAGCTGATGTGACATTATTGTGGATTGTAGAATGAAGATGTTCTTATTTATTTTTGTTTGTTCCTGTATTATGCAGTTTTATTGATCTACAAGCTTCAGAACATGTTCAGGAATACGTTTCAGTCTGGGTTCCTGTCCATTCTTTATAGCCTCGGGTACATAGTCTGGTGATTCCATATTAGTCTCCTTTTGCTATCATGCGATCTTGAACAAGATATATCATGTGTTTCTCTTGTGATTTGTTCAGGACCAAGCCATTGCAGATATGGGACAAAGAAGGTTTGTCATCTTCTTAATGTGTCCTCTTTAACAGTTAAATACTTCTTTCTTTGTTCCATTTTGTTCTGCTGAGTGCTGACACAAAATAAGAGCATTGGTTCGGTTGATTTGGTTAGGATTCGAGCTTTCAGCTGCTAAGGCATTATCTGCTTCTGATGCTGGCTTTCTTAACTTTTGTTCACTTAGTGTGTGGGATTGTTCATTGGATTGTTGTTGATCGTTAGCTTCCAGCAACATTGTAAAATCTTTATGAAATATTTGACATGAGTGTAAACTTGTCCATCAGTACATACAGTGCAACTTGATAATTTAGCTTGTACTGTGACCTAAATAGCAAATACGTATGTGCTTCATTCTGACTTACTGCAATCCTGTGTCAAATGTACCATTTCTGTTTCTTAATGTTTTATCCACTTGCAGTTGTGAATGGGCACATTAAACGACCTCAAGATGAAGATATCCAATCTAATGTACTTGAAATCATTGGAACAAATGTACAGTCAACTTACATCACATGCCCAGCTGATCCTTCTGCTACTCTTGGAATTAAGCTTCCATTTCTGGCCATTATTATGAAAAATCTTAAGAAATACTTCACGTTTGAGATCCAAGTTCTGGATGACAAGAATGTCCGACGTCGATTTCGAGCATCAAATTTTCAAGTGTGTAAGAGCTGCTGATCAATCCATTTTATGCAGAAGTAAATTGTGTGCCTTACTTATCTGATACATTTGATTCTGCTTCATCGATGGCCCCTTTACATTTCCTTTTCCTTTCTAACTCCGTTTTGTTGATCCTTTCTGTTAAACACCGCCAGCTATCCATAAACATTATTTCACATGAACTTAGATCATAGTGAATAAATGGTGGAACGGTATGAGGTTCTAGGATAAACAATTGATACTTGCAATTTTATTTCATACTAAGAACATAGATTGTAATGAAATAATAATAATAGAAATATACTAATTTTTGGATTGGCGATCAGTACCTGCAATTTTTATACTTTATGCAAGTTTTATTCTTCTATTACCTTTTTCTATCTTTGAGTGGTGTAAATATAATTCATTCTAGAAATGTCTTTTGCTTCACCTTAACCCTTTGGCTTTGGGAAACTGGAACACATGACCTATCATTATACCTTGCAAACTTCTGCTTAGGGATGCAAGTTCTAATTACATTGGGTGGACCCAAAAACTTGCTCAAATGAACTAGAATGTCATTTCACGTAATTTGAGTGATGGGAGAAATGAACTAGAATGACATTTGACCATGATTAGTTAGCTGACCAAAAGCACCTTTGGATACCCACTTACATCCTTCTACCCATGGGCTTCTGTCAATCTAGGTAGTCCTTAATGCCGTCATAAGTCGTAAACATGCGGTGTATATAATGTGCAGCCTGCATACAGATATTTAGTCTTACATTTCACCTACTTTTTCCTTCCTTTAGGCATTTGATAAAAATAATTGAAATCATGATGGTTGATCAATTATTTAGTGTGGTGGAGTTAGGTTGATTGGCACTTTGTTTTGTGTGATTGCACTTGAGTTGAATAGTTGATGTATTTTATCCCTTCCATTTTTTTCACCATTTAAGAAAAAAGTGAGGCACCAAAATTGTGTGTACACACTGTACATGCAATGTCAATCACACTGACTTGTAAACTCTTTTGCAGTCTGTTACAAGGGTGAAGCCATATATCTGCACAATGCCGCTGAAGCTTGACGATGGCTGGAACAACATTCAGTTGAACCTCGCTGATCTGACAAAAAGGGCGTATGGCACAAATTACGTCGAGACCCTGCGGGTGCAAGTTCATGCAAACTGCCGACTTCGCAGAATTTACTTCTCTGACCGCCTCTACTCAGAGGAGGAGCTGCCGCCTGAGTTCAAGCTTTACCTTCCAATCCAAGTAAGAACTCCTCTATTTATGTACTTTGCTATAAAACATTTCTTCGCTGCTCACCTATCTGCTGCATCCTTTTTGTGCAAACTTCACAGAAATCATAAGGATCCAGAGGGCACGGAGAGACTTTGGTCACCAGGAGACATACAGCATGTCATTGTGAGGATCCCTTGCGCATAACCTACCTAGCTGCACATTTGCCTTCCTGAGATCCAGAAAAGTATCAGAATGTTTCTGTTAGTTTTCTGTTTGTTGTGTGCTGAACGATTAGGCTCTTAGTTGGGGGCTCTTTTACCCAGTGACCCCATGTCAACAACTCAATGTTATTATTAGTCCCAAACCCTTTGGCTACTGGTCTTTCTGGTCCAAAGCAAAAACGTACCGTTACTGCTTACTAGTACTGCCTGGTCATTTAACGTGCTCCTTCCATAGTTGTACTGTCTCTATGATAGTATCATGTGACCACTGATTTGTTGGATGCATGTCAAGCGTGATTCGCATTGAAAGCTTTCGCTTCTCTTTAGCCATAGCGCCAGCCGTGCCGACTGCTGCAGTCCTGCTCGGTCTGGCGCTCTGAATGTACCCGAAAGCACCGCGTACGAAAATCTGAGCCTGTTTGTGTTATGTATCACAATCGAAACTGTTCGTGTGGTTCACACGAGCAATTGGAATCATTTTGACTGGGCGCAAGGATCGGAATTGAGCGGTGGCCCGTGGCCTCTCTTTTCAATGGGGGATTGCAGATTCGTGTTGGAAAATGTCATGCCGCGGAACGGCTGGGCTTTGAAGCTTGCGTTTCTAGTTCTACTTACATCTTGTTGGCGAGCAAATGGCTGGGCAACACGTGCTGCGGCGGCGGACAGGCCATGGCCGTCAGGGGACCAGTGCGGCGGCGGGCCACGGTGACCACCCACCAGCAGCCTGCCGCGCGGCCCCGGCGGCCTTGCCGCCTGGAACACGGCGCAGAGACGTGGGAGGCTGGCAGGGGACGGGCGGCGCATCTGAAAAGGCGCCGCACGCCGCGCGCAGCCCGCAGCGAGCGGTGAATCCATCCATCCACCCACCGCACGGCCTGGTCCGGTTCATGTGCCGCGCCCGCGCGCCATGCCATTGCCAGCCCGGGCCACGGCCGCGCGCGCTCCCGCGCCCACCGTGCCGGACCACGCAGCGCAGGCCCGTCGGGGCGTGCGTGGCCGTGGAACGCTTTGCGCTCCCGGCGTCCAAGGCGCTGCGCGCGGCCGTAGCGCCAGAAGCTGGGCGTACATGTACTGGTTGCTACTAGCATGCATGTATTGAGTGGCGGGCCGGCGCAGGCAGCAGGTCGGTTACTTGCCGTTGTGGCCGGTAACTCGACTGCCTAGCTCACGGCCGGGTCCACGCCATAAATGACGAACGGACGGAAGGATAGATCATCATCGTGCCGTGTCATGGCATTGCATTGGCATCGCAGGCCGGTTGCAGTTGATCTCTGAATAACGTGACCACTTGTTGCAGCATCCGCCGCCCATCTACCACGATGCTTGTCTAGAATCCGCAGCATTGTTTGCTCGCACCCCCCACATTTAATCCGAACACACATGAAATGAAAATTCCAGCGTTTGATGTCGTTGAACCAGACAGTAAAGCAAAGCAGATGGCCACCGCGGCCGGCGAACCCGGTGGCAACACGTACTAGCATATCGAGCCTAGGACAAGCACGCACGTCCACGAAACGAGGACCCAACACACAAAGACAAACAACAAGACACCAGTTACAAACAGTTGCATCCAAAAAGCCTCGCGCGGTCGCGGTCGCGTCCGCGTCAGCGTGCATGCATGCACGCCCAAATAAATCTCGCCGGCGCCCGGCGAAGACAAAGCCGACCCCCTGCCCCGGCCACTCCTCGACACACCGCCGTCGCCACCTGCCATATCTGTGGGACGGAGCCGATGGCGCACGCATGCGGCCGCGCGCCCCGGGGTCCATGCGTTCCATGCCCGTCCAGCATCCAGCGGCGCAGGTGGTGGCAGTGGCAGTGGTGGTAGACTGACTGGTACCGCGGGATCGATCGGTCTCTCGGCAAGCATGCACCTGGATCCCCAACTCCAAGGCCATCCCTTGCTGCCGCATGGCACCCGTGTGCGTTCGTGCGCTGCGCCCGTGCCTGTGCATGCATCCCATCGGGCGTGGCCATGCGACGCGACCGATGCCGATGGGGGCGCCGGAGATCGGGTGATCTGAAGATGCTTTTTATTCGGATGTACAGTAGCTGCTGTGTGATCGGTTGGAGGGAGGTGGCCGAGTGGGACAAGGACAGAGACGTACGGGGAGTGCACTGTTCGATCGGGCATGGCACCGATGGACGACGACGGGACGCCGATCGGTCATCGATCGTTGCAGCTAGCTTGCAGGTACGTCGGAGGGATTGACCCAGCCAGCCAGGCATGAGGGCATCTCGCTGACCGGCGGCAGGGCGGGATGGGAGTCGGGTGGCCGGAGGAGGATCGGTTCCCGTTCCGGTCCATGGAGAGCGAGGCCTCACCGCCTGCCATTGCCATCTCGCTTGAGCTGACAGCATAAAAAAAATTTAAAAGGAGCGGCGGCGCTAATTAATTAACAAACGATTGGACAAACGAAAAGCCTCTTGTTTTATTAATTGTCTCAACTGCTCTTTCTTTGCGCCGCATTGAATGATGAGTCGGGCGCTTTGCAAGTTGCGACTGTGGTTGATCTTTGCAGTTGCAGCACTACTACAGCCTTTTGCGTTAATGCGTCGTCTGAATTGATTCAGGTTACTGTGCTTGCGCGGCTGCTGCTGCTGCTGCCACAGCAAATGTAATGCGCGCGGCTTTAGCAGCAGCAGCAGTGGCAGGAATCATGGCGGCCTACCCGCTGCCGCTGGATTGTTTTGACCGAGCTGTACTTATTAGTACAGTAGTGCAGAACGCTGAAACATATATGCGTGAATTTGCAGGGTGTGGAAAACAATCACTGATGAATCAGGGAGGGAGGCAATGCAGCATGGCCTCCGATGATCCTTATGTTAACACTCTACACATGCGTGCGTGCATATATATATATATATATATATGCATATGTATAGATCGAGTAAAAAATACACCTTCGATTCTTTAGTCATATTCATACATTAAGCCTGTGTGTAGGCTCTTCTGATCCAATCCACAGACATGCATGTCCAACCCTTGTAAATTTTACTTAAACAAAAATAAAAATCGAAAGCTTGCAATAGTGCATATACAGAATCAAATTTCATTCAGATGCCTGCCTGGGTTTCATGCATTGATGCCCTACAGACATGTGTATGGCACATGAGACCAGACCACCCTAGCTAGCTAGGAATAGCGAGCACTGATCACTAGATACCGTTCACACGTTATTACAGGATCATTATTGTTCCTTGGCCCACGGAAGTCAATTAATCGAGACAAGACGAAGCAGACTTTTAATCGAGACAACAAGACGAAGCAGACTGCGTGATTAGACGAAGCAGACTGCGTGATTAGGTCATTAGTAGCGTGTCCCTTGCGAGGCAGCCTCGATCGGGCCCTGACGCTGGGGGCGGCGACCGCTCCGGGACACGGCCACGCATCGGCCCATGCGGCCGTGCCGGCTCCCGCGCGCGCTGCCACCGGCCGGCCCCGCCGCGAGCTCTCGCATGTCGGATCGATGCCGCCATGCGTGTCGCCATCGCTGCTCGTCGACATCTCGGACACGGAACAACGGCCTCGCGCGCTCTGTGTCACTTCCATCGACGTCAGTCCGTAGGGCTCGCGATCCCATCGGATCCATCGATCGATTCGATCCTGCCGCGCGTTAGTGACCCAGTGTCACCGGCGTTGCATGTCAGCCTCGTTGCGCCTCCGGCGTCACCCGGCACACTGGGCCGGCGGGGTCCGGGCAGAGCCGCGCAGAGGTGGTGATCGTCGCCGTCGCTGTCCAGCGTCGCCGTCGTCGTCGTCACCGACTCCGTCGCCGTGTCGCGCGGTCGGGACGCCGAGTTGACGTGCTGCTAGGTGGCCACCGCGTGACCGGAGATTAGTAGCTGATTGGACGGCGGTGGGGATTATTATTCGTCCACGCGCTTCCATCCATCAGATGGCACCGCGATCGTCGACAACCTGTGGGCAGATGATTGATTTGCGCGCGTTTGCTGCTGCAAACTGTAAAGCTAGCCCTAGGCCGTCCACCTATTCCCTGGATCGGACTTTTTTTTGATATATATAGTATATTTTAACCTTCTTCATGATGTTTTCACCACCAAGAAATTGGCATATTGATTGCTTGCATGATGGTTTACCTGCCATTTCGGTAGAGTAGAAGTTAGGGCCATGGAATAATTTACCTGCCATTTCGGTAGAGTAGAAGTTAGGGCCGGCATGACGGTTGTGTTTGGTCTCTATTCTGTGAACCCAACGACGTGGTTAAATTAAGGCTTCCGCGAACAATGCAGGTCGATCAGAAAAAACGGCGTGCGTCTCCTTGCCTTCGGTTCAGAGTGTGATGCAAATTGTTATTTCTTGAGGTACAGCGCCAATCTGAAGCGGAATCAGAGCTCAGCCAACTTATTGTCCGTGCAGTGCATGGACCAGTACCCCAGTGGTACACGCACACTTACTCCTCCGTGTCCAGTACACTATTCTAGCGGCCGCTAGTAGGTTAAAAAGGGTTTGGAACATTTCATGATCGAGTAAGGCCCTGTTTAGTTTCCTACCAAAAAGTTTTTCATCCATCCCATCGAATCTTTATACACATGATGAAACATTAAATGTACATAAAAAAATAAATTAATTATACAGTTTGGTTTGAAATCGCGAGACGAATCTTTTAAGCCTAGTTACTCCATGATTAGCCTTAAGTGCTACAGTAACCCACATGTGCTAATGACAGATTAATTATACTTAATAGATTTGTCTTGCAGTTTTCTGACGAGCTATGTAATTTGTTTTTTTATTACTTTCTAAAAACCCCACCCGACATTCTTCCGACATATCCGATGTGACATCCAAAAAATTTTTATCTCCAATCTAAACAGGGCCTAAACAAAATGCTGTCCATTCCAAATTCTGTAAATATCTGAAGTTAAAGTTATTCAGAGTTGTCTCTTTGGGACCAATCCTGTTTTGTACTCTGTCTTTTTTCTCTTTAATATTATCTTGCCGGCAAAGTTCTTGCTGCCCCTATTCGAAAGTAAGAAGAAGAAAAGTTCTTAAGAGTTGAGTTTAGGGTGCACAAATTGACGTTGTGTATGAACAAATGATTTTTTTTTTTCTTTTTCGCAAGTGGAGAGTACAATGGCATGGAACCCTTGGGAAGAGCCCAAGAGCAACAGTGCCTAGATGAGGTGATACCGACAGAGACTTCAAATCTAACAGGATGTAACCAAGTCTACTACTACTGCTGCTAATGTAATGCTAGCTACTGCATGCAGGTCCCCGTTATGGCCACCAGACAAGGGGATGGATTGCGTCCAACATCACAAACTCATCTGGTGGCAGCTTCCACCTCCATAGATCTCAACATTATTGCCTCCTGCGAGTTTTAAAAGAAAGGGAAAAAACATAATTATTTTAAACTGAATTTGGTAAAGATATATACAATCTGCAGGATATATACATGGCTCCACCGAATTTTGCTGCATTACCTGTCGCCCTTTCATTCGCTCTCTCCCTACTGGAAAGAGCACATGTGGTTACTGAACACCACTTGATTGAACAGCTCTTGCCTTGGCTCACCTACTGTTTGCACCATGTAGCTGCCATTGTCCTGAAGTTATTATGCAGACAGGTCAGGCTAAGCTAATCAGCATACTTTGTTTGGAGCTACATCCTGAATGATCATGTGGTAGAGGGAAATGAGCAGAAGGAAAACCTGAGGGAAAGAGATGCTGGTGCCGCCATCGCCGTGGACCTCGTAGGATGGGGAGGAGGTGGAGTTGTGCGTGTCCATGTGAGTTTCAGATGGAGGTCTGTTCAGGACAGAGCTAGGCATTCCAAGAGCCTCATGGTGGAGCATTCCTTCGATTTTCTGAAACACGTGAATTGGAAGTTTGTGATTTTGTGAACGCCATGATAAGAGGGGATGCAAAAGACAAGGGCGATATTGTGAGGTGTTGCATACTTGAGTATGGTCACTGAAAGCATCAGTGTCCATGCCAAAACCATACAGCACAGGGCTCAGTGAAGCAATCCTCATGGAAAGGAACTGTAAGACAATCAAGAAAGCAAGTGCACTTTCCAGTTAGTTACATCTTTGTAACTAAAAAGGGTCTCAACATGTATCATCTAATCTAGCAGTTATTATTTATTTATTTGCCATGTGTATCACCTCAACTTGGTTCTGCAAGGACTGCACATAATTGATGATCTCATCCAAAATGAGGGCTTTACCAGTGACCTGCATTAAAAAAAAGTATGTTTACCTCTGAAAATCAGTCACATGCATTAAGACGCAAAGAGTAGATTATTTGATTGGTTACAAAATTAACCTTATCACAGCCAGGGACCAGGGCCTGCAGCACCCTCATCCTCTCACTGATTCTCTCCCTCCTCACCTGAAGGAAAATGGCAGAACAGATGAGCAAAAGGAGGCCCAAACAACCACGCTAAATCTACACGAGTCAACAGCAGCAAGATGGCGGTGAAAATACGCAGGCAATGGTGCACAGTACCCTCTCTGCAAGGCTGTGGCTGTCTGTGGCTTGCCCTCTCCTTGCCCTGACATGTATGTACCCCTTGGGCTCCTCCTCATCTACCTCCTTGCTGCTTCTGTCTCTTTTTCCTCCCTTCTTTTTGGTGCTTTCCTTTGAGTTTGAGTCCTGCTTGTTCAACCCACACAAGATCAGTAAACTGTGAGTCACATGTTCATGAAATTAATCTCTATCATGCATGATTTTTGTTTAGAAAGGAGGCAAGAGCTTTGCCGGATTTTATTAGACGAGATGCTGATCTCTATCAACCTTCTGTTCTAAAAAGTTGATCAAACGTTGTGATAGTGTTTGATGAGAACTAATCTTCATCAAGATTCAAGAACCAAAGAATTCTGTTTTTAGAAGTTAAAACATTTTTTTACGAGAATGCTGAAGTTATGAAACATTGTTCTATTCTTACATGCACAAGTAATCTTGTGGTGAACTAAAACTACCTTGGAGTGAGCAGAGCTGAAGCTGGCACTATCTTCCCTGGGCTTCCTGGGCTTCTTGTCGTCAGAAGCAGTGCCTTGTGGGGAGGTGTCGAGAACACCAGATGAGGTCTCCAGCGAGGCTGAATCTGCCGTGGCTGCGCCATGGCAGAATAAGAAGCTCGGCGTGCCATGGGCGGAGGCACCGGCTAGGCCATGCTCCATCTGCGTGAAGTGTGGGAAGCTTGCCATTTGTCAACCACCAGCACCTTTGTGGTATGCTATCCTACTGCTTTTCAGTGTAGTTTTCTTGGGAAGGATGAGCGAGTTCGGAAGCAACAAGATGGGCTTCAATGGCGACTTGCCATTGGCTTATATACACAAGTAGCTAGCTGGGGAGACGAGAGAGAGAGAGAGAGAGAGAGAGAGATGATAAGACCAAATCATTACTTCTCTATTAATGGATATTGGCTGTGGTAAGAAAGGGCCCCGGTGTCCCTTGTTGTAAATTGTAATGGGATGAAATAATTGAAGAAATGCCAATCAGCGGTTTAGCATATTGATATGGTCATGTGGGTAGAGCCCTGGTCCTTTTTTTTTAATTCCTATTTTGTGACCAGGTTTTTCTTTTTCTTTTGGAATACTATTTGACAGTCAGGTGTTTTTTTTTTACAACTGCATATATTATATATTAAGCAGCCATTTTACACAAAGGTCCTCCAAGGAAGACCGAATTACAACAGGGTCCAAAGACTGGATAAGAACAACAACTACATCGGAGGCGTTGACGACGACGGATTCGCGGCGAGGGTCGTAGAGGCGCCGAAGGCGTATACACCCAGATGGAAGACCGCGCCAAGCGTCGGTTGAAGGTGGGGCGACGGAGCCGGTGAGGTAGCATGCGCCGAGCGACCGAAGGTTAAGGTTGTTGCCGTCGCCGGAGGTAGAGGATGAAGCTCCAAGTCAGGTCCCAGGTGGAGACGAAGTCGTCGCGGTAACGCCGCAAAAAGAGCTGTCTGGATCGGCAGGAACGTTGGCTGCAAAGTAGAGGTGGAGGCGGAGGCGAGATGCGGTGGATGCGGGTCGGAGGAGCACGGATCTAGGAGGCGGCGCGAGGTAGGCGAGGTGGTGGAGGGAGGAGCCGTGCTACGGAGGAGCGGATTTATTTTATTTAGACGTACCTTGGTAGGAGCCTCGTCGGCGGCGACAGGAGCTGCAGCAACAACGACGACGACGGTGACGGCGAAGACGACCACTAGGGGAGAACCCATCGCGGGACTCCTAGAGAATGTACAGGAGGGTGGGGCCCCTTTCCATACCCGGTGCGGCAAGGACGCCAGAACCGAGAGGGAAGGGGCCAGCGAGCGGCGGGGCGGCGGCGGCGAGATCTATCCAATGGGAAGAAGGAAGGGAAGGAGAAAAACGCACGCACCAGGCGTCTCTTCCGCGCTACGCGTCGAAGATGTGTGGTGTGGTGTTGGTGGTCTTTGACAACTAAAACCTTTTGCGTACCCCACTTTTGGTAGCAACCTTTTTGCGTATAAAATCTCAGAGCGCACGAAGGAGCATTGGCAGAGTTGGCTTGTGTCGTAGTCAATGTTTTTCTAAAAGGTCGAGAATAAATTAAACAGAATAAATGATTGACTAAACGAAAACGATGTGTGTAGTGTTTATACGGTGTTTAAAGGGCTAGAGGCTGTTTAGATGATCATTTGATCATAGTACTATCATGGGGTACGGTGGTCGTCTCTGGCCAACCAAAGAGGTTTAATTTGATTTCTCCCTTGGGCCTGTTTAAATCCAGCCAACTAAAGTTTAATTTCAAAGCTAAACTTTAGTCAGCTAAAAGTTCTTGCAACTAAATTTTAGCTGGGGTATTTGGATTCTCCAGTTAATAGATTTAGCTAAACTTTAGCTAAGTTAGCTGGGTTGAAGTAGCTACATTCAACCAAATTTTAGCTGGTATTTTAGTTGGGCCGTTTAGATCCATAGCAACTAAATTTTAATTGGTGGATCCAAGTAGACCATAGGGCTCCTGTAAACGAACACATAGCAGTAGCAGGTCGCCAGCATAGTCGTTCCAACCAGAAAGAAAGAAAGAAATAAATGTTATCTTGGAATTCCTGTAGGCAAGACAATTCTTTAACTTAGACCAGTACTAATATGTGAATGAAGAATTTGTAAAGCAAGGTTGTGTATCTCTAGTCCTATGATCCTATCTATTGAAGCATGAACAGGTGGGGATCTTGAGCCAAGATTAGGCTAATAAAGCATTCAGGTGGGGATCGTTGCCCCCCCCCCCCCCCCCCCCCGGTGACCATAAAAAAAAAGCATGAACAGGTTACAGAGTTTTTGTGAACTACTTTACTGTATGTAGGCTAAGCATATTCTTCTGATTCATAGCAACAGAAGGTTATGAGATTCTGTGGAAGTTGAGGATAGAAGTAAATCAAAATTACCTGCACTCACTGGTCCTGAATCCCTGGTCCTGGGTCGTCATAATGGAGAACTCAAACGTGGTTGACGACTGATGAGATATGGGCAGCTGCATGCGCTTCTGGTTTCTGAGCTTCTTCAGCCCCCTGCCCCTGCGACATCACCTACAAAGTAGCTGCGTCATTAACTGCAAGTAAAAACCATGTGACATTGACAGTAAAGATACTAGTGACCATCAGAGTGTGGTGGCACTAGGGATCTTCCTGGCAGTGTGGTCATCAGGATCAGGACGGCCTTTTGATTGTGGCTGCACGCATGCATGCAGACGCTGGACGGTCCACGACGATCGATGCATGTCAGTCTACGGCTTTTCATGTTTTTTACATCGGTGTTCTTCTTCCACCTCCCCCCTCCTTTTATTCTTATAAGATGTGTATATGTTTTCCCCATTTGAAGATACAGTATAGGTTCTTGCGCAATCATTTTCAAGTACGAGCTGAGTAGCATGCAGGTCCACGTGAACACACACATTGTACGTACGGACTTGTTTGGTTTTCTCATCGTATAAGGAACAGTACTAGCTACTTGTGCGTGCATGTTCTGAACTTCTGAATTTCTGATCCACGTGAACACACTGCTTCTTGTCCGGGTGACCGAGATAATAGTGATCACTCCACTACGATCCTCTCCTCTCAAGCGGTCAAAGCTTAATTAGCTGAATGCATGCAGAGCCGAGACGCCGCTCGGCGCTGCTGCGTGCATCCTTTCACGTCCCTCCATTCCCCTGTCTCTGCTGCAAGAGGACGATCGAGGACGGCATGTACTCCGTATGTATTGTGTTGTACTGTTGTGTGTCATTGCCTCGAGAAAACCTAGCTAGCTGGATCGAGTACGTGTTGTAGGCTAGGGCCTTGTTCAGTTCCTCAACGAAAACATTTCATAACACTGTAGCACTTTCGTTTGTTTGTGGTAATTATTGTTCCATTATGGACTAACTAGGCTTAAAAGATTCGTCTCGTCAATTTCGATCAAACTGTACAATTAGTTTTTATTTTCGTATATATTTAGTAATCCATGCATGCGTAAGATTCGATGTGATGGAGAATCTTGAAAAATTTTGCGTTTTTGGGTGGAAGTAAACAAGGCCTAGCTTAGCCGCCAGCTAGCAAGCTGATCAGGATTCAGGAATCTCAGCTAGCATATGCTTCTGCTAGCTAGCTTCGTCGACGTCAGTCCTCCGCTGAGAGCAAAAGCTAATAATAAGGGCCTGCATGGCTGCATGGTCGATCGATTAGAGATCGATGAACGCACAAACGCTGCATGGCTGCTGTTGGGCGCTGCACTGCTGCTGCAAAAGGTAGCCCGGTCGGCCCATTGTTTCTTCAGAATATGCATGGGCAGCTTTGCAGATTGATGGAGCTCGCGTAGCTAGCTAGTAGCTAGGCTAGCTGCTGCTCGATCAGACTCCAGTTTGCCATCGGTATCGATCGGTTCTTTTAACTTTGAGCCTGAATACAAGAACTTCTGCGAGTAGCTAGTTGATCATGTACTCTACTGTACTGTGGATTAATTGTACTGTTTTTATTAAAGAACTAGCTAGGTCTCGTGCCAGCTAGCTATACATGAATGTAGCTAGCTAGCTAGGTCATCAGTTACTGGAAATATGCTATATACTCTCTCAGGAGTCAGGACCGCGACGATCTTCCCTGCACGTACGTACCCCATTTCTGAATTCTGCCAACGTGCCGTACCCACGTACATATACACGTACGTGTAGCTCAGATAGGAAACAGTGTATTACTATAGATACTTCGCAGGCGGTACATATGTTACTTGCTTTGCGTGCGCGCTTCACCAGCAATCAGCGGAATATATTAGCTTATACACATGCACCCATGGATCGATCGAGAGGACAAAAATAACAAACTCTCGGCTTCTGCTTGCCTTGTTAAGTTTCAAAAACTTTTTAGTTTTCGATACCGTAGCCCTTTCGTTTTTATTTGATAATTATTGTCTAATCATAAACTAACCAAACTCAAAAGATTCATCTCGCAATTTACAAGTAAACTATGCAATTAGTTTTTATTTTTATCTATATTTAGTACTTCATACATGTGCCGCAAGATTTGATATGACAGGAAACCTTGAAAAGTTTTTTTGTTTTTAGGATGAACTAAACAAGGCATGCATGCATCAAGCGGCGGCATGCATGCATCATCGTCATCATCTTGAGATCCATCCTATTCACCTTTTTTCTAAAACGATGGCATAAACAATCATTTCAGCTTAGACCAACGAAACTAGAGATGTTGAATTTGCTATATCGTCATATGGAAGATTTATATGTGTTATTTTACAAAACATAGAGTGCTTTAATATAATTAAATTATTAGTATTGATGACATAATATTTTTAAAAAGTACATAAACTTATTTAAATATCAACTTACAGATTTATTGAGTATTAGTATATGAACTAAAGTGAATTGTCAGTGCCATTGATACTTGGTTTAATTTGTCAAGGGAACATTTTTTTTTGCCACTCAATAACTATCAAATAAATATTTATACCAACGTTTGTGTGTTTACTTGTTGACACATAGCATTATGCTTCTTTTTAGTTTAAAATGACTATACTTGTGTAACTTAGAAATATATATAGCATATTCTTATGGCTATCGAATTATTTTTGCATAATATGCTTATATTAGATTTATACATATGTTTGAAGGGTAGTGTAGTTTGTTTTTTATGATGGCATAGTTAGACACAAATTAAAGGCGATACTTTAAATTATATCTTGTAATTTAGACACACACACACACACACATGTATAAATCTAATATATACGTAATTTGGATGCAAATTTAGGTGTTATTTTTAAATTATGTTTCATAACGACAAATGTAGTAACTTAGATGCAAATTAATTTATTTAAATCGTTTCTGATAATGGTAAAGGTAGGTAACTTAGATGCAAATTTAGAAGGTTACTTTATATATTATTTTTTTATAATGACATATGTGGGTAATTATTTATAAAACTGAATATTCTAAAGGCGTTGATGATGGTGATTAGAGTCTACTGAATTAAATGTGAGATATTCCTGGCAAATTTCCAATTGTTTCGTACATATGAACAGACAGCGAAAGGCGTGCGCACTGCTACTCGCGTTTAATTTGATGTTTCGATATGATGGATCATGCTTTCATCGTCCTATATATACCGTACGTACTGACGAGTGAACGAGCGAGAGAAGTTGCACATCCGGGTCCGTAGGCTTTAGACCTTCCCACACGTAGACGTGTAGCCATGTCTATGTACCACCGGTACGTATACTCTTGGTTAATTGCACGATGCACTTGCCAAAATTTGACCTGTGACGCTGCTGTGTATGTATATATCACTATATATCAGTCTTTAACTCTTCTTCTCATCACTTGCACAGGTACGTACGGTTCGTTGGACGCAATATTTCTATGCGCATCGATCAGGTACATACTCCCTATGTCCTGAAACTCATTTGATATAATTTATATTTTTTTATGAGGTGGGAAACAGAGTTATATAACATTTGACATGGTACATCTTCAAATTACATATAAGATATGTTTGCTTCCCAGAAACTAGAAAGAATTAAAAAATAAGCTAGTAATTGAAATAGGAACCACATTATAGATATTGTTTTCAATTAGGATCAAGTAGGCCCTAAAATAAATTTAAAATAAAAAGGCAATATTCTATCTTATTGCTTAGCTTGGTCGATACAACCGATGCTCCAAATAATCATAGCATAGCCCCACTGAACACTAAAGCCACAACTGTCCTCATGTTGAATCTGGCGACCAACCATAAAACGATGGACATTGCCATAAGATCTAATCCGAAACTAGGCTGAAACATATCTAAATTGATAAAAAAAGACACCGGCGGTTGAATCGATGAGCACAACACAAGTTGACAGTTTCAGTGCCTCCAACCTTTGATGCATCAAGTTGGACAGCTAATTTCCTCTTTGTATCCAAGAACAATGAGATCATAGATCTAGAGTTAGTATCTCCATGGGAAGTGACCGTGAGTGCCCTTGCCCTTGTAGACAATGACTACAAACTAACCTATTGATAAAATTGGTTCACAAGTCACAACAGTAACCTTGTGGCCATCGCCGAAGCCATCACAATTAACAAGCTCCTGGTTGAATAGGAGTGATGATTTCATATATAAAATTATTTGGATTAAACCTAAGTGAACTAAAATTAAAATTTTGTTGAATTGTAGACGAGGGATGTGGCTTTCTCCTTCCTTCCGCTACCATCCTCGGAGAGGAAGAAGGGCCCCCATAGATAATGGTTGCGAGGTGCCCTAATGGTGTCGACGACGGTGGTGGCTTGGAGACTTTAGGACAGTGGCTGCATCAATATACTTGCTTGTTTTTTTCAACAAATTTGATCAAATTTAACATGGTTTGGCTTTGGATAGCTAAAAATCTATTGTATTTTAGGTGAAGTGAATATATACTACCACTAATATTTTAGCCTACATGAAAGGATAGTGATGCGAGCATTTTGACATGAATGGACCAAAAAGGTCAATCCCTATGCATAGCAATTCACAGTTCTCCTCCTCCCAGTTGCAGATGATACAGCTGGCAGTTGTCATAATCCCACATGACCTCAGAGTCACTCACCCGATGATCAGTCTCCAGCGTAAAAATGGTTCCATCCTCTACTTTATATATATTATATTAAAGAGCGGAGTTTATTCTGTCCATATTTTTTTACTTCTCAAATCGCTCTTCCACTCTCTGTTTCGCGTAATTTCCTTGAACTCACTCATGTTCAGAAATGATCCAGAGCGAGAGGCTAACTCTAGGACATATTATTGCCCTATTCGCTTGAGCTTATCTGTCAAATCTAAAAATCATTTAACAGTGTTTTTCTTTCAAAACAAACCGTATTTTTAATCATGACTTTTTAGCTAAACGAGTTCGGTTATTACCAGGCCCCTGTTATTACGACGTTAGGATTAGGACCAGGGGGCTCGTTTTCCTTTGTGATGATAGGGGAAAAAACTACAATCATAACTGCGTATTTTTAGTATGAAATTTAAAGCCAACATTGTCAAAAAAAAAACAAACATACACTACCAGGTGAAGTACTCCCAAAGAAACGACACCAAGCTTCTTGTTTTCAGGCGGAGCGAGTGGCTACGAAAATGCTCCTATATTTGGTCGCCCCCCGCCGTGTTGTCAACACGCTCCGTCGGTACCATTGGACTAGCCACGGTTTGGCGATTCGGAGTACACGTTCAGGCAGCCGCGGCCTCTCGCTCTCGCATCCTTCCAAGACTCTGCCTGCCTGATGCCTGCACGGCTCCACGTACTGCACGCACGCAGCCCCAGACGCCAAGTAGGCAGGCAAGTCAGTCAGCAGCTGAACGACGGGCACCTCCTTGTTGCCTTGCGATTAATAACTCCGGGCATCGACGCATCACCGGGGTTCGGTTCCCCTGGCTCTGCCAGCGACGCCCTGATCGGCGACAGCGATTGGGCATGGACGACGAGGACGACGACGCCGCGTTCTCCTGAGATCTGATCAGATGCCGGCGTCCCCAACTCTGCTGTCACTTGTCACCAACAGCAACAGGGATTGCCTGAAAAGTTTGTGCTGTGCAGCCTTGTTCTTGTAGCCTGCCTGCACCTGCTCGCTCATCGATGCTGACGGTGAGGGGCTTGTTCAACCTGACTCCGCAGCGCTGAGGCAAAAAGCTGCGGCTAAGCATCTTGCTCATCAGAATCAGAGTAGCTTTGCTGTCGGCAACATGTACAACAGCGGAGTAGAAACATCAGTGCCAGTGGTTTGCGCTGTATAGGCATTCATTCATACTCTTTTGTATCTGATCGATCAAGACTCAAAGACAGGCAGACATACAGCACAGCCACGTTTTCACCAATCTAATTCTTGCATAAATTACTTGTATCAGACATCGCTATATGTACATCTGTCACAACAATGGCAACCACTTCCCAATGTACACTGCAACATCTGCAAACAAAGGCAGCAAAGACAACTCGCAAACTGCATCCATCCACGACAAACAGGCCACTTTACCCTAAGCGCGACCAAAACCGCAGATAGCCCTAGAAAACTATAACTTCCCTCGCCACAAACTAAGAAATATCAGCAAACGTATCCTCGGCCGTGTGCCAGGTGACTGCAACAGGCGGCCACAAAAGCACAAGGTACCGCAGGAACTCGAGACTTGACTACCTACATGATTTATCTACTTGGGTCCTCTAACAAAACAAGGATCTCTTCATCCTCTATGGTTCCGCTGTCGATTGCATACTTTAATGCTGTTCTACCATCTCGGTCCACGGCTTGAGAATCAGCACCCCTGCAAAGAAAGTGAGAAAGTAAGATTATAACCTCCTCACATCTGTAGTTTCTTGGACTTTCCCAATTTGCTGTTAAGCTACAGCCAGCATGGTAACTTCTGCATACCTGGAAAGCAGTAGCTTGGCGTACACATGTCTCCCTTTCATGATGCTGTGATGAAGTGGTGTCCGCCCTCTTGAATCTGTAGAATTTACATTTGCACCATACTGCAAGAGTAGTTCAACCATGCCCAGGTCCGCAACACGACATGCTAGATGAAGCAAAGATAATCCTTCAACGTAATCATCCAATCCATCTATACGGGCACTTGTGCTGGCAGGAGAAACAGAATCCCCGGTAGAACCCTTCTCAAGTGGATTGAGATCAAAACATCTAGAACTTCCATTAGATGGAGAAGTTGATTGCTCTTGTAGAAGGAGAGCTTTTCCCAGAGTCAAAGCCGAATTAAATGATGTATGACCGTAAGAAAAATTTACATCGGCATTTGACCCCACAATCAAACTGTACACACCCTTCTTGTTGTTTGAACTTACATTGTCCCACATCTGTTCTGCAAGTTGAATCTCATCCACATTATGTTTCCGCACAAAATCCTTTTCAGCATACTGAAATGATCAAGAGAAAAATAATCATCAATTAATTATACTTTAGAAAGTTACAAAAAAAATCTCTCAAACTTCCTTCTTTTTCGGCAGAAAACAGTGCATTAAAAGTTATGATCAGTGCAATTCATGGACATTTCCTAAGAAGTAAGAACAGATGTAACCTATAGATGCTGATCATGTAACATCATTTGATTTGATACATATAAATTCACAATATTGCTGATCAGTGGTATAATAATTCTTATTTGGAAAATTAGAATAAACAGTACTAACAAAAGAACTATGAAGTACTCCCTCCATCCCATAATACTTAACCTTCTAGCCTTCTACACTTGTCCTAAACTCACTTCCCAGGTGTTTCTCTTTTCCCAAACCTCTCTTCTTCTCGTTTCATGTACACTACACCTTTTTGCACTCCTTAATTCCCATGCCCAGAGCTACGCCATCTATTATGGGATGGAGGGAGTACCTTGGCATGAATAAACTTCTCCTTCACTGCGATAGAATCAGATTGTTTAGGCTTGCTGGGTGCAAAGCGATGTGACATGTTTTCTAATCCATCAGGCCTGCATAAAGTAGAGCTTGCAAGTTATGGCAACAAAAGGATAATAAATTCTACAGCTTTTGTAATGTTAGTTACTTGTAGGACTTTGTAATGTTACTTTGTAAGACTTTTTGTAATGTTACCTTGAAATATCACCATGGTCAACACAGGTTGATGAAGGTAACATTTCTTCCCAGACAGTATTGGCAAACGTGTTGCCTATTGACTGAAAGAGATTGATTACAGATGGCTCCCAAACCCTGACATCAAGCGTCAGGGATCTTACCTGTCAATACAATGTAAGTTTCAGTCCATTGGTCACATTAATGATGACTTCAGTGAAATATACCAAATTTACAGTAGAGAGCTATAATAGTCACTATACTGCAACCTACAGTGCCTGGTTGGCACAAAGCATGGGTAATGCACAGATACACAAGTATCATCCAAGACTCCCAACAAATATTGATTGCAGAACAATATATCTGAATTCTACAGTTGTACGATCAAATTTTTGTTCATGTAAATTGCAGATATGGCTTCTAGTTTACCTTAGATATATGCACACCCATATTTCTGTGTACCCCAGAACACTCTATGCATAAAAGAACTCCAAGGTTCAGGGATGCCCAATCAGGCTCTGAAGCACCACAATCAGCACAGCTATTATTGCCAGCCACCTTCCTAAGCAAGTCAATTGGCTTGTCAGGTTTCATCATGCTTGTTCGATGATGCTGTGCAACTCTTGCAGAATGCTCGAAATAACCACTCCCTGAGTTCTTTTCCAGCATACAATCTTCATTTATTGAATGTTCAAGTTCTGTTGAGCTACTGAATGAACTGCTTGAGCTGGCAGTTCGATGATGGCTGCTGCCCTTAGGACTCAATAGAAGACGCTGTAAACAAAATACAGATGTCACATAAATCAAATTTGATGTGTAAATAATTCGATGTTGACTACACATCACTTACTCGTTCAGGGGACTGGGAGCTCAGCAAAGAAGCAATGACGCCAGTAATTTTTTCAATCCAATCCATCTGATCCATTGCACTCTCTGCCTGCACAATTTCCGGTGCATATCACTAGAGAGAAATCAATATAACGATATGGCTATTGATCAACTTCATATAACATTGTGCTGTATAAAGAAAAAGAGATATCAAAATATGCATTTAAGCTTCATACCTGCAATGTATAGTTCTTTGTGGGAGAAATTATTCTGAAGCAGAACCGCAGATCTGATTGGTCTGCATCAACTTTAATGGTCGATGTTAGCAAGTTTACAGTATGGCGTGCAACCGATTTCTCATCATGCACGCCTCCATGATAATGAGAAGAGAACCATCTGCTGAGCAACCCAGAACCATGTTCTGAGGGAATGCTAGTCCTTTGGTTATAACCACTCTACAAAATCAAAATTGGGACAAAAATAATGAGGTGATATTAACTGAAACACTAATTAAGAGTGTGAAAATTTTATTTCAGATCATTGTAACGTGTTGTGAGAATGCTTACAGATGGCCTACTGTTCTGCTTGCGATAATAGTATAACATTCCTCGACTGTCGAGGACAAAGAACCTCCTTTTCCAATCACCTCTCAAGTTTGAAGATCTCTTAGAGAGATAGCCTTGCCGAATGGTCTGAACCTGAAAATAGTTGCTTACTTTTCAGTACAGAAGTACAAAACATGCATCTTCTTTTATGAAATTGCACAACCATGCATGCATGAATATTGTCTTCAGATAGTTCCAGTATCCAGTTACCTTGCCCTTTGAAGCTGATTGCATTGCTTCCTCAATCATCTTATGCGAACTTCTACCAATTGTTTGTATACCATCACCATTAGGGGAATCATTCATTCCATTTGGTGACCACCGACTTTCACGATCAATTTGCCGTTTGAAATCTTGCATCCTCTCAAGAAGAGCAGCCTGCTCATAGTTAGACCTTTCTCTTGATTGTTGTGCAAATGCAAGAACCTGCAGAGAGAGAGAGAGAGAGAGAGAGAGAGAGAGCATGATGTAAACAACCTTTGTCAGATTCAGAAAATAGAAAGGGAAGGAGGGGGTTATGTCTGTAATTGCATAATTCAATAACCGAGTGTGATACATTGTAAATCACAAAACCATTATAAAACAAAAGATATGAAGTTGATTGCCATTCAGTAAGAAATGTGATGGGTAAGAGAGTTACTTGATTGATATACGGTTCCATCTGATGTAGTAGTTCATATCCCTGAAGAAACAGCAACAGAGGAAGTTTGAATCACGTCTGTACATAACCTAGAAATGTCAATATGAAAATAATGGCAAGGATATACTTGTTTGAAATAACGAAGATGAGCATCCATTGTCCCACTAACAGCCTCCAAAAATTCAAACCTTTTCTTAGCCTCGATATTTGAAAGTGCAGTCACCTGAGTATAAATACAGATAAGACAAAGGCATTCCAAATATGTAAATAAGGAATCCTGAACAGTGACAGGTAAACAGGGTATGTACCAGATTGAAACGAGCTTGCTCAAATGAAGACCTGGCACTGTGAAGCTCCTGATTATGTCACAAGCAATTTAGTGGCAGCAAGTAACCTTATCGTTCAAGTTTGTAAAGGCACTCAATAAGGTCAAGGTAAACTTACATCCTCTACTGCAGCTGCTACGTCAGTCCTTGTACCTTTCTTCAAGGACAAATACTTTTCACGTGCCTGGTTAAGAAAACAAAAACAAATGGAACTCAGAAACAAGCCTTCTAAAAACCAACTTAAGCTTTGTTCAGACTGTGCCAGCAACTGACGTGTGAAGCATGATGCACATATCAAAAAGAAACAAACTCAGTGCTATAGAGTAGCAAAATTAGCCCCCTGGGACAAACGGTGGACAATTTTCATCCTAGACAACTTACAATTTGTTATCACTTAGAATTCGGTAGCTGGAAAAGGAAAAGAAAAATAACACCTAAGCAAACTAGCCAAAAGGTCTAGAGATCCTTCCAAGTCCAGTCTAAGTTGGCTTAGCTATTAGGTTCACAGGTAAATAGAATGGACCAATACTCCCTCCGTTCATTTATCTCCATCATTTTAGCCATCGGCGCAGTGACCAAGGAGCAGAGCAAAAGCACTCAGTTTGCATTTAATCATCGCGAGCTGAGCGCATACGAGGAGTCAGAGGCAAGGAACAGCCAATAAACAGCAAAGAGGCAACAAATGCAGGCAAATGGTAGCCAATGTGCAGCAAAAGAGCAATAAATGCAGGCAAATCCCAAACTAATATGAAGGAGATTTTTGAATAAAAAGTTTTTGCTTAGATTTAGGAGATAAATGAATGGAGGGGAGTAATAAGCTATTATACAAGATTTTGAATCTACTTGTAGCATTGAAGTATTACCTGGTCGTAAAGAAGGGTAGCCTTGTCAAAACGTTTCCTAGCATCCTGTGCAAATGTTATCCAAATAACACCATATAAAATTTCAATTGTGACTTCTACGGATTGAAGGTTTTATAGAAACTATGTCAGTACCTTCATTTCATGTAAATCAATTTCCACAAACTGGAGCAGCTTGTCATTTAGCATATGCTCAACCTATCACAACAATAAAACAGCAGTTATACCACATGGTGGAAGTGTAATTGCAAGTTTGTAATACACAAAATGGGATTAGTTCTGCCCTCGGTGATGAATGCACAGGGATATGATTCGATACAACCACAAGGATGAATTAAACCATGTAATTGTCGAAATAACATTAAAATGAAATACTGTAGAGTGAGTAGATTAGCCATATACAAGTTATGGTATCTTAAAGATTGGTGACAGACAAAAGTATACTTGATGAAAAGCACTATCATAGTAATGTACAATTGTACATACTGATGCTCTACCTGGGAGCGCAATACTTCCTTGTATGTTCCAATTTCTCTCAAAGCAATTGTAAATTTGGTCATTACAGGGCCTGCAAAAGAGGTAAATGTTGTAATGTACAAGAGAACCTACCAATTAGGAAAGCAAAAGGGCAAAACATTAAAACAGGAGAAATTTATCATGCTCATATAAAATCAAAGTTTTGAATACATGCATTCTAACAACCACCACATACTAACCTCCAAATGCAACACTGATTGGATCATTATGACCCCCTCCAAATGTTTCAAGTGAACTTGCGAATGCAATATCTCCATCATATGCTTCGCCTAGTCCTTCCCTGAGAAAAAAAGTATAAATTAGAGAGGCATAGAGATACCCTGAATTAAAACCCAACCCACATAATCTGATAATAAAAATTACAAATCAAAGACAGAACTTTCAGGTTCAGTAAGCCCAAATATGCTACATAAATAACACATTATCACTTACGTGTATTTTCGACAACCTTTGTGAAACTTTAAACATCTCTCTCTTAGCAAATCAGCTCCTTCTTCAAGCGATTGCATCTATTAATGCAAGGAACAAGTTAAGCAGTATTCATGAATCAAAGGAAGCAAGTTCTTTGGCTGAATCTACCGACGCAAGGAATACAAGTTAAGCAGTGTTAATGCAATATCGCCAAACGTGATACAAAGGTTAGGTTAGCCACACCAGGTGTATACTATGTTTCACACAGAAATCGAACAAGCCATTAAGCATGAATAAAAACTAAAGCATACATTCTGCAACCCACAAATGAATCAAACATTTCCAAAATGTATACCAGACTATCACAATGTATACCAAATTTACACATTGACAGGCAAGCTATGCTACCAGTTTTGCATTGAAAAAACAATAAATTGTCAGAAGAAAATAGCAACCAAAATACTAGATCATAGAAAATTGGCAAAGGAAGAAACAAGGCAAAGGGCCAAAGTTTGACACGTGTTTGTATCAGTATACTCTAACAACACAAAGTGCACCTGTGAAAACGTCAGACAGGCCACAGAACGGTTAAAAGGAAGTCATAAACCTGTAGCCCATGCATTATTAGTTCAAAATTGATTGGAGACGAAGTTGAACCAACAGGAGTCAGGAGTCTCCACTCATTCCCCATGAGCACAACCCAAAAACAAGCGCAGATCCATGCAACCACCCGCAGCCCAATCCGGGAGCCACCGGAGCCGAGCATTGCAGACAAAGCTGAAACATTTCTCTCTCCCGCCGGCCCGAGAGGCCGAGATCACCATGCCAACCGCTACGCAGGATCCACAGACAGCATGAACCAAGATCCGGGTCGCCCCCTCACCTGCTTCCTGAACATGGGCGAGTCATCGAGCCTGCTGAAAAACATGGCTGCCTACGCCAGTCCCGCCGCCGCCGCCGCTGCTGCCACTTATTCGCTCCACACGGCCACACTACCACCTCAAAGGCCGCCGCAGCATCTGATAGACTCGCTCCCTGGAGACCGCGCTCCGCAGCCACCGGGACCACAACCACCACCACCACCACCTCCACCTCCTCTCCGCAGAACCGCCCCTCCCTCCACCTTCGGCCGCCGCGCGCGACACTGGGAACGTGACCCACAGACGCAGCCCTCCGACTACGCTCACACCAAAACCCTAGGCAGCGGCCGCAATCGGTGAAATGGCGGCGATTTGCTTGGGGGAAGCGGAGAGGAGAGGAATCGAATGGCTCGGCGAGAGGGGAGGGGACACGCAGGGGGGGGGAGACAGACAGGGAGGGGTAAAGAGAAAAGTGCGAGACGGAAAATAACGGTGCGCTTTATTTCTGATTAATAAGTCTAATTGCAGTTTACTAGTAATAGTTTTGGTTTTTATTATATCGCTGATCGTGTGGAAGTCTGGGAGTGGCGTGGTAGGCCTGGTGTATCGTGGTTCCGAGTCGTGGGGCCCGGATGCAGCCAGTGGGGGTGGGATGCGGCTGGTCACCTACCGGTGAGTGGATGGGTGACTTACCGTTGATTGCCCCGTGAGTGCACTTGTCATTTTTTTATTTAAAATAAAAATAAAGAAAGAAAATAAAAAAACAGGAACTTTTGCACTGGTCAAAAGAAGAGTAGCAGAGTTATATATAGCCAAAAAGTGCAAGAGGTTAAATGGTGTCACGCCATTTTGCACCTATGTGTTGTCATGCTTTTTAATTTCATGCTTCGTTAACTAAATACGATAATAGAGCAAAGTTATTGAATCCGGAATGGTTGATAATCCGAGCAAGAAACCAGGAATCATAGCTCCATGTCGTTCCATCCGTATAGTAATCCATCTAGGTTAAGACTTGTTTGGATATATTTGTATCTACCTCAATAAAAAATATTTTGTAGAATATTGAGGTGGAAATTAAACTAAGTTACGCTCTAATCCACTCCACACACATGGTTCAAGGTTGATACGAGTACATATAAACAAAAAATCCTCATATGGTTTGTATTGTTAAAAGACCGATCGACTACCATATGTGCTAGTCAGGTAACCATGGTTAGATGGAGGCGTGACCTTGTCCTTGTCAACAAGGAGGTTGCCACCATTTTAAAATATGTATTATGTGCTAAATTGAGCACTAAATTTAGTTTTGTCCAAAACTGTTTAAAACTAACAAACCAATTAGTTAGACCAATAAGACCATGAACCACACATGTCCAATGTCCAATCTAGTGCCAATAACCATGTACAAAGGAATGCATTGAGATTAACTAGACTTAGAAAGATGGGAGATAGTTTGTAGGAGTAAGTCGGTGTGATCATATGGTGAAAATCACACCTGCACGGTAAGAGGAGGTTGTTAGTGATGATTAGAGGAACCAAAATTTGCATAACAAATTAGAAAAAAACAATGAGATAGGTAACAACAACATCACAAAAAAAAAGGACATTGGGCACTGACTTCTTAATACTAGTAAACAATAGTCACTGGAAGTGTTTATAGTTAGTGAAATGTTTACAATGAGACAAGGGAAAAGCATCTCCAAGAGTTCTCCTATCTAATCTTTCTTGAGGGTTTTTTTAGGGGATTCTAATATACCGATGTTAAAGTTAAGGTTTACTACGCAACAAAAACCACCACAAGTAGCGCCCCTTTTCAACATGATAGTGTAAGTTTAAGCTCTAACAATGAAGCATACCCCATACTAATAGGCCGGAGATCATAACCAGAGTGTAAGAGCAGTAGCACAGTCCAGCTGAACAAGAGACACAAGATCGAGAAGAAAGAAACAAAAAAGAGCCAGAAATGTAGGTGATGGGGTAACCTCACCAGCGGACGATGGAGAGGCGCGACAGTGATCATGGCACGAACAGCGCAGCTTTCTATTTAAATCCAGTTTTTTTATATTTCGTTCCAGGGCCAAACAACAACACGTAGGAGTGTACTAATTTACAAGAGGAACTCAGACAGTTCGGAGAGTGGGCTGCAAATGCGTTTCGGCTTTATTGGATGCCGCCTCCCCTGCGGGCCCACCAACCCACCCTTAATAAGTCCTTAACAAAGCTGCTGCATACACCATACTCGCGCTAATCTGGTGATTTAAAAAATTACTGCAGTCAGTACTACGTACATTGCTGTAGAACCAGACGGTTTGAAAGAACTATTTGTAATCGGCAAAAACCCGTCATCGATCTCTCATCTCATCTCATCTCATCTCATCAAGAAGATAATGGAACTGGACGACAAACGCATGAGCTCCTTTTTTTCTTTGTCGATTTGTGGCACCCTAATCATGCTAGTGTTCTTTTCCATGTATTAGTGTTCGCCGTTTGTCTCGTCTTATATTAGTTTATAATTCCCAGAAAGGTTTGGTTTTAGCTTGTACTCCCCTTGGCCTTATAATGCATCGCATACATAAACTAATTCCATCATTACGAGTCAAAACTGATTATCTTAGCTGCCCACGACCAGCGCAAATCTATCCGCCGTTGCGGTCTGCGTTGGAAGTATCTAATAATTCCTTGAATAGCTAAAATTGCCAACCGTAGCACATGACCTTTTCTATCGCAGAATGTTTAAGCATTCAAACAAATAAATACAATAGGATGCAAACCTCCTTGGATACTTGGGCCTTGTTCAGTTCTGATTTTTTTGGATTTTGAGTACTGTAGTATTTTCGTTTTTATTTGATAATTATTGTCCAATCATAGACTAACTATGCTTAAAAGATTCATCTCGTGTTTTATAGGTAAACTGTGTAATTAATTATTATTTTTGTCTATATTTAATCTTTTATGCATGCATCACGAGATTTAATATGACGAGAAATCTTAAAAACTTTTTTATTTTTACGGTGAACTAAACAAGACCTTGATTACCAAGGCCCTCTGACATGATTAAAGAGGCAAAGACCTGAAGGTCTCCAGAATCGATAATAGTATGTTCCCTTTTGGCTCCAAACCATCAGTGCCTTTGTCAGCTCATAATAAGGCCTTGTTTGGTTCTAAAATTTTTGACAAAATGAGCACTGTAGCAATTTCGTTTGTATTTGATAAATATTGTTCAATCATAGACTAACTGGGCTCAAAAGATTCGTCTCGTCAATTTCGACTAAACTGTGCAATTAGTTTTTATTTTTATCTATATTTAATACTCCATGCATACGTCTAAAGATTCGATGTGATGGGAAATCTGAAAAATTTTGTAAAATTTTTGGGGAACTAATCAAGGCCTAAGCCACGCAAAGATTCACGAATCATGTCAAAAACTGAAACGCGTCCTAAAACCAGTTTCAGGTAGATTGGCAGCGGCAGATGCTCTGGCTGTGAGATAGGCAGGCATGCGGTGCACCGTGTTTTGGGTAGGAAGTGGGTGTGGACAGAGCGGTAGGCAGTCGGCCGTGCCGAGGAGGCCTGGCGACGGCGACGGCGACGGCGACGGATGGGTGGTACGACATGATTGTGTTCACTGCTCCGGCTTCCTCCCCTCCTCGGTTTGAGCGGGGTTGGCGCCCACTTCTGCGAGTCCGCTGTTTCTCTCCGGTCCGCTCACCTCTGCTGCATGCTCCTCCGGTCCTCCTTCACAGTTCGCACCCAATCTGAGTGAATATGTTTTTAGATGCCTTCAAAATTTTACAAGTTTACGAAATTTTCTGACGAAACATTAAATATAAATAAAAATAAATAATTATATAGTTTATCTATAATTTGTGAGACGAATCTTTTAAGCCTAGTTAGTATATAATTGGACAATAATTATTAAATACAAACAAAAATACTACCGTGTCCAACTCTAAAAAAAATAGATATAAACAGGCCCATAGACATATACTCCTTTAGTCCCAAAATAACTGTCATTATCGCTTCTCGAGAAATAACTTTAACTAAATATATTTTTAAAAATAATAATATTTATGTTATATAATTAGTATCATCGAAAAGATCTTTTAATCTAGTTTTTTAATAAAATTATTTAGATATACAAATATTATACATATTTTTTTTATAAATTGAGTCAAACTTTTAGCACGGAAATAAAAAACGACATTAATTTGGGACAGAGGGAATACATGAAGTATGAAATACGGAGTATAAAATAAAAAAATAACTAATTGTATAGATTGTCACTATTTTGTGATACGGATCTTTTAAACCTAATTAGTCCATGATTTGACAATGCGGTGCTATGTTAAAGTTATAATAAACATATGCTAATAATAAATTAATTAGGTTTAATAAATTCTTTTTGCGAAATACTAAGAACTTATATAATTTGCTTTATTAGGTCAGTCTCAATGGGAAGTTTCATATCTTAGTTGTCAACACATTTAATTTTAAAAACAATGCAAAAGTGTTTCATGGGGATGAAACGATCGCTGCTCCATGAAACTCTTATCATCTCTCACTTCATTAATTAATACGGTGTTACATCAGCATATTTAATGTTCATGAAACTCTGATGAAATCATATCGAGACTGACTTTATTATTATCCGATACCTTTATATGACAGCTGATGTAACACTCAAGAACTTTACACTCTAGATTTAAATAAAGCTTAGATAGAGGGTAAATGGCGGTGCCGGTACTACAATCTTTGGTATTTCCCGTTTGACTATTTCCACCCTGTGTGAGAAAGAAGAAGATCAAAGTCTGTTGACTTGAACTTATTTACCGAATCTATCAACTATTCAGTAGACTTTTAATCGTAATTTTTCAGATAAACAAACATATTTGAAGAGACGCTGCGTGAAGGTAAACGGAGCACGCGAATACAACGGACAGACCCCAGCATGGGACAACAAAGCATGACGCGGCACAACACTCTAAAGACGCCGCCCTTCTTTTGGGACGGCAATGATTCCTGCACGGTGCCACCACCGTCCGGACTGCGCTGCGCTAGTGCCCTCCCCTGGCCGGCACGCCCAGCACGCACGCACTGACGTCCCCGTCAGCCTCCGCCACCCTGCCGCTCCGGTCACCGGCGGTGTCCGGAACGTGCGTGAAGGACAAGGCTCCCCGCTCCACTGACGTCGGACCAGTACGTACTTCGTCCTTCCTCCCCGGTCTGATGTGCTACCGGGGTTTGGTGAGCAGCCATGAAGAAGTCTGCGGGTTCACATCTGCCTCCCTTTATCTCTATCTCTGTTCCTTGCGGCCGGGCTGGCTTTCTTTGTGGCGGCCGTCCCAGAGACCCAGAGACGAGACGAGACCAGGGCCTTGTTTAGTTCCTAAAAATTTTGCAAAATTTTTTAGATTTCCCGTCACATCGAATCTTTAAACGTATGTATAAAGTATTAAGTATAGATGAAAATAAAAACTAATTGTACATTTTGGTCGGAATTGACGAGATAAATCTTTTGGGTCTAGTTAGTTCATAATTGAACAATATTTATCAAATACAAACGAAAGTGCTACTATTCCTATTTTGCAAAATTTTTTAAAGTAAACAAGGCCCAGAGAAGCTTTGAGGCAACGCCTTCTTTTGCCATCGCTTTCATGTTTGCTGATCCTTCCCTCGCCGCAACAACAACAAAGAAAAAAAAGGAGCTTCGGTCAGCTGGTTGGTACGGCACTGGCTGAGCTTTCGAGACGTGCGAAAATACGTACGGTACGGGTTCTAATAACAGCGGGCGTTTCTTTCAGATGGTCGATGAGATGAGAATAATCGAGGGATTCGCATAATGTACGCGGTTGGGCAGCTGAACAGAAAACCTCCCTTTCCCTTTCTCACGGCTGGGGGGCAGTGGCCGTGTTGTTGTCTCCTCTCCGGCCGGCTCTCCCATAGCCATAGCCATAGCCTAGCCCCATCAGGCAGCCATGCCGCCATGACGCCTGAGCCTTTAGATTGGCCGGTAGCGAGAGTAGCGCGCGACCGCGGGGACCACGCCGGGAAGAGGAGCCGTGAAAGGGAGGGAGGGACCGGAGCTCCGGCAGAGGTGATGGGCGGGGAACCGCTGTCACTTGTCAGACAAACGCGGCTGCCGGCCGTCACAGTCGGGCGTCCGCTCCTGCCGCCTGCCGGTTCGCTTGTGCCTGGCGAGGCGCGGCGGCAATAGTAGGGTGGTGCGTGTGCGTGCGAGCGCGTGGGGCGGGGCGGGGCGGGCGAGACAGACAGGTTGAGACGTGCCGGTCTCGTCGCCCGGGCGTTTCAAATTTCTCCAAATACGTTTCCTCATGACCGGGCGTTTCAGATTTCTGTACATGTTGATTTATATTAGGAAAATGGCCCCCTATGTTTTGCTATGAGCTCCACCACTGATCTTTATCCTCAATATACAGTTTCCGTCCATATTGCAGATCACGAATTTGGCCTACTTTGACTCAAATCAACCATAAATTGACATTTAACCATTTGATCAAAATACAGGGTTGAGATTTCAATCTCATTTAACAACCACACTCTTCTCTCCCTCTTAGTTTTCTTTGCTCGAGCAGAATCCATGGCGGCAGAGGCGGTATTAGGCATGCAGGCAAGACTCTTCTGTCAGAGCTCGCCATGGGGCACAACAAACAGTGCCTCAGGCTCGAGTGGTTGGTGGGCACCAATAGCTACGCCAAAGATAGGACCGACCTTGGCACGCGACACGTGGTCCTTTGGTTTGAGCGTCAACCACATTGTTGGTGTCGATGAAGACACTTGTCCTCTCCTCGTACTACACGACATCACCACCGTGAGCTCGCCATGGATGACGGCGTGGGCTTGCGTGTGGAGGCCGATGCGAGCGTAGGAACGTTCAGAGCACGCCGGCTGCGTGGGTAAAGCTTATGGCGGGAGATGCAACTCTCCCTTTATTTAGGCCTTGTTTAGTTCCAAAATATTTTGCAAAATCGACACTGTAGCTCTTTCGTTTGTATTTGACAAATATTATCCAATCATGGACTAACTAGGCTCAAAAGATTCGTCTCGTCAATTTCGACCAAACTGTGTAATTAGTTTTTATTTTTATCTATATTTAATACTTCATGCATGTGTCTAAAGATTCGATGTGACGGAGAATCTGAAAAATTTTGCAAAATTTTTTGGGAACTAAACAAGGCCTTAAGTGAGATGAGCAACATATTAGTGGCCACCAGAGAATATAAAGGCTACTGAGAGACTGCTAGAGCAAGAAAAGTAAGTCATCACTCTTAATAATATGATAGTTTTATAAGAATGACGAGTGGGATAAAGGAGACTGCTGGAAATGTGACAATATGCTAGGACACTAGTAGAGCACTACTGGTAGTTTTTTTATATATATTAAAAAAAACTTTTATTTGGACCTCTGCATAAGTTATGCGGTCAAAGTTTGAAACAAAGCAAATCTCTGGCAAAGAACAAAGCTCTAAAAAAGCTCGCAAGAGGTAAAAATAAACTATGCAGTAAATCTATTTGAAAACGGTCAATATATGCACCCAATATATACTAGTATAGTAGGTTAACTGTCATGGGCCCAATATATGCGCCCAAAATAGTATGCTAGTTGTATATTGGCCCTGTTTGGATACTCTAACTAAGTTAGAGGTTAGAGTTATTCTCTAGCTCATGACTAGCTCTCAACTAACTCTAACCAGAGAGGTGTTTGGATGTAAGAGTTAGATTGACAATAAATGTAATTTTCCATTCATTTGGCTCCTTCCTAGCTAGATCTGGTGTGGCCGGCTGTTGTGTGGCCTCCTCCCGCTCACAAATGACATTGCTCCACATAGTACCTTGCATGTCGTTTTGCCATTGCTAGCGGTGGGCTATTTTGTCATTGCTCCATATGGTACCTTGTGGGCTGTTTTGCCATTGTTGGGAGGCGGCGACACGGTTGGGATGCGGGCGACGCAACTTGGAGGTGGCGGCGCGGTTGAGAGGCAGCGGAGAGGCGAGCTGGGAGACAGCAGTGCTGGTAACCGGGCGGGGTCGTGGCTGGGAGGAATCGCGAGTAGGGATCCCGTGTGACACAGCCGATCCCTTTCCCTGTGGGCCTCACCTCAAATAGCTCCAAATAGCCCAAATAAGCACCTCTTTGGGGGGATAGTTTTTTGGGGGTGGGTTAGATGTAAATAACCTCAATCTAACCCTCATGTTTGGATACTTTAGGGCTATTTGAATCTCAAATAGCTAAATCTAACTCTAACCCATGGATCCAAACATGGCCATTGTTTTCACGATGAAGGGAGTAGTATATGATTTTGAGTAAAATTTTGGATTTTGTGTACTGTAGTACTTTCGTTTGTTTATGGTCAATATTGACCAATCATAGACTAATTATGGTTAAAAAATTCATCTCGTGATTTACAGGTAAACTGTATAATTAGTTTTTTTCGTCTAAATTTAATATTATATGCATGTGCCATAAAATTCGATGTGTTTGAAAGTTTTTGGGAACTAAACAAGGCCTCTGTCATGTGCACGGTTCAATTCGTTCCTTCAGCGTAACGATTGGATAAGCTTCAAATCCTGGGCCGAGCCCAGACTTTCCGTACCGGACACAAACCAAACCATCCGCCAGCCTCTTCCCCAAGCCCAAGGCCCCACAGACATTTGAATTTGCTTTATGTACTGGGCCGCAAGGGGTACGGTGTGAACACAGAGAGAAGTTTCCAAAGTGTTTGCCCGAAAAAAAAGAAGTTTCCAAATTGTCAAGATTCTCTTCTTCATTAGTTAAAAAAATATTCTCCTCCATTTGTATTTGTACTTGTACAGTACTCACTCCATTTCTAAATAACTATCATTGTTGATATACGTGATATAAGTTTGACTTGATTCATAGAAAATATATGTAACTAAATATTTTTTAAAAAAACTAGATTCAAAAATCTTTTTAATGGTACTAATTATGTACCAGAAATATTAATATTTCTATTACATATTTAGTCAAATATGTTTCTCAGAAAATGAAAGATAATATTTAGAGAGAGAGAGAGGGAGGGAGTAGGTTTGTACCACAAAACGGAAAACGAAATGGACATGAGAACACGAACGGAGCTATTGACAACAGTTCACGCGCTACCCTACCTAGGGCGGCACACATGTTTCTTCGTGCTCAAACTGCAGCAGAAAACCTCAATCCTGTTTTCTTGCATCCTGCTCATCAGGCCGGATCGGGGTTCTCGTTCTTGACCTGTAGAATGTAGTGTGGAGTCATGAACCAACGGCTCTGCCGAGGGTTCATTGAATGAACTTCATTCGTTTGTGCTGCAGCTGACCATCTATCGTCGCTACTTCCTTGAATGAGTGATGAATGAAGAACGTACGCAAGGAAGATTGTGCAGGCAACAGGAATCGTCGTTGTCCGGTTCCTGATGGAGATGCTTATAAAAGTACAGATGTCGTCCTTCCGTTTATGTGGCCGGGTGTTCATACGTGTAGTAGTGTGAATGTATATTAGCGCGCGCGTCTGCATGTGTACTTATTCATTCATAGAAGTGGATGTACATGTACTTGACTTGATTCAAGAAAACAAGCAATTAATCTACTCCCTCCATCTCAAATTGTAAGTCATTCCAAGAATTTTGGAGAGTCAAACTTTTCTAAGTTTGACCAAATTTATATGATAAAATAATTATTATTATGATACCAACTAAGTATGATTAGATTCTTCTTTAATTATATTTTCATAATATACTCACTTTACGTTACAAACCTTAGTATTTTTCTCTATAAGGCCCTGTTTAGATTGGAGATGAAAATTTTTTGGATATCACATCGGATGTGTCGGAAAGATGGATGTCGGGAGAGGTTTTTAGAAACTAATAAAAAAACAAATTACATATCTCGTCAGGAAACTGCAAGACAAATCTATTAAGTATAATTAATCTGTCATTAGTACATGTGGGTTACTGTAGCACTTAAGGCTAAACATGGAGTAACTAGGCTTAAAAGATTCGTCTCGCGATTTTCAACTAAACCGTGTAATTAATTTATTTTTTATGTACATTTAATGTTCCATGCATGTGTCCAAAGATTCGATGGGATGGATGAAAAAATTTTAGGTGGGAAACTAAACAGGGCCTAAGTTTGGTCAAACATGAAAATATTTTGACGCTCCAAGATTCTTGGAATGACTTACAATTTGGAATGGAGGGAGTACATGATTAGCGTCTGCCTCCTACGTACCTGCCATCACGACAACTACCGCCAAGCTTAACTAATTAAGGCCCCCTTGTTACGACTCCACGTCACTAGTTAAGACCTCTTTTTAACCTTGAGCTCTATGAGCATCTTTATTGGTGGAGTTGAAACTTTTGTGGTAAATTATTTAGTAAAACAGCTCCACATATAAAGTTTTTTAAAGCATGTTCTTAAATGTCATGCAGGATGAAGTGAGGCCACTATTTTTAGCTGCATCTCACTTCAAACATATGTGAGAGCAAAGTTCCCGTTGAATTTATCACCTTCTTGCATAATCAAAGATCACGACCCTATACTGACGTAGGCAACATCAACTTGCACAAGGATCATATAATTCATCAGGCCTAGAGTACAACTCAGATTCACGGGGAAGCAACTTAGTTTTAAGCATTTCATAAGTAAAACTTAAGCTATCTTTATTATTTTTTTGTAAAACAACTTGCCAGGAAGATAGCAGCGTGATAGATCGAACTAGGAGACGCTAGTATTTTCAGCTCCATCCAACTTCACCTGAGAAAGTGTGCTTGTGAGAGAACTGAAAACAACTTTTAGGAAGAAGCTGTTTCATCACAACCTGTTTGGTAAAAGAAATAACTTTACGAGGCTATGACAGAAACCCTACCTAACAGACCTAAGAAGTGATGAACCGCTATGTTAAAATTTATTTCATCCAAAAAAACTGTTGTCTTAATTTTCTTTATTAACACTATGTCACTTATTTAAAGCCCATAAAATTTATGCCGAGAGAGAGAAGCATTAAATATAGACGAAAACAAAAACTAATCACACAGTTTGACTGTAAATCACGAGATGAATCTTTTGAATCTAGTTAGTCTATGATTGTATAATATCTGTCAAATAAAAACAAAATGCTACAGTACCAAAATTCGAAATATTTTTGGAACTAAACAATGCCTTACCTGCATCCTGCTGCTCTCGTGTCTCGTCTCCTCCTATGCAATAGCTCGACGACTGACACTGAGTGTGAACGTCCATGTCGTCGGGTCTCTGACTTCGCGGAGACGAAACTGCACCGAAAGTTCCTGCCGGAGCCTGTCGTCCAATTTTTCCTCACTTGTGACGACTTGTGTTTGATTCGCTTCCCCCTGCTGTCACTCAACAACTTGCATCGTTGCACGTAACATATATCCGTAGTGTTCGCGTCAAGAAAACGGCCCAGAAGGCCAGAACTCGACCCCTTAAATTTTCTTGTGTTGGCAATGCTTGTACGTAAGGACGAACTGCACTGCCGGCTCACGACACACGAGATTATGGAACAGCCTCCCGGTCATTAGCAGTGTCCTTGCAGAGATCACACACACTACTTCCAAAGAGTTTTTTTTTGATAATATACTTCTAAAGAGTTTTTAGAGACGACAAAAATCGGTTTATAGATGTGATTTCTTCAACTACCTCTACTCAAGCGTCTATGAACATATAATCAATGCAACATTTGGTATAAAAGGTGTCCATTTTTTCAATCTAGACTCATCGGAGAAACCCACTAGAAAAGCAACGCGATCCTGTGAAATATAAACATGTGCTTTCTACCACATGCCTTATATAAGTTTCTCCTAGTAGTAAAGCCGTGGTCGTAGAAGATGTCTCTAGTTCTAGCGATATCATCCCTAGAATAGCATTTCTAGTGACACTTTTAAAAGTAGAGGTTGTAAACATCAACTGACTTTAGAAACCGATTTCTGAAGATAGACTATCTCTAAATCTGTTTTTACATGCAATTTGTATGAATCCACCTCTAGAACAAAGGGGCACCTTCTAAAATCATTTCTTAGAGTCTATTTCATTTAGCTATGAGATATTGTTGTGAGTTGTGAGCTATAAAAAAGCTATTGTGAGCTATGTGTTGTTGAAAAGATGAAACTAATTTGGTTGAAACAACTATAAAAACTATTTCCTCTCTCTATCTCCATTGAAAGAGTTGTGAAACGTCTTCCTATTTGCAAACATTTGGAAAAGCAGAAAGCCCCAAAACGGACACTGAAATATGTGAAATTGGTTGTAGGTACACTATGCGGTGTCCTACAACAAAGAAAATAATATCCGACAACAAACAAAAAATATTTCACCATCCCACAACCAATGTAACATGTTTTTAGTGTCCCACAACAAAGTTTTCCAAAAATATACTATACGAAATCACCTTATTTTGAAAAACACCTTCTGATTCCACCCTTTTAGTTGGTGTTCTGTTTTTTTGGCAGTAGAAACACTTTGCAGACATTGAACCAAACACAACCTTAGTGGTGGTGTTGCCACACGTTACTTCAATTTGAGTATTGCTGTCTAAAGGTTTGTTGGTTGTTTTTGCTAGAGTTTATAAAGATTGAGGCCTTGTTTGTTTTAGCTTTTTGTTGGCTTCTGCCAATGATAAATCAGAAGCTGAAACCAAAAGTACATTGTTGAGTTGGCTTTCTAAAACTAAAAAGCTAGATTATGAGAAAATGAATTAAAATCTAAAAAAACATGATGAGATGAGCTTTTTTAGTGTGCTAAGAAGCTAAAAAAATTATTACAAAAGCCAAGAGTTAAAAAAAAAAGATAGAAACCAAAAGTTAGAAAACTAGTTTCTTAAAAAGAGAAAAGCTGCAACTTAAACAAAGGCCCCAAAAGCTCTTGTGAAACAAAAAGAACAGGACAATCTTCCGGGGATATAGATGTAGTGTGCACGTATTTGCGTTTACACTGTGATTTTAAACGATTGCGTTGCTTGCGTATATAATATAGGGTGCTCAGCAGTCTCTACTTCACATCGTTATCTTATCACCTTTTCTTGCTTCCGTCTTCGGAGACGTATGGGCTTTGACGGCGAGGCAGCATGCATGGTCAGAGAGGTGTCGTCGGCTCTAGAAGTCCTCCTCGGCACGGCCGAGAGGTGCCCAAGGTGGAACCAGCAGCAGGCCTAGGGGGCCGCGGCTTTCTCGGCCACAGCTACTCCGCCGCCCGCGCCGATTACGACGTCGCCGTCATGGCCGCGGCGCTCACGCACGTCGTCTGCGGCGCCACAGAGCCACCGCGCGGCGGCGAGACGGCGGCGGCGGCGGCGCTTCCGCCGGGGCCGCGGCGCCAAGGTACTGCGCGGTCTCTCTCTCTCTCTCTCTCTCTCTCTCTCTCTCTGCGTTCATGCATGTTTGGTGTTTCGTCGTCGTCGTCGTCACACGTCCCGTGCGTTTCTATGCATGCAGATGCAGGAGGAGGAGGAGGAGCGACGTCGACGACGGAGCTGCAGGCGCGGGCGCAACAGTACAGGGGCGTGAGGCGGCGGCCGTGGGGCAAGTGGGCGGCGGAGATACGGGACCCGGAGAAGGCGGCGCGCGTGTGGCTCGGCACCTTCGCGACGCCCGAGGAGGCCGCCCGCGCTTACGACGACGCCGCGCGCAGGTTCAAGGGCGCCAAGGCCAAGCTCAACTTCCCAACGACGACGACGACGGCGTCGTCGTCGTCGTCTGCAACGGAGACGGTGGAGGAGTTCCCCGACCTCGGGCAGTACCTGCACATACTCCAGAGCAGCGACGACGTCGACGTGCGGGCCGTCGCGGCCGGGCTGCCGCTGATGAACCGCCTGCCGCCGCCAGGGGACGGTCAAGGTCAAGACCACGGCAGCAGCGGGCGCTAGACACACGTGGCGTCGTCGCACTCTCGCGCGGCGCTTGTGATCGTACGGTTCACGGGTTCAGAAGCTCTCGTTACCATGTCAATGCACGCGCGGTCGAGCATTTTGCTGTCATCAAAGAATGTGCCATGGGCATTGGGCGTGACCACAGCCAAGTTCCTGGTATGTAGTTACGAGAAACACGATACGTAGAATGTGGTACACTACTTGAAAAAGATTTTTTCGTTATTGGAACAAAACTGATCCATATGTTCCCGATACGTGAACGTATAATCCTGGGACGAGGAACATAGCAGCGTACCACGTTCCCGGTGACTGTAGGGCGCCGTGACACCTGATTAGAGTTTGCTTGCCAAGATGTGTGGTTGGGTACTAGGGTTCAATGAACCAGCGATTAATCAATTGATTGATTAATGGGTTCACGCAGGCTTGACAGCCACAGTCCTCTGACCTGCCCACCTTGGATGTCACGTCTATCATTCAGTCAATCTAAAATTTGCTGCAATGCAAAGTGTTTTGTAGCTTGCCAACATTCGATTTATCACGCATGTGCGAGTTATTGCTGGTTGCTGCTAGGACCTGTGGCTGACTCTGGTTAACTCATCAGTTGACGTAGTTAAGGTCCTACTCTGAAAAATAATCAACAAAATAAATGTAGATCAATTTTGATTGATCAGATATCACTACTATGAAAAGCATAATCAAAGGTGGGCAGGTCAAACGGTGGGTATTTTCGATTTATGAAGACGGGCGCGCTAACACCTCTTTGTCATTGTACTGCATATTTATTTGTGAATAAATATAGAATACTACCCTTTAGCATTACTATAATTTTTTTTTATCAAACTATAACTTCAGTGTAGAGCATGTCTCCATTCAAGATTGTATAAACATTTCAAAAAAAATCAAATCTCAAACTATGTGAACTTAAAATGAATATTTGAGAATAAACAATTTCAAATAAAAGAACTTAGAAACTTATAGTACGTCAACAACTAAAACTTCATTATTCATATTTAGTACTCTAAATGATTTTTAATAAAAAAAACTAATCAACTACAAAGTGGTAGTATACATTGATAACTACACCTTTATTATAGACCATACCAACATCAAAGATTGTTAAAAAAAATTCTAAAATTAAACTTCTTCTAAGAAATTAAAATAATCTTTCAGTACTTCAAACAGTTTCGAATAAAAAACTTCAACTACAAAGTTATTGTTAACATCAATCTTCACGACAACTGGCTGGAATAAATCTCATCTTCATTCAAATTTATATAAAAATATTATAATCTCTTTACAACAATAATTTCTTGAGGAGAGCTTCTTAAATGTGGCGCCACTAATAGACGATTTCTAGAGGAGACACCTTTTAAATGTCCGTCTCTATTCATTGACATTTCAAAATCGATTAACTATGGAGGATGCCCTAAGGTGACTGTCTCTAAAAAATAGTCAATTAAGACAGTCTCTTTAGGATGTTCGCTTCTATAAATGATTAATAGAGGTAGATGTTTGCATGCAACCTGCCAGACTTTTTACAGAGACGACTCCAAAAATACACGGCTATGCTATCTAAAAGTTTCATAAGCTCCCCTTGGATGAAAGCTTTTCTGCATCAGATTAGCTATTAAGCCTTTTTCTTCTTCCAGCTCCTCAACTTTTCCCAATTCTTCCTGAAGCAACCTTTTTATATTTCCTATTATGACCCTTTATATTTTGGCCCCATCATTCAAGAAATTTCTTGACTCCATTGATTCTGATACACCAATAATCAACAGAATTTTTGGCTCTGACCCCATGCATTCTCAAAGCAAAAAGGCTTTTTAGTTCTGTTGCACACTTGCACTCCATATCATTACTGTACACAATGAAATTGTGATCAGAAACATATATAGGGTTTTTTCTTTATGTTGCATAAAGGGAAATGTAGCTCCCAATTTTTGATGATGAACACCCTTTTCTAAAGTAGGGTCAGCTCTATTGTTACTCCAGGTCCATTTACCCCTCTTTAAGGGACAAATCCCTTAATTCATACATATTTATATAATATACGATTGAAAAGCTATGAAAAATCTGTTATTAACAAATTTCTTATTCTTGTCATCACTGTAGTATGAAGTATTGAAGTCCCTGGTCCCCACCCATTAGCAAAGGCGCACTCTTAGCACACATATTTGCCAGTTCACACACAAACTAGTCTAAACTCATCTTGCGCAGGTCCATAAACATTAGCCAGGCTAGGTTTTGTTAAGTTTTTTTTATCTAACACATTAGCAACTATAACAAACTCTCCACTTTCAAAGTTTTCTAAGGAAAACCTTTCCAGCTTGATGCCACTTAACATCCCACCAGATTTCCCCTTAGAAGGAATCCAGTGCCATAAATAATCTTTCTGAGGATCAAGTTCTCCAAAGATGTTTTTTTTAGCAAAAAGTTCTCTAAAGATGCTTGAGCAATTGTCTTGCCAAACCATGCCACATAAATGGGCTCGGCCTTGGCGCGCGTGCGTGTGCGAGTTTTGGCCCAACCGAGCCCACTGCATTGTCCCATCTGTCTACAGTCTACTGTAGGAGTCAAAACCATCGCGTCACTCGTCGTCCCCAGTCCCCTCTCCGTGGCCGTGGCTCCGCTCCCAGCCGGCCACCGCCACGCCATGCTCCCTCTCCTCCTCGTCCTCCTCACCGGAGCTACCCCTGCGGTGTCAGCTTCCGGGGACGGTTGCCGTGCGGGCTGCCCGCTGGCCCTCGCCGCCTACTACTTCTCCGCGGAGTCCAACCTCACCTTCATCGCCTCCCTCTTCGGCATCGCCGACTACACCAAGCTGCTCCCCTACAACCCCGACATCGCGGACCCGAACTACATCGTCACCGGGTACCGCGTCATCGTCCCGTTTCCTTGCTCCTGCCTCGGGCTCCCCGCCGACCCAGCCTCCACCTTCCTCGCTGGGTCGCTCTCCTACACGGTCTCCGGCGGCGGCGAGACGTACGGCGACGTTGCATCGCAATTCGCCAACCTCACCACCGCCTCGTGGCTGGCGGCCACCAACGCGTACCCGGCGGGTAAGCTGCCCGCCGCTGGGAAGATCGATGTCAACGTGAACTGCTCCTGCGGCGACAAGAGGGTGTCGCGGCGGTACGGGCTGTTCCTCACCTATCCGCTCTGGGAAGGGGAAACGTTCTCCTCGGTGGCGGAGCACTACGGGTTCTCGTCTCCTGCGCAGTTGGAGCTGCTCAGTAGGTTTAACCCTGGGCTGGACGGGGCCTCCGGGAAGGGGATCGTGTTTATCCCAGTGAAAGGTGAGGGTACAATTCACAATTTAGTTTCATAGTGTGAAATTATGATTTGCGCAAGGGTTTGTACAATTGATTCCTATGCAATATCGGCAGTTGGATTCCCGCTTGAATTTCAATTTGGTAACGTAGGCATGTAGATGTAGCTAGGTAATTTGCGAACAGCTCAGAGTAGCATAATCATGTCATTGTGTTCTTGGTGATCCAGTTTAGCTTGATCACATGTGACTTGACAACGAAATGGCTAATCTTGGGTCACACAAAAAATTTTAGTCCTTAAATATTCCATTTCGTTGGTATAATGGTATATAATGTTTACTGTGTGGTAACTTCAGTTATCATGATTGCTGCTTATTGATGCCTAGGGCCTGGCTATCAGTTGTTAAATCAGTAACTTGATGTATTGAAAATGAATAAAGATTTTCTAGGGTTCATATGCTAATCATAGTTATTGGGTTAACTATTTACTTGATGACGTAAGAGGTCCAACTCAACTTTCAATTGTGTTTTTTATGTTTTTTTCATTTATTTGACTGGTCACTTTTTGCAAGGAATTATACAGTTTGTGTTTAACAACTTAATCATATAGCAACAATTTAATTCTGTTGGAATGCTTTACTATTCCTTTTTTTTTCAGATGCAGACGGTAGTTACCACCCTATGGAATCAGGGTGAGTATGTTCAAGTATTATTTTTAATTTCCGTGGTATTAACAGGTTCAGAATTCTGATAGTTCATCACCTTGTGCAGTGCTGGCACACTTCTACACTTTTGTGAGATATGCTTCTATATTAAGGCTATCAAACATCGACAAGCAAAGTTGGATGGTTTGCTCAATTGACAGAAACAAAGGCAATTAACTCACGTTCTACTACATGGAACAGGAAATAGCCTTTCTGGAGGAGCAGTAGCAGGAATTGTGATAGCCTGTATTGTTATTTTGATTGTTGGCATCTGGCTGTATTATAGGCAGCAAAAGATGAGAAAAGCCGTATCACTCTCGTCTCCAGAGGATTCGGTCCAACTTAGTAAGGAACATACTATCTTTTTGCTCATATAAAATTATAAATTGTGTCATGTTGGCAAACACAATAGTATGTTTTTGTCAACTTGTTATGTGTTTTTTAATTAAATGTCTTTCCAGGCAAGGCTTCACAAACTGAGGGCATGAAGGTTGACAGATCCATAGAGTTCTCATATGAAGAGCTTTCCGATGCTACAAACAACTTTAGTATGGAGCACAAAATTGGGCAAGGTGGTTTTGGCTCTGTTTATTATGCTGAGCTTAGAGGCGAGGTCAGCTCAACTTTTTCTCAGTGTGAAACATGGATAGGCAATGTAGTTGGTGCACATGCACTTGACAGTTCAATAGACAACTAATACCTATGACCCCTTGTGGACTTGCACATAAACAAATAATTTTCCCGTCCTTTTTCCTGTGTCCAGAAAGCTGCCGTAAAGAAAATGGATACAAAGGCATCTCATGAATTCCTTGCTGAACTGAAGGTTTTGACACGTGTCCATCACTCGAATCTGGTTGGTGATCTTAGATTTTTAGCTTTTCAGAGATAAGGCATATCTGGAACTAATCTTAATTTCCAACCTACTATATATATTTTGTTTTCCTGTACTTTCCTCAGAAAGTTAATAATAACATTGACTAGAGTTCGCAGAAGATTATATTTCTTCAATATGTAACATACTATCAGATTTTTTCCTGTTGGAATAATTTTTAATTATTCTTTGGTACCCACAGGTGCATTTGATTGGCTATTGTGTTGAGAGTTGCTTGTTCCTTGTTTATGAATTTATTGAGAATGGGAACCTAAGCCAGCATCTGCATGGGACTGGTAAAGTTTTTCTATTTGAATGTATCACATTACACTTTCCTTAAGGTATCCAGCACATATATTTCTTGTAGGTTATGAACCTCTCTCATGGACCAGTAGACTGCAAATTGCTCTTGATTCAGCAAGGGGTCTAGAGTATATTCACGAGCACATTGTTCCAGTGTATGTTCATCGGGATATCAAGTCTGCAAATATCCTGATAGACAAAGATTTTCGAGCAAAGGTTGAAACCATTCATGAAGATTTCTATGTTTTAGCCATCTTATGTGCAATACCAGTGGTACCTTGCAGGTTGCAGATTTTGGACTGTCAAAACTTTCAGAAATTGGAACTACATCACAGTCACTCCCATCACTACGAGTTGTTGGCACATTTGGTTACATGCCTCCAGAGTAAGTACTCAGGGTACCAACTATCTTGTTCATTTTATTCAGTTCGCATGAATGTGCACACTCTCAAATAATATCACAGTCTTTTTTCTCGAATACACAAGAGCATTGTGTATCATTGTATTAAGAAGATAGAAGTTTTAATAAAATACAAGAGTGGCTGTTCCTGGCCTGAATGAAACCACGGAGGGGCTACATTTTGAATATGACAACCCTAGTGGATCAACCTAAACTACGTGTGTGGCCTATGGCTCCATGGCCGAAGGCCAGCGACCTCGGTCACTGGACATCCCCTTGCAAGCTGGGAACAACTCGTTGAGGGCCTCAACGTCTGTAGCCAATAGGTCGCACTTGAAGTAGGAGTCGTAGGAACACTTGGCTGCAGAGGAAGACGGTGCTGAAGGTTCCAAGAACCCCATCTTCTTCATAAGCAGTACTTCGCCACGCTTGGACACCGGGATGTGGTCCATCTGCAGAGCAGCAATCCGCCTGCTCCAAGGGGCAAGGCCCGCTTGGGCGGCGGCTTCTGCTTGGGAGGGGAACTGATGAGGGGTGGTTGCCTCACCACAAGACTACTATTTACAATCCCAACTGGTGCTTCTACATTTTATTAGTACCAAAGAGTTGTCTGATTGACAGGTATGCTCGGTATGGTGAGGTTTCTCCTAAAGTGGATGTCTACGCTTTTGGTATTGTCCTGTATGAACTTCTTTCAGCCAAAGAAGCTATTGTGAGATCAACAGAATTCACTGATGCACAAGGCCTGTCTAATCTGGTAATTTATCCCTTCGATCAATTTTCAATTTGTAACATTTCATTTCAAACTTGGAGTTGGTACTTCTTAGTGTCAATCAGAATGTGTGCACAACTACAAATACACAATTATTCAAGTTGATGAATATTATGTTCGCAACATTTATGGTACTGCATCAGTTGGATTCAGGAATTATCAATAAGTATATTATATGTCCTGGTGATCTGAACTCTGTACCTAAATTTACTTTTATTCCTCTAAGCCTGTTTCATTCAGTTACCTTGGCCACAACAGTTGTCAAGTAAAAAATTGAGTTGCATTTTTCATGTTTAGATGTTGATGAGAAGGAAAAGAATGCACACAATGTAAAGCAGGCTGATCTGTGTTCGTGCGTGGGCATATGTTTGATTTCTCAATCTACTTGTTGCTTTCTGCAGTTTGAGGAGACTCTCAGCATGCCAAACCCTAAGGAAGCTCTTCAGGAACTGATTGATCCAAGGCTAGGCGGTGACTATCCCATTGACTCGGTTGTGAAGGTCAGTAATGCAGGCAAACTGGGCTCCACGATGAGTTCTTGTTCAACTGTTGCATAAGATAAACAACACTATGTGCTAAACTGTTTGATGACCTGTGTCCTCTGCACCAGGTCGCGTACCTTGCGAAGTCATGCACGCATGAAGAGCCCAGGATGAGACCTACCATGAGATCTGTAGTGGTTGCTCTCATGGCGCTTTCATCCAAGGACCATGAGCTAACTCGGGGACAGGATTAGCATACCAGTGCCTTTTCAGATTATTAGATGAAAGTAATACAAATCGATCGTGTACATATGCAATGTATTTTCATTCTGATTTTGTAGCGCTAAAGTATGCCAGTAATATTACTTGCTGCTCGGAATAGACAATTAAAAAACAATAGTTTAATTCAATATATCAGAAGTGGAGATGGCCGAGCGGTCTAAGTTGGCAGATTAAGGGCCTGTTACGAAAGGGCGTGGGTTCAAATCCCACTCTCCACAAATACTTTTTTTTCTCGTTCTGAAATTATAGGCTTTTCTGCTTTTTATAAACGGTTTTTAGTCGTCCAGAAATTCGAGGTGCAAATTAGCGAGCCTATGTCACTCCCTCATCCTGGCCCATGGATACACACGTTAGGTCGCCAGGCCCATTATCGCAATCCCTCTCAATCATAACTGGCCTCGGCCCATCTCCACACATGCGCCAACGTTAGGCTGCCAGCCTGCCACGCATTGAAAAATCTGTTTCTAAAAAAAAAAGCATGGGAGTCTATAGGCTCAAAAGTACTCTACCATATTTATACCATAGGTGATCTAACTGTAATCAAGTCTCTATGGTATAAATATACTATAGGTGATCTAATTGGACGGTAGAGTACTTTTGAACGGTATATATTTATACCATATTTAAACGGAGGGTTGCTCTAAAAAAATTAAAACGGAGGGAACGATATGTGCCATAGACAGCGGATATCTGTTCCAGCAGCGACAAGTGTCCATTTGACACACCGGCAACCTGACGATTTCTCGCGTAGAAGGCTGGATAGATGATCTACGGCACGCTAGCTAGCTAGCTAGCTAGGTTCAACAGATGTGTCAACCAAAAAATAGACAGAAACCAGAAAGCTCCACCGCACTCAGCTTCACACGCTCAGCCATGCGAGACGACAAAGCAGCTGCATGCAAAAATCTTGTGACTTCTCCATGGCGGCGAAACTCGTGTTTCATCACGCCCATTTTAATATAATTAGCCCCTGCCTCCTGCTTTTTCCTGCCCATACTAGGGCCTTATTTAGTTTCTAAAAACTATCTAAAAATATTCAAGATTCTCCGTCACATCGAATTTTGTATCACATACATAAAATATTAAATATAGATAAAACAAAAACTAATTACACAGTTTGACTGTAAATCGCGAGATGAATCTTTTGAGCTTAGTTAGTACATGATTGAACAATGTTTACCAAATAAAAACGAAAATACCACAGTACCGAAAAACAAACAAAAAAAATATGAACTGAACAAGGCCTAAGAGTTCATCACTTGATTATAGATTTTGTTTACACGCTCTACGGGCCATTATTTATTCTTTTCTCGATCACACAAAAGATTTGCTTATCTTTATATTAAGATAGAAAAAAGTTTAATACAAGATGACGTTCTAAGTGGTCAAAAGAATAGTATATGGACGCTTAGACCCTCCCTAGTGTACTTAAAGTTACATGGTTACATTGGACATTGATCAACCTGACTCGTGGAGCTAGCTAGTAGGCTTATGCCCGGGCTGCCGAGTGGTGGCGGCGCTACTTGCATGAACCCACTTTGCTGTCTAGTGGGAGAAACTCATGTAGCACATTCATATTACCGGGGTCACCGCTGCTGTAGATTTCGTTGTAAGCCTTTAGGACCGATGTTGACAACAATGACATTCCACTAGTTAGTCCTAGACACCTCAAGACAAGGTGCTCACCTCGCTTGGACGTCGTGATATGTGATATACTCGGCGCCGCTTGCTTGCTCCTCTTGGGGAGCGCGGGCGATGTATCTCTAGCGTGGGCCGTATCAACTTCGGGTAGCTCTAGGGCGGTGATTGCCTAGACTTTGTGATTCGCTCAGTGAAGTACTCAAGGCATCTATGTCAGCAGAAGTCATCTGAGGGGAAAGAGTGCGGCTGATAGCATCAATGGTATCCATAATTCCCACATCTCCCGGGGTGGCTGCCCGTGTTGGGTCAGTGTGCGTCTCCACATCTACGATGCCGAGTTGTCCCCCATGGTGGTGTGCCCTACACAGGCGACAAACAGAGGTGAGTCTGTCGTCCAATGGGCAGTCTTTGTTGGGAACAGGGGTCCACAAGCGATGCGTCCACTTCCTGAGAGGCCACCACCATAGCATGCAAGCATCCGCGTGGGCGCTAGTGCTCCTGCTGAGGAATTCGCAACGAGCGATGCGGTGGGCTCCTTTAGCATTGGGTCGACCCACGTGAGAGGCCCCGCGCACAGCTACAATGCCAACAGATCTGGCTCGGGGAAGCAGTGTGCAGCAGCAACAACGGCGGCAGCGTTGTCGTCGTAGTCGAGCGGCGCGCCCAAGGTGGTGTCCCTCGCCGGCTTACTCTGGTGTCGCCACCATCGTCATCGAGTTCCGTCGGCATCCCCCGTGGCATGGCACCCTACACGGCCCCATCTGACCTCGGTGGACCACCGGTGGGGCACATGTTGGGTGGCCAAGGGTGGGTCCTCGCCACGAGTAGGTTGTTGCAGTCAGTCGTCACCCTTCGCCTTCATCGTTGCAGCATGCTTAAGCCGCCTGCAGTCCTTGGCGAGGTGGTGAAAGCCGTGGCAACCGAGAAGTGTCGCTACTCAGTGCTAGTAGAAAAAGCAGTTGAAGCATCTGTCATGAAGGTCCACAGGAATCCTTTAAGCCCGTGGGAGTAGCTCTGGGTAAGGCTCAATCGAGGCGGCCACATGTCTGTGTCTCGAGCTAGGGAAGAATCTCCCACCATCTATCAGCGTTGGGAGCAGAGATCCGTCCACGTTGGCCGAGGCATTGGCGGGCAGGGACACGACCATCTCCTAAACCGAGCAAGTAGCTAGGCCGTGCACCAGCTGAGGGCGCGGCTGTCTGTGATTCAGCTGGCTTCGCCCATGTCCTTGCCGTCCAGCGTCCGCTCCGCCGCAACCCAGAACGGGACAGCATCCAAGTAGGCTGCGGGGTGGTCGTCGTTATTTGATCACAATCAACACTAGAGCAGCACATCTTTGAAAGCCAGACCATGTTGATTCTTGGTTCCCAAGCATGGGCACGGCCGGGAGCACGTGCGGTTCTATACATGCAGCGCCCCACACCACAACACACCACACCGCAACAGCAACTTGCCACGGAGCACGAAGCAACTTGCCGGCCGGCCGGGTCGCGCGGCGAAACATGCAGCGAGTGACCAGCATATCTCCACGCCATGGGCATAGGTAAAAGACGAAACCACTGCAAAAGCGAGCACAGAGAAGCGCCTATACAACACACAATGGAAGCACTGCATGCTGCAAAAGCTTCGGAACTCAAAAAAAGCACCAGGTATTTAAAAAGCCGAGGACGGCATTGCGAGCCGTGGGAACGCACGATCTGGGTCGCTGGAAATTTGAGGCTCTCTGGTCTCTCTCAGCCTGCCCCCATTGGCCATGGATAGCGTCCCCGGCCGGCAATTAACTTTGTGCGACTTGGCTACGAAAAAGAGATCTCTTTGGTTGATGGTGGGCCTTGTTGGGAGCTAGCAGCCATGCGATCCAAGGCTACTAGTTGTGCTAATAATACATGTCCACCGAGAAGATATTATATTGGGTCATCCGCAGGAGCTAGCCAACCTTCACTTAAGACATGCATGTGTTCTTTTGTACCTAACCAGAATTCTTTCACCGCTTTGCGTTAAAAAAAAAGAGAATTCTTTCACCGCTTGCATACCATCTATTTCTTTCTCCCCTCATGTTTTTTTCTTGCTATGAGTTAAATGAACTTTTACTACTTTCCTTCCATTCTCAAACTTCAGTTGTTTTTTTTTTCGAAAGATCAAACTTCAGTTGTTAATTGTGTAGTGCTTCCTCCACATGTGTCAAGTGATTTAATTTCTTCAGATGTGTCTTTCATGCTTTTTGCTAGCTAACCAAATAAAGGCCCTTTGGTTTTGTTTAAAGTAAAGCTGCCAAAAGCTAGACCTCGACACGAGCAAAATTGCAACTTGAACTGTTTAGTGCTCGTGGTTGTTGATGGCTATAAGTACCCTCATGCGGCATCAAGGCAAGGCCCATGCCTCGGTCTCAAACCACCAATAGCTACTAGCTAGCTACTCGATCATCTCTCTCGTGCATATGCCAACCATGAGGCACAGCAATTCCGTAGCAAATCTACCTGATGACAAGCAGCTTCCCAACCACTTGTCCACATCGAAGAAGATGAAGATGAGCAAGAGCGCCCCGGATCTCCTCAAGAAGGCGGTGACGTCGATCAAGAGCAAGACTGACGCTCTAAGAACGAAGCTCATCATCCTGGCCTCCATGCGCCGAAGGATGGCGATGGTCGCCGCCATGTCTCGCAAGGTCCACACGCTCGTGTCGTCGTCGAGCCAGGAGAAGATCATGGCGGCGGATCATCACCGTGACAGGGCTCTCGTGCTAAGCAAGCAGGCAATGGCGCCGAGCAAAGAGCCCGCTGCTGGCAGTGATCACGGCGGTGGTAAGAAGGCTGGTCTTAGTCTCTTTGAGATCGCAGTGTTCGACGAGGAGGATGATCGTCATGGCTACCATGATTATTGGACAAGGTCGTCCCTCTTCGACGATGACAACTGTCAGTACAATGATGATGAGGAAGATGTTCATCAGGAAGATGGTGGTGATGTCGATGATGTTCTTGGTGCGCTCGATGATGAGCCATCGGTCATCGAGGTCATCAGGAGCAACCGGGAGGCTGAAGGTCTGGCGTTCAATATGGACGATGAGATTGACGAGGCTTGTGATCTGTTCATTAGGAGATGCCGCAGCCGGATGGACCTTAGCTTGTAGTGATGCTTGTGTTTTTCGTGCATGGCCTGGTTTCCGTGAATGATGCGACAAAGAGAGCAAAACTGGTACTGAGCGATGATAGAAGGGTGTGGCTGAGATACTATGAAGAAAGACTAGCTACTAGCTAGGGATGATGACCAGAGGGACATGGACTTGTGTGATTCTTATTTAACCCTTAAGTAGCTAGCACGACACACATTGTGAAGTGGCAAATAGTGTTATGCAAATAGACACACAGCATGGAAGATGCATCGATCGGCCCTGTTTGGTTCCACACGTGATAATTTTTATCTCTCATCACATCGAATGTTTAGACACATGCATGAAATACTAAATATATATACTATTTGCAAAACTAAAACAAAGAATAATTTGCGAGACAAATCTTTTGAGCCTAGTTAGTACATAATTGGACACTAATTGTCAAATAAAACAAAAATGCTACGTCTGTTAAATTTTATCATCCCAAACCAAATACCTCTGCCCTGGATCTAACAAGACGACGAACAGTAGTTTGTTTTTAATTTTAATGTATGCTAACTAACATCTCTGATCACTGAGCTATATGCTCCTCACACAAACCAACCTTAGACGAGCGTATATCTCGTTGCAAACAGGCCACGATGATGCCCGCTCCACACATCCGACAGTGCTGCTGCACTTGCTGTGCCGTGCCCAAGTTCACCCAAGGACCTTCCAACACTTACACATAACACACCCCCCCTTTCGTCAAAAACACCCCCCCACCCCGCTCCCTGTCCCAAAATAAAGCCACGTCTCGCTTCTTGAGAAGTCAAAGCTTTGGAATTTGACCAAACATATATAAACATACTAATACTAAATTCATTTGGAGTAAGAAACAAGGAATGAGGTGTGAACCTAAAGGACCAAATAGGAGACCCAGGGAAGTCTCAAATTTTCTCGCTGAACAAAAAGTGATCGAACTAAGCTAACATATAGATAATGTACCTATCGGACCTTAGTAATGACACAAGAAAGATGCCGAAGCCTAACAAGTAAGGATAGAAGCAAATTTTCACAACACTAGAAAAACCAGCTAAGCCGGAATCACAAACCGGACAAGCCTATTTCCACTATAAAATCTGGCTAAGCCTAATTTAATTATAGCTAAGTTTGTTTTTGTAGATTTCAGAATGAGACATTTTAGAAAAAAGAAAGCAAATCCAATCAACCTATTTCCGAAAATCATAAAATTTCAGCATTAGTTTCCCACGATGAATCTATTTTCAAAAGATTCTATTAAAAATATTAATACTTCAAAATTAAATAAATGGACGAAGAATAACGAGAAATGATTCGTTGACTGCCTGCCTTCCCATTATAAAAGAAGGTTGAGGGAGAGTCCCAGTTGAAAGCCCTAGTTTGGTTTTGGATAATTGATGAAACTTTAGTACTAACCTCTATATTAAGTGTGTGTAGACTCAATGAGGTTGGTACATGCCAAGTGATGGAGCAAGTGATGATCATGGTGATGATGGTGATGACCACAAGATGATCAAGTGCTCAACTTGGAAAAGAAGAAAGAGAAAAACAAAACCCTATGGAAATCAAGGCAAAGGTATTGCTTAGGGTTTTGGTTTTGATGATCAAAACACCATAGAGGGTGTGATTACATTTAGAATAGATAGCTGTACTATAAAGAGGGGAATTCTTTGGCTAAGCGGTTATCAAGTGCAACTAGGTGTAATTGTTCATGTGCATGCATTTAGAACCTAGTGAGCTAACTTAACTCCTTCGAAGAAAATGATTGTGAAAATACTAACACACATGCACTTGTTGGTACACATTTTGTGGTGTTGGCACACTTTGAGAAGGGAGTAGGAGTTTGAAGGGTAGAGAGAGGATGGGTTCCTCTCTCGGCGGGATTCGGCGCTTTTTGAGAAAATGAAGTGCATTTTTTTCTATTGCGCCGGTGGGAACTTTGGAGAAGTCGCGGGAGTGTTTCTCGCTAAGGAACACTCACCGGACGCTGGCTTCTGGAGCACCGGACGCTGGTGTTGAGCGTCCGGTGCAGTCACTGCCTGGCCCAGCTAGGGTAAGGCACCGGACGATAGGCACCGGACGCTGGTCTGTGCGTCCGGTGGTCCGTGTCCGGTGTGAGGTCCGTTTTGTAGACCTCTCTGGGTGTGAGTCCGGTGTGCACCGGACGCGTCCGGTGCTAACTTGCTCAGCGTCCGGTGCACTGGAGGTGACCGTTAGACTCTGGCACGAGAAGTTCAAAAGGCGACACGTGGCTGACGTTGGAGCACCGGACGCAAGGGCTGAGCGTCCAGTGCCCCTTTAAGAGCGTCCGGTGACCCCGAGTTTTGTCCAGTGAAAGAGCCAACGGCTCTATTTGTTTGAGGGGCTATAAATACGTGTTTGGCCGGCTTGGGGCTGACTCTCTTGGCCTTCTAACATACTTGACATCCTTGTGAGCCTAAGCATACACCTCCCACTCATCTCCTTCATAGATTAAACATCTTTGTGAGATTGGGACTGATTCCAAGTGCATTTGCTTGAGTGATTGCATCTAGTGGCACTTGCGGATCGATTTGGCTGCGGTTTTCTTGTTACTCTTGGTGGTTGCCGCCACCTAGACGGCTTGGAGCAGCGGAGGAGGATTGACACGAGTTGGTGATTGTTCGTGGCCATCTCCCGGTGTTTGTGAGGGGTCTTGTACCTTCCCCGGCGGAGAGCCGAAAGGTAACTCTAGTAAAGTGCTCGTGTCATTGAGTTACCTCACTTGTGGGTAGGTTCTTGTGGTGTCCTAGTTGTTGACGGTCCTTAAGTATCAAATTTAATTATCAAATAAACAAAGAAAAGGATCCAAATGAAATCCACATCTAGACTTAGGGTTTTATCTGACAGAATTCCACGAGTTTTGGTGTTTGTCTATTTCTGCAGGGGGTTATCAGGAAATAAGGAAGAAAGGCCCACACGTCGGGATTACATAGAGATATTAACGTGCCGCGCAATTTTCTATCATCTAGAAGACTCCAAAAGCCACGGGAACGAACGGGAGGCCGAAAATATTCTACTCCGGAAGTACCATCCATATATATCCACCCATTCCATCTCCAGAATCACCCAAAAATATTCTACTCCTAATCCGGGAGAGAATAACTAAAAATATTTCTGTTTTCCCCTTGTGAAATAAATGCTCAAGTTATCTTGTTACTACCACTTGCTATATTATCTCAAGAGATGAATGCTCTGAAAAAAAAGAAAGAAAAAAGAGAGAAAAAGAAAATAAAAGATACGAGGAAATAAAAAGGAGCAAGTGCTCGGAACCTCGAAAGAAAAGAAAAAGAAGAGCATCTCATTCTCCTCATAAAGTTTCAAAAGCAAGGAAGGTATGTATCCCCTCAAAGAGCAAAGTAGAATTAGACTTCCACCATCATTGTTATCACCATCATCACCATACACCATTCATTCCCCACACATGCACATCTTGATTTGGCTTATTGATTTGTTTCTTTGGATCCATGGTTTGACTATACAATACATGTCTTGTAAGTATGTATACTTTATCTCCCACCTATGAGCTCCAGATATTAAAGTCTTATTAGAGTAGGGTGAGAGAGAAGACAATGTCACTATGCTTCATACCACAAATACTACATATCTTGAGAGAAGGCATATACCATCACTGCCTTGGTAAGGATCCAAAAATACCACAAAAGAGAGACCTGAGAGAATCATACAAGGAATTTCTGAGTTTTATTTGAAAATCTACAAAAACTCCAGAGCTATAGCTGATCAAGAATAAGAGACATGTCACTTGGCTAGACTGTTCTATCTTTTAACCACTCAAGACAGAAGTGACAGTTACAAGTCCCATGGTAAAGGTAAAGTAAGTAAGTTTTAAGTCTTGACAGTTTACTCTAACTCAGAGATGAGATCTTATTTAAAAGCATGTGTACCGTCAAATTTTTAAAGATATTGCAACAACTTATGATCCATAGCTGAGTTCATCCTTGCTCAGGGACGAGCAAGAGGTAAGCTTGGGGGAGTTTGTTGACGGTCCTTAAGTATCAAATTTAATTATCAAATAAACAAAGAAAAGGATCCAAATGAAATCAACATCTAGACTTAGGGTTTTATCTGACAGAATTCTACGAGTTTTGGTGTTTGTCTATTTCTGCAGGGGGTTATCAGGAAATAAGGAAGAAAGGCCCACACGTCGGGATTACATAGAGATATTAACGTGTCGCGCAATTTTCTATCATCTAGAAGACTCCAGAAGCCACGGGAACGAACGGGAGGCCGAACGGACCCGGGGGCAGGGCGCCCGCCCTCTCCCCTTGGGCGCCCGCCCAGGTGTTTCCACCAATCACAGAATGGAGTACACCATTGCAAAGATCTCGTCGAGCTGATCGAAATGCATATATTATTTGCTATATTTGGAGTTCGGAATCAAGAGATATTAATAAAAGAAGGACTCCATATAAAAAAGCTGCGGGATTAATTGGGCCCAAATCAGATTTTGGTCCATTAAGGCCTATGTACATTTTAATGAGATATGGTGGAAAGTTTAGTACCACATCGCCTGCTGAACCAAAAACGCATAGAAGGGGAGGACTATATAAGGAGACCCCCCTGGCCCCTGGAGAAGACATGAAGAAATTATCATAGAGATTGAGGGGTGCCCTCGAAGGAAAACCTCTTCTCTAAATAATATTTCTTTTTAGGCTTAGCAACCAATGTAAGGTAGAAATAGATCTTCTAGTTTCTACTAGATTGAGAGAGATAGAGTGGAGGTGTGGATCGGAGGAAGGCCGGCATGTCGGTGTCTACTCCGAGTTGTACCTACGGGATCAAGTCTCCTAACCCGAGGCTTGCTTCTAAGATTCTTCAGTAATTCGACTTCTAATACTAGTAAGTTCTTGTTTTATTGTTCTTTGGTTTATGAGTTTACTTTAATCCTCTTCCGGTTGAGTATTAGAGTAATCACTTGTTAGCGTAAACGTGGTGTTTAGGCTAGGGTACTCATAGATATCCCCTGACTAGCTGGACCGTGGTAGTAGCGAGGAACGTGACATTTCCGAGTTACCTTTGTAGATCACATCTCGTTAGCAGGACGGGTAGGGTTATAGGTGCGGGTCGAACATCCTTTGTGTTGTCTAGATTCCGTGAGCCTCCCCAATAGAACAGTAGATCATCCTTACCAAGGTTAGAACGAGACTACGGTTGCAGTCTTCTCTATACATCACTCACATCGAGAGACATTCTTTGTAGCCTAAAGGGGTAGTAGCAATAGATTTGGTTAGTCAGATGCACCCTTTCTCCCAGTGGTAAAAATATAAATACGATACTCTGGAAAATCTCCCGGGTGAAATGCTCACCGATATCCGTGCGCTTGCGGATCATTTCCTTATTGCGTTACCAAATATCAACACTAGTGAGGACGAGGTTCGTGCAACACCTCTTAGCCACCGAACCACCAAGTGTTGGTCGACACAACGGGGACGTAGCGTGCCGGCAAGCACGTGAACCTCGGGAGAAAAATCGGTGTCTCAATTGTGTTTGATTGGCATTCTCCCGGTGCTTGATTGTTTATATTGGTGATTGGTTCATCCCCTACACGACGGTATAAATATCTCATCCTATCCTTACTTACCGCAAACTAGTGTAGTTAGTTTAGTTGCTCTCTTTGCCTTGTGTAGCTTAGTTCTTGTGTGGTTAGTGATCTTAGCAACTAGATTTGTTGGGTAGGTGGCTTGCAAACACCCCTTTAGAGCTAGAGCAAAAAGCTTCGCTTTGTTATTTACTAACCTCTTGCTCTAGTGAGTTTGTAGAATTTTTAAATAGGCTATTCACCCCCCTCTAGCCATATTAGGACCTTTCACCAGTGACTGCAACTTATTTCTTCTTTGTACTCTGTGCAAGGAAAGGAAATAAAAGAGCTCTTGTTTCCTCCGAATTTCTGTGTGTTCATATTGTGATCTCTATGTGCATTTATCAATCGATAGAGTGGTTTCTCAACACATAAATCCCAAAAAAAGATTAAAAAAATCAATATTTGAAGGACATTAGATCATGAAATTTGGTCTTGTGTTAACCCAAGACACATTGGCATGCAAGCCAATCCTAGCAAACAAAAGCTCTAGAAGGCAAATGGCTTAAGAATAATAGGCACTCCCTGCCACTCCATATCTGGCCCTAAGAAAAACTCTGAACCAATCAAAAGAGAGCCTAATCTCAAAGTTGTGTACTAGCCATCACCACTATGTATAGACATTTGGTTATTTTTTTCAAAAATGATGTGACATTGCATGAGGAACTCAGCCTAAATATCCACATGGGTAAAATCACCCTCCAACTTGTCACAAGCTTCACATGATACCACATGTCCTTTGACTCGTCACCCTAGATTTGATGCCTAAACGAATCAAATTCGCTATATATAATTTTGAGGCCCAAACCATCAAACCGTCCAAACCCAATTTTGAGAACCAAATTAGAAAATGTTTTGCGCACCTCGTAAGGTGTGATCCACTTATGCCAACACATGTCGAACTTTCACTAAGGTGATCATGCCTTCGCCATCATTCTTGACTTGACTGATGCTATCTTCATCATACACAATGTAAATGCGTGTCCAACCTCCGCTAGGTGTCCTGATGCTAATCTTCATCCTCCTCGAGTTGGGTAATGCAAAAATAATCAACTCTTACTCTTCTTGTGCATGAAGTGGATCGCCCATGATCCCACTCAGTCTTACTTGCTCCATCTATCTAAAGACTCCTCGCTTGCCTAGTTGCCCGCCACCATCCTGGTCCAATGGGTCAAGCATTTCTTGGCCTTTACCTTTTGTTGCTGATCACTACTGATGAGGACATCACTCCTTAGGATACACACACATTGATTCTCAAATCACTATGCAAGGTCCAATTACTAGAGCTCGAGCATGATAATCTAATCCACATGCTAGCTCATTCTTGAGTCATCCTTTTTTTGAATTTGATAATAAACTACTACCTAATGACATTACCATTCTTTGTAACATTGGAGAGGATAAAAAAGTACTTATAGAGAGTCAAGGAGGTAGAGGAAACCAATGTGGGCGTTCAAGCCCAGATGGAGGCCCAATCCATACCATATTTGAGTCCACCTCGGGCTTTAGTAGCAATTTGCACTAAAATCATCGCCCAAGTCACATATAGACTATGCTTTTGACATTCTACATATACATAGAAAGCTAAGGAGATAAGGTTTCCGGTCAATAGGAATCATCAAAACAAGTGGGCATATAGGATGCTATGTAACGGGGGAAGGAAGGTTCGACGGAGATCTAGATCTTATGCATCAGCCACTAGGCTTAAAGGGGTGGCCATGGACGGGAACAAGCTTCGAGGTCAATAGGGTAGGGAAGGCAAGCTCTCTAGAGATCTAGACCCTACATATCCACCACCAGGCTAGGTAGAGGGAGGCGGGATCCGAAGGACAAGGATATGCTCCATGGCCTATGGGCCAGAAGGTGGGCTCACAGGCAATGAAACCCATATGGATCTACCACTAGGATAGGGAAGGGAAGTGAGATCCGACTATCTATATGTGATTCATCGATTCTTGAGGCTCAAAGGGTGAGGTTGGAGAAGCAGACTTGTCACGGGCTTGCTAAATCTTGGCTCTCCATGGCTAGGGTGGGGGAAGCAATCTTAATAGTGGTGTAGGCCTGGCATAGTGAGCATTCAGGGCAATGATGGCATGCGCATGCGCACACACACAGACTTGTGGGTAGCCATGAGAGAGATAAAGTATTAGATATGACGACCGAGGGAGGAGTTATGTGAGAGATAGACTTTTCGATGAGTCGGGCTAGAATTAAGATAGACATGCCTCCTAAGGGGTTATAACCATGATTTTTAGAGGTATATACCTCGACCTTTAAGAGGCCTGCCATGTATTTTAGTCTCTGTAAATGAAACAACTGCGCTTCTAAAAATCGCTAGGCATTTAAGGAGACATCCTCTCTTTTAAGCCCATCATCTCTATTATCCAGGAGCCTTAGTTTCCTAAAATCTTTATTCTAGTAGTGCAATCTCCCTGGCATGGATCAGACTCGTGTTTCACACACTCCTGCTATTTGATCCATAACGGCTCGCCGGCCGGCTGCCTTGTACTTTATTAGCTCTTGCCTTTCTTTTCGTACAATAATGGAGTTCACCAACAGCAGGGGATCTTGTTGATGTTTACTTGTCGGGCCCATGACTGATGACGATTCATCACGAGAAAAAAAACCCCAACTTTGAAAGCCAAGCCACACCGTGTCGTGGTTAGTTGCCACAGCTCGCGCACGGTGGGAACGTGGGTCGTTCTAGACTACTAGACTCCGAAAACAGCAGCAGCACGGTGGCACACGAAGCAACGGCTTCTTCGCTGTGACCTCCTGCGCGCGTTTCCATGGAAAAAAAAGACGAAATCACGCGATTTGCCGCGCCTTTTCGTGTTGACGAGCGGCAAAGCGATCGTGCGAAGCCGCACAGAGAAGCGCCGGCAACAAAGAGAGAAAAATAAACGTAAGAAAGCCGACGGCCGGCACTGCGGGCCAATTAGCGAGCTCATGATTGGCACGCTGGACCGACCTCTCCCAGGATTTGAGCCTGCCTCTGCCTTGTTGCGCAATTGGGTATATCAGATCAGCGACAGCGAGCAAGAATCACACGGAAGCGGCCAAGAAATGCACCACCGTCCGCAACCAAGAAGTTATCTTTGGTTTTTTTTTTTTATTATGGTGGGAACAGCCGTCATTGGCAACCAAGAAGGTAACGGACGGGATCCGGATCGGAGGACAGGTGTCATATTTCTGAATCTAATAATGCAATAGTTGGGATTATTTTACCGTGTCATTTTCTGATTTTTTCTCCCACTTCGCTACCTTTAACCTTCCCATGGAACTTTTAGTAGTTTTGCTTCCACTCTCAATGTTCAGTTCGTAGTTGTAGTGCTTATTAGTCCACATGCATGTTGTTTTCTTCAACGTTTCTTTCATGCTTTGAGGCAGTGAGGCACCAACAAATTTTATATGTTATTTAAAAAATAAAATCTGCCAAAAGCTTGATTGTGACATGCCCACACAAAAAAATCTTTCAAACTTCGCGCAGTTCAGGGCTAAGCTAGCTCACCGTGTCTATAAGAACTCTCATGGGGCTTCAAGACAAGGTCCATGCCTTCTCAAGTCTCAACTACACCACTGGAGCTCACTGGCATACTATTCACTCATACAAAACTTGAGGCACACAGAAGCTCCTGTCTTTAGTATATCATCCTGACAAAGCACACCATCATAAGCTCTCCACTTCAAATATGAGGATCAGCAAGAGCGCCCCCGACCTCCTGAAGAAGGCGGTCACATCCGTCAAGAGCAAGACTGATGCTCTAAGAACAAAGCTCATCATTCTTGCCTCTCTGCGCCGAAGGTTGGCGATGGTCCGTGCGATCTCTCGCCAGATCCATGGGCTCGTCCCGTCGAACAGCCAGGACAAGCAGGCTAGGGTGGAGCACTGCAGCAAGGCTCTGACGATGCGCAAGGCGATGGTGAGGAGCAAGGAGCCAGCTGCTGGTGGTGATCATGGTGTTAGGGCTCATCCTGTGTTTGAGGTGGCCATGTTCGAGGAAGATTATCATGGCTACCCTGACTGGACCAATTCCCTCTTCGATGATGATCATTGTTACAAGAATGAGGAGGACGATGACCATGATGATCTTGACATTCTTGATGCACTTGATGAGCCATCCGTCGTTGAGATCGTAAGGAGCAAGCGGGAGGTTGAAGGTCTGGAGTTCAACATGGACGATGACATCGATGAGGCTTGTGACATGTTCATTAGGAGGTTCCGAAGCCGGATGAACCGGAGCTTTAGTGATTTTTGTATTAGCGAATAGTATTGACAAATTTGTATATAGATGGTTGGATGAGATCCTTGAGATGTATACTTAGCAGTAGCAGTTAAACGGGGACTGAAGGAAATGACTATAATACATGTTTTTTTTTAACACATAAGCATATCCTGGAGGAGCATATATACCTGCTTTAGAGGTTATTTTAATCTACTACGATATGTGTTTCATCAGCTTCATAGCTGCTGGCCTTCAATACATGTGGACCTAAAATGACTATGCATAAAACACTATCTTAAGAACTTCCATACTAGAATCACATACATGTAATTGCCCTTGAGTATGTTTGCATTGATCGATGTATAATTTGCCTATGCCTCCAATGTTTAGAGTACAGAGTTGAGAACTCTGAATTTCTGAATTGGGTGGGAATCAGTGCAGCTAGGGAAGTGTGGCCCGAGCTTCTGAATATAGATTATACTTATATCTCAACTTTGTAATTTATTACTAATTCTAGTCTTGTGATACGAAGTTGAAACCATGGAAAAATCATTTGAGGACTGCAATATATCTCAAGAAAATTTAAATGGTTTGACAACTTCATGTATGTATTGAGAAATTATTAGATGAGATTGATATTGATGCCACCATCAATACTTAACTTAGCATTTAGAAATATCAGAAGGAATTTCTAAGGTAACATTTCTAATTTGCTTGATAAAAATTCTGCTTTGGGATGCATTGAAGTGTTTTTTTAAAGAAACATCATCATATTATTACTGTAGTTATATTGAAGGACATCTTCTTTTAACTTCGCCTCCAGGCCACATCCACCAAAATTAATGTTAGGACCGGGGGTCTGAGAGCTTCACACTACTTAGGGCCGTTATATTACAAGCAAGTCTGTACACGTAGCAGTGCGAGACAACAGCATATACAAATATCTTATGTCTTCTCCATGGCCATGCCTAACACTCGTGTTTCACACAGCAACCTGGCCTATCGATCTTTTGACGGCTCGATCGGTTGCCTACTTGCCTTGTACTTTAGCACTTGCCTTTTCTTTTCGGCTAATAATGGAGCTCGATCTTCAGTCTTTACCATCAGCTAGCGATCATGTTTTGTTTACCTGTTGGGGCACATATGACTGATTAGTGATCACGATTCACGAACAACATCTTTGAAAGCCACATGCCGTGTCGCGTGGTCAGCTCGCGCACGGTGGGCACGTGTGGATTTAAGACTAATTAAACATCTCTAGTTTCGCTCCACAGCACGTACGGTGTGGCACACACACGAAGCAAAGGATTCGGCTTGATGACCTCCTGCGATTCCATGGAAAGGATGAAATCACGCGAGATTGCCTTTTCGTGTTGACGAGCGCTGCTAATAAGCAGCGATCGTTCTCACAGAGAAAGCGCCGGCGCGGCAGAACATCACAGTAGAAAAAACACGGCACTGGCGCAGTGCAAAGAGGCAAAAACATCAGAAAGGCGACGGATCAACAAGGCACCTCATTCTGGTCACCATGCTAATGAAAAAAAGCACTACTGTCCAAGCCAATTACTCTCGTACGCTGGAACTTCCAGGATTTGATGAGCCTTCCATGGCCATTAGGCCGGCATATCACCGCGCGTCCGGCGCCTCTGTGCGGCGTTAGTTACGAGAAGGAGAACAGCCATCATCGGCAACGAAGATAATGAGATCCGGACCGGAGGGGCTAATTAATCTTCACTTAACCCTAGGGCTGGTGTCGTTCTACTAGGTAATTGGCAATTTGGTATTCTTTATTATCATGTTATTATTTTTCTCCTATGCTACTTTAATTTGCTATTACCTTCCTGGCCATGCATGGCACTTTTTTTGTGGTTCTGCTTCCACTCTAAAAGTTCATCTCAATTTTGGTGCTAGCTTGTTGGATAATCAGACAATTGCATGATTAAATTTTTAAATATAAAACATGAAAAAGGACAAACTAGCACACATCTCTCTAACATTACTATTATTAGACATTATCATGAACAATATCATAACATATTCAGCAAACATGACAGCATGGATGTTGTAGCTTTTGTATGGTTGACAACAAAGATGATGGCACGCAATTTTATCAAAAAAAAAAAAGATGATGGCACGCAACATATGGGCTGACTTATATAGTTATATAGTAACAAATTTCAGCAATCGTCGTGTGGAGCACTTCCAAAAATCTTATTCGCGCACACCCTCTTCCCTTGTAGGATCAGAAAGACACAAAAGGTTCCGGAGACGCCGGTGCAAACTACCATTTTGGGAGGGAGAGAAGTAGGCTAATGTGGTTTAAAACAGCAAGCAGAGACCAACTCAAGATTAGTTACTATGGTGCCGATCAAGAGAGAAGAAAATGCGATCTCATGTCAAAATCACTATTTAGAATAAACATGTTTGCACATATCTCATAACAAGTAACAAAAAAGTTGCAAAACACTTGACCCATGCTTATGCTTAATAAATAGCATGCAAAACAACTAAGAGCATGTGGGTTCTTTTTCTCTCACCCCCTACCCCCACCCCGCGCAACTTTGGCCCTGTTTGGATATTCTAGCTCGGCTAGAGGTTAGAGTTAGTTTCTAGCCCAGGGCTAGCCCTAAACTAGTTCTAGTCGAAGATGTGTTTGGATATAAAGGTTAGAATGATAATAAATACATTATCTAATCATTTGACTCCTTTAAACCATCTTTCTATCCGGATTTAGTGTGCCAGGCTCTCGTGTGACCTCCCGCTCACAAATGACATAAGTAAATTATTTCTATAAATCAAGCATCTAAACTACAATAAAATTTAATTTATTTATACAAATAAGATGTCTCACACGAACTTACAAGTCCTGCATCAAGCTAAACATAAAAAAATACACTCCATGAAACAAAGCATGAGCTAACACATCACAGACGGCTGTGAGCACCACGAGCGGTCGCCCGAGCCGTCTTTGTCCATGGCCAAGTTCTCCTACTTAGAACAGGCGAATATTAGTACTTACATAGACTGGCTTCTTCCCGTTGTCGTGATGGTGATGTCCGCCACCGCTGACACCGACACCGGCCACCAGGGCGCGACCGGCCAGGTAGGGTGAGCAGGGTGGACGAGTACGGAGGGCGAGCAGGGTGCCAGCGGCCATGGAGGGCACACGGGGAGGGCGAGCAGGTGGGTGCGGCCGACAACTAACCTCGGTGGTGGATTGGTGCGGCGGCGGCACCACAGTCGCCAGGAAGAGGATAAGTCACGAGTTTGCGACCCCCATGTGTGAAGAGGATGATCCTGTGCGGCCCGAGTTGGGAAAAAAAGATTTGCTATGGGCTCCACGGGAACTAGCCCAAATAATCACATCTTTAAGGGGATAGTTTTTTTGGGTGAGCTAGTTGCAAAAAAAACTAGCTCTAGTCCTCCTGTTTGGCTATTTTTAAGCTAGTTGAGCATAAACTAGCGCAAATTAGCTCTAGCCCTTGAATGCAAACAGAGCCTTTGTTGTTGAAGGGACCTATTTAAGTTGGCTACCTTTCAATTTCATGAGAAATTTGGGACTAAATGATCTATTATTCTCTAGCTATACACATGCACGGGCCATTGGGATTTCAGCATATTACATGGGTCTGGCCCACATAATAGTGCTTAGTCCACATGCCTATTGTTTTCTTCCATGTTTCTTTCATGCTTCTAGGTACCAACGGTTTTTAATTTTAAAAAAAATGCTACAAAAGTCGATCTTGACATGACCACCAAAAAAGTTGCAAAACTTGCACAAGTTCAGTACTAATAAGCTAGCTCCACTGCCTATAAGAACCCCCATGGGGCTTCGAGACAAGACCCATGCCTCTGAAATCTACAAGCAGCTTGTCTCATCTATAGAGCTACAAACAGCTTGTCTCATCTCTAGAGCTCGCAGATATAGCATATACTATCCACTCATACAAAGCTTCAGGCCACAGCAACTCCGGATCCTAAGTAAATCCTTTTGACAACCAGCTTCATATAAGCTTTCCAAACATCAAATATGAGGATCAGCAAAAGTGCCCCAGATCTCCTGAAGAAGGCGGTGACTTCTGTTAAGAGCAAGACTGACGCTCTAAGAACAAAGCTCATCATTCTGGCCTCTGTGCGCCGAAGGTTAGCGATGGTCCATGCGATGTCTCGCCAGATCCATGAGCTTGTCGCGTCGGACCGCCGGGAGAAGCCGGCTAGTAGGGTGGAGCACCGCAGCAAGGCTCTCATGATGCCCATGGCAATGGTGAAGAGCGAGGAGCCAACTGGTGATCATGGTGCTAGGGCTCGTCCTGGTCTGTTTGAGGTGGCCACGTTTGAGGAAGATTGCCATGGTCACCCTGACTGGATCAATTCCCTCTTGGAAGATGACAACTGTTACAGGGATGAGGAGGATGGCCACCCTGACGATGACCATGACGATCTTGATATTCTTGATCCGCTTGAAGAGCCATCGGTCATCGAGATCATAAGGAGCAAACGGGAGGTTGAAGGTTTGGAGTTCAACATGGACCATGACATCGACGAGGCTTGTGACTTGTTCATTAGGAGGTTCCGAAGCCGGATGAACCGGAGCTTTAGTGATCTTTGTATTAGCGAATAGTACTGACAAAATTGAGTGACTATTATATAGAAGGGTGGATGAGATACTTGAGATTTACTCCTACGTAGAAGTGGTTAACTGGGGAAGCATGGAAATAAACTTGAATTGGTTGTTTTTTTTAACTCAGTACATAAGCTTATTCTGGAGGGAGCATGTGCTTCACCGTTTTTAGGGGGGGTGTTTGGCACTGCTCCACGAACTCTGCTCCATAAACTCCACTATGGAGCAGCTCCACAAAAAACTGGAGTTCGTGGAGTACCTCTTTAGGTGCTCTCACAACTCCACCCTTTTTCTCGAACTGAGTGCGTGGAGCTGAAACCGTTTGGCTAAAAAACTTGGAGCGGAGCTGAAAAACGTGGAGCAGAGCAGTCCCATACACCTCCTTAGTCTTCAGCTACCAGTCGTTCCATCAGTATCATAACTGCTACTCCGTGTTCCAAATTGTAAATTGTGTTAGCCTAGAGTCAAATTTCATAAAATTTCATAACTGCTACTCCATATGTTCCAAGTTGTAAATTGTGCCTTGCTCTAAATAAAACTTCTATAATTTTAACTAAGTTAAAAGATATGTATATTAACACCTAAAATATAGAATAAATACATCTCATGCTGTACCTAATAAATTTGTTTGAAATTGTAGACGTTTATTATGTATTTTTTCTATAAACTTAGTTAAACTAAAGAAATTTGACTTATGATAAAACTAAAATGACTTATAATTTAAAACAACAGAGTGGTTATCTTAATACATGTGGACCTGATGACTATATACAAATAAGCATTTTTTATGTGGTTTGTTCCTACATTAATATATCTGTGCTAACATAAAAAGAGTCCTCTGTATCTATTTTAATTGTTAGAAGTGATAGTACCCGAAAAATGTAGAAGCATTAGACACCATAAAAAGGAAATACACAAGCGCAAATGTTATAACAACAACTACATCATCATCTAGGTGTTCACGTGGCCTCACCGCCATCAAAAGCAGCAGCTAAGTCATCTCATGGTTACAAAGATTCTCGTATTTATGTCTCTCTATGATATAGAGTTCGGTTATAACTATATCTTAATTGCTAACCCCTAAATTTTTTTTCTCGACCATACCACGAGGTACGTATTTCAGTAAGAGGATGGCTAACCCCTAATAATACAATTTAAATCCAACTATATGTACACATATTCGGCACATATCTAACACTAATAGCTCTAACATTAATTAACAGCTCTAGTGCACTTCTACAAATATGGTTTTAAAGCCCTCAAATTTAAGTTTCCAAATCCCAAAATACTACAAAACTTGAGTACTTTTTTCATTTAAGAAAAGTTGAACTATAAAGAATGCATTTATCGTGAGAAACGTGGTCTCACTTTCCATATATATACTACTGGCGTATTTATGTCTTAATTAACCTTGCGGCGCCGTCCCTGTAGCTTTCCCGGCCGTCAGTAATATGGTGTTCACCACCAGTGATTATTCCCTTTCAATAGTCTAGCATTGGGTGTCGCAGTCAGCTGCCACAGTATCCGCGCTCGTGTATAGTGAGTCGCCTCCACAAAGATACTTTGAGAGTGCAAGGGCAGGAAGCAACGGCCGGCATGATGACGACGCTCAGCTCCTATCCTAACCATGCATCTCTCCATCGACGCGATTTGATTTTCTTTTTCTGTTGACGAGAACAACCAAAGCGCCCACTCACGGAGAAGCACAACCACATCAAGCATAGTATCATTACAAAGCTACGTCTAAAAGCTAAGGGCACTTGTAGTTGTAGCCTCTCTTTGTGTATGAATCACACGGAAGCGACCACGAAAAGCGTTTTGGTTAATTGTGGGGATGCACATCACCATTCACCAGCCGGCTACTTTTTTTTTTAGATTTTCACCAGCCGGTTACTGATGCAAAACCAACGACGGATTTGGAACTTGAGAGCCGGGAGAGCCAATCATCACCATGCGGCAGGTGTTGATTGGAGTTTTCTTCAAGGTAGAAACCTAAGTTCTAGAAAACTTAAATTAAGAGTAAAATGCACTGGCTGCCCCTAAACTTGGTAGAGAGAGTCATCTACCTAGGTCCTCAAACTCCTAAAATATACATCCATATCCATAAACTAGGCACATGATACGCCACAGGTCCAAATGGGTTCAGGCTAACATGGCGGTCCATGCTAACACGAGCGATGCTAGACCGGCCTTTAAACTTGGCAGAGTGTGTCATCAACGTCACTAAACTTTGAAAATACACAACCACATACATGAACTAGGCCTACACTATGTCGCTGGTATAAATAAATACTTCATTTCGCTCTATAATATTTTTCGAAAATACTACATCAGATCAAATGAAAACCACGACGGAGGCTCCGATGAACATCAGTAAGTTGGTCTCACTTGTTGATGCTTCATTATTTATGTCGTATCTTTTCGCTCTAGACTCTAACTTTGATGTTCCTGGACTTCTACGAAAGCTTTTGAAAATATTCACATGTTTAACCTAATGTAATAGCAATTTAATCAATATAAAGTAGTGGGACAAGTCCAATTCAATCCTCTCTTTGTCTCGTCTATAATTCCTTTCCTTTTGATTCCTGGCATCCTGGCACGCTCGGTTTTGATGACAAAATCAAATATAAAATTATGTGTGTACTCAGGAATTAGTCACACACATAAGATGATAAATTGCATTATATCATCACAAGTGCTTACTATATCATGAATAATAACCCATTACAAAAGTGGAAAATGAGATAATTAATCCTTAGGAAACTCAGCATAACAATCATAATCTGTTACTCATCTAGAATTTTTGTCTAAGTAATAAAAATAAACAAGTATAAGTATATCTCGTACTCCACAAGGATAACATGGGGTTCATGAGGCTCAAAAGGTAGACACTGATTTAACTGCAGTTAGCTTTTATGAGTCAAAATTTTAAGCAACTCAGTAGCAACAAATTTACCAGAAGCCTATATGAACAAATGATTAGGTAAACATAAATAATGAATAGCATAAACAAAATTATCATTAATGATCATCTATTCCATAATAAGTCCAAGGCCGCTCATGTCCGTGAGCACGATTGATATACCAACTTTACACTATGTATATAGGTTTTATACTTTCACCATGAGCCGTGATTTACCCTTTCGCCCAAGGTCACAAGCTTCTTGACCCACTTCCAAGGAAGGTCGGTAGGGTTCATTGTGAAGTCTTTCATAGGTTTGTCTAACTAGTAAGTAGCCATTGTAGGTTTCAACGACAAGCAGATACATAAAACCTCTTTGGAATGCCACAATTCCATCTCGACTATACTCATAGGAACACAAGTTTTCTTCATTGCAATATATTGTGCTTGTGTTGTTAAGTTTGTAGTTGTTATTTACCGCTTTATCACTAGTATATGTAGGAGCTCCGTTGCGCTTGCTCTTGTTCTAGTTGCTTAGATTGTTTAATCTTGCCAACTAGACTTGTGTACGCGAGCTCCCTTTAGCTCGGTACCCTTAGTTGCTCTCTAGCTTAATCTTTTATAAGGGTGCTAGCAAATTTAGATAGAGAGATATAGTCGAGGCTGCACTGTTATTTTACTTCTGCATTTAAATTAGCTAGCTCTTGCGATTAATTTGTAGAAATGACTATTCACCCCCCTCTAATCGGCCATCTCGATCCTACATTAGGGCGGTTGCACGGACTGAGATGAGTCGACGAAGGCATGGGGCTCGGTGAAGCGACAATGACCTTCCTGTAATGGTCTGACAGTTAGACATGAGCAAAAGCGAGAAAAAGGGGGAAACGACGCATAGAACTTCACTACCACACGGAGAAACTTGACAATGGGTCGAAGACAATAGAGAAATGCCGAAATGGTGGACCGTGTAGCAATGTCGCTGGCTAGGGTTGTGAGCGGCACTGCGAGGAGTAGGTGAGTCGGCGGTGGCTTGAAGATGGAAAAAGGGAGAGCGTAGGAGGCAGCAGCTTAAATAGAGTGTCCTAGCGTGGCGAACATGCCCAATCTCTAGAATCAGGATTAGGGATGCTGGATTTGTCCCAGTCGAGTCTGGCTTGGGCATGAATTGAGAAAGGAGGCGTTGACATGTGGGCCAAGCGTGGCAACGAGAGAGAGAGAGAGAGAGAGAGAGAGAGAGAGAGAGAGAGAGAGAGAGAGAGAGAGAGAGATGCGGGACCTGTCTGGTAGTCAGGCAGAGAGGAAGCAAGGGGAGTGGCGTCCGTGTGGTTTGGGTGCTGGGCTGGCTCACTCAAGTGGGCCTACGGACTGGAGCGCGGGCTGCAGAAGGAGCAAGCCAGGCTTCTTTGGACGAGAGGGGAAGAATGGCTGGCTGGCCAAAATGGAGCAGAGAAGGAGACATGAAAAATAATTCCTTTTTTTATAAAGCTATTTTTCAAATGGATTTTGAATTAATTTGATTTTAGAACAAAAACCAATTCGTAAAGTAAAACAAATGCACCTGCATGTATGCATCAACATGTATCTAGCCTTATGATTGATTTTAATTTAACAAAAATTATTGTTTTCCTACAATAGAATGCTTACATAATTGCATAATTAATTCAATTTAGACTTTTTTAAAGAGATACAGAATTGAGGGTGTTACACATCCCTATAACGTGTGAATGCATCTTAACGCACATGTTAGTCCTATTGTCATCTAAATCACTTACAACAAACTTGATCATGTGTATAGGCCACATAATCCTTACAAGCTTTTATCTCATCAGCATTAGACATCCAATTTAAATCACTATTAAAACCCTCTAGTACTCGGGTATAGTGAATACCAAAATCATAGTCCTTTTATATAGAGTATCATTCTCTCAATAATTCACCAATGATCACTCTTGGGTAAGAAACAAGCCGACTTACTTTGCTCAAATAATGAGATAGACCTCATATAGCTAGCCAAATGCATAAGTGAGCCAATTATATGGGAGTTTCTCAATTGACCCCTTGTCGTTTTTAGTGGTCCTCAATAACAGTAGGATCATATAGTGTTGGAGTAGGTTTGCAATCACTATATCGAAAGCAATACAAAAACATTTTGCACGTAGTGCGATTGCAGGAGTATCCTGACCATCACCTTCTCTTAGAGTAGCTTAATGTGAAGAATAATACTAGCCACACCAAAATCTTTCATTTCAAAATTTTGATAAAAAATCCTTGACTTCCTTAATGCCATTAAGTTTTGTATCAATATGTCATCAACATACAAGCGCATAAGATCAATCCCCTCCCCAGCGTAGCAATATACACATATTTTTACCAAATTCTCATGGCATTACTTAAGTTCTTGCTGAAGACATACAATGATTTTGGTAACTTACACACTGTAATACCTAAAATTTGATTTTCAAGTAATAGGATTTAATTTGATTTATTTGAATATTTTGTGAGCATTTAAGTTAGTAAACAAACAAATTTTGTTGAAATTAAAATTCATCATAATTTAGAAACATGAATTTGCATTCATGCTGGAGCATCTTTGTTTGATTGAGCTGTTGTCATTTGTTGGAATTTATTTGCTCTCAAACTTTATTCAAAAAGCCTTTTGGAAATGGTCTTGGAAAAAAAAAAAAGAAACCCCGGCCGAACCCCCCCTCTCACCCCTCGGCCCAGTCTCTTCCCCGGCCCAGCAAGCCCACGCGCGCCTCATCCTTCTCCCCTCTCTCCGTCTTTGGCTGACACCCGGGCCCCGTCCCACTCACCCGCTGACACCAGGGGCCCACATGGCAGCGCCGTCACCCTCCTCGCGCGTGACCGAGAAGGATTTCCTTCTTCCCCGACCGACTCAATCCCGTAATCCGCGGGATATTCCTTGCCTAATGCGTCAACCGAGCGCTATAAAACGTCCTCCCCAATCTTGCAGCTTCCCCTTTGCATCTCCGCACGGTCTAGCAACCTTAGCCGCCGTTTTTTTTCAAGGACGCGATCTCGCCGAGAGCTCGGAGCTCGCCAACCCTCTCTGCTCCTTCCCAGGCCGAGCAACGACCCCAGACGTGTTCGCGGTGAGCCCCTCTTTCGCCTGATGTCATCCTTTTGTTCCCTAGTGCACGGAATCGCGCGACCCGCGGTCTCCGACGAGTCCTGGGCGGCGCCCATGGCGCACCGCCGCGGGAGGCTCTGTCCCGGCGGCCGGTCGGCCGGGCTCGGCCCTGGAAGGAACACCAACCGCCCGATCGGCGATCAAGGGCTCAGAAAGAAGCGTACCCCTTCGGCTGAAACTCTTCATAAAGAGTCCCTGGATAATTCTACAAATTGCCCCGCGGTCCTTGGCGCCCCGAGCGGGTTTACGCTTTCCAAATTCAGAAAGCGTATTCTCTGTCGGTTAAACGAAAATACGTTTTCAGCTAATTACAGAACTGCCACTGAACTTAGATTGCTCATAAAATATTCATTTTAACTCCGTTTTGGTCCATTCAAATTCCGTTGGATTCGTATTTACGATCTCTACATGTTAGAAATATTAGATTACTGTTTTGAAACTTTTAATTCTGCAGTAGCATTTAATTAATTATTCCTTTATAGGAAATCTTAGAAAATTCATATCTTTCACGTTTTAATTCCGATTTTCGTGAACTTTACGTTTGTGTGATCGTAGCGCTGCGTAGAATATTTTGATAAACTTTTATATTTGTTTTACCACTGTTTGGTGTAATGTTCTAATTATACCTTGTTTGCTTGGTGTATGATTGTCTCCATTGGATTGCGTGTTGTTGATTGATGTTTGGGAAATAGACGGTGAGCCGTACGTTGGTGATCAAGACCAGGCTTTTGAGGACCAGCAGGCTCAGGAGAGCTTTAGTCAAGGCAAGTATAACTTGGGACCATCCTTGTTACCTATTCACTTATAACTACATATATATATCATATACATGCTATCACCTTGTCGACCTTAGCAAAATCATAGATGATTGTTACCTGTATTCCTTGCTACCTACTTGATATGCATTTGGTATAGATGTGCTAGTGCTTGATATAATCCATGATCTTGTAAGATGATTAATAGCTATGCAATGAACATAAAAGAATGACAAATAACTGTATGAGATCTTGTCTGTAAGTGATCACCGGGACAACAGTGCAACCATGAGGGCTATAATGGCTCTGGCTTTAGCTCAGTATGAAGCACTTTTCTAGCTTGTTAGAGGTTACCCGAAAGGGCGGAGGGGCTGAACCGTTTTGGGTATAGTGTGGCCTCTGTCTGTATGAGTATAGGCTGCGAGTCATTGTGCCATCGGAAGGGGGGCTCTATATCTGCGCGCAAAGGAAACCTTGCGGCCCTAACATGTTAGACGAACTTTTGAAAGGCTTCATAGTGATCCCTGCCGACCTCCCTAGGAAGGGGGTTAAGAGATTAGCTACCTCGGGCGAAAGGGTAAATCATGACTCATGGGTAAAGATGTACAACCTCTGCAGAGTGTAAAACTGGTATACTAGCCGTGCTCACGGTTATGAGCGGCCTTGGGGGTTCTTGCTGCGCCGACGATGAGCTTATTAAGTTGTTATGTTCATTTGATTATCGTTTATGCTATGGGTTAATTATGCTTACACTCGATCATGTGATTAACGGATTATTTCTTCTACCTTGACATTTGCTATTTAACTCTGAACATGCTATCCACCATTAAAAGCTAAATGCAGTTAAACCAGTATCAGCTTTTTGAGCCTCATGAACCCCTGGTTATACTTGTTGAGTACGATATGTGCTCACTCTTGCAATTTCCCAACACCTCAGGATATGATATTGAAGATGAATGGAATGAGGATTACCGTAATGAGTACTAGGTTTGGAGTCAACCAGTCAACAGTGTCCCTGTGTGGAGCTTCCGTCGAGAGCGTTGTTTACATCTTGCTATCATTTATGTATAAGACTATGTGATTTCTTATGTTTCGCTATGTAATAAACACTGCAATGGTACATTTGAGATTTGTCTACTTATTTGTGCGACTATTCCTGGGGCACATATGAGTCTTTTATGCATCCTATTTTGTTCTTAAAATATGGGTGTGACAAATTGGTATCAAAGCTTTGTTGACTGTAGGATGCAAACCTAGTTAGCAATGGTTGAAAATTTAGGCCCTTATTTTACCTACTTCATGCTTTCCACTACGGCCTTGTTATTTGCTAAAAGTTTTATGCTTCTCTATCTTGCTCTGTTGTGAAATTATTGCATCCATCTGATCTATGTCTAAAAACTTTTTGTAGATGCCGCCCCGCACCCGTAGTGCTGCACGCATGGCTGCTGAGGAGTACCGTGCCATGTTCAACCTAGGAGGACAGCATGTGGATGGAGTTCCTGAGCTGGAAGATGAGGAATCAAGGGTGGAAGCTCAGGAGGAAGTGCCTGAAGATGAGGAGATGCAAGATCCACCTCCATCACAGTCTGCTAAGGCAAGGATGGGATGGACTACTGAGCTGTGGATTCCAGAAGCAGATCCCAAGGCCTTCTTCCATGAGAATTTGGTGTTAACATTGAAATACCATTACCCGGATTTGCAGGCCACACTGGAGTATAACTGCACTGAGCACAAACACCCGCTGAGGAGATCACTTTGGGTTGCAGAGCTGATAGTCAAGACACTGGATGCCACCAAGGGGATTCGAAAGGTGGAATCAAAACACATCGCTCGAATCAGCCGGGACACGATGGGAGAGAGCATGGCAGATGCAGCTTACCAGGCCTTGATCTTTTACCGTGGTAGACGCTTTGAGGATGTTCAGTACAATGCAACATACCACTATCCTCGCTTTGTACCAGAGAAGATGACTTGGGCCATAGAAGTTGCAGATGCTTCACAACCAAAGCTTCAAGCACAAGTGGAGTTGACTTATGAGCTGACACTCAAGGTGATAGAGTTGGAGAATGAACTACACCGTGAGAGGAAGCTGCTGGAGAAAGAGCAAAGGGAAGCGGATGACCTCCGAGCAGAGTTAGGCCGCCCCAAACTTCATAAGAGGCTGCATGTTGAACCCATCTTGAAGGATGCTGCACCCGAGGAATAGAAAAAAAAACCCATATGTAATAGTAACGTTAGTAGTTGCGAGTTATTTCGAGTCTTTTGCTAGTGTGGTGTGAACATGGTGTGCTTGCTGATTTGTTATTCTGAATATGTGTGATTTGGATTTTTGTAATGAGTGCTGGGAAGTTGTGGGCATGTCCACAAGTTCTCTAATTAAGAACCTTAAGTAAGAACATGAATAGATAGTAGTTTGGGGTCATATCCTGTTTCTGTCTTGTGCTGTTTTCTGGAGCAGTCTGCAATAATTCTGGAATAAATCAAATTCTGCTCGTGCAATGTCCATCAAATTTTTCTGGGAACAAGTAGACTTCCATATCTTTCCAATGCCGCAAGAATGACCATATCATCGATTATGAGCTGAGAGTTATGACTGTTTCAAGTTGGGGTTTCTGCGCAGTCTGGAATTCTGGAACAGTTTCGGTTGTACCCAGTTTTTGGTTAACCTCACGTTGGAATCTGGTAATATTATCTAAATGAAAGTTGTAGACAATTTCTTTATCTTTCCAACGGTGTACAGCATGTATCCTTTTGAATTCTGGAACTCGAGATATTACTGATTTTCTGATCTGCTGATGTTGGATGTTACCTAGAAAATTTCAGATTCGGTTAACTCTTGTAATTGTCATGTTGGACATTACTAAGATGTGTTTATATACCTTGGAATGCAGATGGCAGCAAGGGGAAGAGGCAGAGGCAGAGGCCGTGGCAATAGTGACAATGCCCCAATTACTGTGGAGGAACTTATGCAAACTCAGAATCAGATGATGCACGTCTTCATGCAACATCTACAACAACAACCTCCACCAACACCACCACCTGTTCATGTGAGAGATAAGCGGGGGGAATTCATGAAGGGAAGACCTCCAGTATTTACACACTCAGCGGATCCCATGGAGGCGGATGATTGGTTACGTGCTGTGGAGAGGCAACTAAACATAGCACAGTGCAATGACTTAGAGAAGGTGTTGTATGCTTCTGGACAACTTCAGGGAGCAGCTCAGACCTGGTGGGAGTCATATCAAGCTGCTCGTCCCAACAATGCTCCTCCTGTCACTTGGTTGGAATTTTGCAGAGACTTTAGAGCTCGACATATAAATGAGGGAATGATGGAGCTCAAACAAGAAGAATTCAGATCACTCCGGATGGGCTCCATGACTGTGGCAGAATACCATGACACCTTCGAACAGTTGGCTCGCTATGCTCCAAACGAGGTCAGAGAAGATGCTGACAAACAACGTCTCTTCATGAAAGGTCTTTACTATGAACTCAGATTGCAACTAGCTGGAAATACCTACCCTACCTTCCAGGCTCTGGTGAACCGTGCCATTGTGTTGGATAACATGCGCAAAGGTCAGGATAAGAAGAGGAGGATGCTAGCACAAGGGTCTGGAGGCAACAACCGCCAACGTTTCAATTCTCAGCAGAGCAATCAACAGAGGTTCCAGGGACCAGTTAGTCAATGGGATCGCAACCAACAATCTCAACGTAATCCTAATCATCAACAGAGTGGACAGCAGACTTCCCGCTCCGGAGATTCAAATGCCACCTCTATGAAGAGAAGTGCTTCCAACACCCCGACTAGGTGTTTTCGCTGTGGGAAAGAAGGTCATATGTCATACGATTGTCCGGAGAGATTCAACCAGCAGAACAACAATCAAAAGTCTAATTCTCATGGAGCAAAGGTGAACCATGTGGCTGCAGAGACAGTACAAGAGGGACCGGAGATTATGATGGGTACGTTCAGTATCAACTCCATCCCCGCTACAGTTTTATTTGATTCTGGAGCTTCGCATACATTCATATCACAAGCATTTGTTAGAGTTCATAGCATACCACCAGTTGCCATGAAAACCCATATGCTAGTAAACTCACCGGGAGGGACTATACCAGTTTCATATTGTTGCCCCTCAGCAAGTCTTTCTTTAAGGGGGGTAGATTTCCCGGTTAGTCCCATGGTTATGAGAACCTCAGGCATAGATGTGATATTGGGTTTGGATTGGATGAAGAAATATGCTACGGAAATTAAGTGCAAAGAGAAAGTAGTAGTGGTGACAACACCCAAGGGAGAGAGAATCAGTGTGGATGTAGCAGTGCAGGCTCCACCCACCGCCACAGTGAATCATTTAGAGGATGATGGTGTTGATCTTCAGGACTGTGTAGGGAATAAATTTTCAGATAAGTTACGAGGTATGTTACCTGGTTAGAGACATTGAAGTTGCTAGTACAATGGAATTGGTATTTAGAGACACAAGCAACTTGAAAAAAAAAGAATGTTTAGAGAAGGACATATCCATAGTGGTTTGTTTATGCACCGTTCTATCTCGAGGACGAGATTCTCCTAAGGGGGGTAGAGTTTGTAATACCTAAAATTTGATTTTCAAGTAATAGGATTTAATTTGATTTATTTGAATATTTTGTGAGCATTTAAGTTAGTAAACAAACAAATTTTGTTGAAATTAAAATTCATCATAATTTAGAAACATGAATTTGCATTCATGCTGGAGCATCTTTGTTTGATTGAGCTGTTGTCATTTGTTGGAATTTATTTGCTCTCAAACTTTATTCAAAAAGCCTTTTGGAAATGGTCTTGGAAAAAAAAAAGAAACCCCGGCCGAACCCCCCCTCTCACCCCTCGGCCCAGTCTCTTCCCCGGCCCAGCAAGCCCACGCGCGCCTCATCCTTCTCCCCTCTCTCCGTCTTTGGCTGACACCCGGGCCCCGTCCCACTCACCCGCTGACACCAGGGGCCCACATGGCAGCGCCGTCACCCTCCTCGCGCGTGACCGAGAAGGATTTCCTTCTTCCCCGACCGACTCAATCCCGTAATCCGCGGGATATTCCTTGCCTAATGCGTCAACCGAGCGCTATAAAACGTCCTCCCCAATCTTGCAGCTTCTTCTTTGCATCTCCGCACGGTCTAGCAACCTTAGCCGCCGTTTTTTTTCAAGGACGCGATCTCGCCGAGAGCTCGGAGCTCGCCAACCCTCTCTGCTCCTTCCCAGGCCGAGCAACGACCCCAGACGTGTTCGCGGTGAGCCCCTCTTTCGCCTGATGTCATCCTTTTGTTCCCTAGTGCACGGAATCGCGCGACCCGCGGTCTCCGACGAGTCCTGGGCGGCGCCCACGGCGCACCGCCGCGGGAGGCTCTGTCCCGGCGGCCGGTCGGCCGGGCTCGGCCCTGGAAGGAACACCAACCGCCCGATCGGCGATCAAGGGCTCAGAAAGAAGCGTACCCCTTCGGCTGAAACTCTTCATAAAGAGTCCCTGGATAATTCTACAAATTGCCCCGCGGTCCTTGGCGCCCCGAGCGGGTTTACGCTTTCCAAATTCAGAAAGCGTATTCTCTGTCGGTTAAACGAAAATACGTTTTCAGCTAATTACAGAACTGCCACTGAACTTAGATTGCTCATAAAATATTCATTTTAACTCCGTTTTGGTCCATTCAAATTCCGTTGGATTCGTATTTACGATCTCTACATGTTAGAAATATTAGTTTACTGTTTTGAAACTTTTAATTCTGCAGTAGCATTTAATTAATTATTCCTTTATAGGAAATCTTAGAAAATTCATATCTTTCACGTTTTAATTCCGATTTTCGTGAACTTTACGTTTGTGTGATCGTAGCGCTGCGTAGAATATTTTGATAAACTTTTATATTTGTTTTACCACTGTTTGGTGTAATGTTCTAATTATACCTTGTTTGCTTGGTGTATGATTGTCTCCATTGGATTGCGTGTTGTTGATTGATGTTTGGGAAATAGACGGTGAGCCGTACGTTGGTGATCAAGACCAGGCTTTTGAGGACCAGCAGGCTCAGGAGAGCTTTAGTCAAGGCAAGTATAACTTGGGACCATCCTTGTTACCTATTCACTTATAACTACATATATATATCATATACATGCTATCACCTTGTCGACCTTAGCAAAATCATAGATGATTGTTACCTGTATTCCTTGCTACCTACTTGATATGCATTTGGTATAGATGTGCTAGTGCTTGATATAATCCATGATCTTGTAAGATGATTAATAGCTATGCAATGAACATAAAAGAATGACAAATAACTGTATGAGATCTTGTCTGTAAGTGATCACCGGGACAACAGTGCAACCATGAGGGCTATAATGGCTCTGGCTTTAGCTCAGTATGAAGCACTTTTCTAGCTTGTTAGAGGTTACCCGAAAGGGCGGAGGGGCTGAACCGTTTTGGGTATAGTGTGGCCTCTGTCTGTATGAGTATAGGCTGCGAGTCATTGTGCCATCGGAAGGGGGGCTCTATATCTGCGCGCAAAGGAAACATTGCGGCCCTAACATGTTAGACGAACTTTTGAAAGACTTCATAGTGATCCCTGCCGACCTCCCTAGGAAGGGGGTTAAGAGATTAGCTACCTCGGGCGAAAGGGTAAATCATGACTCATGGGTAAAGATGTACAACCTCTGCAGAGTGTAAAACTGGTATACTAGCCGTGCTCACGGTTATGAGCGGCCTTGGGGGTTCTTGCTGCGCCGACGATGAGCTTATTAAGTTGTTATGTTCATTTGATTATCGTTTATGCTATGGGTTAATTATGCTTACACTCGATCATGTGATTAACGGATTATTTCTTCTACCTTGACATTTGCTATTTAACTCTGAACATGCTATCCACCATTAAAAGCTAAATGCAGTTAAACCAGTATCAGCTTTTTGAGCCTCATGAACCCCTGGTTATACTTGTTGAGTACGATATGTGCTCACTCTTGCAATTTCCCAACACCTCAGGATATGATATTGAAGATGACTGGAATGAGGATTACCGTAATGAGTACTAGGTTTGGAGTCAACCAGTCAACAGTGTCCCTGTGTGGAGCTTCCGTCGAGAGCGTTGTTTACATCTTGCTATCATTTATGTATAAGACTATGTGATTTCTTATGTTTCGCTATGTAATAAACACTGCAATGGTACATTTGAGATTTGTCTACTTATTTGTGCGACTATTCCTGGGGCACATATGAGTCTTTTATGCATCCTATTTTGTTCTTAAAATATGGGTGTGACACACACAATTTCTTTTTAACCTGGCACTATAAATCCATCTAGTTTATCTATATAGAACTCCTCTCTAACTCTCCATTTTGAAAAGTTGCCTTAACATCCATATAATGAACGAAAAGATTGGCTATGTGAGGCATCCAAGGAAAATAGTACTCAAATTGTGATCAACTGGACAACTAGTGAGTAAGTATCTAAAAAATATTTCCTCTCTTTTTGGGTATAACCATTGGCCACAGACCTAATAAGATCAAAAGTAGAAGCACTAGGGTTTGAGGTTAACACATCGATAAACAACAAATAAGATTAGAAGCTTAAAGCTAAAATACAGATTCATTAAAACAAAAAGATATTAAAAAGGCTACAATATAATTTAAGCTAAGTTCTGACTCTTTATATTAAATACCCATACAGATGCAATGAATAGAACTAAAATACATATAGAGTAATTGGTAAATTATCACGATTGGATATAAATTGTGGAGTATCTAAATGAGTATTGTGTTGAAAATGAAGAGAGGGAGAGAGAGGATGACTAACTTTAGTTGTGCATACTAAGGTCTTGTTTAGTTCGTGAAAATTTTTGGGTTCAGCTAAAGTAGCACTTTCGTTTGTATTTGATAATTATTGTCCAACTATGTACTACCTCTATCCCAAAAAGGATGTAATTCTCACATCCTGAGAAGTCAAAGATTTTTAATTTTGACCAAATATAACTTGAAAAATATTAATATTTATAATGTATAATAAATATCATTAGATTAGTCATGAAATATATTTTCATAATAAACTTGATTGGAGATGTAACTGTATATAATATTTTATATAAACTTGGTTAAACTTAAAGATCTTTTGACTTCTCGGAAAACGAGATTTACATTCTTTTTGGGATGGAGGGAGTACTAACTCGGCTTAAAAGATTTGTCTCGTAAATTATAGGCAAACTGTGGAATTAGTTATTTTTTATCTATATTTAATGTTCTATGCATGCGTCTAAAGATTTGATCGGATGAGAAATCTTAAAAAAATTAAGAACTAAACAAGGCCTAAATCCATCAAAAAAAACTTTTAATACTTATTATGTGATGTAATAGCAGCACAAGTTGATAGGTTAGTTATAACGGTAAAATAAGATGCAGCGACAAGAAGACATTTTTTTAGAACTAAGAAGCCAAAACTAGGTCTTGTTTGTCACGGCTCCAAACGGCTTCGGTCCCAAGCCAAAGAAAATGATTTTATTGACTAGATAGTTTATTTTGAGAGAAGAGATCAAAACAGTTATTTATGACACTCAGTCATGCTTCTCATGTTGCTTACGTCAGCTCAGCAGCAAAATGCAGCAGACGGAGGAGGAGCATGAGGTGAAACCAGCCTTTAACTCCCCTGCATGCCGAACCGCCAATTTGCCATAGGAAGACACAAAAGTTTCCATCTTGCACACAAGCTGATTTACTTTTGGTGCTGACAAGCAGCAAAGCACACGCGCACACAGACACATAGAGGAGCCGTTGTCAGTCTAGTGTACACCACTGCAGTCTACACTATAGGGCCTTGTTTAGTTCCGAAATTTTTTGCAAAATCGACACTGTAGCACTTTCGTTTGTATTTGACAAATATTGTCCAATCATAGACTAACTAGGCTCAAAAGATTCGTTTCGTCAATTTCGACCAAACTGTGCAATTAGTTTTTATTTTCGTCTATATTTAATACTCCATGCATGCGTCTAAAGATTCGATGTGACAGGGAATGTGAAAAATTTTGCAAAATTTTCTGGGAACTAAACAAGGCCTAGAGAAAAAGCTAACGGCACCGAAGACAACTTTGAGCTAGCCTTCCCCATTGGGCATGAATCACACGGCCGCTTGTCCGTTAATTTACAAAGAATTTGATTTTTTTTTTAATCATAGGGAGCCAATCTTCACCCTGGGGCATGTGCACTTTCATTCGGTAGCTTGAGTACACTTTTTTCTTCATGTCCTTTTTTAAAAACCTTTTTCTTAGGAACGCAGTACATATGCTCACTTAGAAGTGCAGGCCTTCATGGCATCGGCACATATGAACTCATGTCGTACATATGCATGAACTTAGGTGCAGTTTGGTTTAACTTTTGGGATTGCAACGGTAATGCAATCAACTCACATACTGCTACCTTTTTTTTGTGCGAACACACCGCTACCTGTTACACTGCAATATTTAGCAGCTTTTGTTTGGGCCTTGTTTAGTTCCAAAAAATTTTGCAAAATCGACACTGTAGCATTTTCGTTTGTATTTGATAAAAATTGTCCAATTATAGACTAACTAGGCTCAAAAGATTCGTCTCGTCAATTTCGACCAAACTGTGCAATTAGTTTTTATTTTTATCTATATTTAATACTCCATGCATGCATCTAAAGATTCGATGTGACGGAAAATCTGAAAAATTTTACAAAATTTTTTGGAAACTAAACAAGACCTTGGTTGGGACGCCAGCTTTTGGCCTTGTTTAGTTCCGAAATTATTTCAGATTTTGGTACTGTAGCATTTTCGTTTTTATTTGACAAATATTATCCAATCATGGACTAACTAGGTTCAAAAGATTCATCTCGTGATTTACAGTCAAACTGTGTGATTAGTTTTTGTTTTCGTCTATATTTAATGCTTCATGCATGTGCCGTAAGATTCGATGTGACAGAGAATCTTGAAAACTTTTTGGATTTCAGGGTGAACTAAACAAGGCCAAATGTCATGGAGCGCATCGTAATCATTAACTCCGGGAGATGGGCAGTATCGAAATTCTACGAATTAGAGCTTTATTTAGGCCTTATTTAGTTCTGAAAATTTTTAGTTTTCGATATTGTAACATTTTTGTTTTTATTTGATAATTTATTGTCCAATTATGGACTAACTAGACTCAAAAGATTTATCTCGTAATTTACAGATAAACTGTGCAATTAGTTTTTATTTTTGTCTATACATGCATGTGCCTTGAAAAGTTTTTTGATTTTGGAGTGAACTAAACAAGACCTTAGTTCGCTTCAAAATTTAAAACTTTCAAGATTCTCCATCATATCAATCTTGTGGCATATGCATAAAGCATTAAATATAAACGAAAACAATAACTAATTACATAGTTTATCTATAATTTATGAGATAAATCTTTTGATCCTAATTAGTCTACAATTAAATAATAATTATCAAATATAAATGAAAGTGCTATAATATTAAAATTCAAAAAAAATTCATAACTAAACAAGGCCTAGGTACTACAGCAACCGGATACAGGACGTCTGAACCAAACAACAAATAAAGTGATGAGGTGCCGGTGCCGCTCTGAATCGATAATCTCACTCCTAAAAAGATAAAACAGGAGACGGCAACACCAATTCAACGTGCCCTTAGCTTCCGTGTCCCCGTCTAGCAAGCTACGCCGACAGGTGGGCTCCACGCACTCAACTGCGTACGTAAGTTTTCTTTTCTCTTTCTTTTTTCTTTTTTCTTATTTTCTTTTCTCTTTCTTTTTTCTTTTTTTCTTATTCTTCTCATGTACATAAGTTTTCTTATTTTTTCAACTTTATTCTTCTTTTTTTTTCATATTTTCTCATTTCCTTCTTTTTTTTTCTCTCTCTTTTCCTTTCTTTTCCTATCTCTTTTTTCTTTCCGTGCTTCATTTTTTTCCTTTTGTTTTATTTGATTTTTTATTATTCTTTTGATTTTGTATATTTCTTTTATTTCCTTTTATTTCTTTCATTTTCTTTTCATATTATTTTGTATTTCCTTTTGTTAATTTATTTTAGTTTTTTTGTTTCATGTGAATTTTTTATTTTTCTTTCCAACTTTTATATCTTTATTTATCTTATTTTATTTTTGCTCGTACTTTAATTATTTATTTGTATTTTTTGTTTATTTTTTATTTTACATTATTCCCTTCATTTTTTATATATCTTTTTTGTTTATTTGTATCTTTTTTACATTATTCCCTTCATTAATTAATTGTTTGTATATTTTATTATTTTTCCTTTTCTTTCTTTACCCTTTTTATCTTTGTCTTTATGTATTTTATAGTTATTTTTATTTTATATTTTATATTACTTAATTATTTATTTATTAAATGTTTATTTTTAAATTTTTGTATTTTATGAGATGTTATGTTCATATACTATACATGATGATGTTTTATGGTGTTTTTTTGCGATGTTCGCGTAATATACAGATGATGTTTTATGATGTATTTAGTGATGTTCGCTTAATATATACAATGTTCTCTAATTTATTTAGCGATGTTACAACATCACTGACTGATAATGGGGAACTCGCAGTTATTGACTCATCAATGATAGTATTGCATCACCCACTTTCTTCACCCAAACACGTTGAACCATTTCACATAATTCCAATTCGTTTCAGAAGGTCTCTATAAGTTTCAGCAAACGGCAATTAGCACACAGCCCAGCTACCGAAACAACACGCAAAGCAAATGTTACAGACCTTCTCGACAGTGGAGCTGGTAGCGTCTGACTGTAGCAGCGTGACGGTGAGCGAGCGGGTGCCCGGGCCAAACTCGAGCACGACGTCTCCAGCGCGGTGGGCGTTGGCGAGACGCAATGAGACACCGGGGTGGGCCAGGGCAGGCGGCGGCCAAGAAAAAATAAAAAAAGTACATATTGATAATACATATGGCGAATTGATGATTTTTTTAGTATGTTGATAATACATATGGCGGTGCCTTTTTATTTGCAAGTAGATCAGAATAGTATGTTAGTCTATATATTTTGACTCGGCATAGTTTTTTATATTATTGTGCATTGAAATTTTACTCCCGTAGCAACGCACGGGCATATGCTAGTGCAGGAAAACATCTGAACCACACGCTAGGTTAATTTTGTGATATTTCGATGGACCCACTCAACTTTGTTTGTGCCGGTGAATATCATTCAAATATGGTCATTTAATTTGTTGCAGGACACATAATTATTTACTAAAACAATATTTTTTTCCAATTATGGATGAGGAAGGGAACTAGTGAAAATACGAACTTTCCATTGTAGTCACATGCTATGTATCATTAGACTGTCTCCAAACAAAGGAAACCCAAATATGATACCCAAAACATACTTTCTCCAACAACCAAGGCAAAAGTAGAGCGAACGCAAAAGCAGTAGCTGACCTACTACGCCGCGCCGGTCTCTCCTCGTCGAGCTGGCTACTGTCGTGGATCTGCCTCGTCATGCCGACCGCATCTCGCCGTGGATCCTCCTCGCCACGCTGACCTCTCCACCTACGACGAGCTCGACCTCCAGCCACACAGCACGGCCTCTGCCCCTACCGCCGCCAGCCAAGAAGAGGGGAGAAGAGAGAAGCGCACGGGCGAGCCTGAAAGGAGAGGGCGCAGGATTTGGGTTGAGGAGAGAGATAACGGAAAGAGGACCCATAGGTTCTCTTTCCTATCCAAAATAGGTACTCTCTTTACCTATTCTATTGGAGGGTATTTTTTCACTGTGTATGATGCAAAATAGGTTTGGGTAATCATATACATAGCTTGTTGGAGACAGTTATTGGCAGGATCCGGTGATCGGCCCAAAGCGACGACCAAATTTGAATAGCCTGGCCTGGGTATCCTACAGGAAATTATCAGTTTTTAAGAATATTCATTAGCAAAGACAATTTTAAGTTGTGTCCATCGACAAATGCTACAATTAAATGGTTTCCACCAGTAAATTTATCCATGAACTTACACATATATGCTAGCCTTATGAGCCCTAGCTTGCTTCCACTATCGATATATTGTTCTTAATTCGATCCAGTGCTTACTCCACATACCAATTAATTTCTCCAAGTGTTCTTTTCATGCTTTGAGCTAGCTGCCAAAAGGAGTAAAGTCCACCACCGGTCCCTAAACTTGTACTGTCGTGTCATCCCGATCCCTAAACTTACAAATCGATCGTTTAGGTCCTCGAATTTGTTCGTCTGTGTCATCTCGGTCCCTAAACTTGTTCAGTTGTGTCATTCCGGTCCCTAAACTTAGAAATCACCCATTTAGGTCATTAAATTTGTTCAGCTGTGTCATCCCGGTCCTTGTGGGGGTATAAACCCCTATACCCTCATGGGCCTATATGGGCCGCACCATCAGAGGTGGCTCGGCCCACATGATGAATACGTGCGGCGCACGACTGGTCGGCGTGCACCGCAAGGCTACAAGATATTGTACCAAATAGGATACTTTGCTTGTAACTCTGTCCCTTCACGATATATAAGGAGGGGCAGGGGTCCCCTAGAGGACAGGTCATACACATGATTATTCTCAATCCAATACAATCAGACGCAGGACGTAGGTATTACGCCCACCCGGCGGCCGAACCTGGATAAAAAGCTTGTCCGTGTCTTGCGTCACCATCGAGTTCGTAGTTTGCGAACCGTCTACCGATAAACTACTACCGTGGGTACACTCCAAGGTAGACTGCCGACTAGCTTTCGTCGACAGTCCCTAAACTTGGTTTTGAATCTCTTGGGTCAAAACAAAGCGATTTAAAATCTCTATATCAAAAAATAACTCGAATAAAGACAAACTTTATACCAAAGTTATAGTCCTCAGCACAATCTACAACTTTGTAGTTGAAAAGTTTTTTAGTTGAAGTCGTTTAGTGTTATAAAATTTAATTTTAAATTTTAAATTTCAAAATCTATAAACTTATAAAAAATATTTTAGGACCCTAAATGATTTTAATTTAAAAACTTTTCAACTGCAAAGTTGTAGATCACGTCGCTGCCTACAATTTTGATATAAAGTTTATCTTTATTTGAGTTCATATGAAAAAGTTATGAGTTATTTTTCAATATAAAGTTTTTAGATTCGTCCTGTTTTGACCCAGATGAGACTTAAAAACAAGTTTAGGGACCGGGATGACACAATTGAACAAGTTTGAGGATCTATATGGGAGATTTTTAAGTTTAGGGACCAGAATGATACAACCGAACAAGTTTAGGTACCTAAACAGTCGTTTTGCGAGTTTAAGAACCGAAATGACACACACAAACAAGTTTAGAGACCGCTGATGGACTTTACTCCTGCCAAAAGCCTGATCTTGACATGAAGAGAGAGCAGCACAGTTCGGCGTTTAGTGACCACCTAACTAGCTCTTGGCTATAAGTACACCTCATTTGGCATCAAGGCAAGGCCCGTGCCTCTAAAACCTAATATACTATCCCCATACAAGTCCTTTCTCTGCAACTCACTACTACTCATGCAAAGCTTCAGCCACAACAGAGCCATAGAAATCATCCTTGATAAGCAGCAGCATTGTTATTAGCTCTCCACCAACTCTAAGATGAGGATGTGCAAGGCCCCCGAGCTGCTGAAGAAGGCGGCGACTGTGTTCAAGAGCAAGACTGACACCCTAAGAACAAAGCTCTTCATCCTAGCCTCGCTCCGCCGCAAGATGGCAACTGTCCGGACAATCTCTCGCAGGATACATGCGCTGGTGTCATCAGACCGGGAGAATCAGGCCAGGTTGGAGTATGGCGACAAGACGCTTGTCTTGCACAAGGTGGCTGCTGGCATCCAGGAGCCAGCTAGTAATACTGATCATGATCAACAAGATGGTATGATTGATCTCTCTGAGGTGGCCATGTTTGTAGAAGATGATTATGATGACTACCCTGACTGGACACACTCATTGTTCAATGACGAATATTGTAACGATGACGATGATGAAGAAGAAGGCCACTGTGATGATCACGGTACTCTTGATGCGCTCGACGAACCCTCCGTCATGGATATCATCAGGAGCAACCGGGAGGTGGAAGGTTTGGAGTTCAACCTGGATGATGAGATTGACCAGGCTTGTGACATGTTCATAAAGAGGTTTCGGAAGAGGATGAACAGGAGCTTCTAGTGATCTTATTTTCTGTAAGGACACAAAGAGAGTGCTACTGACAAATTGAGTGACAATAGAAGGTGGATGAAATATATACTGTGATGTAGTAATAACTTGATATGAGTGAACATGAAGTTCTGGTGAATGCAAGCATCGCCGTTTGGTGTAACAGAGAGTGTTTTTTCTCAAATGAAAGTATGAAATACATGAATGCTTCTTCCATTTAAGCTTAGAATGGTTGCTGACTTGCTGTTCACTTGTACTACCTTACCTGACTTCACTTCGTTTCTCATTCAGTACCTAGAGTATAGAACCATAAATAAACTTTGCACACACAAATGAGAAAATCTCATGATTTTAGCTAATTTTTTCGTTTAAGGACTAAGGATGTATTTAGTTTACAATGCTGACGTGGCTGTCCATCTAGCTATTTTCTTGACTGAATATATCTGCAGCATTCTACCATTTATACCATAAATTCTGCGGAGATGTATCTTCTAGTTCTGTGATGGTTCATATGTTCAACATTATCTCTTTGTGCTTCAGTTGCATGTGAAAACTACCTTCATTCAGTCCTCAGGTATACAATAGGTTAGGCAAAATAGCGGCTCATTTTCATTTCATAAAAACATAGTTCTGAGCGTCCTTTTGCTGCACCGAAATGCGTATGCAATTATCAGCTAGTTCGTGAAATGTGATGATGCTTCATATATTTGTACTTTAAAAGTCTGATTTGACTACTTGCTGGTCAGCTCTAAACTTCCAGTGGCCCTATGATGGTACTGCAGATCAACCCAAGCAGGAAGTGCTTGCCACACTACTTATGTAGTGATGGGTAAGTTGCTCCAACCGTCACTTACATTTATTTAGTTCAAAAGGCTTATAAAGTTTGATATACAGCCTTACACGGACGATTAGCACTAAATGGGACAACTTCGGTAAAAGATTTAGTACTATATTATATGAATACTGAAAGTAAAGTTCTTTAGCGAACCAAAGAGTATAGTAACGCAGGGTGCCATATAAAATAATGATTAACATAATTCAAGTGCCCGTCAAAATCACAAATAAATCAAACATATAGTGCTTCGAGTTTTCCACAACACATTTTCTGGAGACTTCGTTTTGTCGCATTTCATATTTCAATATTAGGTCGACATATACACTAGTAGTAGTAACTAAAATCAAAGTAGAGGAACAAGGAAGTGCATGCTCAATTCAAAGCCAAAGCAAATCCTTTATGTAGCTTCGTTGGGCCATCGTTTTTCTCTCAACAAATATTAAAGCCGGCCGTTGCTATCGACTGTGTGCATTTCTTTACTTCCCGGTAGCAAGTTCCTCTCAGCTATACTATAAGTCGAAAGCAGTGTTTATGTGCGCCATGGACTAAGAGCAACTTGAGCAGGACCTCTTACTTAAGTCCCAATAGTTAAATTTGGGTGTCTAGGCCAAAAATATTACTCCAGCAGGCTCCTACTCCAGACCTCATATTTGGTTGGCATCAGTGGCGGACCTAGGATTCCCTCAAGACTAGGGCCAAATTCTCCTAGCGAAAAGTTAAAAACTACTCCCTCCATTCTATTAAAAGTGTCGTTTTAAACTTTTAGAATTCTTATTTGACTGATCCTTTTATTCAAATTTTTTATACAAATAGTAAAATAAATAAATATTATTAAAATATTTTTATTGACAAAACACTTCATAACAAAATAAATAATATTATGTAAAAATTTTAAATAAGAGAACGGTCAAATAAGAAACCTTAAAATAGAAAACGATACTTTCAATGGTTAGAGGGAGTACACCGTAATCTTTATATATGTGTGGTCCTATAGTCTGCGCATAGATGAATCTTAGAATTTTACGCTCATTTCTTTGTCTAAGGATAACCAATACACCATCAGATGAAGCAGTCATCTTGTGGCCATGACGTAGGGATGGATTCATTAGCTAATAGGCGTTGGTTGTCGCCTACTCATAGGACAATGACACAATGAGGCACTACAGGCAATGGGCACCTGCTACGAGCGGCGACGTGAGTGAGCAAGCATCAAAACGAGAGGGTTGAGATTAAGACTAGGACGAAACAATGAGAGAGGCATCAGTTCCTTATCTATTTGGGCTGGTTGCTAGCTTGAAAGTTGTTAGAATGCACTCTGATAAAATAATAATAATAATTTTTTAGAAACAAATGATAACTATTATTAAAGTGTACCTAGATTATATGGATCATGACTAGGGCCTTGGCCCTAGTGGCCTTACGCCTAGATCCGCCAATGGTTGGCATCCAATTCATGGACGAAGCTAGTGGTGAGGCTAGGGGGGCTCTAGCCCCCCCTACCGCTGCTGATTCAGTGGAGCTTCTAGTGTTTTTCTTCTAATTTTAGACACAAATTTATAAAGTAGGGTGGGCTGAGACCTTTATTTTTAGATATATTTTGTGAATTAATATATGACTACTTCAAGCTAATATATTTTTTCTATTGTGAGAGGTTATAGTAAAATTAGGTCGATGTAGCAATTTTGTTCAGCCCCTCCTACAATTTTTTCTGGCTTCATCCCTGATCCAATTAGTTCCTCCCCTAGGCCCCATTTTCGTTGGCCCACTAGGATAGCTCCATCCTCTATCGCGTGTCCTAGCCACATCGCACGTGCTCTCTCTCTCTCTCTCTCTCTCTCTCTCTCTCTCTCTCTCTCTCTCTCTTCTCCTGCATAACAGTGAGCTCCAGTGGTACCCTCCCCTCTAGCCACGCGACAACAATCTCCAATGGTGTCCTACTCTTTGCTGGCGCGCTGCTCCAACTCACGGGCCTAGTCCGCCATGCAGGCGCTGCTCCAGCGTGCTCGCATGGAACCAACACAGATCCTGTCATCCCTCTCATCCCCTCCTTTCCTGGCGACTGTCCCCATCGACAGTGCTTGCAGCGACCACGGGGTGCAGGGCCCGCGTGGGCGCGACACTCGAAGGTGCGGCCTGCCATGGATCCCGTCTCCCCTCCTCTCCCCTCCCCTCCCCTCCCAGCGCTTCACCCAGCAACCCTACACTCCGGCAATGACCGCAGCGACCGTGGTGGTGCAAGGCCCTGCACGTGCACAACACCCTACGGTCACCGGCTTGATCCTCCAATTGCGTCCTTGTCCAAAGGAGAAGAACGAGGAAGAAGAAAGACACAATGACAAGTGGGTCTCATCTGTCATTCTCTACCGGAATAGGTTTGGAGACCCAAATTTGGGTTCTATTGTTGGAGTTGAAGAAAAAAATGAGCCCTAAGAAGTAGGAAGAGCACCCAAATTTAAAATAAGGGGTCTTGTTTTCGGAGCTACCGCTGGAGTTGCTCTAAGAAAATTAAGAAAATAGGCCTGCACCACTCCAGTCTTGGGGGCACGACTCTGACTTGGGTAGCGACTCCAACACACTGCCTCCCCCACTCTATCGTCTTTGTCTCACCTTACTATCGCTTGAGCAGGCCGTCGAAGGCCTGTGAGGATATCAAACATAGACAAAGCTAGCTAGGTAGACATGTGGTCTATAGACCATTCTAAAATTTAGCTCAAAATCAAACTATGATAGACGAGCTCTTTGAAATTATAAAATTTGCACATGAACAATTTTATAATGTGGCTTTACATTTAAGGTGGACCATCCCTTGCTCTAGATCCTATAGCTACACTACTGTTGGCAAAGGCATAGCTACTCACTCCTTCTCCCATGCATGTGGTCTCCAGCAATCGGGAAGGTGGCAACGATGTGGCGGGCCAGATTCTTATCATGGGATGGTGGATCTAGTGAATCGGCACTCATATCTTTCAGTTTTGGAGTAGACGTGCACCCACTTGGTGGCAATACACGAAATAAATTTTGGCGTCTCCAGTGGTTGATGTGAGGAGATGAGACCCTCGTGTGTTCTCCTTTGAGTTGACAAGAGCAAGGTGTGGATTCCATGAGTTGTTTTCCTAGTTTTCTTAGGGTGTGGTGCTACAATAACACTGTTGTGAAGAGTCACATACAGCATACAGCATGGCTTTCTCTGTGTGTTTCAGTTTACTTCATTCAGATTTTTTTTACAATAAAGAGTTTCGACTGAAGCCTTTGCTGACCACTTGCACTAACCTTGAGAAGGACATCGACTTAGTGTCATGGTGGTGTCGGCCTTGCATAGCGGTGGCTATTTCAGCATGCATATAGACATTTTGGCGTTGGTGTCGCTAGGATATGGACCGAAGGATGATGGAATGTAAAAATCTATACATACAGTAGCAGGTTATATTACTAACTTGCTCTAGGACGTCCACAATAGCAATTTACAAATAGTTAGCTAGGTGAAATATAAAAATAATAAAAAAATAAGTATTGTAGTGGAGAATTATGTGAGCTATGAGAGAGATATTTCTAAGAGATCGAATTAGACTAGCTATTTGGGAGTCGTTATATATTTGATCTCTCTTTAATAGCTAAGAAAATTCTTAGACTAGTAGTTATTTGGAAATCATTGGGAATGTCCTAGGAGCCTAGGGATCTAAACCTATACTGTCTGCCATGCTCGATGAAGGTATCCTGCACATCCAAAGTCCGAAACTGGCCACTTTAGGCCGTCCCTAGTTATTAGGTCATTTTCAATGGAAGTTTTAGTCCAGTCTCAATGGAATTTCATTAGAGTTTCATGCACATTAAATATACTGATGTAGCACTATATTAATAAAGAGAGAGATAATAAGAATTTTATGTGAGTAGAGAGAGTTTCATCCCCATGAAACTCCTATGCACTATTTCCAAAATATTGATGTGTTGGAAAATGTGTCATGAAACTCCCATTGAGGATGGCCTTATGATCTAGTTTCCAACATATTTATATTTTGAAAATAGTGCATAAGAGTTTTACGAGGATGAAACTCTCTCTACTCACATGAAACTCTTATCATCTCTTTCTTCACTAATATAGTGTCACGTCACCATATTTAATGTGTATGAAACTCTAATAAAACACCATTGAGACTAGCCTGACATGGATAGTGAAAAGGTAGGAGAGAGAATATGCACTAATAACGAACAAATAGTTGATCTATTTCATGCAATTCAAGAATCTATAAGAACATATGGGTTCAATAGTCCATAGAAAAATGAGATTATATAAAATAGTCTTTGTTTTTGTCTCTCACCTCCGCATCAGCTAGCTACTTTCTCTGTCCCTTTAAAAAAGTCATTCAGGGATTCAAATGTTGTCCTAAAAAAACGTCATTGGGTTGTGTTACAGGTCCTAGACACAAAGTATCATACGAGCAGTAGTCTATGTCCACTGACAAGCGGCCAGCTCCCAGCCTATCCCTTGGCTCCTGCCATTCAAATCCTAGTGTTGCTTGTACTACTAGTACTACTTTTTACCGGCTATAATCATGGATAGTAGGGGTATGCAGGTACTTTGCCATCTTCCTTAGTACAAGAGCTTTGCTCCCAAATAACCATATTTATAGGACAAAGGGAGTACATAGCTAGCACGGGGCGGTGCTTCCACCAGTAATGGTCGATGACCTTGCTGGCTATTTCTTCGAATCGGACGACTTCTCAGACAATTGAGCATCTTATGTGATCTACTAGTTGATTATTATTAGTATACCTTGCTCAGGTTCCATTTTCCCTAGTCCTTGTTTAGTTCCTCAAAAATTTTGCAAAATTTTTCAGATTCCTCGTCACATCGAGTCTTTAGACATATGCATGGAATATTAAATATAGATAAAAATAAAAACTAATTACACAGTTTGGTCGGAATTGACGAGACGAATCTTTTAAGCCTAGTTAGCTTATAATTTGACAATATTTGTCAAATACAAACGAAAGTGCTATTATTCCTATTTTGCAAAAAAATTTGAAAGTAAACAAGGCCTAGCTAGTGAGAGTGCTGTTCTTGATTATCTACTATATGGATATGACTTAAGTTATCTATCTGCATCAGGATGATGTCAGACTTTTAGTTAATATTACCTGTAGCATTGCCATCCATGGCATGGTAAGCAGTGCAATCTTGTCCGCTGCAGTTCAAAAATGTTGCTCTTTTTATTATGTTTCCTCTTATTTTGTAATTTTCTTTGCATCCGCTATGCACGGTACGGCATGACGACAAGGTCTTTGTACTTTACGATGGGCAATATTTCTTGAGTTTAAAATGTTGGTCGAGCACTAATAGTGAAGCATGGATTCCGATTGTCACTTGTACGGCTAGATAGCTGGATTGGAGGGGTCTCTATCAGGGCCATGGCGCCGACGCTGATGAATTTCGTTCCCAAGTGCATCGCCAATCGACTGACAGTTGCGGAGGCCATGCCCGGACACCACTGGATACAGACCATCTCTGGCGGGATCACCGTCCCAGCAGCAGAAGAATATCTGCGGGTCTGGCACGCCACCCGCGACGTCGAGCTCAACAATGACCCGGACCTCCTGGTATGGCGATGGAGTCCAGACGGGAGCTTCTCCGTCAGGTCAGCATATCAGGCGCTGCACATCGGCTCACACCCCATCCCGGGCTGCGTGCGTGTCTGGGAAGTGTGGGCGCCGCTTCGCGTCAAGCTATTCCTCTGGCTGACCTTGCGCAGACGCCACTGGACAGCGGATAGACGCCGTCGCCACGGACTCGAAGCTCATGACGCCTGCTTCCTGTGTGACCAGCAGGCAGAAACGATTGATCACATCATTGTCCAATGTCCCTTCGCGCGACAGCTTTGGGTCGAAGCAGCGGCGGCTCTGGGAGGTCAGGTACAGCAACAGCCAGATGGGACCATGGTCGAGTGGTGGGGAACTTGGCGGGTGCTATGGCCGACGGCCTACGTCAAGGGAGCGGACACCATGTTTGCGCTAATAGCATGGGAGCTCTGGAAGGAACGCAACGCGAGGTGTTTCCGCGGAGCAACGACTCAGCTAGACGCGCTCAAGGCACTGATTAAGCATCAAGCGGAGCTTTGGATCACGGCCGGCGCTAAGCACTTAGGGAGGTTCCTACGGCGAGTAATAGCCTAAGTCTTTGTAAGGGGGGGACAGGGCGTGCTCTTGTTCAAACCGCCCACTTGTACTTCAACTGCTTTCTCCTTAATGAAAATACGCGCAAGCCTTTTGCGTGATTGAGAAATAAATAATTAGGCGGGAGCACTATCGTCATACTTCAGACACTCAACATATTGCAGTCGCCAAAGTTTGAGGCCGCTTGATTGACCGGTGATAAAGGGAGATGAATTTGGGAGGACTGCTCCCTCCCGCGTGTGCTCGAACATCGTGTGCGCGCAATTAGCTTGTCTAATTTTCATTGTTTTTCTCTATTAGAAGCTTTTTAGTGGTGAAATTTTTATTGCAGTGTAAAATTAAAATGAGTAACTTACTAAATTTTGTAGGATTTTACTGAGCACATCATTTTCTACAAAAATGCACTAGAGGTTCCACAAAATAAAATATACTGTACATGGAACATTCAAATTGTAACATGTGTTTGGTCAATTCTATGCTATATTTCTAGTCGAAAGGAGCCTAACAAATTTGAATCATGATTTTCTGATTTGATAAGAAAAAAAAGAAGCTAATAAACAATTTTATGTTGGGAACCCTGAACATTTATGTAAAATCATTTGAACAACTTTTACTATTTATTTCTCTTATATTACATTTTTCACTTGGATCCATTTACTTCGTATTCTTGTCATTAGCTCCTTGCTAAAATAAACCAAAATGAACATGGGTGCCGGATGCAGCGCCGTTGCCGCGCCGATCACCTTCATTCTCGTGTGCCAACAAACGACGAGCTATGGCCAGCCGCAGCTGCTATGGCGGGACGCAGCGCAGCGCCGCGCCTCTCGTCCTCACCTTCCCGTGCTGGTACGCATCGGACTCCGATGCACGCGCGCATAGCGGACCGTTGGTGAAGGTGCTCTGAGTCGATAGCTCTTCTACAACGTGAGACGATGTCGTCAATAAACGTTGGAGCACGAGCCAGCATCACCATCCTTTCGTGAAGCGACGAGAGGCTGCTGTCTCTAAGCTTTGGCAGAGGGTTTCGTGAAAAAAAAAAAACAACGCATATACAGACGAGATGAAAAGACTCGTTGTTCATGCTCTAATAACGCACTGGGCAGTCTAGCCCATATAACCGTGCCCCGATCTCCTCAGAGTCCTCTCCATGACCTCCAGCCCCACCACAATCGCGAGCTCGACCACTTGGAGTAGCTGAGTTGTTGACGCTCAAATTTGGCTGTTTAGATCAAAAAAGTTTTTAGATTTTGACACTGTAGCACTTTCATTTTTACTTGACAAACATTGTCCAATTATAGAGTAACTAGGCTTAAAAGATTCGTTTCGCGATTTACAGTCAAACTGTACAATTAGTTGATTTGATATGACGGGAAATCTTAAAAAGTTTTTAGTTTTTGAGGTCAGACGTAAGTTTGCATTTAACGTGGACACACGAACACGAGTGTGCACGAGCATTTTTTTTTTCTAAATAAAAACATGTTCTATACCACCCAACGATGCCCATGATTATTCGTGCTCTGATCACTAGGAATCCTTCTCGATCGTACAGTCTGATCACCGGTAGTACGCTACGCCCTGTCCAGCAGAGCCACCGGCCTGAGCTCTCCACCGTGGAGGAAGCTGGAGTACCACCGCGCTGAATGCCTCTGGTACCTAGTTCTCGCCGACGAGCTGAAGTCAACACCGTAGAGGCCGAACCGGAGGCGGTAACCGAACAAGAACTCGAACATGTCCAGGAACGACCAGACGAAGTAGCCACGCACGTTTGATCCGTCCCTGGGTGCAGAAAGTAGAGTTGGTTATATTTCAGACGACCAAGGATGCCAACCTTTTTCAGAAATTGCCTGCCTGACACAATTGTGACGAAAACTTCAAAAAAAAAAAAAAAAAAAGAATCCCGAATGCAGAGTTGACTGAATGAATAGTATTTCTAGTTTGGTACCTGATGGATTCAAGAGTGGCTTCGATGTAATCCTGCAAGAACTGCGACCTGAACTCGTCGTCGTAGCTGTTTCCACCTGAAGGATCAGGTCGGTCGGCAGCTCCTGATAGGAACAAGGGAAATGCACAAGATGAATACAATACCTCATGATGTGCATCTGCTGCGAAACGTTGTTCATTTCTTGTGAGGGAGATTCATTACAGAATTGTGGCCAAGTTACCATTTTCATGAATCATGACTGGTGGGTTCTTGTATTTCACTCGAATATGCCTCAGCAATTTCTTCAGAGCCCAGGGTTTCGATGTCTTGAAATCGATCGTCAAACTGTTCAACCTGATCGGGAACTGATTGCCTGGCATCAAGAATCCTACTGCAAAAGTTCAGTTCATCCATGATTCTGGCCTACTGTAGTTAAGTACTTCGAAGCATTATAAAAATTTTATAAGGTCTTTGGGTTCTTACTATCAAATTTCACAGCTGCATCACCCATGTAATCTCTCAGTTTCTGTTTCAGCCGATTAAGATCGGCTCTCACATGGACGACAATGTAGTGGTTAAATCCAACGAAATCGAATGAGCCCTTTACTTTTTTCCTTTCTTCATCAGTGAAAGATGGCAGCCTTGGCCCGACATTCTTCTGCATCACTGGAGGGTAGTCACCGTAGACTATAGGATGCATGAACCTAAATCATAAACAGACATTTCACATGCAGTTACACAGTAAGTTGTCTGCCTGAAACCTGAGAATAATAATGCAACGTAACTAACCATCCAATGTGGAATTCCTTCATCCTTTCAGCTGCTGCTGCATCATCCGGAGTTTGTGTTGCGGGCTCAAACTACCAAGCAAGCAAAGTCAGTCCAATTTGTCCTCCTTGCTCTGCCTGGTAAGCAAGCAAAATGTCATATCTGTGAGAATGACTCATCCAGCAATGTCAGGTTTGATTTGAAAAGAGATGGTAACATATCAAACCTGGTACTTCTCTCTATACAATGACACTGCTGAGGCATGTGCAAGCAAGAGGTGGTGGGCAGCTATGTATGGCTCTGTGGTGGAGTTGCCACCGTTGCAAGGGAAGCCGAATGGCGATGAACACCGCCGTGGCGGCAGAATTCCTTCATCGTATCCACCAACCGTTTCAATGTTAGGCTCATTAACAGTGGTCCAGTACTTCACCCTGTTGCCAAAGTTCTTAAAGCATACATCTGCATACGCAGTGAAGTCCTCTCTACACAAAGGCACAAAATGCAAAAAGTAGTAAATAACCCTTCATCTCTTTGTTCATGTGGTTGCAGTAAGGTTAAGGGTTCGGAGATCATGTACATGAATTTACGACTAATCAGCCCATTGTATTCATCTTGAAGTGCCTGAGGAAAATCGAAATGATATATCGTTACATGAGGTTGTATTCCTACATTAACAGCAAAAATAAAAGATGCATCATACATAATTGCACAGTTGGAGACTCAAAGTACCAAATATGATTGACAAAAAATTCAAAGAAAAGATCAAATACCATAGCTCAGAAGTTCATCTATCAGATTGTTGTAGTACTCCAATCCCTTTGGATTTACAGCTCCCCGACCATCTAAGCAGAGTAAAAATGTTATATAAAAAATCAGTAGAGTCGAACCTACAATTGAATTCTGAAACTCACTAACGGACTTTTTGTTCAGTTCAGTTTATACTCTGTCTAAGGTGTTACCGGGAATAAGTCGAGGCCAGGCAATCGACATTCTGTATGCATCGACACCTAATCCATGCAAAAGCTTTACATCTTCCTGTTATAACATGTAAAATAACAAATTGTTGTGAGATTGAAACCATGATCTTCATCTGAAAAAATTAATTAGCAATTTTTTTGCTCAAAACCTTGCCTTGTACTTGTGATACTGATCTGCTGTTACATCGCCTGTAGCATTGTCAGAAGAATGGCCTGTGGTATTTAAGTAGCACCTTCAGAATTATGAAGCTGAAATACACTAGGATTAATTACTAATCAGCATTAATGGGATCATAACCTTCATGTGTGAATGTGTCCCAGATGCTAGCATTTCTTCCATCCTCAGCAAATGCACCTTCAACCTGCACAAGTCAACAGATGCTCGTCTAGTCATCTCAGCAAATAACCAAATTTTGGGGAATTTACATTTTGTATGAAGTGACAGTTAATTTTTGCGCCCTGATTATACTACTCTTCCAGCCTTTGAACATCTAAATATCTAATGTACTGTAGTTTTCTCACAGAAAATAGAAGGGATCGTCTCAAGAACATGAACAATCCAATTGCAGAGGAAAAACATTACAATATCAAACACTGTATTTAATTGTAAAATGATTCAACTTTGAAGAGTAAAAAGTGTAACCCCGGCCCCACTTTTCCAGCACCAGAATTTCAAACAGCATGAGACTTTATTGCAACGAACAGGGGGATTAAGATAGATCCACAAAATTAAAATGTCAGACAGCGATGTATAGTTAGGGCAAGACTAACTAGCAACACATAGCCATCTAGTTGAACAAAGGCAAGGAAGTGGCACATTATTTTTCTGAGGAAACTGGAGGGGACAGAGTCCCTACAGGAAATTTATTGAAGTGAAAGAGGAGTTCACTAGTACACAACAACAAGATTGTTTGTGAAGTAGATTACTAGAGCAAGAGGGGCGAAAGAAAAGCAATATACACATGTTTCTGTCAGCACGAAGATGATGAACTCATGTGGTTGCTTCAGAGATGACACCGCACGATATAGGAATTCAGCTTCAAAACCTTCAGTCGGTCGGTTACTCCACCTCCTGGGTTTCCGTTGACGAATTTCCGGCCTTCCTAGCGCTCGCATGCTGGGAAATTTGGAAAGTCAGAAACGCTAAGGTTTTCAGGCAAGAAAGTGTCTCAGCGGTCCAACTTCTCAACCGCTGCAAATCCTCTGCTCAGCTATGGAGTCATAGATTCTCAGCCAAGAAAAGACACATATCCCAGTCTTGGTGCAGCTTTTTTGAAATGGCTAGTTCAGGCCAACGATAGATAGATTGTTTAGAATGTGTTGTGTTGTGGTTTTCACAAACACCCCCCCCCCCCCATATCACCATCTAGGTGATCTGTAATCTGAAAACGTGTATTACTTCACGGGCCGTTTTGAGGCCAATGAAATAAAATCAGGTGGGGAACGTCTCTCCCCCGTTGCTTGTCAAAAAACAAATTCAAAATGAGGCGGGTCTCCAGAATCTCGTGTGATCGCTTCAGAAATTTCAGGTCCATGACTTTTTGTTCCTTACTTTATGTTACATCTGATAGCTTCTTCACTTGGAATTATTGAGTTGCATTTATTTTTAGGAAAAGCGTACTCAGGTACTTTATGAGAAGAGAAAATGACTAGACGAATCCAAGGCACAGTAGCTTGGAAGAAAAAAGGTGAAAGAGACTGATTTACTAGAAAAAAAAAATCTTATGAAGCAAAATTCTTGTTCATCAAAATTACTTTGGAGGAAATTTCACTATGATGGATACACTCAAATCTGTTCGACTCTCCAGCCGCTAAGTATTTAGATTCGTCATACTCAACGAAAGTAGTTTCTTCATCATCAGAAACAATCTTTTATATGTACAAGAAAAATTAATGGCCAAGAAGGGTGTCCATTAAAATTTTTTTATGTGTATAAATTGGAGTATTGGACCGGACGGAATGGCTTCGTCGTGTAGTTTTCTAAACACACATTCACCTTTCGCCATGGGAAACATGCATGCATACCTGGTAGGCGGAGGAGCCCGCGCCGAAGACAAACCCCGCTGGGAAGTCACTACGGGTTATCGAGGCCGCCGGCGCCGCCGCCAGCACACCGGCCAGGAGGAAGAGGAGGGCAGCATCATAGGAATGCGTCGTCTTCGCCGCCATCGTACGTGTTCAGTGATCCAGCGCGCCGACCTCCGCGGCGCGGGTCTCTCTTGGCTCTTCAGCCGGCCGACCGCGCGCGCGACAACGTTGCCGTCCGCGTGACCAGTGATCGAGTGGCGCTGGCGCATATGGTGAGCGCGACACCCCCTCCCAGCCTCCATGGGCTCCAGCATGCATGCGTACGTGGAGCGCGGGCGGCCGAGCGCACGACATAGGCAGCAGCTGCAGTGAAATTTTTCCATTTTGGTCTTTTTTTGAAATTTTTTCTACAAATGTACCCCTCGCGAAACATTTTCTAAAAATAGACCATTTTTCGGCGTGATGGGACACGACGCCGAAGCTAGGCACATAAGCGCGCTGTCAGATGACGCCGACCTTATGCCACGTCAGCGACGACTCTGGTCGCCATGCACCATGGCCCACACACGCCGGCGATAAGTGACCGTACGCCTTGTTTGAAAGTTCGGCGTTTAATCAGATGACGCCGAGGTTTCGTCGAACAGCCCGCCACGGCCCACGTAGGCGGAGGGCCCAAAAGCTCGGCGTTCAGTCCTTTAACGCCGAGCCCAATACTTCGGCGCTGGCCGACTCAACGCCGAACTTCGGGTCTATAACCCGTCGCGCGCCCCCCTTCTTCCTCCTCCCTCCATTCTTTCCCCGCCGCCTCCCTCTGTTCTCTCTCAAACCCGAGCGCCCTATGAACCCTAGGACCTGAAACTCGCCCTAGGAGGCCAGATCTCCCCCATTGGCGCGTGCCCAAGGTAATACTTCTTCCCCTCTTCCATTCTATCCAGCTATATTTAGTTGCATTGGTTATTTAGTTGATGAACCCTAGAATGTTGGTTTTAGGGTTTGTTTTTGTCATGTAGGTGTGCAATGTATGATTTTGACTAATTGGTTCACGTTATTTGTACCATAGTTGCTTGACAGTGAATATGTATTGCTTCACATTGTGTTGTGGTTAGGTTTTTATGTAGTATTGGTAATTGATAAATTTTCATGTTATGTGTAATAATGACTGTGGTAGTTCATGGTTTGTATAAGTTTTGTTGGGACATTTCTGTGAACGATTTATATAGTGTTGTGGATTAGTAATTATGGAAATTGAAATTTTACATTCTTATGTTGGTTAAAAAAATATATTTTGTTATGTGACAACAAATGTTGTGTGTTGGCTGTAGATGGATAGATTAGTGAGGTTGCATCATGGAGGCTGTGTTGTTAGGACAAGAGATGATAGTTTGCAATTTGAAGATATGAGTGAGGAGCTGCTTATTTTTTCTGAGTCACCCTCTTTGTCCCAGTTAGTGGAGGCATTGAAAGAAAGGTTACGATGGAATGTCGTAGATATGCATGTTCAGTTAGAAGGGGTGATAGATGTGGGTTCGTCCAATGGTCCAAGGATCAAGCGTTTGCTCAAAATTAGTACTGAGGCTGAATGGAATAATTATAAGGCAGTTGTATTGTCCTCTGAAGTTCGTTCCTTGGATTTAGTGGTTAGTAAGGAGTCCGGTGTAGGAAATGACCACAATGAAGCATGCCCAACCTCCCCCGCTCGCATAGGTAATGGTCTTTCATTTGAAGAAGAATTAGTTCTCACACAACCCGTGTACGGTGGTGGTGACGGTTTAGTATCACCCGACAAAGATGGCTACGGTGATTGTGAAGGGTTAGGATTGCCCGAGCATGGTCAAGGGTGGTTTGAGGCCGATGAAGATGATAATGAGAACACGCCCGCTGATTGTGAGTTAGACGTAGATAGTGATGACGAGGATGTGTCTTATGCACCCGGTGATGTTGAAGAAGGTGTAGACGATGCGAGCGGAGATGAATCCATTGAGGATGAACTTAGTGACGAAGATGATCTTAGTGGTGAAGAAGATTTTGGTGATGCTACGGCTACAAATCGGGTTCATATCGATGTAGCCGGAGATGATGAAATATTTGTTGATGAGATGGCTGAAGACTCTGATGATGATCGTCATGTTCGTCGGCTGAATGCTAGGGAATTAGATATATTGAGGAGGGTATTGCCTGGGAGAGATCCAGTAGTTGGTGATTTCGAGGACCTTAGCCATGGTCATACGGCAGTAGCTGATGGAGGGCAAAGTGATACAGTCCCTGATGTTAGTGGTTGTCTCATCATACGGAAGGGTCTATTATTTGGTACCATGGATGAGTTAAAAACCTGGTTGCAAGAGTACTCCATTCTCCACCACCGTACTTTTAGGGTCATTAATTCCTTCAAGGAAAAGAGGTACACTGTTGCTTGTGAAGAACATTTGTGTGGTTGGAGAGTTTGTGCTAGAAAGACAAAGGCCGGAAAATGGAAGATTACCTCAGTGAAACAACCACATGTTTGTGCCACTGCTGAGGCAGAGGATAGCCATTTGCAGCTTAATTCTAGGTTCATTGCAAGACAATTATGCCCCATAGTGAAGCATATGCCAACCATTACGGTGTCTGCGTTAGTTGAGACAATATTCCAACTTTACAATTACTATGTGAAGTATGGGAAAGCATGGAGGGCAAAGCAACGTGCACTTGAAATAATCTTTGCAAATTGGGAAGAAGCATATGAGCGCTTACCCGTAATGTTGAATGCAATGAGAGCTGTCAATCCAGGTATGCACTTTGAGTATTTACCTAAAGAAGGTGAAACAAGGAATGGGAGCCTGATTTTTGGTAGGGCCTTTTGGGTGTTCGGGCAGAGCATCGAAGCATTTAAGCATTGCAGACCTGTTGTCTCAATTGATGGGACATTTCTTACAGGGAAATTTGAAGGCACAATGCTTATTTGTATTGGGACAGATGCAGAAGACCAGCTTGTCCCTTTGGCCTTTGCGATTGTTCGGAAGGAGGACACAGATAGTTGGTGTTGGTTCCTGAGACTAGTTAGAAAACATGTCATTGGAGTGGGGCGTGACGTTTGTGTCATATCAGATAGGCATGCCGGCATTATGAATGTTGTAGAAGAAGAAATGCCTGGTTATGGCCAAATACATCACCGGTGGTGCACGAGACATCTTGCTCAGAATCTTATAAGGCGTGATCACACAAAAGACAACTTCAAGTTATTTGAGGAGGTTTGCAGACAACGAGAGGTTAAGTTATTCAATGCGAAGCTGGAAGCACTTAAGTTAGCTACAAATGTTGATGGGAGACAATTTTTGAGTGACTTGATATCGTCGAAGGAGAAGTGGACACTTGCGTATGACACCGGAGGTTGGAGATGGGGCTTCATGACTAGTAACATGGCAGAGATGTTTAATAGCCTTCTGAGAGGTTGTCGTGGTCTACCTGTGACTGCTATTGCCTCATTCACCTTCTATAAGTTGAATTCTTGGTTTGTTGCGAGGAAGAAGCATGCACGATCTCTATGGACGGCAGGGAAACCTTGGCCACTTTTAGTATCTCAAGAACTATCTTTCTCAAAAAGGAAGTCCAAGCGACAGAAGGGTACATGTTTCGATCCAATCAATCATGGTTACGAGATTCTAGAGGGTGGTGGAACTAACATCGGTGGTGAGGACCGTGGTGCTAGAAAACATAAAGTAATAATCAATGAGAACAAATGTTCTTGTGAGAAACCGACCATATACCATAGGCCTTGCTCCCACATGATTACAGCTTGTCGTCTTAGACGTGTTGACGCTGAGATCCCTCCCCGTATGGCTGTGGAGTTCTCTTTGAGAAATCTTCTCAGCACTTGGAATCCTCAATTTGAGCCCTTTCTAGACGAGAGCCAATGGCCTGCTTATGATGGCCCGAAGTATGTGGCTGATCTTGGTTTACTATGGAAGAGTAGAGGACCTCGGCGGCGCAAGCGGTTTAGGATGGACATGGACCGAGCAATGAAAGGTAGATCAACCATGAGTAAGGTTGGCACACATTTTATAGAGGACACCCAAAAAAGTCGTTGCTCCAAATGCCATAAGCCCGGGCACAATAGGCGAAGATGTCCTGAATTACTTAGACAACAGGTAGCGTAATAGTATGTAACTATTAATAATTTGTATCGTAATAGTTCTTTGTATCATTACAAACTTGCGAATGTATCATATGTTTTGTTTAATTGATGCCTACTAATTCTATGTAATTTTAAATACTTGCAGGATGGATCGGTACACCCTACTTGATGCAAGGTTCGATGAGCATCATCGGGCTAGGAAAATCGAGAATGGCGAGGTAATCTTACAGGACACATAAAGCAACATGTACATGAGATTGTAGCATTGATTTTAATCTTTTAATCATGTTTAACTATGTCTTCCTTTTGATTGTGCAGGTACTGAACGTACTAAGGCCAATGACACATGAGGCCGCGACCACAATGATTTATGACGACCGGTACACGCCCCTGCTGAAGCGGGCGAACCTTGCTACCGTCGCTCGAGTATGTCGTCGTGGGACACCACCATTCAACCCGGCGGCCCTAACAGCGATGATAGACCGTTGGCGGCCAGAGACACATACCTTTCACCTACCGTGTGGAGAGATGACGGTCACTCTTGAAGATGTACAAATGATCCTTGGAGTAAGAATCCGAGGCATCCCAGTGACAGGAGACACGGAGTCAGAAGGATGGGAGAATCGGGTGAGCCAGTTCTTAGGACGTCCACTACCTGAGCTTGAGGCAGGCAAGAAGAGGCGCACAAGTGGGGTGTCTCTGAGGTGGCTGCGAGAGCAGTTTCACCAGTGCCCTGCCGATGCAGACGACGCGACCATCACCTACTACTGCAGGGCGTACGTGCTACACATGTTCGGTACAGTTCTATTCCCTGATGGCACTGGAGACACAGCGTCGTGGATGTACATCCCGTGCCTTCTAAACTGGGACGACGCCGGCAACAGAAGCTGGGGATCTGCTATACTGGCCTTCCTGTATCGGCAGCTTTGCGAGGCTTGCCGACGTGCAGGAGGATAATACTCTACAATGTCAGGATGCATCACACTACTGCAGGTATAAATGTTAACTTGTGTCACTGAGGCTTGCTGACCCTTTATGTCAATGATTAACATGGAAATTCGTAATTTTTACAGATTTGGATGTGGGAGAGATTTCCAGTTGGGAGACCACACAAGATCCAGCAGCCACGGGCTTGGTTTCCTCAGGGAGACCCAATTGTCGCTCCAACCGTGGCACACATCTACGAGGGAGCCCATGGAACTTACCATGTGTCACGCCACGCGTACATCAGTTTCACAAACGAGCTGGACACCCTACTACCTCACCATGTAAGTTTTGCAAATCTGTAACAACCTTGTTCCTATGTGGGCATGTGTGAACCAAAATTGAAGACTACAGGTTGAATGGCGCCCATATACTCGCCCTCAGATTACAGCCCTCAATTTGAGCACATTATGCACAGTGGACCAGGACCTGTGGACGATGAGGTGTCCTTTAATTTGTTTCTATGCAGTGGAGTATCATCTCCCTCATCGTGTCGCACGTCAGTTTGGTAGGCTGCAGCCTTGTCCACCAGAGGATTTCTCCACTTCTTGGCAACTGCATAAGTAAGTAATTTGCTCTAGTACCACGTTCAATTAAAATGAATGCACTGCTGTAGCGGAAATTGATATTACTTCACGTTGCTAAAAACTTGTAGGTACAGCCGACAAAAGAAGAAAAAGATCACCGATTGGCAGCTGGAGCACCATCGCTACATCGATGAGTGGAACTTGATGGAGCAGAACAACATGCGCATCTTCGCTGTCCATCGTGACAACGCTTTCCGGGAGTACCTTGCATGGCTTGCTGAACGAACAAGGCTTCAATTGAGGCCGGCTTGGACGGAACAAGACATTGCTGACATTGCGAGTGACGAAGAAGGTGACAACCCATATGACATAGCTACCAGAGGTGGCCGACAGGTTGAGATCGCCCCGGCGTTAGCAAGAGCGGTGAGTGTTTTGTATTTGTAACCAATTCAGTTTCTTTACGTCCATACTTGAGGGGGTGTCTAAACAATAATTATTAAACAGGGTACTGAGATCATGAGGACAGTGGCGGAGCAAGGAAGGGCACTTATGATTCCGGTGGGAGATCCCGACGAAGCCAATTTGCTACGCCAACACATTCAGGTAGTCGCCAAATCTAAGTTAACATGGTAGCGTGCCAAATCTAATGTTACCCCAAATTGCAGCGTGCCATGACGCGCCTACGCAAGGTTGCTGCACGGCTCGGTTGTAGACGTGAACCCGATGTCGTAGTCCCACACCAGGTTGGAGCCGGTACCAGCCAAGGAGCAGAAGCTGCATCTTCCCACGGCCCAACTTTGCATGAAGCTGGAGGTTCATCTTCCCATAGAGCAGGAGGTTCATCTTCGCATGGAGCGGGAGCTGCAGGTACGGAAGATGAGGACGACTACTATGATGAGATGGGCATGTCGCAGCTCGACGATGCACCCCAAGCGACTCAGGAAGGTGAACGGCCACATAGGACTATCCGGCCGGTGGACAGGTACACTCCTGGTACCTATGCACTTGGGCGAGGGAAGCAGCGTACATATCACCGCCGTGAGCGTTAAGTGATGAAGTGAACAACTGTTGCAACTTCCCAATATGGTGTATGGACTTGTAAATATTATCTATGCACTTCTAAATACTTATTGTGTATGGAATTGTAAGGACTTGTGTGTATGGACTTCTAAATTATAAATATTATGGTGTTAGTAACGACTATGGCATGTATTGTTTTCATATGTTGCATTTTATCTTCAAAGTGGATGTTGGCAATCTGGTGAAAAGCCTTCGTGCAAAAACCAGTCCAAGTGTTTTAAAATCAACATTTACATGACCTCGGCGTTTAATCTTTTAACGCCGAAACCTGGTCTTCCCTGGAACTGAGGGTTCCGAAGCGCCGATGTGAGAAAGCTCGGCGTTTAGTCCTTTGACGCCGACCCCGGGTTCTCCCTGGAATCGAAAGTCCCGAAGCGCCGAGAAAGCATTACATTCACGATGGTGAAACATAACCAGAAAGAAGATCCTCGTCCGATGACGACGCATCCTCCCTACAAGGAGACGGGTTAATCACTGGGACCGTTTTTTGCGCCGCATACGCCTCCTCCATCGCATCTGCTACTTGCGAATCAAGCTCGTCGTCCATCTCCCCCCAATCCAATACATTTGTTGCCTTTTTTTGATAGTACTCCGCCTCAGCTTTGGCCGCTGCTTGGGAAAAGAGCTCATCGTCTACTTCATCTAGCATGTGATGTTGATTGACAAAATCTCCAGGACCCAAAGAGACACCATGGGGAACATCATCCACAACCTGCTCCACAACAACGGGATCACCAGCAGGACCCGAAGCAAGTTGCTGGGACAACAAGGACCGACCCTCATCCAACTTTCGTTTCCCTCGTCTAGCGTCTGCCAATTGAGCAGCGTGCTGACTTGTGTCCATGTCACCTACACAAGTGTGGTACTATTTAGTAAAAAAAATACTACCAATGATCAATACTCTAATTATACTAATAGGTTAATTCGAATCACACCTTCAGAGGTAGGAGGAAACTTCTCTGGGTTTCGTAGACGGCTTTCACAAATCAAATTAGCCAGCGAACGAGCCTTCTTCTTGCGGGTCATAATATAATGATCCAGCCAATTATCTTTAACCTTCAGCCTAGCCTCCACCTCGTCTTGCTCCCAATATTGCTCCCAATCACATTTCCGAGTACTCTGCAAAAAGATAAAAAAAACTATGGTTCTTGCAACAACATGATACAAATATTTGGTTGTACAAATGGTGAGAATGTCACTTACAATATCACGGTCAACCGTATGACCACAATACAGTCCTACACCAAGCTCCGAGGGAACAAGGCCATATTTTGCCAGCACACCACAAGGGCAGTTCCTTTTTACACGACGACATTGTGGTGCTTCTAGGCATTCTTTTTTTGGCATCTAAATAAATGTGAATTTCAATTACCACACAACAAACACTAATCCACCAATACATAACGAAAACCATAAACGAAACACTATTAATATCCACAACAAACATACATTTGGGTCATAATCATTTCATACAAACATTCCAAACATGGCATCAAGAAAACCATCAATGACAAGTTCCATGAACAAACAACACATGCAACCAAATCCAAACGGATAGAATGAAAGAGGGGAAGGGGGAGCACCTTGGCAAGTCGTCCTAGCCCTCGATCTGGCCTCCCTACAGCTGCATTTAGGATTTAGGGTTCGTGGGCGAAGGGGGAGAGAGAGAAACCTGATGAATAATGGATGGAGGAGGAAGAAGGGAGCCGTGGCTGGTATTTAGGGGGGCCATAGCTCGGCGTTGAGTCCACCAGCGCCGAACTATTGGACTAGGCGCTAATGGATTCAGCGCCGAGCTCGTGGGCCGTGCTAGTCCGTGGGCCGTGACCCCTAAACCTCGGCGTCAAATCACTAAGCGCCGAAATGTGCGGCTCAGCGTCGCTTCACTTATCGCCGACATGTGTGGGCCATGCTGCATGGCGACCAGATTCGTCGCTGACGTGGCACATGTTCGGCGTCAACTGACAGGGCGCCTAAGTGCCTAGGTTCGGCGTCATGTCCTAACACGCCGAAAAATGGTCTATTCCTAGAAAATGTTTCGCGAGGGGTCTATTAGTAGAAAAAGTTCCAAAAAAGGTTCAAAATGCAAAAATTTCACGCAGCTGCATGCCTGCATGCACAGAGCGAGTACGCGGAGCTTCTGTTCTGTGTTTCGATGGGAGTATCAGCATGCAGAGAGATGTCACTTCCATTGACTAAGTCATCGCCGATGTCAGTAAGGAGAATTTGGTTCCATTTTCTTTAAGGCGGGGTATTCATTTTCGTTCATCAAATGGTCCAAGACCAAGGCTCCGTTTGGTTCCTCTTGCTAAATTTTAGCTACCTAAACTTTAGTCACTTTAGTAGTTTAAATTCCAAACACGTTGACTAAAAAGAGCTAAAATAGTTTAGTTTCATTAGTCATCTAAGAGTAGCTAAAATAATTTTAGCTAGCTAAAATTTAGCAAAGAGATCCAAACAGAGCCCCAGATTCGATTTTACGTCTGAACCAGTGTTTTAAATAGCGGCCTAAGATATTTAGCAATCTCCCTCCTCAAACAACACTATGAACTTTTAAAATAGTCATACTTTGCTACTCCCTTTGTCCCTGAAAGCTTTAATTCTTAAAATCCATACTAGTCTAACTTTTTAAGTTTGACCAACTTTATAAAAAAAAGCATCAATATATATAACATAAAATACGTACCTTATGAAAATATATTCTATGATAAATTTATATACTAATTTAATACTATAAATCTTAGCATTTTTTAGAAATTCGGTTTAAATTTAAAAATTTTGACTTAAGATAACTATAGAAATTGAAGATTTTAGGAACAGAGGGAGTATTAAACACTGCATAGTCGCACTTTACTATTATAAACACAGTTTTAGCCCTCAAACTATGTCTTCCATTCTGAGAATATAACCCACGTTGTTATTTTTTTTTCTCATACTCATTAAAAACAAATAAATGTAACATTACGGGTCTTTAAATTGTTGACCCTTCCCTAATAAAAACAAAGATTTCTACCACCGAGTTGTTGATGTGCTTATAACTTATTCAACTTGGATCAATAGATGGTCTTCTAATGAAACAATTAGATAATAAGGAACTTAAAAATATGATACATTTACAAGAAAAAAAATTCTATGTACATTATGGCTATCATAAGATAAATTGTAGCTTTTAAAATTTAGAGAACAGATAAAATATAAAATAAATAAATATGCTCTATAGTCAATCTCCTATATCTAAATAGGAGATCCCCCACTATTAATTTTGTTGTGATTCTAGAAAGCCACATCATCTATATATGGCCCAAACTTCTTTGTCCCTTGGTTGAATATGAGACCTAGAAGTTTTTCTTCTTTATTACCAGTCCATCAGAACCCGCGACGTCGGTGTATCCGTCAGGTTAGAACGACCCGCGGCCCCGGCAGCTCGACTTGCTCTGGTGCGAGCGTGGATCTTTCCTACGGAGACAGCGTACGGGCAAGCATGGCGTTTGGCGTGCCTCCCGTCCCGCCCGCGCTGTCACCTCCTCGCGTTCGACGCGGCCCCAGGGCAGGGCACGGCAATCAGGCCTGGCTTTACGTGTCGTGTCGTGTCGTGTGGTCTCGGCGGGATCCCCTGTGCTTGCCGCACAGCGTGAGCCGCCCACGAGGCGTTTCGGCACAACATCGAGCGAGCCTACACAGCTACACTACACGCCCTCACAAGGACAATTTCGGCCTCGCGTTCTGAGGACGACGGTACGTCACCCTTTCTGCTCTGTAACTTGTAGTAGTTCTGCTACAGCTTTGTTACTCTTATATTTGTTTTTTTAATAAAGCTTCTGTAGGCCTCGGCTGATCCTCGAGTTTCTTAAAAAAAACGACGGTACGTCACGCGAGACTACGCCTCAGCAGTGGCGAATCCAAAAACGGACTAAGAGGAGGCTAAATAACATAGCTAATTTTTTTTGCTCGTTCAATCCAATACACTAATAAATATAGCTAAGATTGATAATTCAAAGTGCTCAAAAACAAAGATTCATAAAATAAATATAGAAAAAATACTAAATACATGAAGTCTTTTGCTAAAAAGAAATCTGTTAAAAAAAAATTTGAGTCCAAGAGGGGGGTTGCAGCCACCCAGCCCCCCCCCCCCCCTAATCCGCCAATGCGCCTGAGCATACCAGGGCCGGGTGCCGGGAGCGGCAGGCGTCGTGCACTGCCATCAAGCGCAAATGAGCGTACTTTAACGTCATTATTGGCTTATTGCTCTGAATGGCGGGCCATTATTTCACAGATAAGCAATACTGTTGAATAGCTGACAGCTGACAGATTCGACAGATAAGCTTAAGCGAAGAAGCTTAAGTGTGTTGCTATGTCTTTATCAGTCCACAAGTGTTTTTTTTTTTTTTGAAACTGGTCCACAAGTGTTTTCCTATATACTATTATTCTGAAATTTCTATTTTTCAGTGCTATCCAAGTTCCAACTGAATGTTAAGTTCAAACGGTTACTGATGTCAAAACCTCATCCCATCCTTTCGTACAGCAGTATTATCGGCCAATTGTTTCGAGTGGCTAAGGGCACTCACAATACAGACTCTATCATGGAGTCTAAAGTTATTTATTACCTCGAACAATGTAGACTTAGAGTCTAAATAAGACTTGGAGTCTTAGTTTTTATACCTCTTTCTTCAATAAATATGGTACCACATCAGCAAAATACCATAAATAATATATAATTAATTGTCTTAGACTCTGTGATAGAGTCTTGCATTGTGAGTGCCCTAAAGCTCTATAGTTCTTATTTGGTACATAGACTAAAGTATTGTATTTTTATAAAATCTCCGCAGCAACGCACAAGTATTTTCTAGTTTTAGGAACGATTGATAGTTTTTCGTTACAGTACACGGACATATTTAAGTACATATACAAACACACAGAGAGATATTAATTATTTGTATAAGCGTAGCGAGCAGGATAGGTGAGAGAGAGAAAGAGAGAGAGACAGGAACGGGGCATGCTGATGCATGAACATGCAGCCGGATACACGCAAGCCAACATCAAGCGCTGAAATCGATGGTGGCGGTGGAAAGGATGTTGTCCCCGGTGGTGGGGTGCACCGCCGGCACGTCGTTGACCACCGCAGCCCCCTGCTGCCACACGTTGGTGAACTTGCTCCCCTTCCCGGCCGGCAGCGCCAGCGTCGCGTACACCACCATCTCCTTCCCGTCCGCGTACTCGGCCGCCACGCCCGACACCGGGAACGCCAGGTCCCCGGGCGCCGCGGGCGCCATGGACGGCGCGTAGCTGTCGAGCACCGTCGGGTACGCGACGAGGCTGCCGTTGGAGCTCTGGAACGCGACCACGGCCTGCGTGCCGACCATGCCGCTGCGGCCGCTCGGGTTGATCCCCCACGCCACCCACCCGTCGGCGCCCTTGCCCTGCGGCGCCCGGAACGCGACGGCCACGGTGTTGGTGGCGGCCGTGTAGTTGTAGTGCAGCGTGGCCCCGAGGCGCGGCAGGTCCGCGCACGACGCGTAGGATTGCTGCTCCCCGCCGGTGCCCGAGAAGGTCTGGCTCGAGCACGGTGCCGCCTTGGCGGCGGTGCTGGTAGGAGGAAACGACGAGCAGGCGACGACGACGACGGCGAGGACGATGGCGTGGGAGACGGAGGCGCTGCTGCTGGCGGAGCCACGGCGAACAGTGGCGGCTGCTGCTGCCATCCCGATCGTCTAGCTCAGGACACTCTCTGGCTTGGCTTGCTACGACGTTGGTTGATCGGTGGAGTTGATGTTCATGTGTGATGGTGAAAGGAGCTGCGTCGTGAACATACATATATAGATGGGTGTGGAAAGAGGGAGATGGGGGCGGGTAGAACACGGTAGAAAGTTTGGTTGGGAGGTTGAGAGCGAGAGCAGCATGGAACGTAATTAAATGCACGTAAAACGCACGACTACCTGGGTTGGTAAGACGCTTTGTGTGGTTTGTGTCTCTAGTGGTCGTCCGCGATGCAGTTACGACGGTTGTGAACTCTGCTCTACTCATGTCAAGTCGATTTGTGTGCATATGCCGGATTTTAATTCTAGAAGCACTAGTCGATTTCATAATTGATTGACAAAATCGGTAGGTCATCCAAAAAAATTTTGATGACCTGTCTGACGTTGCAGGTTGAGAGCTCAACAACACTCTCAAGACTCGAGAGCCTCTTTGGCAGGTTTGGTTGGGCTCTCTGCTATTGCAACACTATACTGTCAGCCAGAGTCGCTGATAAAGCTCTGAAAAATATCGCTTCATCAGCTCCTGCCGTTCAAATAAATGCGTTATCAAAGTATTTTTCATAAATTCATACATATAATTTAATAAAATTTATTCACGAACTGAACATAGATACGTTAGTTCAGTTCCTTGTGTTGGAACTTGTCTACTCGGGTTTAAATCCTCGACTTATATACTCGCATTTTTCTAAATTTATTCTAGAATTTATTGACGCTTTGGTTTCAGTGATAGGCGACGTCTCCGTCGACACCGGGGTGCCTATGGTAACTTCATGAATATCAAGATCTATTGACTCAGTTCTTTGAAGATGCTCATAGAAGGGTTAGCATACGTGTATTTACACATATGAGTGTGCGTGCGTAATTGGGCGTCTACATCGTACCGTGTAATTCTCAAAAAAAGTATTCAATAATATAAATTTTGTTGTATTTTCCTAGCACAAGTGCTAGTTTACATGGGAGATGAAAACAGTACGGATATTTTCCGACCGTATTCGAGACCGAATTCGTTTAGAAGGGTTCAAATCTGTTCGTATCTGAGTCCGAATATCCAACATCCAATACTGTATCTGCATCCGAATACTTAAATCGTATGGTGTCGACATATAATCATATCTTATCCGACATGGTTGACATTATCCATATTCGAATCCGAATCCGACCAAAAATATAAAAACAAATATGATATTAGTTATATTCGTCCGTATCCGATCCGTTTTCACAACTCTATAGAAACAGGCTTACCCAGTTTGGAGAGTCCGTCAGACCATTCTCTTAGGTTCCGCCGCACAGAAAGAAACGAGAAATATCACACTTACATGATGAAGAGATAAGAGGTTTATAAATAAACCAGCAAAGGTTAGTCAATCATGATTGTTTTTTTAGAAAAGGAGGTTTCTTCTGCTTTACTGATATAAAGCAAACGGTATCAATGTTTACAGCATATGTGTATAGGCGCTCCTGCCAGCCAAAAAGGTTCTAAATCACTCTATGATCAAACACATTGTCCACAAGTAAAATTAAATCAGAACTCGGCTGAATCACAACGTTGTAGGCCGACTCCGAAGGCTGAGATCCCGATGTTGTTGGATTGGAAAGGTGCCAACCTATTCCAGGAGGCAGCACCACTCTTTGTTCTATCTTCTGTGTCACCACCATCAGTTTCTCCTCTACCATTCCAGTGAACATTGGTCTCCATCTTTTTAGCGTCTTTGAGATCCATAGCATTAGCGGCTTCAGTCCTGTCCAAGTGACTCCTTGAAAGCAAACACTGTTACGCAACTTCCAGATACACCAAAGAGCAGCAGCAATAATAACATTTGTTAGCAAATTTTCTTATTCGCAATCTAGATCCAAACACTGAGAAAGCTCAGACCACATAATCTTAGCTACACAACAATCAATGAACAAATGATGAATAGACTCAGGTTCAGAACAGAAAATACAAGACTTATCATCCACATTCCTTCTTTTAGCTAAATTATCACGAGTAAGTAATTTGTTCTTGGACAGCAACCATAAGAAAATTTGCACCCTTGAGGGTATTTTAAGCTTCCAAACTGCATGGACAAAAACAGGTTTCACCTTATGATGATTAATGACAGCATATAACGACTGCACTGAATATTTCTCCGTAGAACTAAAGCTCCAGATAATTAATTTGATCAGTCAATCATGATTGTGTGACGAAGAACGGCTCATTTCTAGAGAAACTAATTAAAGGAGCCGTCCAAGCCAATGCCCGAAAGAAACCCCGTCACGTGAAGAACGGCTCATTTCTAGATAAACCAGTAAAGGAGTTGTGTAAGCCAACGCCCGAAAGAACCACGAGGGTATGGACGTCTTCAGGTCATCCTAGATCGCTAACAATCCTAAAACGTCATCCTTGATCGTCGAATCAAGCAATGAATAACATCTTGCAGAAATGAGGTCAAAAAGAGATAAAAGTAAATTGTAATTGGACCGATCGTGTCTATTGGACACTTCAATCGGCCGTGCTCTTTATATTCTCCTACAACTAAAAAGACTAAAGAGTGGACAACTTTTGGTGCGACATTCTCCCCTCTCGCTTTCGTCCTGCCTCCTGCGAACACGCCCCGCGCGGATTCGTCCTGCCCCCCGCTCCCTTCCATCCGGCTCCCCTTCCATCCCCGCCTCGCTCCCCTTCCATCCCCGCCCCGCTCCACTTCCATCCTTGCGCCCCGCTCGCCAGGTCGCCCGTGCTCGCACCCCCGATCATCCGGCTCCCCTTCCATCCCCGCCGTCATATCGATCCCTGCTGCCCCTGCACCAACGCCGAGTCACGCAGCGAGGATCCCCGCCGCCAATCGTGGTTGTGGAGGCAGGCCAGGCAGCAGCGAGATCCAGCAGGGCGCTCGGCCCTCCCCGATCCGAGCGACCGCACGGCAAACCCAGCCCGCCGCCATCCTGGTCTTCGAGGTCGTGCTCTCCCTCCCCAGGCCAGGACATGATCGCTCAAGCCTCGAGGCAGGCGGTGTGAGGCCAAGGGCGGTGGCACCTCACCAGCAAGCGCCACCTCCTCCCACAGATCCGTCGACACCTTCAACCCCTACGCCCGTAAACCTACCACCCCCGCCTCCTTGTTTCTCTGTCCATCACTAGGGTTTGCGTTGCTCAGGGTGCACAACATGGATTGATCTGCTCTCCCCAGTCATGCCGATCTGTGGTAGAATCTTACACTCTCGGATCATTAACTTGTTGAGAATGTTGATGAAGATATGGTCTTCCTACAATCTCTGATTGAACATTCTGAAGCCTGCTATAACCATTTTTCACTTTTGCATTGCTACCTTGTTTAGTTCTTAATAACCCAGCTTCACTATTTTTTGATGCATCCTATATAGTTTGGGTTTTTCTTTATGTATCAACACCTAGGTTAGTACCTAAAGTCAGAAAATGAATACAGTGGAAGGTGGAACCAATACATGTTACAGATACATGTGTACTGCACGGGTTGCTATTTACTTATTTATTTAATAGCACAATACGTGTGTACAAGTGAATGGGAATATTGATATCGATTTTGGTTTAGAATATTGGTTTAGTAGAACAACTGTCTTTAAGCATTCAAAACCTGAAAAGGTAGGCCAATTTTAAAGATATGAATAGCTAAAGAGGTGAGTTTTGATATTTGGGAAATTTACAGACCAAGCATGAAAATCAGACTAATTTCTTTAGTAACAGGTTAACACATCTGGTTGTGGTACATGCAATCGTTGTTATTCCCTTATGATATAAACTTTTGCTTGCAAAATAGAGTCTGACAGTATGCTTTGATTCTACAGATATTTCTGAGAATTGCGTAACTGCATAATCTTAATAGGGAGTTCCATTTTGGGGTATCACCACAAATTATTTGGAAGAGGGGTTCAGTCGAAGAACTTAGGTTATACTTCGACAAAGAATAGAAGGTGAGTTCCCATCTTGTTTTTTTCCTTGAACAACTCCTAGCAATTTGTTGCTATGAAATATTATGGCCATGAGTAGAACCATTGTTGTGCACACAAGTTACCATCAAAGCAGATATGTTAATATTGTTATTCCTACAAGATCAAAATTTTGTTTGCTAAAATTTGGATGGATCTGAAAATTTTTATGTCCAATGTATATGTGCTGAACGACCCTCTAGGCGATGATAAATTATAAATATGATTCATGAAACCTATTTAAAGGACTATACTTCAGTTATATCGGCTTCACAAAGTTTGGTTATCTCCTACAACTAAAAAGAAAGAAAGTAAGACCATCATTTTGTGCGACAATTGTAGCTCCGTCGGTCCACTTCACCCCCTGCGACCTCCGTGATTCTACCACACCCTAGCCAGGTACCACATCCAGAGAACCAGGTACATTGTGTACCTTGTTCGCACCATTGTAGCCTGAACCCTGCCCCGCCAGGCCGACCATAACAGGTATTACCTCATTGACCAGTAGCTCATAACAGCCTGGACTGGGACAAGGATTTATTTTTCTTCAGACTATATGGTCTGTCATAGTGTAGTGTACATGGTCTGGCAATAAGGAATATAATTATTTGCTAGGATGGATGCCGAGTTGTTTACATGTGTGCGGGCTGTCTGTTTTCTGGTTATGACAAGGCTTATATGCAGACATGTGTTCTTTTGGTGGTTTTCTTGAGGTGTTGAATTGATAAAATATGATTTGAGGTGTCTTCATGCATCAACCAGTCCCTAAATTTCCCATTGCTAATAAGAAACAAAACACCTAAACACAGATCATGCATTGGATTCAAAATACTTGTTCATACTTGCGGCCAAGCCTTTGGTCTGTGGTTTAATTAATCACTCTATAATTTAGTGATTTAATATATGCAAAATATATTCTGCTGCCACTACTTTTCATAAGGTATTCCCCATGTCCAATTACACAAATGGATGTACGAGTGGCACAAACTTCTTGAATAGACAGGAAATAGAAGAACAACACTAGAAAATTTTGTCTCACTTGCCTTGTTCTCATGATGAGTTTGTATTGGAAGTTATATATTTGTTTCTTCAGATGCAGTAAGTATGTTTTCAAGTAATTTAGTGTCATTGTTTTTTACAAGTTGGCTTGAAAGAACTTTCTGGCTACATTTTGGGCACTGTGTAATTTTGTGCCACCAGCATTGGCCTATTTAGTAATCTCTGGTGTTAGAGACCATGGTCAAAATTTGACTTGTGATCTGCTAGGTTATAGACCAAATTCATAAATTCAAGGATCTGAGATTTCAGAAAAGAAATTAAAGGATGTGCAGGACTTCTGATCCTCTGTGCCATTATTTGAGAATTCTTGTGTGATTATCTGAGAATATAGTTATAAAGTTATAATGATTCTTGTGATCTGCTATTATTAAGTCTACTTATAGGCCAGCTGAAAAGAATTATAGTTGCTTTTGACCAAGTCATTCTGGGATCTATTTTTTTCTTAATAGTTACTAAAAATGACTTGAAGTTAAGTGCTAATAAATCATTTTATTACCAATTGCTTAGTTGAGGAAAACATTTACTTACAAAAATCTGAGCTAAAGTTGGGCATTTGTGATTTTAGTGATCCTTTTAAACCATCATATACTTTATCTTAATGACTGAAGTCAAACCGTGCTGCGGCTCCTTCGAACCGGACACCAACAGTAACGAGCTACAACATTGACAGATCATTCTTATGACTCCGAAGGTGGTCTCTGGTTTTAAATTCAAATTCATATATATCTTATCCCTTAATTTAATTATTTTTGAGAAACAAATGGATTTAAAAATATGACAGCAGACAAAAGACATTACATATTTGACTGGGCTATGGAGATTTTCTTCCTGCCACCATATGAATTGTGAATCTTTTCGTATCATTTTTTGTGTAGTGTGTACTGCTTGTGCAGGCCATGATTTTTGGCCTGACGCTCGACCCAAACCTGGTATTTCACGTTTTGGTTTTTGGAGGATTGGAGCTACCTCTATACAACGATGCTCTGATTAGAGTTCTTAAGGTGCACAAGCTCAATAGGCTGGGAGGCTGGAGGTGTCACATATTACTGTAACAATCTCCACTATAGGGAATTTAGTACAGCGATGCACACTGCAAGCTGATATAATCAGGCTACCTGCCATTCATACATATTGAATTGGGTTGTCATTCTCGGAGTAGGAGCGTTGTAAACTGGCTTGCCATGTTTGATATCATTTGTACCAAAGAAATAAGAAAATGACATATTGAGATCTCAACATAATTATCAAGCTCTGTTGAGCATACTGCTATTGCGATCATATCTGAGTATGCTACTGCTGTCAGCATGATGTTTTTCTATTCATCACTGAGATCATGTCATGTTCAAATTTTGTCACCCTCCATAGGATTTTTCTTTTGTGATCGTGTCTCAGGGAACATGATATTTGTTATCTACCTGGCTCCTTGTGAATTTCTACCTATTATGGAGTAATTAATCCTGTGCTTATGTCTTTGGTTGTTGCTACACTTTTCTAATTCATTGTTTGTACTTTGCAGGATGAAACCTAGAAGGCTAAATAATTTTGTTGATATTTGCCGAACAGAACACTCTATTTGATCATGATCTCTACATATGATTTGCATTGTTTCTTTTGTCGACAATAGCATGGCCATTATATTATGTGAGCCAGCGCGTTTAACACTGTCATCACTGCAGAGAAACTAGAACATTGGTGCTGCTCAGGAGAATCGTCAGGACACTCTTATCGTCAAGAAGTTTGCCTCTCACAATTGTCTTGAGTCTTGACGAGGGTGATCTGATGGCAGCATGCTTACAACCTAGATAGTGCCCCTCAGGCAATTGCCTCCATGGATGGTGTGACCTCTGCAACTAGACATTTCATTCTAGAATCCCCAATTGTAGTCGGATTTATTTATTTTTCTTGAGATTTATTCTTCTCCTTATTCTCCAGCTAAGGACAAAGTTGATTTCTAGCTTAGAGGTTTTCATTTCTCCTATGTAGATCGTGGTGCAGACATGGTGTTAGGGAGGAAGCAGTTGGAGCGATTTTACCTTCACTGCTGATTGTTGAATTCCTACAGTGTTTTTGTTTTGCTTCATATTTTAAGATACACATCTACACTTCAGTCGACTGAAATCTTGGAGGCATTTCAGGCATCAAGTTTGGGGAGAGGATATCCATGGCCATTTTCCGTTGCCGGCAACCTTAGTCACCATAGCTCGGTTAGCCCATGATGGTGTAGTTGACAAACACTTATCAATTATAAGTTGTCAGCCGTCTTCTCTTCAGCACTGGTATGGTAAAAATACAGCACATTAATACTCAAATTATTGAGATATTGATTTTTTCATTGCAACACAAACTTTTTTTTTCTAATTATATAAAATAGGTGCATCATGGAAAGGTATACGGTAGAGTTTGTGAGCCTATGACATTATGGTCTTCATGACGGTTAATTTCACAAACTTTGTCTTCTGGATTAAATGTCATTTTAATTGTTCGTATTTAATTTTATAGTACTGTTATTTTATCATGCGATCTATGTATTTTTAATACAAAAGTTTAGATATCCCGTAGCAACGCACGGGCACGCTACCTAGTATAGGCGAGTAAAGTTGAGCATGCGGCCCGCGGGTCGAATGCACGGCTCAAAGCACGGTGATTTAGCCCGGCTCAAGCACGGCACGGCCTGATCTAACCAGGCCCGGGCCGGTCCGAAGCACGTAACGGGCCATGCTTGGGCTGACCCCTCGGCCGGCCGGGCGGCACGGCACGGCCTGCTTTTAACAGCGTCACGGTGTCAGCCCGGTATCAGAAAATTTGTGAAACTTGAAGTATCGTTATGTGACTTGTCAAACTTGTAATTTTTGACAAGTAAAATATGATCTTTGAGTATATTATGTTATGTGAATTATAAAATATTAATGTCTATGAATTGGATGTGATTTACTTATGTTTTTTAAATTTTGTATTAAATTTGGTATTTTTTATATAGCGGGCATGGGCCGGCCCAAAGCACTATTGAACCTCGTGCTTTTCGGACTGATCCGGCCCAAAAATCGGCCCACGGGCCGTGCCTGGACCGTCAGACAGGCACGATGGCCTATGGAGGCATGGCCCGATGGCATGCGGGCCATACAGGCCCGTGCCCTGTCGGGTCGTGCCTAGCATGGGCTATGCCGTGCCAGGCCGGCCCGTTGATCATCTTTTTAGGAGAGTATGGTCTTATCCCTTGCAAAACGGTCCAAATACAACTTAGATTTAAATTGACTTGTAAAAACCCGCCTGGCTGGTTTTTATGAGGACACAAAATCTTTTGAAAATCGTAATTAATGCACATATACTTCAAATGAGGCTATCAATATATGTTTCTCGATCAGATTGATGAGATAAATACAATAATACAATCCCTTTCTTTTATTTGAGAAAGTTGGAAAACCGCCAAATCTTTGGGGATTGGCCAAAGCCGGTTTCAAGCCAACCAAAAAGCTGTTTTTTTTTGTCTACCCACTCTGTCCTGTGATACAGTGAATTATATGGATTTTAAGACAACTTAAGAAAATACTCAAATAATACATGTACACATAGATTATTCTAATTATAGAGTTTCTTCTCAAATCTAGGCTTCCTTTTTAACAAAGCTTGTCAAATCGAAACATAGTCATTACATAAAATACATTATATTTTAATACAAATTTTAGAAGTCACAATGCACTTTATTTCAACACTTTAGCTCCAAATGTAATGATCTAAATATGCTTTCTGATCGTGTCAACAATAGAAACATTAGAAACATAACGACGGAATCCGTTATAGATTTTGGATAATTTTATGTGCCAACAGTACCATTACATTATCACAGTCTTTTGTCCTTTTTTCCTATAAACGGCTGACTTTTCCATCTTAAAACCCCAATAAGCACCCAACCACACGCTAAAACCAGCTTATTTAACTCGTACCATATTTACCCAAGGAAATCATATTTAGGCACTGCTATATATACCACCCAACTAACCGTGCTTATACATTCTCTATTCTTTCCACCCCAAGAGTGTTGATCACCAATTTACCATACATTGCCATTCAAAAAAATTTACCAGATATCCCCCTTGAGCTGGAGCGTGTTGTTGATCACTGTGAATATGCTCCCTCAGGTAGAGCCACTGGCCTCAGCTCGCCACCACGGAGGAAGCTGGAGTACCACTTGGCCGAGTGCCTCTGATACCTTGTCCTTGCCGTCGAGTTGAATTCAACGCCACAGACACCGAACCGGAGGCGGTAGCCGAACAGGTACTCGAACACGTCCAGGAATGACCACACGAAGTAACCTTGCACGTTTGATCCGTTCCTGTGAACAATTGAGATCAGTGTGTGATAAGGTTTCAGTCTTTCAGAGCAAACAATGGCACCAATTTCAGATAGCTTATGGTATCAATTTGAGAAGGTAGCATGCATGACCATCAATTGCAAAGATGAATGCTAGTAGTTGCTGTACCTGATGGATTGAAGCGTGGCTTCGATGTAATCTTGGAGATATTGTGACCTGAATTCGTCATCGTAGGTGTTCACGCCGGATGGATCAGGCTGTCCAGCAGCTCCTGAAGTGACCACGATGAATGTGACACAAGCTCGAGTAGTCCATTTCTTGGGACAACATATACTTTAGGGTATCGTTAGTGGCAAGTTACCGTTTTCATGGATCATCACTGCAGGGTTCTTGTATTTCACTTGGAGATGCTTCAGCATTTTCTTGAGAGCCCAGGGGGTGGGCGTCGTAAAATCAGCCGTCAACCCCAACCCGAACGGGAACTGGTTCCTTGACTTGAGGAACGGCACTGCAAAACAAACTAGGTCGTCATTCGTTGTTCCAATTGTATTCGGGAGCATGATCGCTAAAAGTAAAGGCCCTAAGGTTCTTACTGTCATATGCCACAGCTGCATCAGCCATGTAATCTCTCACTTTCTCATCTAGTCGGCTAAGATCAGCTTTCACGTAGACGGCAACATAGTGGTTGAATCCGACAAAATCAAAAGATCCCTTTACCCTTTTTGCCTCTTCATTCGTGAAGGATGGCAGTCTGGACCCAACATTCTTCCTCATCACTGGAGGGTAGTCTCCATACACCATAGGATGCATGAACCTGCATTATTTGAACCCATGTTTTACATGTACTTTACACAAGATTTTGTTTGTATGAGACTTGAGATTTAGAGTGGGCCAAACCATCCAACGTGGAAATCATTCATCCTTGCAGCTGCTGCAATATCATCGGGAGTCTCCGTTGCAGGCTCATACCACCAACCAAGCAAGGTTAGTCCAATTCGTCCTCCTTGCTCAGCCTGATCAGTGAGGAACAAATAAAGTATCACATCTGCAAAAATGCTTCATCCTGAATGAGAGTTCTGCTGGGAAGGTATTGCAGTAGCTCAAACCTGGTACTTCTCTCTATATAGGGACACTGCAGATGCATGCGCAAGTACAAGGTGGTGTGCTGCTATGTACGGTTCTGTGGTGGAGTTGCCTTCATCACAACCGAAGCCGAAGGGGGCTGAGCATCGCTGTGGTGGTAGGATTCCTTGGTCAAATCCGCCAATCGTTTCGATGTTAGGTTCATTGACAGTGCTCCAGTACTTCACTCTGTCGCCAAAGTTCTTGAAGCACACATCTGCGTATGCTGTGTAGTCCTCTCTGCATTAACGCCCACAATCCAAAAGAAAATTTCACTATATCTCTTGTGGACGTGGCTACAGTAATGTTGAGAATTTGGAGGTGATGGGGAAGTACATGAATCTAGGACTAAGCAGCCCCTTGTACTCATCTTGAAGAGCCTGAGGAAAATCGAAATGATAGATCGTTACATGAGGTTGTATTCCTGCATAAACAGAGAAAATCACATCATATAAATCTGCACAGTTGGATGCTTCAGTGAACAGATCAGACTGGCACAAGGTTCTAAGAAAGATCGAATACCGTAGCTAAGGAGTTCATCTATCAGATTGTTGTAGTACTCCAGCCCCTTCGGATTGACAGCTCCTCGGCCATCTATATATCGAAGTAACAATTGAACAACACATCCAGAAAAGTCACGCTGTGTGCCAATTTGAACTTCCAAAAAAGAGAACACGTGGAAGAAACAAACACCAAAATTTTCTGAACCACATTTTCTAACACATGTTGCTGTTCAATGGTTTTATTGGTACTGTATGTAAGCCATTAATTACCAGGAATAAGTCGAGGCCAGGCAATCGACATCCTGTAGGCATCAACACCCAGCTCATGCAAAAGCTTTACATCTTCCTGTTATTAAACGTAAATTTTCTCTATCTGTTAGTTGAGGCTTATTATCTTAATCTCTAATCTGGAAAGTGCGTTTAGCAGCACTGTTGCTCGAAAGTCACCTTGTACTTATGATACTGATCCGCAGTTACATCACCTGTCGCACCGTCAATAGAATATCCTGTGAAATTTCAACAAGCTCCTGTCATTAGAATTAATGAAGAAGCTGAACAGCACCACAGATGTAGAATTGCGTACCATTAAGCGACCAAACTAACCTTTATGTGTGAATGTGTCCCAGATGCTAGGCTTCCTTCCATCCTCTGCAACTGCACCTTCAACCTGCACAAGTCAGCAGGTGCTGAAGTAATCAGCTAAAAGTAGATTTTAGTGAAAGAAATGAGATAGTCGGTTATTGTAAATTATGTAGTTTGCCCTCAGAAAATAGACACACGTCTCATCAGGAACAATACCCTATACAGAAAACATGAACTATTCCAAACTCCATTCAATACAAAACAGTGACTGGCGAGAAATAAGAACCGTAACATAGTGCAACTTTTCCAGAACCAGAATTTCAGTACACGTATGCTGAAGTCTTTCAGCTGGCATGGCGATTTCCCTATGTATATGGCCGGATTATTAAGACAGTTCAACAAACTGTCAGGCACAAACCCGTAGTCAACAAGACTAATGATAAGGGGCCTGCCGATGTCATGTAGCTGAACTCAAGGAAGGGGGAAAAGTGCTAAGAAAAGGACATATCGTTTGTGAAATCCAAAAGGGAAAGACTTCTCTTGGCACTTTTCTGAAATTCAAGGGATTTTCCCGGAAAGTGCTAAGAAAATGACATCATTTTGAAATCCAATGACAAACTTGTCCTTGTTTTTGTTCTGGTAAACTCCAAAACTGTTATTGTCGATGGAAAAAGAAACTTCCTAGTGGACGAGCAGTAACCACCAGCAGGCGCAGACCTGCCTTGTATCTTGTGGGAGCACGGCTCTGGTACAAATACAAATTACAAATGCGTGTCCCAGTCAGACTGTCAGAGTGCAGCTACTAGGTCTACGGCTCTACGCTTCTAGAAGGAGCATGGGCTCTTCTTGTGTTGCATAAGAAGCGCAAGTTGCCATTTGCAATCGGCATATAGTTTATTTAGAGACCTGATGAGACTAGAGATGGAGCAAATGATTTCAGCTGCTCCGGCTTCCGGCTTTGATCTCTGAAAGGGAAGGTATACGTTAAAAACTAGGGTAAAGTCCATTTCTAACATTCAACTTGTATGCCAGTCCAATTTTCACTCAAAGTGGGCACGGGTCCCTGCAGGTGTTGAAACCAGATGGATTTGCCTGTTTGATGAGCTTAGAGCATCTCCAACAACTTGGTATTTCAACATGCTATCCTACCAAATTTGCTAAAAGCATAAAAATCCTCCTCCAACAACTCCTTATCTCAACTTGCTAAATTTCCCAAGTTGCTATCCAGAGGTTTCTACTGCCGAGATTTGTCAAGTTGCTATCCCAAGTTGCTATCCCGAGCGCAACTTGTTGGAGACACATATTCTTTTACCAAGTGAGCGGGTCTCATCTGTCATCCTCTATTTTTACCAAGTGAGAATAGCAACTTATTGGAGACACATCCTTTTTTCTTTTGCTAAACAAATTAGCAACTTGCTATAACTCAAGATTTGACAAGTGAATTTTACCAAGTTGTTGCAGATGCTCTTAGGCTAGTTACTAGTTGAGCTAAAAAAATAGCTCAAATTAGCCAATGTTCGCTAGCTAGTTGGCTAACAACTAGTTAAAGACTTGTCTAAAAAAATCAGCCCACCTATTAGCACTCCAGTTTGGATGCACTGGAGCTAATTTGGGCTTTTTTAGCTAGCTAGTGGTTAGCCTTTGTATGGAAACAGGCTCTTGGTCCCTTCTGTGCGTTTTTAAAGGTGGTTTTCTATTTCTTTTAATTTAATTTAAATCAGAAAATCCTCGCAAAAAAATTTTAATCAGAAAAATATGAAACTAGTAAGAATATTTTTTTAAAAATGTTATCAGTCGGTTGATAATTTGACCTTCCCTCCGCAAAAAAAAAGAGGTTGAAAACTCGGTAGGTTAACAAATAGACTTAAAGCTACACCAATTGCCTGTGAAGTGTGAACCACAGTTACAGGTTCAGAACACACATCATATGTTCCGTGTGCTTTAGGTCCACCCGTCCACCACGACTGGAACTACTCGCTATATGGAATCCTAGAGACCATCACTTCTTAATTAAAAAAAAAAAGAAAAGCAGTTTACAAAACAAAACCAACTTAAAAATTGATTCTAGAAATAAAACTCAGTTGTAGAAATAAAAGGTCACACTCATATCATATACTACTATATACTATAAGAAAATCCTCGTTAGTCAAAATGAGCGCGCTCTGCGTGTTCTAGATTACAATAAAACTGACATGGGAGTTGGTACTGTCGAGATTAGGTACGACAACACTCCTGCTTAATGAATCCCGTGCAAAGTGCACGTTTGAGAAAAAAAAAAAGCTAAAGTAGTGAACAAAATCCGAGAGCTAGCAATCCCTTGGGCTATATGGACTAAATCCCGTGATGGCAATCATCATATATTTCATATACATGCATGTATATATATTCAGCAGAGCTTAGATTTGGTTTGCTACCTAGGCACGCTCCGAGCAAGTGAGCAACCAAAACCAAGGATTCCGCACTGGACAACCTTATCCCAGATTGGGCGGTGACGACGGCACACACATCTAATCCGCTAGGGAAACTACCACGAACTCAAATAGTTTCAATCGTGGGTTTCTTTTGGGCACAAAAACAGCGAATAAACGGCAAGCGAAGACACAACTACAGTCCGAATCACGGACCATGCCACCACCATGGGAACCGGACAACATGGCGCCGCGACGTACCTGGTACGCCGACGAGCCGACGCCGAAGACGAACCCCGCGGGGAAGTCGGCCCGGGTGATGTCCGCGGCAGAGGCCCCCGCCGCCCCGAGCGCGGCCAGGAGGAGGAAAACAGCAGAGCCGACGAGCGCCTTCCCCATCATGCTCCAGTTAGCGCGCCGGCCCGCCTCCTCCTGCCTCAGCGAGTCTCCTCCTCTCTGTTCGCCGGCCGGCCGCGCTCGCGGGGGTGTGGTTTCTATATATTTGAGAGCGTGGGCCGGGGCGGCCGGCCGTTCGGGGTAAACTAGGAAATTTCCGCCCCGTGACCGCGTGGCGCGGACGTCGTCGCTGACGTCGCGCGCCGCGCGGGCGCGGCTTTCGGCCTCGCGCCGGCCGGAGAGGTCTGCCCGCCCACCCGGTTTCGTTAGCGGCTCTGCACGTGGCGGCGACACCGTTGCGTCGCCGTCCGTCCTCTCGTGGGCGTCGGCCGCCTTGGCGCTTTGCTTAGCTCGATCGGCGGCGCGGATGGAACGTACGTGTACCCGCGCGTGAAACTGTGTATCGAGCCGGAGCCGAGAGGCCTCAGCGGCTCAGCCAACGGACCGTCCACCGTCCCTGCATATCGCTGTCGTCCTGTCCACGTGTGAATACTGAACAGGAACCCGGGCGATTGTGCAGTGCAGGTGGCGCCGCCCCCGGTCTCTTCCAGAGACAGACAGGAAGCCAGCTCTGTCGGGCGTTTCTAGTCCACTCCTCCCTGTTGTTTTTTTTTTCCCTGATCGAGACTTCACAGTTCACACCATTGAAGAGTATCTATCTATCTAGAAGACGGAGTACAATTTCCCCTCCCTCAGCGTCACTTTTGACTACACGCCGCTAGTAGCTGCTAGGTTTTCAACTAGGGCCTTGTTTAGTTCACCCCAAAAAGCAAAAAGTTTTCAAGATTTTCCGTCACATCGAATCTTGCGGCACATGCATGAAGCATTAAATATAGACAAAAGCAAAAACTAATTACACAGTTTAGCTGAAAATCGCGAGACGAATCTTTTGATACTAGTTAGTCCATAATTGGATAATATTTGTCACAAACAAACGAAAATGCTACAGTACCGAAATCCGAAATCTTTTCGGAACTAAACAAGGCCTAGGATACGAATATTCAAGCCATCAACGACAAAAACAAACCTGACTTCGCTCTTGACTGAAACAGCAGCAACAACCCCAATTGTAAGAATGTAATTCTTCAATTTCTACGAGTCAAATCATTCAAACTCTAATTAAATTTAATATTTTTTATACAAAATAAACATCATTAGATTACTTACATAATATATTTTTATAATAAAATTATTTAGAGATATAAATATTAATACTATTATACGATAAACTTCGAACTCAGGGGTATTTGGTTGGATGTGTTAAAATTTAATGGCTACTATGGTTCTTTTGTTTTACTTGGCAATTAGTTTTAAATCATAGACTAATTAGGTTTAAAAAATTTGTCTCGCAAATTATTTTCTAAATCTATTTTATTTTTTAAATAGTCTATATTTAGTATTCTATGTGCCAAACATTCAATGTCATGGATATTAAAATTTACTGATGCAAACCAAACAAAGCGTTAAGCTCAACTAACCAGCATGCCAGCCCTAGCTCCCGGCGCCGCCACCCCCCGAGGATACGAATATTCAAGCCATCAACGACAAAAAAGAAAAAAAACAAAAACTGACTTCACTCGTTACAAAACAGCAGCAACAGTATAAAAAACAGCAGCAATATCCCCAATTTTTACTCCATCCGTCCAGAATGTAATTCTTGGGAGGGGTGAATCGTTTGGACTTTGACCAAATTTACATTAAAAATGCAAAAATTGTTATACAAAATAAGCGCTATTAGATTATTTATAAAATATATTTTTATAATAAATTTATTTAATTAGAGACATAAATATTAATACTATTTGTGATAAGCTTTAAATTTAATCTCAATTGACCAACATAGATACTACAATTATATTGTTTTATGAATGGAGGAGTACCGTACTACTATAGTACTATACTTCATCTTTACTTGCATCTAATCGTAGATTATATATTGATGGCACTACTATATAAATCTTAACTGTGACAGAAAAAAGGATTAACCAAGGTGGTTTTTGCAACCATCTCGGACCAAAAATCACGGTTAATCGTGGCAGGCGATTGCAATGACCGTCTCGGTTAATCAAATAAAAAAACAAAAAGAGAAAGCCCGTGGACAAGCCTAATGAGCCCATCCACCAGCCCAGTCGAGCCCATCCACATGGCACCGCTACTCGGCAGTGATGCATCCTTGTCAGATCATCGAGATCCGCATGCGTGCCCGCTTCTAGATCTGTCGCTCGCTGCCAGATCTGGCCGCACGCTATCTCATCGGGCCAAAAGCCACCGAGAAACTGCCGCCTGCTACCGCATCTGCGAGCCAAAGGGTGAGAAGGGGAGGAGTGAAGCTAAATCTGGAGGAAGGGCGCGGTTGCAGCCCCTATAGCCATCGCGCCGCCGTCGGGAGGGAGAAGTGCCGTTGTGAGCTCGTGCCGCAGCGCTATCGCCGGGAGAGGAGTGGAAGAGCGCCGCTCACCGCGCCCAACCCGCATCGCCGCGCTGCGCCACGCCTAGCCCGCAGCACTGCGACGTGCCCAGCCCGGACATATATATATATATATATATATATATATATATATATATATATATATATATATATGTATATATATGTATATATATATATATATATGCGCTATTCTACACTCTAGGTGTAGAATACTATTCTACACCGAACTACTATGCTGAACAGATTTCAGGATCATTCAGTATCTGTGTTTTAGTATTGTTCATATATATATACGGCAACGCTATTCTACACCTTAGGTGTAGAATATTATTCTACACCGCAAGTCAAAACCGAGTAGAAAAAATACTGAGTAGTACTGGAGAGTGTTCAGTATCATCTTGTCTAACACCCAAGACCACGAAAAACTGAACAATACTGAATTTTGCTCAGTATAATAGTTCGGTGATATATATATATATATATATATATATATATATATATATATATATATATATATATAGAGAGAGAGAGAGAGAGAGAGAGAGAGAGAGAGAGAGAGAGAAGGGCATTGTTGTGCGGGGGCATTATGGAGGCGTGTCGCTGCAGAGTCGAGAGTGAAGCGTGTAGCGTGACTGAGGGAGAGAGAGGTGGGGGATGAAGTTAGGGTTTGTTATGCTCATAGTACATATATTAAGAACACGTTACTAGACCTAGCAGATAGGTTGTTTGGGCCTTATATTTACCAAGACAGGTCTTACAGTATGACCGTCGAGACGGATTTCTTTACGGTGCACGCCTTAATCAATATGCATTAACTAGATATTTTATTTATAGTACTAGCCTCGGTTTAGATTAACTGAAACCGTTGCTAGCCTAACCGTCTGGCCTCGAATAAGCGAGGCGGGCAACCAGGCCAACCGTCTTGAAGCCTCATTTAGAAACGTTACCTAAAAGATTTTGTGTAGTTCTGTGGTTCGTTTACATTTGTATAGTTCCATCAGACACAGGAAATGCATGTCGTCCTCCACACGGATCGAATGACCTCGTCCACTCGTGTATAGTTACATCAGACAACAACGTAATTACATAACAGCGCGCGTCTGCACTAGGTAGATTATTTTCCACCGGCTGATAACAACAAATGTGATGTCGTCGTCGCTTGAGGGGGAGGTCGTACGTACGTAACGCGGCGTACGCCCTGACGTCGTCGGGAGCGGCAGCTGGCGGCGGCCGGAGCTCGATCGCCGCTGCGAAGGAAGCCGGCGTACCAGCGTGCGGAGCTCCGCACGTAGCGCGCGCGTGCGCGCCCCGTCTTTCATGTCAACGCCGTATAATCAAGATGAAGGGGAACAATTAGGCCTTATTTAGTTTTCAAAAAAGTTGTACTAAAAATTTTTAAATTTTCCATAACATTGAATCTTGCGGCACATATACGGAGCATTGAATATAGATTAAAAATTATTAATTATATAGTTTATCTATAATTTGTAAGACAAATCTTTTAAGCCTAGTTAGTTCATAATTAGACAATATTTGTTAAATACAAATAAAAGTATTAGAGCATCTCCAATAGTTTTGAAGAAACGACTTGGCAAATCTAGTGTTTTAGCAACTCGGAAAAACAAATGGCAAGTCAGAATCTAAGCAATCTCCAATAGTTTTAGAAAAACGACTTGGTAAATTAAAAAATGGAAGGGTCCACCAAATAGTTTGTTGACAGATACCAGAGAAGGATCGCGCCCCCTTCGTCCCCCTACCACGGGCGCGACTCTTCCCGTCGTGATTTGTATCACTCGCCTCGTCGCCCGGCTAGAGCACCGCCGCCTCCTGCTCTTCTGCCGCTATTCTCCTCCCCCAGCCATGTGTTCACCGGCAGTAGTACTTGTAGCTGTGTTCATTGGCACTTGTATGTTGCATGTGTTCATTGGCCAAGACTACCTTGCACTGGTGCATAGGTCCTGTTTTTTTTTATCGGTGCAGCTCTAGTGCACAGGTTCTGCTGCTGGTCGACAGCGATTGGGGCAGTAGTACTGACAGCATCAGCATCATCAACTTGTCTACCGTTTTCATGGATCATGACCGGATGGTTGCCGTAGTTAAGCCTCGATACGGCCATCAGTACGTGTCGGTATCACATTTCCTTCATCAGTTACAACTTACAAGTGGGTGTGCTTCAGCTGTTGCAAATTTCCTCTGCGTACCTCCGCAATGGCCACAAGTGGATCTGTGCATCAGAGGGTCACAAACGACGGTTCAGCTATATATGTAACGCAGCAATGCAAGTTCCTCTTCAGATACTGCACCTAGTACATCGTATCTGAGCGTGCATATGGATGCAAAATGACTTGATGTGGTTTAGGATTCAGTACTCTGAACGGCCGCATCATCAACGTAGTAGTCCCCCATTCTCTGTCCGGAGTATATGCTGTATTTCTTGATTTGTCGATTTCATGTATGCGGATCTGGAGGAGCAACGAAATCTCAGGGAGAACTGCTGTTAGTGTCACGCTAGATCCTACTCGGAGGACCACGGGTGGATCACTCTGGGCGTTCGGGTTACCCGATCCGATCGGGTCGGGTAATTCGGGTTTTGGAAAGTTCGGGTAATAGAAACTGGAACCCGAACTCAGTCCCAAAAACCCATTACCCGCAGCCGCGGGTACCCGCAACTTCGGGTTCGGGTTCGGGTAATCCCATTCTACCCGAACTCTGTAGAATGTAAGCAACCCCTTAAACATCATATAATTTGGCATAGAATTATAAATACATAACTACATAGAATTATAAAATGGCCAAGTGCAAACGACACTTAATACATAACAGTATATGAGTATAACACTTGACACATTCACAAATAAAATTTAGTCTCACAGGCTCACAGCCACACAGAACACAGGTAAGACTTGAGTAACAGCTAACAGACAGTCATAGAAGTCCAAAGAAAACAAGATAAAACAGCAGCGCTGCAGCAGCCAGCAGGCTAGCAGTTCAGTCCTTCCGGTCTCCATGGCACTATGGCAGATTGGCAGCATACAGCAGGCCAGCAGGCAGCAGCAGTCCAGTTCGTCAGTTCTAGTCCAATCCTTACTGTGCGATAAATATGATGGTTGAAAACAAGTCAACACTTAATACATGTTCTGATGTTCATATGATATGCGGGTTCGGGTTTTCGGGTACCGGAACCCTAAACCCGAATTACCCACAAAAATTGCGGGTTTTGAGATTCACTGCCCGAACTGGAATCGGGTATTGCGGGTTCGGGTTTTTCGGGTTCGGGTGTGGGTTTTTCGGGTTCGGGTAATGGGTAGCGGGTTTTATGCCCAGAGTGACGGGTGGAGGTACCTGGAATGGCTGGAAAGCCGATTGAGGACCCAGCGCCGAAGACGAACCCCTCTTGGGCCCGTTTAGATGTGGGAATCGGATTTCTCTTGGGCCTTGGGCCTTTTGGACGTGAGAATCGAATTCGAATCGAAATCAGAAGAAACGACTCCAAACGTGGTTGCATTGCAGCGCGTGGAAATTGCTTTGACTCGGGATGTTTTTGACGAACTTCAACCCACCTCCTAAACAAGTCCCTATTCTAAATCTAGAGACTTAATAAAAAATCAACTTTAACCCACCTCCTATTTAGGCTCCCATTTTCCATGCTCTCCTAAATTATAGTTTCAGCCCCTCATATCTAGAACCCTCTATCCTACTTATTTAGGAGGTGGGTTGGAGTTGGGTCTTAATTTGAACCCCTACTTTTTTATCATAACATGTAAATAAAAATTTAAAGGCTTAATTTAGGGACTTGGGCTGGAGTTGCTTGGATTCCACTAAGCGCACATTTCGTTTAGGGTGGAATGGGACCTGAAACTGTTCCAGCTGATGAATCTTATACTTTGTGAACTAATTCAGCTAGGAATTGTTCCAGGCCTTCATTCGAAGAAACAACAAGGCCACATGGTTTTCATTTCAGGACTTATTTAAATACATTTGTGTTTATCTCAATCTACCATCTACATGTGTTCAAGTGTATGACTCTTGATTTTTAAGCCACACTTCTTTGCAGATTGCCACACTTGGATTGTGGCTAAGAACCAAACAACCTTTATATGTTTCTCAAACACGAGTTGCTATCAACTTGGTATTGTCATATTGGTCGACAAGCTCCCTCTTAGCTTGCTGCTATATATGTTTTTTGAAGTAATTGCTGCTATATATGTCACTACTTCCTTTCAAATCCCCGTAACTTCATCCTCCTGCACAAAATATCAAAACAAAAATGGTGTTGCGTGAAACTCTACGATGACATCCACGGTGCCATTGCACGAATTCACCCAAGAAAACATGTGGATAGGAAATGTTTTGATAGAATTGAAATTTTACATAGGTCAATACTTCCATAGCTAGTTACTCCCATATCACTTTCTTTCCGCTGTGGAGGCCGGAGGGGACGAGGAAGCAATTAGATTAACTCACTTAGGTAAGCAATTGGATTTACACACTTAGGTTCCACGGAGGATTATACAAGATAAGCAGTTGGATTAACTCACTTAGGTTCCACGGAGGATCAACGTGATCATGAAAACCATAGCCGCTCAATCCCCCCTCCAAGTCTCTAAAAACAATATGGACTCATGTTTTAACAAGTATCTGCAGGAGGGGCTTGCTATCGTCAGTGGCTGAGGGAAGGGGGCAAAACCCCTCTAAGTTCATACATTTTTTATGTTTTTTTTAAAAAAAATTGATCAAGTCTTCAAAAATCATACAAATGATCCTAGCTGAATGAAGTGGGCAATAGTTTTTTTATTTTTTTTTCTTTTCGTACTAGTTGAACATCGATACGCCTAATAGGTCTCCCAACCCAACACGGCCCATCAAACCTGTTTGTCAAAAACTTTTGAGCCTATCATATAAATTTTTTTCGTGAGACAGGCTACACGTATACAGGAACAAATAACATGAATCGAAGATCAAAAACTTTTTAAAATTTCCCTTCACATCGAATCTTGCGGCACACGCATTGAGCATTAAATATAGATAAAAATAACTAATTGTACAGACAAATCTTTTGAGGCTAATTAGTCCATGGTTAGACAATAATTGTCAAATACAAACGAAAGTGCTACAAATACAATCAAAAAAAGATTTTGAATCTAAATAAGGCCTTATCAGCACGACTTTATCAACTATTGTGTAATATACTCCCTCCATCCCAAATTGTAAGTAATTTCAAGAATCTTAGAGAGTTAAAGCATCTCAAATTTGACCAAATTTATACAAAAAATTACAAAATTTGTAGCATCAAATAGATATTACTATGAAAATATAATTAATTAAGAGTCTAATGATGTTTAGTTGATATTATAAATGTTATTATCCTATCATATAAATTTGATCAAACTTGAGATGATTTGGCTTTCAAAATTTTTAGAATGACTTATAATTTAGGATAGAAAGACTATTTTTTTACAACAAGTAAATAATATCAGTATAAATAAAATTTCGGCAAAGCTAACAAACAGGAACCAACGCCTACACTCAACCTACGAACGAGCGGTCTAATTTTGGAGCCCTCCAGCGTCCCGGACGTGATGTCACCCGACCAATGGGAGGCGCCCGAACACGAATCTCCGGGCCCACTTGCATAACCTCTGCAAATTCATCCCTGTAAATCGTCAAAAATTGAGATAAGTACCTATCAACATGCAAATATGATCTCAATTGAAATACTTGAAAGGCATGTACTTATCCAAAAACTATTTCCTGAACCATATATATAAATCCAGGAACCACCCCCGTGATTTCGAAAATCCAATCTCGAGCTCCCTTTCCCTCTCCACTGCGGCGCCGGCTGCTGCTCCAGTCGGCTCTCGAAGCCTCTGTCCGTCTGTCGAGCCATGGCGAAGGGAAGGGCTCACCATTCGAAGCGACCCACCCACCAACTACTCCTCGCGGCTGTCCTATCCGTCTCCGTTCTCCTCCCGCTGTTCGTGCCGGCGGCAGCAACCGTGGCGGTGGCGGAGGGGGACGGTGTGTCGGCGCTCGGCGGCGGGAAGCCGTTGGCGGTCGGGAAGGACGAGGGGAAGCTGGTCGCGGAGGGGGATGCTGGTGGAGGCGGGTCGGTGGAGGAGGACGAGTTCGCGGGTGGCTTCGGCTCCCTCGACAGCATGCTGCAGTGGGCGATCGGTACGGAAAACCCAAGGCCCCCTAATTCTGCTGTACAATCTTTCGATTTGCTTTAGAATTTCAATTGGGCAGAGAAATGTCTCGTTAGTGGAGCCTGCAAATCGTTGTATAGCGCTAGGATGGCTTCGAGTTGATGATGCATTTGCTCTGTACAGCTTGGCTGGGTTTGAGCCTAGGAAGGCATGTCTATATTTTGCTGAATTCTAATTTCTGACTCGTCTTGGTGGGGCAGGAAATTCTGACCCAGAGAAACTGAAAGAGGAGGCGGCTGATGCGCAGAAGTTATCTGAAGATGAACTGCTCAAGCGGCGTCAGGAGATCAAGGTAACAAATGCTGCTTCACTGCTTCAGCGATCTGACCTCTGGTAATTTATTATCAGCTTTATGGCCTGTTATATTGCTTCATCTTAGTTGTTTTGCTAGGCAGTTGTATCACTTGGGCTACATACATAAGACTTTGGCATGTCTGGTTCTAGATTCTACTAGTGTTTTTCTGGAGCACTCTGGTGTGCTGTACAGCATATACCTCTAGCAGGTGACTCAATTCTTTTGTGGTTGGACCTTGCGACATGATTCCTTTTGTGGTTGCTCTGTCATTTGGACTACCACCACATTGACGAACAAACTTTGATCTGTCACGGTTGTTGTATACTTGTATTATTTCTGAATTCTCAACATCCTTATTCCTGGAGTGTCTCCAAGTTATTAGCATGTTCTGGGTAGTTGTAACTTTGCAAATTTGAATTTTGCTCCAGACATTTGTTTGACTGCAGCCAGTTATTGGCCAAAGAAAAGATAAAACTTTTGCTATTAGTTCTTATTTGTATCAGGACAAATTGGGCATGCAAAACAAAGCTTAAATGTTTTTTTTTGAAACATAACAAAGCTTAAATGTGGTTGTACACTATGCTGAACCCGTGTATACTTTTTGCAGGAGTTGATGGAGAAGTTAAAGATGCCATCAGATGCTGACTTAATGAAAATTGCAATTGATGACTTAAATAATTCCTCCATTTCACTGGAGGATCGCCAACGCGCACTGCAGGAACTTTTAGTTCTTGTTGAGCCCATTGACAATGCTAATGGTAAGTCTGCCCTTTTTTAGTCCATCTGTGTGCTACTTACTGCTCTGCATACCAACCAAAATATGCTTATATATAAAACTGCTCTGCATACCAACCAAAACTGAGGCATCTAATGTATTGCCTTTAGAGTGTAGGGCTTTAGGCCGCTGACATAATGTAGCCGCTGTTTTAGACTTGTATTGATTTTATTCCTAAGATGACCCATGCTTGAAGCATATGTACAATTCACCACTTTCCAGAAAAAGGCATTCTTTGAAGAGGTCACTTGCATTGCATTTCTGAAAATGGTCAGCATAACCATAACACTTTCAAAGATACCTTTCAGGAAATAAAATAGGGCATGGCAGCATGCTAAATCTTGTGTATTATTTGATATTTGTGAGTGTAATTTCTTCTAAGAGATACTATATATTGTTCCTACACATTCTTAGATCTTGACAAACTTGGGGGCCTCCTTCCTGTGATTCAAGAGCTTAGTAACGCAAATGAAGAAATACGGACCACCTCTGCATGGGTCCTTGGTACAGCCAGTCAGAACAACGAACTTGTACAAAACCAGGTAATTGCATACATCATTCAAGAATGCATTCTGAATTCTGATTCCACTATTATGCCGTTTGTATTCAGAGAATGTGCATTATTATTCATTATCTTGTACAAGTCTGTGCTGATTGGTCGGCTTCCAATTCTTGCCCAACCAAAACAATGGCATGCCAAAATTTGTAGTCATCAATTGGTTCATGGCCAAAGAATTGGCATGCCAATGTTTATGGCCAAAGATTTGGTAAGTCTCTAGAAAGTTCTTAAATTGCATAAAAGAGAAAATTGGCAAGCCTTGATTTTGGCAGTCAACCAAATGTACACCTATATTTTTTGCCCTAGCTTTGGCAGCCTTGATTTTGGCAAGCCTAAGTTTTGGCTTGCCATAGTTCTGGTTGGGCAAAAGTTGGTAGCCAACCAATCAGGCCTTTTGAATGCCAAATTTGCAGAGTCTGATTTGTTTGTTTGGTTGCCAAGCTTTGCTATGCCAATCATTAGCCATGCCATAGTTTCTTTGGTGGAGTGTTTGTTTCACTACCACAATTGTGGTTTGCTGCTTGCCACACTTTGCCAGATGTCATAGACATGTTCTTTGGCCAGATCTTGCTAAGATTGGAAAAGAAGTGTGGTAACATGTGTAAGACAACAAAAAACATGTTACTGTGATTAGCTTTATAACTTAATTACATGTGTTTGAAAATGATGTTTAGCCTGTGTGTCATTTCACTGTTGCAATTGTGAATGCTTTCCCTTTTCAATATTTGTATCGGTAAGTGATCGCTAGATTTCTTACTAACAATTGTTTCCCCCCTGTGTTTCTGCTCAGATCACAGTGGTGCCTTTCCATTGAAAGTACTTTCGAATTTTGATCATCACTTTCTGCTTCTAGTTGTGCAGTATGTCCTGATGTTACGTTTAGGCATTTAGCTGTTCTAATACTGACTGCTTCACCCTTGGCTAGATCCTTGGTTACGGAGCTTTGGCAAGGTTGGTGAAGATGGGTTATTCCACATCTGCAGAAGAAGCTGCAAAAGCATTGTATGCTATATCATCTTTGATCAGAAATAATGTAAATGGTCAAGAGGCATTCCATTCAGAAAATGGCAGTGCAATGTTGCAGGTAATGACAATTTTTAACTTCAAAACATAGGCACAGAATTGGCTGACATCTGACAACTTCACCTGTTTTGCAGCACATATTGGTCAGCAACAATATTGATGTTAGGCTACAGAAGAAGGTAGTGTTTTTAGTAACAGATTTGGCGGACTTTCAGCTAAATTCTGGAATTGTGCAGCTTCCTTTCTTGAGTGAACGTCTTTTTCTGAAGTCAATAATGGATATGTTATCAAGGTTTGACCTAGACCTTCAGGAAAAGGTAAGATTGGAACTGCTTCCAGTTCCTATTATTCTGAACATGCTTGTTCTTTTGCATAATAATATTGTCATTTTACCTAAAAGTCTCATTTTTTGGAAGCTGGTAATCTTGGCAGTACATGATTAAATAGGCATTTTTGGCGATGCAACTAAATTGTGTTGTCATTGGTCGTCGTTGTCTTGAAGATATGCATCGCATAGATGCATATGTTACTACTAGACTACTAGTACCTGTAACACTTTGTTCATGGTTTCTGTTTTTACGGGCCTTTGCAAACAACTTATTTTTCTTAGGTTGTCATACTGTTCTCCTTCAGTCATCTATGCCTCAGGCACTCATTTATATCTGAATCTCTGATTGGGAAGGTCTAGGCTGCAATGTGTCTAGTCGTTCAGAGATAGTGGCTAGTTGGCTACTGCACTTCATGAGATTTATATTTATATTGTCCATAAAAACCAGCCTGTTTCACCTACTTAGTTATCTGATCCTTTCCGTGCAGGTTTTATTGGCCATTAAGAATCTATTGAAACTTTCCTCAACTGATGTGGAGGATTTTGAGTTCTGTGATCTCAGTAATGTACTGCTCAGACTAGGGGTACAGTTGGAGGACTTGACACCAGAGGATCAAAAGGAGTTCGCTGTGGAGGTTGATGCCCTCCGGAGAGAAGTTCAAACGCTCTTCCAACAGAAGCTCAAGCAGGCACGTAGTTGACCTTGTACCTTAAACTGAAGTCCAGCTCCAGCAATTTGTTAAGCTAACTTGCATTTCTTCTGCTTACAATCAGGGTAAAGCGACCGTGGCATGATATGCGGATGACCACCAGAAGATTTGCCCTTCTAAATGGAAATTTAATGGATCATCTTTTGTGGGATACTACAGTTAGATGGTGGGCTTGGGTTTTCTCCGTGCAATTTTCAAGAACCATTCAGTCGAAGGGGTCGGGTGGATGCACTTCGGCAAGGTTGTGTAGTATATGATGGCATGACAGGTTAGGAAGTAAGGCACGTGCTTATGATGACTCCATTTTGGCAAACTAATTATGCTTCTCACAAAGTTCTGTGATATGGGCACTGCAACGAAGCATTTTTTTTTCCTTGTTCCGTTGCAGCGGTAGCTTCGTTTTGAGAATGATTGGATTTGTTGATCAGATCATTTGCGATGAATCTAAATTGAGATCTCTGTGTAAGTGTCTTAACAGGGGAGCGGAGGATTGGTTCTGAATCCCTGGCTGTATCTAGTCTAGCTTCTGTTTGCTGTATCACACGTGTGTCATAGCTAGAAGTGCTGGAACAAAACAGTCCATGACAAGCATATGCTATTACTATTCGCTTTGGGTCTTGTACTCTTGTTGCCAGTGTCAAGAAATTGGGTACTTGACGGTGATGTTCACACGTGCGACGAATAGTGTATGCGGACCACGATGTTAACACGTGCGACGAATAGTATATGCGGAATGCACGGTGTATACACGTTTTGGAAGGGAGGCCATTTCTCACGCACGTGCGCTTTCAGCGTGTTTCTGAATCTCTGTATACCGTTGTAATAGAAACAGCCTAAGTTTATAAATTTTTGACTAGCATTTCTGCCACGGGGTTTTTTTTTTTTTTTTTGCAGGCGCTCATTCCTGGTGCAACGAACAGGCCCTAATGAAACTTGGACCCGGAGCCGGCGAGATCCAGCAGGGAAAGCAGAGGCAAAAACGATGAAATAAAGCCACTATTATGGCAAATTAAAAGTTGACAACCTGCCAAGCCAGGCACATGTGGTTCCCCGGTCAACTAGACAACTATCTACTCAACTCACCAACACCATCAAGTAGTGGGCAGCTGAGATGGCCACGGCCTTATCGCCTTCCCGCACCCATCCGAACACGCCACCCCTTTTCTCGGCAGCTTGTGGACCGTGACCGGCGACCGTAGATCACACCGGCAAACTCCGCCAAAATGGCAGTCCACCGCCTTTGCCACCCAAGCCTCACCAACCCCCCGCGAGTCCGCGACGCTCCCCCAGAGCGGCCAGCGCGGCAGCGCGTACGCGGCTAGTTGGCTGCGGCAGACGGCTCCCGCGCCGCGCGCGACCCACCACCAAGGGACAGGGACCAGGCCCCCGCGCCGCGCCGCGCGCCGAGGCGAGCGGAGCGGTACAGGTAGTAGGTGGCTGGGCTCGCGGGGCCGTCTCGTCGTCCCGTCCCATCCCTCCCAAAACCGGGGGCCCTTCTTTTTCTACGGCTCCCAACCCCGCCCCACCACCAAAGCTCCTCCCGTAGTCCCGTCCCACCCTTCTGCGCTCTGCGCCAACGAACTCGTCGTCCGTCGTCGAGTCAAACCGCGCCCGGAGCCACCAGCGACCAACCAACCAACCGAGCGCATGGAGGCCGCGGCGGCGACCGCGCTCCCGTTCGCGGCGGGGTCTGCGGCGGCCTTCCCCGCTGCCGCGGGGAGGGTGCGGCGGGCGGCGAGGTGCGCGCGTCCGCGGACGCGGCGGTCCGTGGTGGCGAAGCTGGAGGGCGGGCTCGGGAAAGGGGTGCCCACAACCAACTACGTGGTGCCGCTCGACAAGGCCACCGGGATGACCCGCCCGCTCGTCGAGATCCTGCGGGACCTCAACAAGCGCGTCCCGGACAAGATCATCGACCCCGACACCGACACCGTCCACTGGTGAGTGCTGCTGGCGCCTGGCGCCTCGCGACGACGGCCACCGTCTCGTGCGTGCCGACTGCTCGCTTTCATCTGTCTCGCGTCTGGTTTCACCTTCACCCGCCTGCCTGGTCACCCAGTTGCTCGTTTTAGTATTAGATTAGAGGAGAATGCGTGATCCGTTGCTCTTGCTCCCTTGGAGGGTTTTTTTTTTGGACATAGCAACCTTGCTGTCTTGCTGATTCGATAGTCAGAATCGTCTATGCGAATTTGCAGCTATTTTGCCTGTCGATGATTGGCGTAGGTAATGCCGCTGAGAACACGCATTTGATGGATGCAACGGCTTTGCATTGAATATATATGGTGATATGTCATAGGATTCCAACTGTTGTATTAACTAGGTTGGTCAGCCTTCTTATCAGTCACTAGTGGCTGTAATTTGTCGTGCCTTCCTTCTAAGGGCACGTTTGGTCAGGTTGGTGGTGGTGTTGATTGCTGCTGTATTGTCTGCAGATTCAAGGCATCCATCCATTCGACCATTCCGATGGATTATCGGAAGTTTCCTGTGTAACTTGTTCTTCCAATAAGCTTTTTTTTAGAGAACATGCGCGTAGTCAATGGTCAAATGTTCCGTAGTACTTGAATGAGTTCTGAACTTTAAACAAGTTGGGTCGCTGTTCTTTTGTTTAGTTTATTAAAAGGGGTCTCTCCAACCTTGGAATGTGTATAACGGATAAAGCTTCTATGGATCCATGTTGGCATCTAAACTCTAAAGCCTGGTCATATCGACTTTTTCAAATCAACCTACCTGGATTAAAGCTGGATCTTTTGGGGTTGGTATTAAAAAAAAAAGAACCATGTCTTCATTGGATAGAATTTTATGCATACATATCTCAGCTTATTTTTCTCATTTCACTCTACAAATTTTAATGTGATACCCTATAATTACAGAAGCCTAATAATTATGCCTTAAATAAAATTAGCTCGATATAAACTATCCTACTCAGCGCTGAAGTACTTCGAGATTAAATTGGGTAGAGTTGCAGTAAATTAGGTAAAGTCATGCAGTTCGACCTCTTTATCTTGGTCTAGTCATCAATCTTTTTTTTAACAAATAGTTATCAATCTCTTGAGCCAGTAAAATAAAATAGTACTATATGATTCTGCCTTGTTTCATTTCATAACAATGTTAATATGTAGATCCTCATTCTCCACGCTGAACCAGTTGTCCTGCCTACTCATGCACAAGATTACATCATAGCATTTCTTCTGTCATGAGTGTCAATTTGCCAGATGTGTAATTACTTTGGTCATCCAACACTGCTTCTATTCTCTTGATATGCAATGTTGCTTGGTTATGATCGCAAGTGACTGTTCAAAAAATGAATCAACACACATTCACAACACCATCATTTACACCTGACATTACTTGTGCTAAGTATTAGCATGACTTCTCTCTTTGTATACAAGAAATCTTTTAACATGGCTTCTCTCTTTGTATACAAGAAATCTTTTAACATTACTTGAGAGATAAGCATCAGGCAAATCCTTAACATTACTTATTTTAAGGATTTGCCTGATGCTTATCTCTCAAATTCTCAATTGATATGCAAGAATGTACCATGCTCGAGGATACTGATATTTATTGCATCTTGATCCTGCAGGTACCATGCCAACAGAATGCTTAGCTTCTATGCACCAGGTGAGTTCTCTTTAGGATTTGAAACTGTTCTATGATCTCTTTTCAGTGAACAGAATTTTGATTTTTTTTTTCATGGATGCTAAGTTGAATTTAGAGTAGTTTTTAAGTCTTGCATATGGGTTCTTCAAGCTTGTATTATAGATGCATGTTTTGTTAGTCTGTTCATAGATTTCATGTTCAGCTGTACAAATAACCAGCTTATAGCCTTATACCATGCCTCACCTGTGTTGGAGAACCTGAAGATAGCTTACCTCACGTAACAGACATTGTAGATATGTATAGTATAATGTTTTACCCCATTAAGTCATTGTTTCTCTTAATTGTTGCTTTTTATATGCCTATCTGTTAGATATGAGTTATTATGCCTGGAGATAATGGAATAACAAACATATGTGCTCTCTCTAAAAATTCTGCAGCTGTATAACTAGGTGTTGGTTTCTTGCAAAAGCACCGTCTGTGTGCAGAGAAGTCACTAATGATTCCTATTTTCAGGTTGGTGTGGAGAAGTTCGTGATGTTATCTATTCTGAGAATGGAACTGTAACCGTGGTATATCGGGTGATACTTAAAGGAACTGATGGAGAGGTATCCTTTCTCAATTTTTCTCTATGGAATTGGAAGTGTACTGATGCAAATTTAAAGTGACACTTTCAAGTTACATGGTTCACACCGACTTTATCATCTTTTTTTTCCGCCTTTTGAGACCAACTAGAATTCATTTAGGAAAAAAAACATATCTATTAACTAGTGTACTTGCATCTATGTGGGTGTAGGCATACAGAGATGCCACGGGCACAGCACAGGTCCATGAGGGGCGCAGAGAAGATGCTGTTGCTGCCGCAGAGGAAGCTGCATTCTGCAAAGCCTGCGCACGGTTCGGTTTTGGCCTGTACCTGTACCACGAGGATGATACTCATCACGAAGACCACTTCCATTGAGGCTCAGTCTGCATCAGAGTTGATCATAAGTTGCAACGTGCGCAGGATATGCACCAGGAGAACTTCATGCCCAGAATCAATTTTTGCTCTTTGCGTAGTATCATATTCACAAGCGACAAGGCATGCTTCCACCTGCATGTGATTGTAGATACAAAGAAGCCTGTAACTTGTTTTTGTTGCTCTCGCTGGTGGCTCGGTGCCATCCTGCAAGAACCTATGAACCTATCCAGATAGGAAATCAGTATGGAAATTCTATTGTTGCCTACTTACCTGATTGTAGTATTCCTTCATCTCATGTGGTGTACTAGCTGTGTAGGTGCATTTCTTCCTTCTTCCATGGCGCTATATTCTACTTCCTCCGTCCCAAATTATAAGTCATTCCAAGAATCTTGGAGAGTCAAAGTTTTTCAAATTTGACCAAATTTATATAATAAAATAATAACATTTTTGGTACCAACCAAGTATCATTAGATTCTTTGTTAGTTATATTTTCATAGCGTACCTATTTTATGACATAAATTTTTATATTTCTCTCTATATTTTTAGTCAAACTAAATATTTTGACTCTCCAAGATTCTTGGAATGACTTATAATTTGGAACGGAGGGATTATTTGCTTGTCTCGTTGTGTGCACATGACACCTAGCTGTTGATGTTGCGGACTCCTGCCTTTTCCTTATCGGGCGGTCATATTATATTACTATTATTATTATGTGATCGCCGGGCACCGTTGCCATTTTTAGTATGAAGTCTGGTTATTCAAATGAGTACATTAGTTTTGTGATTATGATACTTTACTGCCTCCATTTTTTCAAATTATAAGGGGGGTGTTTGCTTCCCCGCTACATCCTGCCAGCCTCAACTGTGGCGCGCCATCTGTAGAAGCTTGCTGTTTGGTTCTTGGATGTGGCAGCCACGTCCTTTTTCAGTTGAAAAACGTGCCACGTTTGCAGCGCTGATTTCTACCGCCACATCTTAGGTGCTGCCGCACTCGCATGGTAACGTGTGGCTATCATCTAAACTCGTCCTAAGGTGTTTTAGTTTTTCTAAATATATTGTTTTTACTCTATATCTAGACATGGTGTATATTTAGAAAAATCAAAACGTCTTATAATTTAAAACGGAAGGAGTAGTACTGAATTACAACACAGATAGATGATGAACATTAATCCATTTTTTGGACGTCTCCAAAAGCATGCTCTTTTTTCCTTCTATACAGTTTGTCCCTCTTTGAGACCAAGGTAAGAGGATTATGTTTGTAAGACGAATGAGTTTGGATGGTTAAACAATTGCTAGTGATCCCATCATCGTTCTGTAAAACGGTTTAAATTTATCTTTTGGCTTTGCTCAAAGTATTGAAGACTTGTTTCTAACTCTAAAAAAATTACTCAATCCTTTGTGTATTATCCATAATTGATTCTTAATAAGGCTTTGTTTGTTCAGCTTTATGCTAACTTCTGTCAGCTAGGAACCAGAAGCTGAGAAAATTGTTGAGTATTTTTGTAAAGCTAGAAAATTAACTACCAAGAAAATGAACTAAAACTGGAAACATGCCGAGAAGAACTTTTCTTTCTTTTAGTCTACGGGGAAGTTAAAAATTTATTACAAAAGTCAAAATCAACAGCTAGAAGTCAAAACCAATAGAATCAACTTTTAAGCTAAGCTTGAAAGATAAGAGTTCAACAAACGAACCCTGATAAACATTAGAGCTTACTTAGCTTAATTGTTTTTCTAAGCATCTCCTGAGAAGCTTTATAAAATCTATGGATCTAGCCTCGGATCAGGTTTCGATGATTTTTTTTAGATCACGTGAAGCTTCGAAAAAAAATCTCCCAAACAACCCTTAGTGGCAGCTCACGGAAAACCAAGAACCAAGAACCGAATCAAAAAATACCGAGAACTGAGTTCGAAAGTACCGACCTTGTTCGATTCCTAATTTTCAGAAACGGAATTTACCAAGGTAAATTTGATACTATACCTCGGGTAACCGCATTTACTGAAATGTGCTAAGTTTGAGTATTAGTAGCACTATTTTAGTCTATTATATTTTATATATGTGGTACTCTGTTCATATAATATTGTGAACTTGTATATGTATGTATTTAGCGCTACTATTTTTTATGAAATCATTTTTAAATTACGTCAAATTATTTTTTTTAAACATGTTATTACGTATTCATACGATCATTTCGGTATTTTTCGAGTACCAAAATCGAATTATCTTGATACTAATTTTTTGGAAGGAACCAATTAGTACTTATTTTCTGAGGAATCAAATTTCTATGACAACTAAGATACTGAACCAAACCAAACCGAAATGAAGTATGGAATGCTAGGTGGGTGGCAGGCGAGGAAGCTACAGCGAGCGCGAAAGCTCATAAGGCTAGGGCCAACGCAGGCAGCAGCAATCGTATGCTTTAGAGTCCACCTAGACCTAAAGATGACAATAGGGGCCCGCGACCCGCGACCCGATGAGTATTTATTCTATTAGGGTATTAATATAGAGTGAGACCAGTACCTATGGGTACACAAACGGAGCAAACCTTTCACCCATGGGGTACGCGGGTATGGGGACGTTCTAGTAGTCCCCATACCCATTTACCCATGGGTGAAAAATACCCAACCCAAAACTAAAGAAGCCCACCAGCCACCAGTCCACCGGCAGCCCATACACTGAACCCTATATAGTGTTAGCAAAGTACTACTCTCTACTATGTGATTTGTATGGACAATGAACTATTATGGTGTTGTGACTAGTGGTTGCAGCAGAAATTATTATGTTGCTATTTGCTAGGTATATGGTGAGGTGGCTATGTGACGATGCTTGTGAATGGCTATGTGACGATGCTTGTGAATTGCTACTACGTGACTGATGTTTGTGAATTGCTGATGTTTGGCGGGTATGGGTGACCCGTCGGGTCTAATTTACCCACCCGGGTATGGGTCTGGGGAAATTCTCCCACCCATCACTGTATATGGGGATACCCGTGGTGTTATATTGTTGTCACGGGGATGGGTCTAAAAAGTTTTCAAGATTTCCCGCCACATCGAATCTTTCGGCATATGCATAAAGCATTAAATATAATCAAAAATAAAAACTAATTATACAGTTTATCTGTAAATCATGAGACGAATCTTTTGATCCTAGTTAATTCATAATTGAACAATATTTTCACAAACAAACGAAAATGCTACAGTACCGAAGTCCAAAATCTTTTTCTTAGGTCATAGTGCATACAGTGAATCTCCCAAGGGAGGCAGCACTTTTCCAGAGCTTTTGTCAGCTATAACACTGTCCACTTTGCCCACTCTGCAGCTTTTTCTCTCTCTGGTTCTACTCTCGCTTAGGCCTTGTTTACTTCCATCCAAAATCGCAAAATTTTTTAAGATTCCCCGTCACATCAAACCTTTATATACATGTATGGAGTATTAAATATAGTCGAAAATAAAAACTAATTGCACAGTTTGGTCGAAATTAACGAGACGAATCTTTTAAGCCTAATTAGGCTACGATTGGACAATAATTATCACAAACAAACGAAAGTGCTACAGTGTCGCAAAATGTTTTCTTCCACGAACTAAACACGGCCTTAAAGAAGTGTTTCGCGTTTTTGTCAGTTGAGGCCATGTTTATTTGGTGTATGAAAAAAATTCGCCGTATCGTAGCACTTTCGTTTGTTTGTAGTAATTATTGTCTAACTATGGACTAACTAAACTCAAAAGATTCATCTCGTAAATTTCGACCAAACTGTATAATTAGTTTTTATTTTTATTTATATTTAATACTCCATACATACGTCTAAAGATTCGATACGAGGGGAAATTTTAAAAAAAATTAGCTTTTTGGATGGAAAGTAAACAAAGGCCTTGTTTAGTTCCAAATTTTTTTGCAAAATAGGAATAGTACCATTTTCGTTCGTATTTGACAAATATTATTCAATTATGGACTAACTAGAGTCAAAAGATTCGTCTCGTCAATTCTGACTAAACTGTGTAATTAATTTTTATTTTTGTCTATATTTAATACTTCATGCATGCGTCTAAAGATTTGATGTGACGAGAAATCTAAAAAATTTTGCAATTTTTTTTTTAGAACTAAACAAGGCCAGCCTGAAGCATATGGATGTTGTTCGGGGTGACATGGAGCCATGGCTCCTACGTGGAGGCCGAGGCAGCTGTCCAACCTGGTGCGTTGGGGACGGCCTAATCGGGTTTGTTTGGGCCCAACTGGAACGCTCTGGCCCCTACGGGAAACCGAACCCTCCACAGACCGAACCCCACGCGCACAGCATAAAGCTAGGTCAGCTCATCGCGCACGCGTCCAGGCTCCAACAGCGCGACGCAACCGACCCCACCGCCCCCTTTACGCGAAGCTTCACCGCGGAATCTAAAACTCGCCGCTGATCCGCGAGTCGTCCTCTTCGTCTTCGCTCGGCGATCAATCGAAGAGTGGGGAGGGAGAGATGGCGGAGAATCCGCAGCTGTTTGGGAACGGGATGCCGGTGCCGTTCTACGGCGAGATGTTCGTCCTCGCCCGGGACGGCGTCGAGTTCCACGTCGACAAGATCCCGTCGTAAGCACCCTCCCGCCCGCTGATTTTGCGATGTAGATAGGGATTCCGGTTTCCGGATGGGGATTTAGGGATTACCGGACTAAGTTTTTTTTAGGTCTTATTGGGTGGATAATAGTCGTGCAATCGATTCCGGTTTCCGGATGGGGATTTGGGGAATACCGGACTATTTTTTTGGTGGAAAATAGTCGAATACGGTGGATCCTAACATCGAGGGTGGGCGGGATAGATGCGCTAGAGGTGGCGTGGTGGCCGGCCTGAATTGAGCCCTCGGAGGGGGGTTTCCGCCTGGCAGGTCGTGCCGCGGATGGCCATTGGTCGCCGGGTGGGAAGAATTGTTGTTATATGAGAAAGGGGCGACTGTCTATCTTCGTATGGTTGATCTTTAACTAATCTTTCATAGGCTACAACAAAAGTACAAAAATCAGTAGTAAAATTGTTTCTCTTCTTACTTGTAAGATTGAGCATCATTTGCCATCTCAATTTGCCCATTGCCCACTTGATAAGTGGATGTAATTTCTGTATAACTCTTAAACCTATGCTTGTATTGGAAGCTTCATATTTTCAATAGTTGCTCTGGGCAAAAGTATCTAACCATTTTTTTGCGTACTGCTGCTTCTCTTGTTATTATCAAATCAGAGCTCCTGGCGGTCATGTGAAAACAAAAGGCACAATTTACCTGTCTAATATAAGGATGGTGTTTGTTGCCAACAAGCCTGTTGGCAACTTCTTTGCTTTTGATATGCCACTGGTAAGTAATGCCACTCTGAAAGTTGGTTCTTTGTTTCTGCTCTCATATAATTTGAACAAAATGCATGGGCAAAAGCACAAAAGAAAAAAGGACAGGAAGAGAAGTGCAATGATACAACCATCACTAACAATCAGCATAGAAGTTGTACTCCTATTCTTTGTTAACTCGTATTTTTGCGCATATGATGATTCACCCTTTGTTGTATGGAATAATTCTGTTTTAGAAAAAGGTTCCCAGCATATGCTAATCCCACCATGTTATCTTTGTGTCTTTATGACTTGTACTATTGACCAAATTCTGCATTTTTCTCAATCAGATTTGCTTGATAGTGGAGGCATTTCACTATGTTATTACAAAGAAAATAGTCTCTCCAATCCTGTCCAAAGTGCCTGGAGGCAAAGCAAAACCTATAAGACAGATTCTTATGTGTGCTCAATCAGAATCTAGGTGAACGTAGTATCTTGCTAGCCAAGTGAAACAAAGAAATGGAACAAGCTAAATGAGTAAAAAAGAAAGACGCTGTTGAGTCTAGTTCAATTTTTTAGCTGTAAAGGGCTCTTCCTTAAAAAGAGGTGTCTGCTAATATCACATTATATTGCTATATACATGGATAATCTCATCGCTGAGATCCAAAAGACATTTGAGAATATTGTAGCGATCAAGCATCCATCAAAGGTGGTGCTCAAGTAATATGATGTTCCTCGAATGCTTGATAGTTTTTTATTGGATAACAATTGTTTGTATATCATTGCAATGTGGGATTTTAGCATATGCTTTTTTAAATGAAATTACAACTGTTATGACACTTCTTCACTAAATTTAGAAGGCCTTTTTTGGCTTGTTGTTGCTTCCTTACCTTGCAACCTGGCTTTTGTTGAGCTCGTGGGCTGTTACTGTGTCACTGCCCTCTAGGTGAGTATCAAGCAGCATGGGCAATCTGCCGATATAGTGTGTATGGTTGTGGTGTGACTGGTGTTTTGCCTGATTCAGGGTTACATTACATGTTGGGACTCTGCAAGAAATGGTTTCTTCGCAATATCAGTCTAAATGCTCTTGCTTAATTTTGCAGTTGTTTGTGCACGGTGAGAAGTTCAACCAGCCCATATTTCACTGCAACAACATCTCTGGATTCGTTGAACCAGTGAGTATGATAGAATGCTTGACAGAGAATACATCTGAGATTCGGTCACTAACATCGAATGTTCCAATGCAGGTTGTTCCAGACAATCAGAACAGGGCCCTGTACTCAACTCACACCTTCAAGATCTTGTTCAAGGACGGCGGGTGTGGTACTTTTGTTCCTCTCTTCCTGAACCTGGTTGCATCTGTGCGGCGCTACAACCAATTTGAAGCCCAGTCTGCTGCTAACATGGCACCGCGTGTGGACCCTCTGCAAGCTGCGCAGACTCCTGTTGATGACATGATGCGTCATGCGTAAGTGCTCTCACAATCTAACAACTTTTACTCTTGGCTATCCGCTGTGAACTCATGTTAGTTGATACACGTGCACAGGTACGTTGACCCAAATGATCCTACCAAGATTTTCCTTCAGCAACCTGCGCCAGAATCCCAGCTGAGGAGGAGAAACTACAGCGGCCCAGCTGATGCGAATTAGCGCTTGGTTGGATTGGCAAAACTCATGCTCAATTAACTGTTGTGTCCATTTGAGCATCTCACCTACCCCTGCCGTTTATCACAACTGACTTGCATATTTGGGTGTCCCCGTGTCTAGTGACCTTACATCGTACATAATGTTGTGAGTTCTCTCAATAAGTGATGTACATAAGCAGAGGCGTGTTCAAATATTATTGCTGGAGTGATATAGTTGCTGCTTGGTCTATTGGATGTGGATATTGCTGAGGCAACAACTATTGCTGAATTGCTGGTGCTTCATGTTTCTCTGAATTTATAAGGTCGGCATCAGTGGCGGAGCCAGCCAAAGAAATGAGGTAGGGCAAATTGCTATCTACATATAGTGAACTTCACCGATATATCGGTCTAAGTATGTGTACCATATATATGTTGGTTTATCACGTAGCAATTATATTCTAATGTTTATTTCAGCAAACAATGGTGCAGAAGAAGTTGGAACACGGTTACCTTTCATCGACACAAGCAGAATTTTTGTTCCATAGTCTTGACAATTAACCATGTCCATACATTAGATGATAAAAAAACATAAACAACCTGTAGATAAAATAAAATTAGTAATGATTAATGAATATGTTTAAAAAATCAGACATAGTAGGAAAACATACCGATCCTAAAACTCTAAGAACATCGAGGCCGCTTTGGAGGTAAACTCATCTTCCGATCTTTCATGGATTGAAATGTCCTCTTAATTTTCTCAGGATTAAGTTCTCTAAAAATCTCCTTCTCAATATAGCACAAAGTCAAGTCCTTAAGCCATTCATCATTCATTCTGTTTCGCAAATCAGTCTTGATTATATTCATAGCTGAGAAAGCTCTTTCAACTGATGTTGTTGCCACCGGAAGAATCAATGCTAGCTCAATAATGCGATAGACCAATGGAAAAGCAAGGTGTGCCTTATTCTCAACCAACTTTGCAGCCAAACTTGTAAAATCATGACAAGCTCTATAATCATCAATTCTTCGCACATGTAAAATGAATGTCTCAAGTTCATCCCTTATATTAGAACAATCAGCAATTGAAAAATCTTGATCATAGATGGTTGTTAGACGAGCAATCTTCTCCAAATCAAACATAGAGAATGAATCTCTTGGATCAAGACAAGAGAAGCAAACAAGTAACTCTGATGATACCTCATTGAAGCGATGATCCATCTCAGTGAGAATAGCATCAAGTGCAGCCAAGAAAGTGTCAACACGATAATGATGTTCTTTACTTATTAAGTCATCATCAAGCCTTGATCGACCCCATCTTGGTCTACGCTCACTGAAATCTGGCAACTTTATCTTTTTGCAACACAAAAGGCTTTAACGTCTTCAAATAATGGAACCCAACCTTCATTTCTCAAGTTTAACAAGCGTGTTTTCACATCCACAAGCAATGACATGGCCTGAATTATATTTTGATCTTTCTTTTGCAGCAAGAGAGATAACTCATTAGTAATACGAAGCACTTTCAACATCAACTTCATATTCAAAACAAAGGTAAAGCTCTCCATTTTCTTCAATAAACCGGCTGCTCTACCAGGATTGCGTTCATCCCCATGAACCATAGACAATACCCTTGTCATAGAATCCCACATGTTCTCAATACGGAGTAATGTGGTGAAATGAGAACCCCATCTTGTATCACCGGGTCTAACCAAGCTAGTTCTTTGATGCTTTCCTTTTCCAGAAAAAATCTCTCCACTATCCAATTTCTCTAAAATTGTATTACGATGCTCAGCAATCAAGATATCTTTCCTTCGACAAGATGAACTAGCACTAGTCACAATCAAACTCACATAGTTGAAGAAATCAGCAAATGATGAACAAGAAGTTGTAACAGCGACAATTACTAGCTGCAATTGATGAGCAAAGCAATGCACATAGAAAGCATGTTGGTTTTCATCACGAATTTGTTTTTGCAAACCGTTGAATTCACCTCTCATATTAGAAGCCCCATCATACCCTTGCCCTCGAAGTCTAGCAATAGATAAACCATATTCAGCAAGAACATCAAGTAATGCCTTCTTCAATGATATAGATGTTGTGTCCTCCACATGTTTAAGGCCAAGAAATCTTTCCACTACCATTCCTTTATCATTGACAAACCTGCAAATCAATAAATACACTTAAATGAGACTGACATGTAGTATGTAATAATTATTATCAAATTAGCAATTAAATATTAACCAACCTAACAATCACAGCCATTTTCTCCGCTATTGAGACATCACGAGATTCATCAATTAGAACTGAAAAAAGTTTATCACCAATCTCCTTTTTTATGGCTTCCTTTATCTCCCTTGCAAAGCTTGCACAAAGGTCCTTCTGAATTTGGTGAGAAAGCATTTGGGCATTCAACAGACATAATTCCTCAAATGCAAGCCGTACCTCCTCGTTCCTTTTTTTGTGCCACTCAATCATTTCTAAGAAATTTCCTCTGTTTAAGGAAGAGGGAGATTCATCGTGACCTCGAAATGGATGAGCTTGTGCAATGAGAAAGCTTGCAACATCTAATGAAGCTGTCACACGTGTTTCATATTTCTTTTCTGCATCAGCACTATAAGCCTCAATCTTATGTGAGACGCTTGCCCTTCGATTCCTAAAATTTGCACAAGCTGTCCTTGCTCTATTGTGGCAGCTTGTCGGGCCACCAACATGAAGAGGAAAACCATTATATGCATTTTTCCAATTTCTATAACCTTCTTTGCTGAATGCATCATGGCCAAAATGTGTTTCTAAGGGCTTTTGCTTGAATAGAAAGCAATAGAAGCAAAATGCTGCATCCTTAGCCACACTATATTCCAACCAATCATGCTTTGTTAACCAAATCTCTAGAAACACCCTCTTATCATTTTGCTTTTTAGGAAAATTATAGCCAAAAGGTTTGGTTGGGCCCTTCACCAAATAAGCTCTCCTAACATCATCTCTAATGTCTGGATGGAACTGATTAATTGCTACACGAAGGCCTGGATCAGAAACAATATGAACATCTGGGTTGAAAACCTTAATACTTTCGACTTCAACATCCTGTTCGACACTTTGTACTGTTTCTACTAGATCTAGATGTTGCTCTAAATCTCCTACCTCTTGTTGTTCTGTAGATTCATCAACATTACCGCTTTCACGAGTGCTAGGGGACGAGTTACTTCCACTTGCAGAAATTGTACTCATAGTCGTAGTGGTATAGAAGCTTTTTAAATCTGCATAACCATTTAATTTAATTGCTTTCAGTAATCAGGATGATCAACTAATGAAGCCAACAATTTCCTAAAAATCTATGGCAATACCTAGTTTCTTATATCGCTTCTGCTTCTGGCTCAATGGAGTTGGAGCAGCTGTCGGCCTCTGCCTACTCGTGCCTCTGCCGGCTCCAGCTCCAGCTTCATCTCAATCTCCATCCATTTGCAGGCTTGCAGCAGACCGGCACGGCCGGACGTCGGCAGTCACCGTAGGCCGCAGTTCGGTCGGCGTGCGGCGCGTGCCGAGTGCAGACCTGCAGGGCGGCGGCCGGTGGGGCAGAGCACAAGCAGGCGAGCAGGAGCTGGTGGGGGCGTGGCCGCGTGGGGCAAAGGCACAGAGCACAGGCACGACCGCGCGGCGCGCCGCGCGCGCACGGAGGCGGATGGCGGCGCGGAGGGCCGGAGGCAGTGCAGCAGCTGGTGGGGGCGGATGGCGACACGGAGGCAGCGCACGGAGGCGGATGGCGGCACGAACGCCGCGACGGGATGGATGGGAAGCGAGCCGTATGCAGTATGCTGCTTGGTGCTTGCCCTACTGCCTCTGGGCTGTGCGATGGGTGGTCGTGGGCCTTGTTCAATAGACTGCCTGTCGACGAAAGCTGGTCGGCAGTCTACCCTGGGGTATGCCCACGGTAGTAGTTTATCAGTAGACGGTGCGCAAACTACGAACTTGATGGTGACGCAAGACACGGACAAGCTTTTTATCCAGGTTCGGCCGCCGAGTTGGTGTAATACCTACGTCCTGCGTCTGATTGTATTGGATTGAGAGAATAATGTGTCCTAGGAGGGGTCCCTTGCCTCTCCTTATATAGTCCGGAGGGCAGGGTTACAGATCTGGAAACTAATCCTAGTCGGTTACAATTGTCATAGATAGTTCGATATCAATTCCTATTCTAACCGACTAGAATCCTGCTTGATCTCCACGTCTTGTTTCCTTGCACGAAACTCCGAGCTGTCGGATCAAGCCTCGAACTTGTCTCGTAATGGGCCAAGCCTCCTGGCCCAAGTCTAGGCGTAAGGGTATAGGGGTTTATACCCCCACACTGCCCAACAGTCAGCAGACGAACTCCCTCAGTCCCTCTATTCGCTCGACTCGGAGGAGAGGTAGGGCGGACGCCCGACCTCGCCATATAGGTGGCTCCGCCTCTGGTCGGCATGCAGGACCTCTCTCCCCAGCCTGATGACAACTGTGATGCATGGTGGGCAAGAACAAATTCTGGGGTTGATGACCAGGCAAAAAAAAGGTCCCAGTTCCATCATCATTTTTGTTGTTTGGTGCATTTAGAATCATCGCAATCACTGTGTGTTTAACGAGATTCAATTGAGCCTAAGTAAAAGATGTGTTTCTCCTGTGGTGTTTGGCTGGAGCCTCGGTGAATATCCAATCTCCTTGCTTTAGAGTCAGCCAATGTGTGAGAGCTAATGGTCTTGGGTCAAGTTTGAAATTTAAATTTGAGGTACAACATTAGATGTAGAAGGGTGTGTGTGGCTCTATGGGGTTTCTAAATCCACTCCTTTATTCTTCTTAATGCAGTGATATCTAGCTCTCATGCGTGCGTGTTTGAGAGAAAAAAGAATGTTACCTCTAAATCTATCCTTATTCGGGGCTCGGAGCTTGTTGGAAACTGTATTCGTTTATATTTTTGATAGATATCGTGGTTTGACAACCCAAAACTGTTTTTTCTTTCGGTCGCTAATGTCCAGAAACCGGACATGCATGTTTTTTGATCATCATCATATTACCGATGAGGCTGGAATGCCGGCCAAATGGCCGTTGTGCCAGTTCCGCTCCTCCGTCCCTAAAACCCCTACTCCCCGTCGGCGGCTATCGCCCGTTGTGCCAGCACACCGTTGTCTGCAAAACCTGTGCGTGTGGGTCTGTGCGAACTGCGAAGGCCGTGGGCGTCATTGCCTGCCACTGTACCGAAGCGGCTTGGGCCCAGATCACGATTGTTCCTGCACGATCCATCACTGGAACGGCCCGCGCCACCCCGACACTCATGGAGGCCCGTTGGGGTTGCATCCAAAATCTATTTTTTTAAAAGATTTTTATATAATTTACAAGATAAAATTTTTAGACAATAATTATTAAATACAAACGAAAATACTATACTGTTTAAATCTAAAAAGTTTTTAATCTAAATAAGACCTTATTTTACGTTGTTGTATCCCCTTAAAATTTTTTTTGCAGCAGTGTGGCACAACTGCACGTCCTTTGTTCGCAAAAAAAAAATGCACGTCCTTTACTCAAAAAATAAAATAAAATAAAATTGCACGTCCTGCCCATTCAATAATAATAATAAAAAATTGCACGTCCAGCCCATCAATAATCATCTCCGTCTTCTAATAAAAGGCAAATACCCTAAAAAAAACAAAATTGTACTGTATCCTAATCAGTCCTCGTGTTGTCGCCAAGCTCACCAGGATTTTCCTCTCCGAGTCCTCCCTCCTTCGCCTCTCAATCCCCCACCACCCTCGCAAGGATCGCCTCTCGCCGGCCCGGCCGATTCCGCCATGGCTTCCGGTAACTGCTACCCCCGAGCGCCCCCAATCCACTCCTCACCACCGCTAGTCCCCGCAGCTCTCGCTGCTCTCTGTTGTGGTGCTTTGTTTGGTCGCGTTACTTGGTTGTCCGTGTGATTCCTTGGCGCGCTGCCTGCCAGCTTAGATCCGCACAGGGCTCTACGTTTTTAGTTCTTTTTTTACTTGTTTGGGGCATTTGATTTGTATATGGATAGGTTTTATTGCCTTATTGGTGCGGCAGGGGAGGGAATTGCAGGGGACAACGTTTCTGGGCCGGGGAATTAATCTGCGTGCTGAATCAGTAGGAGGGATCGAGGGAGGGTAGTTGGCATCTGGTGGTGGATGTGGGATTTACCTTGATGCAAATTTCGTAGGTCATGTATCGGTTTTCGTACATTACATGTTCACTGATTGCTTTATGAATAATGAGCAATTTTTGTTTGATGATGCGTACACAGAAACTTATCAGTGTGCTTAGTGACATGGAAGCTTAATAAAGTTGCTTATATCCTGGTCCTCAATACAGGCCTAGTTGGGGAAAAAAACTGAACCATTACAAGAATGCGGGCATTGTTTGCTACAAGTTAGGATTGTTGAGTATGCGGATTTGGCTGTGTGAATGATTAGGCTACAAGAAGTAATTATCGTACGTGTATTGTTTCTAATAGATAATTTTATGGTCTCAAATCCTCCCTTTTGGTCTACCCAATTATCTTTCAGATGAGAGCAAAAATTCGAAACCAGAGAAGCTGTCTTCAGCAGCTGGTGCAGGCCTCCCCAATCCTTTTGATTTTTCTTCTATGAGCAGTTTGCTCAATGTAAGCTCTCTTGCTATTGCCTTAATATGTTTTGTTCAGATGCTTATGTTGTAGGAGTACAATATATTTTCTCCTGGCTGAATCACATTCCTATTTATTCATCTTGTTTCTTTTCTCGAAAACTATTCATCCATTTTGTTAATTTTACAATACTGTTATGCTCGTCATGTGCAGGACCCATCAATAAGAGAGATGGCGGAGCAAATTGCAAGTGACCCTGTGTTCAACCAGATGGCTGAACAACTTCAGAAAAGTGCTCAGGGTGCTGGAGAACAGGGTATCCCTGCATTGGATCCTCAACAGTATATGGAAACAATGCAACAAGTCATGCAAAATCCTCAGTTTGTGTCAATGGCAGAGCGTCTTGGGAATGCTCTTATGCAGGTACCATGCTTTGATTTCCTCACTTGTTACCAGGGTTGTCCCCAGATGGTGATTTCCCTTATGTTCTCTCCTTTTGTGATAGGATCCTGCTATGTCCAGTATGCTCGAGAACTTTACCAGTCCAGCTCATAAAGAGCAGCTTGAGGAGAGGATGGCCCGTATCAAGGAAGATCCATCCTTGAAGCCAATTCTTGATGAGATAGAGAATGGGGGTCCATCTGCAATGGTGAAGTAGGTGTTTTTACTCATGTTTACTATTACTATCCATGAGATATGGTAGTTTTAAATTGCTGAGATATTTTTTTCTTCTAAATTTAGGTATTGGAATGACCCTGAGGTTCTTCAAAAGATTGGCCAGGCAATGGGAGTTGGCCTTCCCGGAGATTCTAGTGCATCCACTGCGCTCTCTGGACCTGAAGAGACTGAGGAGGAAGGAGGGGACGATGATGAGTCCATTGTTCATCACACTGCAAGTGTTGGTGATGAAGAGGTAATGGAGTTAAAAGTGACTTTAGATCTGACTTCTAAAAGGATTGAAAAAGCGTTGACATATTTGAGTTAGGGCCCGTTTCTCTAGATGGCTTTGTGTTAAACTAGCTTTGTTGGGCATTTATCTCTGAGTCTTGCTTCTAAATGAGCAATTGGAATCCTGTTTATTTGGTGTGGATCCTGCACATCAGTCTTATTCCTTCAATTACAGTAGATCCTACTTATGCTTTTATCTGATAAATTCAGTTCTTTCCTTTTTTTGAATTAGGAAGATCGGTGGTTGAATTATGAAAGAACTTTTCATTTGGTTAAACAGTGTTTGGCCTTGGAATGGATGGATATTTTCCCTGAACATTTTTTTATTTTGAAAAAACTATCAATATTTTATATGACCCCGAGGGGTGTCCTTTAAATGGCTGTACTTGTTCTTTGTTAAGGCTGCATTTACAATTCTGATGACACAACAGGGTCTGAAGAAAGCTTTAGATGGTGGAGCAGACAAGGATGAAGAAGATGCCGAGGGAAGAAGGGCTTTACATTTTGCATGTGGCTATGGTGAGGTAAGTGAATCTGTTGAACTTTCTTAAACAGAAATGGATTACACAACATGCCAGCTAATGCGAATATCCTTATGTAGCAGGACTTCCACTTTTTTTTCTTATGTCACTACTATCAGTTGGATCCATGAGTTGTGCAACAAACATTGTTTGGTTTAAATTTTATTTTTACCAGGGCTTCTTGTTGCTGCTCAATTGTTTTATTTTGTGTATGCAATTTCTTCCTTTTAACAAATGTTTTGTTTTATTGTAAGGAATTTTCTGCGCTTTTTGGTCCTTTGTTGTGGTATTTCTGTGCTGTTGTATAGTTTTAGATATATGTAGTGTTCTGATTTAGTGGCCACATGTCTAATATAATTAGGTTTTACTGTGTGATCACAAATACAGTCTGGAGCATGCTGTAGTGCTGCATTTCTGTTTGTTTATTTGCATATTTTAGATATGTTTATTTGTGGCAACGAATTGAGTGATGTTCTGTATATTCAGTTGAAGTGTGCGGAAATCCTTCTGGAGGCAGGGGCTGCAGTTGATGCGCTAGATAAGAACAAGAACACTCCGTTGCATTACGCTGCTGGGTATGGTCGGAAGGAATGCGTGGATCTTCTGTTGAAGTATGGTGCTGCTGTGTAAGTCAACCACCTGTTTTTCTTATTTCTTAACATTGGCAACTCCAATCTGTCATTTGTGTTTGACTTGTCGAGACGATTGCAGCACGCTCCAGAATCTGGACGGGAAAACACCCATCGAGGTTGCCAGGCTCAACAGTCAGGATGAGGTTCTCAAGTTGCTAGAGAAGGACGCTTTCCTATAGAGAACCGCCAGGCTAAGTCAAACTATTGGTTTTACATTGGTTTATTTATCTCAGGTTTGGTGTGGTTGTGTCTGTAACTTGTGATTTTGATGTTCTTTTCATAGCGAACGCCTCCGTTTCGGCTAGTCCATGGGTAAGAAGTGCCTGGGCTTGTTCTTGTGCTCCATTTGGATCTGTCGTCACAGTTGTTCGTTGTTACAAGAATCGATTCGAATTTACAGCCATTACACTCATTCTGAAGGCTATTTTTCTCAATGTTTTCTTGGGTTGGGACCGTGGGGGGCCAAAGGACTGACTGTAGTAGCCCCCCAGGTCCTGAAATCAAATGGTGCAGTACAGCTGCAGCCTGGCAACAGTTTTTAAGTACAGTACAGGCAGCTTACAGCTTTGGTGCAGCATCAGCGATCAGCGATTGTGGATTAGTTGCGTGTAACTGATGCGTGCTCCTACAGAGCTGTCAAGCTGCACTGCACTGGTATGCAAATGGCGACGGATATGTCCTACAAGCTGTCAGCTAGCTAGATCGTACAGGCCGCCTCGGCTGTGTCGTCTCCGTTAACGACGACGTATACAGGCGTATCGGATCGACCAATCGGCGGTTCTTCGTCGCAGGCACGTACGCGCCTCGCTATCGATATGGCCATCTGCCACGCGGCCCGTTGGCACGGCCCGCAGCCCGTCGATTTGGCCCGGCACGGTACCTAACGGGCCACGGGCGGCACGGCACGGTGGTCAGGCCGTGCCATGGGCCGCCACCCCAGCACGTGGCCCGGCACGGGCACGGCCCGACTAAATGATGTGGCACGAAGGCGGCCGACGCCCAATGGCTAAAAATGAGCCCAGCCCACGCAGCACCCCACCCGGCCACCCCCACCCTTCCAAACCCTAACCCTCTAACCTCTCAGTCACATTCCCCACCCCGCGCCGCAGCCCACCGCTCTCAGCCGCGCGCCCGGCCGCAACTCTCCCAGCGCCGCACCTCCTCGCAGCACCGCCGCCACGCCTCGCGCTTCTCTCTCGCAGTCTCGCGTCTCGCCTCTCCCAGCGCCGCGCCTCTCCTCCCATCTCTCTCTGGCCTCTGGCGGCGCGACCATCTTCCTCGCGGCCGACGACCGCTGGCGCGGTGGCGCCCTCTTGGCTCGCGCGAACACCCCCTGCAACGAGCGCCGCGACTCCGTCCTCTTCCCCGGAGGCCGGAGCCGCAGCGGCGACGTCGAGCACGCCGACGGCTGCCGCCACCTCCCGCGGCTGCCTCTTCCCCACGTGCGCATGCTCGGCACGGCGTGCTCTCGGCACGACCCGATGGCCCATGGGCCGTGCCTTGGGCCGGAGGCTAGGCACGAGCACGGCAGCGGCACGACACGGCCGGCACGGTGGCCCGTTGAGGCACGACCCCGCGTCGGGCTGGCACGGCCCGATGGCCATCTACGTAGGCGTCACTTGCGCGGCATCATCAGCCCAGGCAGTCTGCTCAGCTGAACGTCGAGCCGTGCCTGCTCTATGCTGCTCGCCTGCTCGGCCTGCGCATCGGTGGTTGCACTCCAGGCAGACTTGACATGATCCAGCTGCCTATTGCTCCATCCATTTCTGTTTTACCGTTTTCTGTTTGCACCGTGTTTCACAATTTGAAAAAAGGTTAGATAATCCCCTTTGAATTATAGATAACCCAGATCATCGGATTCCGTTATTTAATACCTCACATATGCGTATAATCAGATTTTGATTATCGGATGTATAAGGGCCTCTTTGGTTATTCTTCTCTAAAATTTAGAGCTAAAATTCCAAATTTTAGCACACCTCATATCATATTAGAGCATTGGATCTCAAATCTGAGTTAAAGTGCTCAAAAAATTTTAAAGCTCGAAAGTCTACAGAAGACAATCCAAACAGACGCTGATAAAAATACTAAGGGCCCCTTTAGAACGTAGGATTTTTGCAGAAATTATATAGAAATTTTACAGAAATTAGTTAATTTTTAATTTTAATGTAAAAACATAGCAAACGGAAAGGAATCCCGTAATCCAAAGTGACCTAAATTTCTTCTTTTTATTACCTGTTCACTTGAGCTTGTCGCTGAATCTGAAATTCTGAATAAATCAGTTTCAGCCACACGGGTAATCCACACAACATCGTGCCTCTGTCCTCTGAAGGCCCAATCAAAGCCCAGCCCATCGCTACCTGGCTCGGCTGCTCTCCTCCACGAGACCACGACACGAAACCCTGGACTAAACCCTCGTCCCTCCCATTCTCCCCCCTCCCGCCTCCCGGCGCCGGAAAAGCGAGTTCACATTCACAGCCCGCCTGTCTCCCTCCCGGCTCTTCGCCATGGACCCGAGCTTCCGGTTCGACCCGGACAGCTCCGACGACGAGGCGGCGGGTGCCCCAGCGCGGGGCGGCCCGGCGCAGTCGCCGTGGGAGTTCTCGTCGTACGCGGAGTCCGTGGCGGCGGAGCACGCGCGCCGCCGCACCACCTCCATCGACGAGAAGATCTCGCACCTGCGCCAGGGACGCGGGAAGCCCGTCCTCTCCGATGACTCGGAGAGCGACGTGAGCGGCAGCGGGGAGGATGACAGCAGCGACGACGAGGCGATAGAGGGGGAGAGCGGTGACGAGGAGGACGAGCTGGAGGAGAGCGAGGACGAGGAGGGGGTCGACGGGGGCTCCGATGTCGAGGAGGACATCGAGGGGAGTGGCGATGAGGAGGCCAGCGGCGATAGGGAGGGGGATGAGGACGGGAGCGACGAGGAGGGAGGAAGCGAGCTGGGAGAAGAGGAGGATGCCCATGAGGTATGCTTGGGTGGTAGTTTCATTCCTCACCCCAGCCCATCTTTTCTGTTCAGTTTAGCTGCTGAGGCTGTGCTCTTCACATGACGAGCTATGTAATTCGTTAGGATGGCAAGCAATTTAGACCATGATGTTTATGTATCCATCACCACTCCATTTGTATTGTCTTTGAAAGTGTAAAACGCCTATTAATCTGTAATAATGTAATGGCAGGAAGAAGATATGGCCGAGCAGAATGACACGAGTGGACCAGTTGATCCTTCTAAATTCTTCGCTTCTTCAGAGGGGGCATCGTTTCATGCAAATTCGTTCCTTGAGCTTAACTTGTCTCGTCCACTAGTTCGAGCTTGCGAAGCGCTTGGCTACCAGAAGCCAACACCGATTCAGGTTTGCACTCGCAACTCTTTATTGTTAGGTCATGTTTTAAATTAATTATAGGTATCAAATGCCCAAATCTGACTTCCTTGAGATATTTCAGATTCTCTAACCACCAGATATTAACTGTAAGATACTACTCCAATTGCTAGTTTCACATGTTAAAAGCTTACTAAAATCTAAAAAAAGCTTCACCCATATCTTTCTTGTTGTCATCCTGTTGGTTAAACTAACTGGAAGTAATTTAAATATAGACTTCTAGTTTTTGAAGTATCTTGTTCTGTAGTTGCTCTGTAGGAACGAGAATTTAGAAGGGACCGGTGATATAATTTTTTGGGTCAACTGCCACCAATTAATCTATGGAGAGGTGGCGGTTTAATGGGATTTGTTATCGTGATGGATACTCTTATCCCATTGTTATGATTTGAGCTGGCACATCTTGTGATTGTGAAATCAACCCTATAGTTATTCAAATATTTTTGCCAAATAACGTGAGTAAAAGAAAAAAAACAATTTCCTCCCTGATCCCATAATCTCTCTCCCTTACAGATCACAGGAATTACTATCTTTTTCTTTTCAAGGGAAACATAACTATCTTAAGTGCCTAAAATTGTCACAGATTGTTTAGATCCATTCTTCATTTTCAGAATGAAGATGCTATGTTCCTGTGTCATAAACAATGGGCATGAGAATGATTTAATGTTTGACACTGAATTTTTCTTGGCATTGATCTCATTAGTTGACCTTTGGGTCTGTATATGTTGTTCACCTGTTCCTAATGTCAAATATCCAGTCATTGTAACCCTGCTTTAAAAGTTTAAGTACTGGCCTTACTGGCTCTATATGTATTGGCCACTTCATATTGAGTGGAACATTGTAACAGGAGATACTAGTATGATAACACTGAGCTTGTTGTACCCAGGTCAAACTTCCATAACTGCTACATCCAATAATGGTTGGTAGTTAGGGTCAAACTTAGCAAAGTTTTCTTTTGACCACATTTTGGTTACATGTGTTTATATTATATCCCATTGTTTAGTCAAATACGATAACTATTGAAACTTGCAACGTAATTTGGTTTCAAATATCATTTTTGCTCAACTCTGTTCATATTCCAGGCTGCTTGCATACCTCTGGCATTAACTGGAAGGGACATCTGTGGTAGTGCTATTACAGGATCTGGAAAGGTATCTCAGATGAACATAAATATTATTTGTGTGGTGTTTTGAGGTAGTATATACATAGGTTGACTAATCTCTTTAAGTTAGACAGCTGCTTTCTCGTTGCCTGTGTTGGAACGTCTACTTTTTCGTCCAAAGCGTGTACCTGCAATAAGGGTGCTTATTCTTACTCCAACCAGAGAGTTGGCTGCTCAGTAAGTTCTATAAATTCATTGTTTGATATGATCATCTTTCGTCTTACTTCATTGTGTTGTTAGCTCTTCAGACATAATTAAAACTACACTTGTACTCCCTCCCTTGCAAATTATAAGTCGTTTTGACTTTTCAATACATTCATTTTGCTATGCATCTAAATATAATAATATGTCTAGATGCATAGCAAAATGGATGAACCGAAAAAGTCAAAGTGACTTGTAATTTGGAACAGAGGGAGTATTATCTTAGCATGGTCCATTTCCTCTCTTTCATTGTTTATCTCCAGGCTGCCAATGTTTTCGTGGTGTGTTATATTCTCTGAGTATGAATGCTGGATTTTTTTAACCTTGGTCTTAATATTTTCTGTTGAAACTTTGCTCTTTTGGTCCTTAGATATATTTTTTTATTTTTTCATGTTACTCAGTTATTCTTGATCAACCCTTCATATGCTATCGACTTTAGGTTTATTGGGCTATTTGCATATCTGCAACTTTACAGCTTTATTTGGAACCTTTTATTATTTGTGCTCGGCATAGTGCATCAGTTTGATATTTGTGAGGAGAGTTTTTCTCAATAATATTTTGGAGTAAGTGGAAAAAGGGAAAAGAATGGAATCAGATACTATTTATGTTTGTTCCTTTTGCATTGTATAGAATATTAAATGAGAATATCAACATGCTAGCAAAACAGAGCTGCTCTATTTTTCTTTGTTGTTCACTTTGCTGAACTGCTATAGAAAGTTGTCTTAATTCATTATAACAAGTGTTTTATTTAACACTCAGTAACGTTATTTTTTCTCCAATCAGTATCAGTTACCATTTACTTAATTACTAACATTTGTTCCCCTACATATGCAGGGTCCATAGTATGATCGAGAAGTTAGCCCAATTTACGGATATCAGATGTTGTCTCATTGTTGGAGGTCTTTCAACTAAGGTTTCTTGCTTGCGTCGAGTTCTATTGAGTTTTTGATGTTTTCATAGGGTTTTAGCCCTATAGCGTTTGATATTCCTGTTCAGAACACAATGTTTTCAGTGCTTTAGGGTGTGTATGTACTCCAATTCTGTCTTAGTTATGGCTGCATGTTAAGCTAGTGTGGTTGTCAGGTATACTCTATTTGCTTGCCCTTCTATTTGCGTGTAAGAAGGATATGGATCTGATCTACTGTAGTAACGGTTTACTTCTGTTCAAACTAAGAAAACTTGGAAAAACAGAAAAAAAAATCTTGCTTGAATTGCCCTCTACCATCATGAAAGTAAATTTCCTGAATAGTCATTGTATATAGTAGTATTTCTTATAGAACTTACAGGTTTGACATCTGGCTTGCTATTTCCAGCACTCTTATCAATGTGTTATAGCATGTTGTGTTGCTTTATGTACAAGCTTCCTTTATTTGATTTGAATACTACAATCTTTCACTTCTGTGGTCATAACTTTCATGTTTGCATTCTTCTGTTATTGCCCACTACTATTTCTTTTAGTTAAATGCTTCCTGATGTTCAATTTTATGGTCTTGCTGATGAAATGCTGTACTCAGGTTCAAGAAGTTGCTCTAAGATCAATGCCTGACATCGTTGTAGCAACCCCTGGGCGCATAATAGACCATCTGCGCAATTCTCTTTCTGTTGGGCTTGAAGATCTAGCTGTTGTGATCCTTGATGAGGCTGATCGCTTGCTAGAATTGGGTTTCAGTGCTGAAATTCAAGAACTGGTAACTGTTGAACTCTGGTTTTGCTGGTTCCTTGTTGCATTTGCTTTTGTGGTAGTATTCATCATTCAAACAAATACTAGAATTGACACTAAGAGTGTTTTTCTTCGTGTTGTTTTCATTCCTAATGCACTTTTGCCTAATAATCATTGCAGATTCGTATGTGTCCTAAAAGGAGGCAGACTATGCTTTTCTCTGCTACAATGACAGAAGAAATTGATGAACTTATAAAGCTTTCACTAAACAAACCTGTACGACTTGAAGCTGACCCTTCACTGAAACGGCCTGCAACGTTGACTGAAGAGTATGCTCCACCTCTATAGCTATTTCTCTTTAGTCCTCCCTGCCCCCATGCCCCCGCGGCCCCACCCCCACCCCCAAAAAATAAAATAATTTTTTTTATGATCTGTGGCTGTTAATGTCTTGTGAGTTTCAACATTTTCATCTGCTCAATGATATTTTACTGAATATATATAGAACTCATATATATAGAACTCACTATAGTGTCATGTTTGCTCCCAATTTTACACAGGGTTGTTAGGATACGGCGAGCACGTGAGTCAAATCAAGAAGCTGTTCTTCTTGCACTCTGTTTGAAGACTTTCAAGCGAAGTGTTATCATTTTTAGGTCTGTTTTCTTTATAACTTGGTAACCTTTGATTTGAAGATTAGGGATCCTTTACTGGGGGTACAGTCAACATTAACTGTTTTACTCCTTATTGTGTTAACCTTGAATATCTAAGAATCATGTTGAACTAGTGTCTATGTCTAGTATTGTGGCTGAAAAGATAATGCGATGAACACAATATATTCATTCATGCAACGTTGTCATAGTCCATCAAGAGGTTTGATGCATGTGTATGTATGTCACAATTTTATTTTAATACCGCACGTCGGTTCAGCACCCATTCATGCAATGTTATCAGAGTCCAAGGGATTTGGTTTATGTGCATGTATATCATGATTGTATTTTTATACCACACATCAGTTCAAGCACTCCTGTGTGCTGTTGTTACCCCTGATTTTTATATTATTTATTATTTGGATACATGTTTGGTGATATTTGTTAGTCTATTTTACTGTTTGTATTGACATATTGATAATTCATGTCTTACCCCCCCCCCCCCTCCCTCTTGCAGTGGGACAAAGCAATCTGCACACAGGTTAAAAATAGTATTTGGTCTCTCTGGCATGAAAGCAGCTGAACTTCATGGCAACCTTACACAGGCCCAGCGACTTGAGGTGATTTTATTTGTTATAGGTTTCCCTTGGTTTTGTTTTCGGTATATGATATCAATTGTAATGTTACAAAATCTGTTATTTCAATGTGGTCACTCGAAGATGTTGGATAACTGTTGTAATGCTATAACTTGTCATATTGTGTATGAACTCTCATTGGTAAAATCATCTTACATGTGATTTACGATCCTTTTGGCTCTAGCTGTAGTTCACGAAATGTGCACACCTCGATTTACGATCTTTTGGCTCTGTAGTGCACGTAATGTGCTCCACATCTCAGCTTATTGAACAGTTCTGATGGTAAACTTACAGTGTGATGCAAGATAGTTGAGCTTAATACCTTGATCTGAATTATGCTCAGCTAACTTCCTAGGATTGTAGAACCAAACCACATTACCTCAACTTAGTGAAGAAAATCTCCACACTCTTGACTTTGACTCGCACCACATAGATATTTATAATACGTATGGTTTCTCCAATAAAGGAACTGCATAAATTGATTGCTGCCACTGTTTAGGCCCAACTGGATGCTTTTGGATCACAGCATGGCAATCTATTACCAGGGATCCAGCATATATTTCTGCCTGGATAGTCTAAGCTATAAGTTGTTGAATTGGAAGATTTAGAATGGATGTTACATCCGACAACACACATGTGTCATTTTTTTGGTTACCTCTTATAATGTTTACATGCATCCTGCAATTCTGAGACTTTGTGTTAATTGAATCTAATTATCATATATCTTTTCACCAATCTGATAGAGAATTATGTTGTTTGATTTATTACAGGCTCTGGAACTTTTCAAGAAACAAGAAGTAGATTTTCTGATTGCAACTGATGTTGCTGCTCGTGTAAGTGACTTTGTACTTCTTACATTGTTATTTTTCTTTTACTTTGTTGAGATATTGCACTGTTTGGTGCTAGTAATTTAACAAAAATGATCACTGTATTGTAATGAATGATATTAAACAATAGAAGATATACAAATCACTATTTAAAGGATTTATTGACAAATTGTTGGTTTAACTTTTAGGGGATTGATATTGTTGGTGTTCGGACTGTAATAAATTTTGCATGCCCAAGAGATGTGAAAACGTAAGTGATACAATTGACCTTTTTCCTGTAAATCTTATTCTGATTGTTGCTATTTACTTGGTTCATGTTCAAGCTTCCTGTCCTAGGGCAAAGTTATTGATGAAAACATTGTGCAATTGATTATTGAGTTGACTGTCGTTCATTGTTCACTTAGAAACACTGCATCTTTAGTATATCTATTGTTACTGGAGTTAGGTGTTGCTTTGCCATTTTTCAATAAATATAACCGGAAGTTTTAGTTAAGATTCTTTATCAACTTTTCCAATATGCACTATCTAAGCCCTTGTGAAGTTTAGGTCACCTTTAGTGGCATGTCTTCTAGTTCAAATACCAAAATTTTAGTAACCAACCTTCTCTTAAATTATTCCATTGATGTATTTATACAGAAGTTATGTTTATATATTATGAACTGTTTAATGAGAGAGTTGATTGTTCTAGAAATAAGTGTATTTTGTTACCATTATCTGTTCTCAAAGTCAAATTCTCTACTATAAAACTGTTTTTCATGGTTCCTAAGGTGTCCCTGCCAGTTGGTCTTGTCTGTGCGGCATGTTTTTTTTCTTCTTATTTTTCTTATCACATTTTCTGCCATTGTTCTGTTTGCACCATGTATTTTCTTTTCTTTTCTTTTCTTTTCTTTTCTTTTCTTTTCTTTTCTTTTTGTTTATGTTTTCTACATGCAGACTTGCTTGACCTCATTCCATAGCCGCCACCTTTTTTGTTAAAAGAACTTTGAACCGTGAATTTTAATAATGCCACGTGTTTTTGTGGCTTCTAGTTCCAGTCGTATTTACTTTTGATTTTAGCATACTATTTTGTAAATTTGTACATTGTTTATGTTGCTGCAGTTATCTTCATCGTGTTGGCCGCACAGCGCGGGCAGGAAGAGAAGGCTATGCTGTGACATTTGTAACCGATGATGACAGGTCCCTCTTGAAAGCAATTGTAAGTATTGTGTGATATGCTAAAATCTGAAAAATGTTGTAATTCTTCAGAATAGACGTGCTCACAGATATGTTGTACTTCTTTTAATCAGATTGCTTAAGCAACCTTCTAATTAATGGAATTGCAACCTTTTCCAGACTTAGCCTGCCATTAACAATGTTTTTTTTTAAAACTTCATTCTAAAGCTTCGTTATTTGTGTAAAATAAAAAACGGGATATTTCCATGTGCGCTGTGGGCATTTTCATCACGACTTACCTATTATATACTTGTATATGGGAAACATATCAAACAGGTTGCAGAGGCTGGTTCCTTGAGTCACATGGCTTTTAGTTATTTCTGTGCCAAACTAATAACAGAAATGCACTCATCTATTGATCTGTGGGGCTCTTCGGAGTGTTTTTGCCTTGGTTGTTGCTTAATGGTTTTATTTGACTTACCTTTTAGGCCAAGAAGGCTGGTTCACAGCTGAAAAGCCGTATTGTTGCTGAGAAACCTGTGGCTGAGTGTGCACAACTGATTGAGCAACTAGAAGGCCAAATTTCTATCATCATTCGAGAAGAAAGGTTAGTTTCATGCTGTTATGCTCTTAAAGCTGCTGTGCTCTTTTGTAAGTTCCATCCATAATGTGGATGTTTATGCCCTTTTTAGGGTGGAAAGAGAAGCGAGAAAAGCTGAAATGGAAATAGCAAAGGTTATTTATTTTTAACTTCAGTTTTACCTAAATAAATTATCTTCTTTCCTGTGAATTTCAATTACTTAACAGAGCTGTACTTCAGAATTCTGAATACATTTGTACCTTTGCCATTACATATTTGAATATACAAGGCAGAAAATATGATAGCCCATAAGGATGAGATATACTCACGGCCAAAGAGAACCTGGTTTGCTACTGAACGGGAAAAGAAGCTTTTGGCAGCAGCTGCTAAAGTAAGCATATCTGAATTTTTTTTTAAATTCTTTAGGCAAGATGTTATGCATTTCGTCTTCTAATTTATATTTTTGCCATTGTACTTTCACACATATATTTTATGTGACTTCTACAATTTGGTTCTGATTGGATTGTTATTTGTTTGCTCTCATTGCTTTTCATTTTCAGTTGCCAAATCACCTATCTTGTGCTTGAATATATTATACACATGGGATTTGATGTCTTACCATGCTTGTAGTAATTTATTTATATTGAAAGAGACTGTTGATGTTTCCTAAACAAAAATACTGTTGTAGATGACACATCAGTGGAGCATGGTGCCACCTAGTTTTTGGAGTACATGAGCCCATTTCTTGATCGGCTCACATGCTAAGATGAAACTCTGAAGAGCCACTTGCTGGCCCCAAGTCCATCCCATTCCTCCATTCTCCACTCACTATTCGACAGGCACATATCCATCACATTCCCTTGAACCTGCCAGTTCCATGCTGCTTCACTTTGCTTGGAGCAGCGGAAGAATCTAGTATTTTGGTATACAAATTGCACTTTGGTATGGGAAGAAGAGAAGCCCTCAAAGACCAGTATTGCCTACGCCCAACCTAAGTGCACTAGGAGGATATCCACAACTCCACATTGGACCACTTGCAAGTTGCAACAACTTGGCCTGCTTCGGGCTACTATCTGAAGGATAAAGAAACAACGATTACTTGCCATGCTTCAACTTTTGGTCTATGGGGTATCCCCAGGTCACTTGCTTGTAGTCACCGCCGATTATATCCATATGCTCATCAGATGCACCGGTAGACCTGGCCTTGCAAATTTCTATGGAAATACAGTGTTCTTAATGCTATCTTGTTATTGTTAAAATTTCCTTTCTTAAAAGCAAGAAGATTTTTCTTTTTCTTCCCACTTAGATGGGGCTGAAATTCTTTCTTTATCCTTAGTTTGAAGATATCCATAAATCATCTACACATTACTATATCACTGACATGGCTTTGCTTTTTTTTTTCATCAAGGAATCTTTGGATCAAGGTAAGAGTACCTCTGGAGTTATTAGTGCTAAGCAGGCTGAAGACCTCCGTCTGAAGGAGAAAAAGAGACGAGAGCATGAGGTTTGCAATATGCTTATGAAGTGATGTTTGGATAATGTATTAATAATGTGCATGTGATTTGTTTATACTGACATTCTCTTCTCATCTTTGTTTTACAGAAAAATCTACCAAGGAAGAAACGCCGAAGATTAGAGGCCCAGCGAGAGATGTTGGAAGATGAGGATGAAGATGACGAGGAAGCAAAGGTTCAGTTCTTTGAGTTATTTTGTTATCGGCCTCTGCCGGTTGCTAATTATTCCTATGGATTTGATGCGAGTAACTACTGAATTAATTAATCGAACCATGACATTGATGTTACACCAGCATTGTGATCACATATGCCCCATGGGCCAATATACAAATAGGTGTCTGTGTGTGTACACTTGTGTGTAGAAGCCCCTACATAGTGAAGGAAATGCAAACAATGAAACAAATACATGTACATAGGTCATGCTACAGTTAACTTTGGTATTCTGGTCCAGTTTGCAGTTGCTGTGTTATGGTTCTGTGCTGTGGAGTCTAGTTGTTTAAGCCCTTGCTAATTTAGTAATACATTCATGTCAATGCTTCGAAAAAGATGTTTTCAACTTTCACTTTTCGTGTCACCCTACAAAATAAAGTCCCAACTCTTTCTAAAAAGAATTGTGCAACACTTGTGACAAATTCGTGTGTGAAAGTGTCTTTTAACTGTATACATAGAAACCTAATTGCCTGTGAAATAATAACATAGGAAGTGTTTCTTTCAACATGGTCTGGTTTCAGTTCCATTTGAATTGACAGTTAGTTTGGGCTGTTGCATGAACTTCATATTGCATTTGCCATAATCTGAAGATTTAGTCATTTAATTATCATCTGTATCCAGAGGTTGGTCACTGTAACTTAATTTTCTTTTATAATGAGAATTGGATGTTATGATCAAAAGCTATACTTCAGAAGGCACATTCTACTATTCTAGAGGTTGATTCATTTCTAGGTAGCACCTCTTTTACTACCTTATATAACAAAATTAGATTTTCCATGGGGATGTCATTTTTATTCTTTAGGTCTTTAGTTTCATATGAAAAGAAACTATGTGCTGGTACATGTGGTTGACTGCATTCAGTTCTAAGCATTGAAGAATCTCCTACAGGAAAATGATAGAGGGAAGAAACCAAAGAAAGGCCAATCTCTAGTGGATGCTGCTTACCGAAAGGCAAAATCATTGAAGGCAGCCAGCAAACGGGGTCCTGGTGCAGGCAAAGGAAAGAATGAGAAGAATGCAAGACAACATTCTGAGAAGACTCCGAGCAGGCATGAAGAGATGCGTGAGCTGTTCGAGAATGATATGAGTGAATGGAAACAGGGACGCTCCTCAAAGAAAAACAACAATTTCGCGCACAAAAAATCAAAGAACGCTTTTAAGAGCAAAGCAAGGTATGCAGTAATGGTTTGAATTAGAACTGTTTGCATTGCCAGTCAACTGGAAATGGAAATGGGTAAAATGACCTGATTGAGCACTTGTGACTACATGAGGCTGCCTAATAATTTTTTGCATGTGATGAAAATGACACATTTGTGATTGAGTTTTTTCCCCTTCATTTTTGGCAGGTACAAGCGCAGGAAGTAGAAGACTGGGCCATCTCCGGGCTTGTATTACATTCCCTTGTCTCAATTTTGACTGACTGATCCTGATGTTTCCACTCACATTGCGTTTGCTTTTTGTAAACTTCTCATATCATGTAAACTCACCGTTTTCTGATAATGTCTCTAATGATCTCGCGACAGTTGTCCTCAGTTTCGACATGTGTCGTTGCTCGTATCGTAGTTCGTACTTACTATATTAATCTTTCCTGCCATACGCTGTTTTGTGGACATCGACCTAGTTGCTATGTTCCTGTTCCTGCGACTCATATGCAATGCCAAGTGCTTGTTCGCTGGTCTGACTGAAAGTACTGTTTGCAGATAAGTAAACGGAAGTTTACACTCTATATTCCAATGCAAGATTTTTCTGATGTGAGGTCCATCTTTCATAAAGCCTTCATGTCTAGGGTGATCGAGAAAGGTTTTTAAATGAAGTGCCGTCATCTATGTGCAGCGACGGAAATTATTCATCATCTGCCCTATGTCATTTACCTAATAATTATGGCACTGAGACGTGTAACCTTGTTGCCGACGTTGAGCTCAGGTTAAGAAAATGAAAGGATACCTCTAGGGGTCTATATGTGAATATTTGTCAAAAAAAAGGGCTAAAACTAAAAAAATGGCCGAGAGAAACTTCCAATGGCAACGACGTCGAGCTCAGGTCAAGAAAATGAAAGGATACCTCTAGGGGTCTATATATGAATATTTGTCAAAAAAGGGCTAAAACTAAAAAAATGGCTGAGAGAAACTTGGCCATTTATGTATCGTTGTCAAGTTTCTCGATTAAACATAGAGATAGTGTTCTAAATGAATACCGTGGTTCTACTCTAGTTTAATTTAATGAACTAAATAAATATTTTTTCTCTTATTTTTTTTTCATTTAGTGCTGCAGAATCCAATGGTGCAGTATCTAATGTACTACTCCTACCTATTTGAAACACCATCTCGGTCCTTACTCTCGATGCCTGGGCCTTATCTAGTGCTGCAGTATCTAATGGGCTTTTCTATTGTTGCCTGGCCCATACGGTTTACCTTCGTTCTTGTGTCTTCTTCCTCGACTCGAAAACACACAGGCACTCCGAACAGTACGCAGGCAGAGACAGGCGGCGGCGGAGGCAGGATCAGGTTCCTCGCGGCCGGCGTTAAGTAGGGCGGCCGCCTTACCTCGTACTACTGGTAGGTCCTCCACGGAGCCGCTGGAAGGAGGCTTTGCGGCGATGGACCGGGTCGGCGGCGGCGAGAAGCAGCTGGAGGATTGCACAGTGGCCAAGTCAGTGATCTCCCCGCTCTCTCTCCCTCTCTCTGATTCATGGATTGGATAGTTAGGCCCCTCTCTCTGGGCCGAGATTCGCAGAGCTAGGAACCCATGTCGATTTGGTGACTACCCTCCCCCTGCTGGTAGTAGGTGCGTGACCGAGATTTATCTGTGCTTTGCATCGACCGTCTTGCTTATTAGGACGCTAATTGCTGTGGAGGCAGTAGCTTGGATCCGTACATATCCTATAGGGCTGGGAGCGTTGGCTTCTGTTCGAAATGTTTGCTACGATTTTGTAGCTTGCTTGTACTGATAGATGCAGTCTTGTGCACTGTGCTGCGTGACTGAAAAAAAAAACTGACAGCCCTTTGCAGTCATGCCACTGGAAATATATATTTTCACAAAGATATAGCTGAATTTTGTTTGTGCACCTCAATCTCCTTGCGTGAAAGACATTTCGTTCTGTCAAGTGCCTTGTGAGCTGACTAGCTGAGAGGGGACTTATTGGGCTGAATGTACTTTTGAGTTACAAAGAGGCAGGGCGCGAACCAGTGTCACAATCCTCAATGGAAAATTAGAAACAGGGCCATGCATATTGAATCTAAAGCATTGTAAGATGTATGATCTAACATTGTCAGGTAAAAGAAATTTCAGTCGCTTTGCAGTAATGTGAGTCTGCAGAAGGGGTAAACACGCCCCTGAAGCAGAATTTATAATCAAGAAACCAGTAACATGTTTGATGCATTCTTCAGAATGAAACTGAGGTTGATATCAGAAATGGCGAATGTGCACCTGCCTGGTTTTATAGATGTTTTCAAGGAAAAAATGTTGAATTAGAGTAATATAAGAACAGCAATATCTTATTTTTCTTAAAGAAAAAAGGGGCTGTATTCTGGGCCATATGAGTTCCTCAGTATTGTTTGATTACTACAGAAATACAATTCAACTTCATTTCTCTACTTCTAAGTTTGGTAAACCTTTCAGCATTTTTGCTGATTGTTAAGTACTGCTGATACATCCATGATAGTTTACTTAGTAAAAGTTTGTCTACAAGTTTACTTGCAATATGAGGTCTTCAGGCTGGATCCCAGTTTGAATTGGCGTAGGTGGTTTAGTTCAGACTGCAAATTCAGTCATTCTTTACTAAGGCATGTTTATCTAAATTCAGTTGGGAACTGCATTATATTCAAGTTTTCATGTTGTTCACTGTGTGGGGAATTTGTTGTTGCATGGATATCTAATAATCAATTGGCAACACATTTAATGTGCTATGCTCCTTCAGGCTTGGTGGGGTCAGCTTGTAGGGAGGAGAGGTTAGATCATAAATAAGATTGTTTTTTGTTTATTGCTTTTCATGAATTTCAGTGGGCATCTTCCCCTGAATAGAGATTGGTCACACAAGGCCTCAAATCAATATCCATTCGTCCTCGAATATAGTGTACTGTAAAGATTTTAAGATAGATTAAGAGATATGTAATACAAAAGATGCAGGTACCCTCACTTCATTTTCAATCAATTTAATTCCTGCATGTATGGTGCTACCATCTTCATGATTAAAGGGGGAAATGCTTGATTAATGGTCCCTTGTATTTGGGTACAACTTTCTAATGCTTCGGTACACTAAATTCCAGGATGGGGGGAGTATCAGCTAGGCATGCATGATAGATATCAGATATGTAAAGAGAATATGAACACATATATCCCCGTTTGAATTTGAGTTTGGTTTATTTATGTAAGTTATTTTTCCCCCTTCTTGTTGGTGGGTCATTTTGGGTTTCAATATCTGTTACCCCAACTTGCTTGAGACTATATGGCTTTATTATTGCTGTTCAATTTGAGAATGGTTTATTTCACGTCTTGTGCGAAAAATTCTAATTTGTTTACTCCAGTCTCAAAACACTCTTCTCATGCCCACTGCAGTGCTCTAGGAACTTGGTTCTTCTCAGTTGCGGGTGCTCTTGTTGCTATTCCTGTGGGCATAAAGAGGAAATCCTTAGCTCCACTGGTCTTCTTTGGAACCACAGGAACCATGCTGGACATTATCACGGGCATTAGCCAGTGTGAGCGAGAGCATGCTGAGCGGCAAATGAAGCTTTTGGAAGCCCAGAAACTTTCGACCGATGCTTCAGCTGGGGGTGAAAGCTCTGATTCCTTTGGCAGTGCTGATAAGTGAAATACTTCTCTTGCATTTCCTATTGATTAGGGTTCTTGCTCAGATGCAAATTTTACACCTTTTAATTTCTGAATATACCATTCCTACTCCCCTTATAACGTGTAATTGTGTATTTGAGCAACGATCAGTTGTTTTCGCCTCATCAGTACGTGTCAACTGCTAGTAGCCTAGTAGGGATTAGGCAACGATGGGTGCGCTACTTTGTGTTTGTGTTCAATGCTGAGATTAAACACAGATACTGGAGGTGTCACGGCCCCAAGGTATAAGAGATGCTGAGACTGCATGACTTATTGACTTGGTGTAATCTGTAAGCTCTATGTGATGAAGCACAGATGTTGAGTTTCATCCCATACTCCCATCCCTCGGATACACGAGGTTGTATCCACTGTTTTTTTAATAATGTCAATTGATGAAAATATAGCAGGGTTCAATCTTGGTCTTCAAGCAAAGCTTACCACCTGGAGAAAAATAGCCCAATCCATTGTACGGCTAGGTCTTAAACTTTTCAAATAAATTATATATATATATATATATATATATATTTAAAAAAACCTTGTGGATGAATTTCTTCTTATTCTTTACCAAGTCGTTTCCTTTATTTGCTTGCTCAATCGCCTTGGTTGCATGCTTCATCTGTGATTTCTGTGGCTGCTTGATGCGTGCACGGTGCACACTAACACTTCCTTATTCTCACGACTCACATGCCACGTTCTCATCATTATCGTCTGCTCGAGTTGCAGTGCATATAGGTATACGCTATATTTATGTCTAAATACATGTAAAATAAAAATAGATAATGTACGTAGAAAAGTCAAAACGTCTTAAAGTTCAAAACCGAGAGAGTATTTGCTTGTCCACTAGTGATATGTAATCCAGAATTTGATTGCTAAGAAGTGCCGAGAAGTGTTTGGTTTGAGAAACCGTCTCACACTAGTCACAAGGAACGCCTCTCTTTCAAATTTGTTGAAGTGACATAATGTATCAACTCGTTCTATTGGGCAAATACATTGTTATATATTAGCGGTCTCATACGGTGTCACTTAGGATTTTTGCTGATGTAGATGAAAGAGAGAAAGGCCTTGTTTAGTTCCGAAAATTTTTTGGTTTTCGGAACTGTAGCACTTTCGTTTTTATTTGACAAACATTGTCCAATCATAAAAATCATAGAGTAACTAGGCTTAAAAGATTCACCTCGCGATTTACAGGTAAACTGTGCAATTAATTTTTATTTTCATCTATATTTAGTGCTCCATGTATGTGTCGTAAGATTCGATGTGATGAAGAATCTTGAAAAGTTTTTGAATTTCGGGGTGAACTAAACAAGGCCGAAGATATTGTTGTTTCACGAAACAACCACCATGAGATAAAATTTAGGAATATCATACAACTATTATATCATTGTATGAGTTATTGTTACCATATACTCCTATTCCTAAAAGTTTTAAATCTTAGAGTTGTTTTAAGTCAAACATTTTAAATTTTGACCAAATTTTTATGAACAAAAACGCTAAAATTTATATTATCAAATTAGTATAATTAGATTTATCATAGAATATATTTCCATGAGATACTCATTTTATATTATATATATTGATGTTTTTTATAAAATTAATTAAATTTAAAAAAGTTTCGCTGATATTAATTCTAGGAATTAAAGCTTGGCTGGAGAGGGACGACGTGGCACCGCATGAGTCCATATTTAATATGGTCCGTACGTGGCGCACGTGTTTGCACCGCTTGAGTGCAGTGGCCACTGGCCAGGCTAGTAGTCCGGTCAACGACTCAACCCAACCAATAGCCGCCGCCCAGCGGCGACAAGGTGTCCGGCCCGGCCCCGATCGCCGCGGCCCAGCCTGGCCTGGTTTAGTTTGTGAAAAAATTATAAAATGTTATATTTAATAATTATTGTTTAACTATAAATTAACTAGATTTAAAAGATTTATCTTATAAATTATAAATAAATTATATAATTATTTATTTTTATTTATATTTAATATTATATACATATGTCATAAGATTTTATATGATGAAGAATTTTTGCTATTTCGCAGAATACTTCGAAAAGTAAACAAGGCCTTAAAAACTGCGCCGAAGGGGGAAAAAAGAGGAAAGGCAGGCGGTCGAAATCGGCCTAGTAAAGTCAGTAGGCGACAAGAGACGAGGAGTAATTAAAGAGTGTGGATAGCTGCTAGTGCCAATGCAATCACACGTGCCCTCAATATGTCTTCCAAGATTCATTTTATTACTCTTTTATGTTTGACTTCTTGTTTTGGGGGTGATATACAGCGCTAAAGTTAAGTGCTGTACTCAAAGTATCACGATTCACGAAGCCCTTCCCAAAAGTTTTATCACGAATTGTGGCTCTTAATCAGACACTATGGTCTTTGGTGCACCATTGTAACACACCATCTCAACAACAATATCATTTCAACATACGAAGGAAAAAGGAGTAGGCAGTCTTGACGAGTTAGAAATGGGTGGATTCTCACTATACCACAAACAAACTATAGCATTGGACAACACTCACTAAAACTTGCTATTGGTATAAATTCATAAGTTGTTGACATATAGTTACTGGTATGAGTAATATGCTCGATCGGATGAGGCTCTTGATAATCTAGCAATGAAATCTGTAGAAGATATCTTTCCACTTCCAGGAGAGAATTGGCAAAGGTTTCAGATGGTCGACGTCCACTTGTAACACATCTTACACTTGACTATGTAGCGAGCAATTTTACAATATTAATTAAAATTAGAGGAATTTGATTTATGATAAAGCTAAAGCAAACATAATTTTGAAAAAAAGGAAAATATATTCTGTAAATAGAGGGAAGAGGAAAGCAATTGTTTCTCTTCTTAAGCTTATCCCTCGCTCGCGTTGGTTGACTCGTCAACTAAGGCCCTGTTTAGTTCTCTACCAAAAAAAATTTCATCCATCCCATCGAATCTTTCAACACATGCATGGAACATTAAATATAGATAAAAAATTAAACTAATTACACAGTTTGGTTGAAAATCGCGAGACGAATCTTTTAAACCTAGTTAGTTCATGATTAGCCTTAAGTGCTACAGTAACCCACATGTGCTAATGACAAATTAATTATAGTTAATAGATTTGTCTTGCAGTTTTCTGGCGAGCTATGTAATTTATTTTTTTATTAGTTTCTAAAAACCCCTCTCGACATCCTTCCGACATATACGATGTGACACCCAAATTTTTTTTATCTCCAATCTAAACAAGCCCTAAGGGTGCCAGGTAGATAGATGAGTCATTGTCCTATAGTTGCGTCACCGTCTGAATTACTACTACTACCTCGGTTCATTTTAACTGGCGTGTGCTGGTTTTTTATTTTGGTCACAAAAACTACTCAAAAGTAAAGCCTTGCATGCATACATGGTCATGCATCGAAGCATAGCAGCCACTAGTTTTGTGGGCGATGCATTGGTTTGCGGGCACGGACGTTAATCATGAGGCTGAGTTAATATAAGGCCTTATTTACTTCCAAAAATTTTTACAAAATAAAAATAGTAGTACTTTTGTTTGTATTTGACAAATATTGTTCAATTATGGACTAACTGGACTCAAAAGATTTGTCTCGTCAATTCCGATCAAACTGTGCAATTAGTTTTTATTTTCATCTATATTTAATACTCCATGCATACGTCTAAAGATTCGATGTGACGGAGAATCTGAAAAGTTTTGCAAAATTTTGGGGAACTAAAATTTTGGTAAATTTTCCATGCATACTCCTAAGCGCGTTATTTGGTAAATTTTCTTGGTAAATTTTCTTGGTATCTGGAATCAAGCTCCTCACGCCAGTTAAAACGGACTGGAGCGGGTATTAGCAAGTGCTCACAAGAAACGTCGACTCAGCAGTGGCCTAGAAAAGAAAAGAGGAAAGAGAGCAACCATGGCGCTCACCAGTCAGCGATGAGTTTATACGTCAAATCTATTGATTATTTATCAATTTTTTTATTATAATTTAATAAATAATATTTTTAGTTATAACTTTTCAACCAAACAAACAAAACCGTCACGCCATCCGGTGTGGTGTCCCGTAGGCCCACCGAGAGTGTTACAGGAAAAGAGAATATACCTCTCCGATCCGGACAGACATCTCCCAACGCTGGGGTCAGAATGTCAGTCAGTGCGCTCGTACGCCCGAGTAGCAGCGTCCGATCGCCCAAACCAACGGATGGGATCGCTCGCCTCTCCCGACCGGTCATTCCACCGACTCCTGTCGTCGCGCGCGGCGAGCCGGCGAGACCGGACCAGGCGAGGGTCCACGCCTCCACGGGCCACGGCCGCTCTCTCGCTCGACGCGACGGCTCGAGAGTCGAGAAGCCTCCTGCGCCCCTCGCCTCCCGCCCATTAATACCACGCGCACTCCGCTCCGCTCCGCGCTCGCCCCCCATGCCCGCCTCGCCGCTGCCAGTGCCAGTGCGCCACCATGCTCGGCGCGGCGCTCCGACTGCGCGTCCGCGTGCTCCGCCGCCGCCGCCGCCGCCTCCACCGCGGGCGCCGCCGAGGCAGACGGGTCGGGGATGACGACAGCGAGGAGGGAGGCCGGGAGCCGGTGCTGCTGGTGTCCGGGATGGGCGGCTCCGTGCTGAACGCGCGCCGCAAGTCCAACCCCAAGTTCGACCTCCGGGTCTGGGTGCGCATCCTCTTCGCCAACCTCGACTTCAAGAAGTACCTCTGGTCGCTCTACAACGCCGACACCGGTGGGTTGCCTTGCCTCATCCTCCTCCAGCTGGAACGCCCCAGCTGAGTTGCTTGTTCCTCCGCAGGGTATGTGGAGTCGTTGGACGACGATGTGGAGATTGTTGTACCGGAGGACGACCATGGCCTGTTTGCCATCGACATTCTTGATCCTTCCTGGGTGAGCCTATGTTGTTGGTTCAATTGCGGCTTGTTTTTTTTGGTCATTAATTAGTTTAGTGGGAGGTATTAAAAAAAAAGCCTTTTCTTGGTTTCTAAGCATGGTATATTCTTTTTTGAGACCGGTGGCCTTACGATATTTGGAGTGAGTGAGTCGCCTTGCACTGGGTCATTGGGAATAGGTGAGGATAGGAAGGGGACATGATGAAACGGCCATATAGAGGAACTAGTGATTGTTATCACTGCCATAAGAGCACCCTTTTCATCTTTTCTCCTTGTTGAAAAGACAGGAATAGACATTTGGTAGACGTGCACTATAAATACTTTTGGATCATGGACAGACAAAGATAGATATCTAAATCTGATATTAATGCCTAAATTAATAAGATTAGGGCATTCAATGAACTTTATGAAACTTTTTGTTTCTCTCTTTTGGAATTCAGCCCGGAGGAAGATTCTATCTTAAAAAAAGAGGGTTTTATTGAGCATCGAGGAACAAAAGAATTTAGTCTAAAATACCAAAAAGAAGTAGATCGGTTTTTAGTGCATCCAATCATGCTTTTGGTGCCCAGAGTGTTAGTAAACTTCCCAGGGACACATACCCTGGGAACTGGGGACATCTAATCTATGCAGCATATGTGGGCTTATGTGGAGTACTGGCAACAACTAGAGTAGTGAGACAGTGGTAGTCATGCCTTGCACATGAAGTATACATGAGCACATTTAAGCAATTGATGGAATCAATACAGCTGCTATATAGTTTTTTGTTGTACTGCCACTGACTAAAATGATTGATAGTACTTTTACTTTTCTGTCCAAATTGATGCTCAGAATCACATAGAATCTTGAACTTTATGTGGTCTGCCCCTGAAGAGCTCAAGAGCATAGATTTTCAGTGACATGTTTTTTTCCTTTTATTTTATGCTTCAGTTTGTAGAACTTCTCCATCTGTCTATGGTGTATCACTTCCATGATATGATTGATATGCTCATAAACTGTGGATACGAGAAAGGGACCACACTATTTGGATATGGTTATGATTTTCGCCAAAGCAACAGGTACTTTCCTATATATGGATCCCTTTGTATGCCGTTGTGTGTTGAATTGGTAACATCAATATTGAGTGGACCAATAGTTCACTGTCGACCTGTCCTGCAAGCACAAGATGCTGTAACAGTGGTTTTATCTGGCAGGATAGACAAAGCGATGGCTGGTTTGAGAACAAAACTTGAGACAGCTTATAAGACCTCTGGAGGGAAAAAAGTTAATTTAATCTCACATTCTATGGGCGGATTGCTAGTTCGCTGCTTCATGTCTATGAATCCTGATGTGAGTTTTCATGTTTGTTATACTTTTTGCTTATGCATAAACATCCATGTCGTAATTTTTTCCCCATTTTCTAGGTATTCACTAAGTATGTCAACAAATGGATTTGCATTGCTTGTCCATTTCAAGGTAACTTATTGGACATTTCAATTGATTTATTCTATTATTGCTGTCCTTTGACAGACTATCTGTTTTATATTAGTAAATTTATCTTGCAGGTGCCCCTGGATGCATCAATGATTCTCTACTTACTGGATTGCAATTTGTTTATGGTTTTGAGAGCTTCTTTTTTGTATCTAGATGGGCAATGCATCAACTGGTATTTCTTTACCATGATTTTTAGAACAATTTCTTCACCATGTTCTAATAGCCAACAACCTCTACAAGACTAAAACTTTGCAGTTGTATTAACCTCCCCTTTTTAATCTATTCTATTATATGCAGCTTGTTGAATGCCCATCAATCTATGAAATGTTACCAAATCCGGAATTCAAGTGGAGGGAAAAACCAATTATTCAGGTTTGGCGTAAGGATCCTGAAAAGGATGGGATTGTGGAGCTTGTCCAGTATGAAGCGACTGATTGTGTGTCCTTGTTTGAAGAAGCTTTAAGGAATAATGAGGTAGATTCTAAGATAACAATGTTTTTTTTGGATCATATTATATTTCTGGTGCATTTGTTATCAGTTATTACATATATTATCAATGCAAAGTGACTTTGGTACTAAAAGTTAAGAATCCCACACTTACAGCATAGGCACTGAAATTCATACCCAATGACTATGCATGTCTCCTAGTATGAGTAACTCTTTAATCCACTGATACCTGATCATTCCATTTTCTCATGTCTCTGTAGCTCACGTATAATGGAAAGAAAGTAGCGCTACCATTCAATATGTCAGTCTTCAAATGGGCCACCAAGACCCGCCAGATCCTAGACAATGCTGAATTACCAGATTCTGTGAGCTTTTACAATATATACGGGACATCTTATGAAACTCCATATGATGTATGGTGAGTATTATGATTTATGAATTTATGATGGCAGTTGATAGTCGCATCATGTAGTTTTTCTTTCCGCTCTAGATTTTTATTTTGATATTCATCATTCTTATTTGAACTATCTGTAGGCTTATAGGTTATCAACATAGAAACTTCAAGGTAGAGAAACTTTAGGATCTAGTTGAGACGGTTCAATAGAAATAGCCAATATGAATTATGATCAAATAAAAATGAGGCAGTTCCTTGTCAGTCGTTTGTCCAAAGAGATTCACATATTCTAGCTCCACAGCTGGAGCTGTAACTTGTGTTCAGAATACTTTTTTTTTTCAGTGAGGATACTTTAAGAATTGTTTTGTTGAAAATACTCTAGTGACAAGTCTGCCAATTGAAATATTTTATTTCATTCCTCTGGCTCTAAGTGTATTATTATTATTGCTATTTTCCACAGCTATGGCTCAGAAAGCTCCCCGATTGGAGATCTGTCGGAAGTGTGTCACACAGTGGTACTGTACCCTCTTGCTTGAAATTCATCAGGTTCTGGCTGTAAACTTCCAATGGCTTTTCATGGGAATATGACACATGGGTGTTCCATTTTCAGCCGGCATACACTTACGTGGATGGAGATGGCACAGTTCCCACAGAATCGGCACGGGTAAGATGATAACCATCCTTTTGTAATTGCATGTATATGCTAAGCACTGCATTCATAGTTTTGCTAAAGACACCTAGGGCCTTGTTTAGTTCTCGAAGGAAAAAATTTCGCGACACTGTAGCATTTTCGTTCGTTTGTGGTAATTATTGTCTAACTATAGACTAACTAGGCTCAAAAGATTCGTCTCGTCAATTCCGACCAAACTGTGCAATTAGTTTTTATTTCGTCTATATTTAATACTTCATGCATGTGTCTAAAGATTCGATGTGACGGAGAATCTTGAAAAATTTTGGGTTTTTGGGTGGAAGTAAACAAGGCCCTAGTTCAACACAATCCCCATTCAAATGCCAGACCAAAATATCAAGAAGTGAAATTCTTTTGGCCTAGGAATGGTTTTTGCATTAAAGGTTGGACATATGTAGCAATATACACACCTGGTCAGTAGTAGTTTTAGATACTTTTAGATGCCTTTAAGTTCATTTGGAGGAGGCTTTATAATGGCATGTCTCTTGCTTGATTTCTTCAGCGATCACTGATCAGTCACAGAAGCAGGTTTACGTGTACTTACCACATATGTGTGTTGACAGGCTGATGGGTTCTCTGCGAAAGAAAGAGTTGGCGTCGAGGCTGACCACCGTGGCCTGCTGTCTGATGAGAATGTATTCAAGCTTCTCAAGAAATGGCTCGGTGTGAGCGAAAAGTCAGAGTGGCGTTGCGTGTCAAAATCCAAAGTGGTAGACCTTTGCACCTAACTGCGTTGCCCTGTAGATGTCATCGCAATCTCAGGAGGACTGTTATTTTGGCCTTTTCCCTGAAGAGAAGATGAAACAAAATTCTGGTGATTGTATATATTTGTAGGCCTTGTTTAGTTCCGAAAAGATTTCGGATTTCGGTACTGTACCCAGTGGCAGAGCTGAGGAACTTTCACGACTAGGGCTAATACTATGAATTACCAACATCGATCACATGCTAATGAACAAAAGTAATGCTAATATGTAGATTTAGCTGAAAAAAAAGCAAAAGAAATACTCTAGTATTTTTTCCACGCCTAGGGCCATGGCCATATTGGCCCTAGGCTTATATCCGCCACTGACTGTACCACTTTCGTTTGTTTGTGGCAAATATTATCCAATCATAGACTAACTAGACTCAAAAGATTCATCTCGCGATTACAGACAAACTGTGTAATTAGTTTTTGTTTTTATCTATATCTAATGCTTCATGCATGTGTCTCAAGATTCGATGTGACGGGGAATCTTGAAAAAATTTTGGATTTCGGTGTGAACTAAACAAGGCCGTATTGTACATGCCTGCACGATGTAAATCCCTGCAGGCAACAAGGGTAATCCACTAATGCCCCTCGTACGATGTATCCTTGCCAGGCAATTTCTTTTTAAAGTCTAACTAGGGTCATATTCACTGTCCCTTCCAACTATGGAGCATTCTAAAAGAATAAATAAATGAAATCGATCATAATTTCATAAGTATTCTGGATTTGGATGAGCGTGTTAATTTGTCCATAACAGTGGGACGCATCACTCTGTGTTTTTACGTCAGAAGAACACTGCATCTCACAAGGAAGCACAAATTCTGATATCATGGTAGCTCTAGCAAGAATCATGGCAGAATGGCACTAGAGCTACTATAGTAAGACTTATGGGCCATGGCACTAGTGCTCATCCCAAATCCAGAATATGTGCTTCCTTACGACGCTAGCGCTAGTACGGCATATCTTCTAGTATCGGATTGCTTTATCAGTTTTCACACCAAGAAGGAAAATATCTGAAAAATAGCTGAATAAGTCACAGTAGAAGGCATCAAAAGAAATATCATGATGCAAAGAAAATGAGCAAGAAAGAAGAAAAGAAGCGAAACCTCAATCACATCAAAGTGCACGCCTGCATGGAAATGGAATACTCTACCTCAAGTTGTTCACTTGAGCTTATCAGCCGAATCTACCATCCATTCAGTAATATTTTTATCTTACAAAAAGTCAGCAAACAATACTTTCTGTTATGGCTTTTCTGAAATGAAGAGAACTTAAACAGTGTGGCGTCCGATTTGCTAAAATTATCGAGAAAATGGATAATGCTCCTATGATTTGCTTTGGAAGGGATGTGTACTATTAATGCTAAGATTGATATTATTCTAAATTTCAGACAAAGGCTGTATTGATGCATAAATATGTTGTGACTATTATGCAAGGACCCAACTCGGTTTGGTTACCACAAATTGCTTGAATTGTTTAATGGGTGCTTTTAGGGGCATTTTTGGAGTCTTGGCTCATTTTTGGAGAATGATTTTCACATTATGTATCAAAATTGAGTCAAGTTTGAGGACGATTGTTCTATATCCAAAACCAATGCTATCTCAGTAACAAGTATCGATATTGCTCGGTGTTGCTTGCATATACTTCTTCTCGGGCTGTTTTGCAAACATAATTCTAGACCGTTCGTAAGTCAGATTGGAAACTTACTCCATAGACTCACCAGATTTTTTCCTGCAAATGCTAATTGCAAGTCCATAATGGTGAACCATCCATCATACTACTTATCTGGACAGTTCACTGGTCATTTTTTAGCACAACTCAACAACTGTGTCATCCCATATGATTAGCTTTGATCAACTTGAGCACACTTCAACAGCTTGTTGATTGATTTCAAGAGAGGTGGCGCATACAGGAGGCAAAACGCAAACTGGTCTTAGAATGGATGAAGACGGTGAAGATGATGAGTAATATAAATCAATTATCAAGCACTTGATCAAGAGCGGAAAGAATGGACCATTGATTCTTATTCCAGTATAAGATGATGAGTAAATCAATTATCAAGTTTGAACAAGGCGTCTTCTTTTGTCATTTAGTATTTACCTTGTCCACAAGCATCAAACAGTCATTTGGGTTCATATGCTAGAGAAATTGGTTATGTATAAACTGGTATTCAAATTTCTTTATATGGTCTATATAGATGGCTGATAAAAGAAAATATTTTACCTCCTTTTGAAATTCTTTTTGCTGCAAATAAACTGAATTATGAATGTATGGATTGGATCTTAATTTTCCTAAGCTTCAATCCGGACTCCCTGCAAGACATGTGTTGTATGTCACAATAGTTGTAGTTTTTAATCTAGACTATTAATTGAACAATACATTTCCATTTCGTATATATAAATTATATCGAACAAGGAACTATATTATACATGTACTTCTCCTAGCTCCTAACCCCTTCTCTCATATCTGATAGCAAAACATCACTCACAACCAAAGGCTTGTCCAACCGTCTACATCAACCACCACTGTATACATGTTCTTGCAAGTCTAGTTTTGCAGCCGGTTGCCGACTACCTTGAGGCAGTGGCAGCTAATGAAAAGTCCTTGTTGGAGGCTGGCCCACCATCTCCGACACCAGGAACTTGTGCTGTGCTGTTTGCCGCTGCGGCCTCCTCATCCATGGCCTGTGTAACCTGTGCTGTCTCTTCGGAAATCTGCTTTGAGCCCCTGCTTGCAGCAGTTTAAATTTGTGAGCCGTAACACCGTGCAGTAAATAGCTACTCTGTACCTATCCATGTTCGGGGCCAATAGAAACTGAAAATGCACAGTACCTGTATGAGTAGATGACAAGGCCAGTTGCTGTGCCAGCAAAAGCAACGAAGTACATCCAATCAACCTTCATGTGCAGAGATTGCTTCCATCGGATCAATTTATGAATGGCAAATGTGTTAAGCGAATAGAGAAAGGAATCCATGTGCTCGTACCTTCTCATGGTAAGCAAAAATACGTATTAGAACAGCCCACATGTCTGAGGTCAGGAGTGAGAGATTAAGCATGGTTGCACCACATATCTGTAACAATCAAATGCACACTTGTGTATTTTTTTTTCTCTGGAAATCATGATTTTCTCCTTAGATAAAGTGATTTATACCTTGAGTATAATTGGTACCGTTGAGTAGAACAAGAACATTGCCAATGCAAACCCTATGAAGGGAAGGATCTGAAAGGTATAAAAGTACATATAATAGTAAAAAAGAATAATAACTGACAAGGTGACTATCTAATGTAACATGCTTGACCTCAAATTATTGCCCGAGGCACAGAGATATAAGGAGACTCACCGCACCAGCAGTCCAGTGAGTCGATCTGAGCTCTTTTTGCTCAAGTATGCTTCTATATCATTGTCAAGGAAATGGAATGTGGGATTGTAGAATCTTGCTATTACATGTGGCAATGTGAAGTCAAAAGAATTCCCATTTCATTCAGGTAAAAACAAAATCTTGTTTCACACGTTCCTACATCATACTTATGAACTTATTTTAGAAGGGAGATTCTTATAGTACTGATGATCGTGTAGAACCAGTTATGAGCAAGTGTTTATACTGCTGTATTGCATATCAGCAGAAATATGAACTACTAAAAATCTGTCTAGTTCAAACCATCAAGCACAAGTGTTGATGACTTGATATACTTGAATTTCTCAATAGCTAATTATTTCTTTTGTTTGTAGTAGAACTGTAGAAGTGTTGCAGACGAAACTACTATGAATAAAAGAAACTAGGAAAAGAAGCTTTCAGTATTGAATCAAGCTAAGTTATTGGTTTAAAAGGCAAAGGATACATCTGTATACCACTTATAATTGCTCCAAAAACACCTAGCATTGCCATCACCTCAACTCTGTTGCTTTTCTTGACAAAGTACTCCTGAAATATTGTAGACAGAAATCCTTGAAGTTTCCAGGCATATATTTATATGTTAGGAAAGAGAATGAGACATTTGAGGGTTAAAATTGCAGAAAGATTTTCAAAGCTCAACCGACACAAATATTCATTTCACAAACATGGAAAAAAGTGGTAACAATCAACTCATGCATATGCTAACAAGAATCAAGTCCAGATGGAAGTATGCTGAAGGAGAATTGTATTGTCATCAGTTTGAGCTAAGTGTAGTTGTTTCTACCTCGGTAACATTGCTGATGGCATAAAGCATGGAGCCTCCAATGACAAGCAAATCACCTTTCAAGGGGTTGGGTCCTTCTGCAAGACAGTCCAAAGTGTAAGGTAAAATTGAGTTGGAACATTACACTACTATCTTGGGATAAATTCAGCACTTTTTCTCCATTTTCCATATCCTAGCAGAGCTCAGTGTGAGGAGATCAGACAATCAAGTATGAGTTTCTAAGGTCACAAACACCCCCCAAAAAAACTGAGAAATAAATAGCCAAATTATAACTCAGATATTTAGTACAAAAACACTTTGTGCACTAAGGATATATCAGAACTGTAATAGTGCAATTCCATATGTAGAAAAAATGAAGCATGTTCTTACTTGCTCGATCAGAAGAGTGCACATCAGAAAATACAACCAAAATAAGGCCAGCCACGCAAACTCCAACACCAATGAACTTTCTCAGCCCATATTTTGTCTTCAGGAAGATCCAAGTGAGCACAATGACACATGGAATAGACCAACAATCCAGGAGCATCACACTGGTCAAGGACGTGTACTGATAAGCCTTCACAACTGTGTGAATAAAAAACAAGTCAACTTAGCATATACACAAGAAAAGGAAATGAAACTACAATTCTGAAAAAAAAACACCTTCTTTACATTCACTAGTGGAAGGTGCATACCAATATAGTTAGCTTCGACATCAACGATGCCTAGGATCAAGTAGTAGTACCATTTGATCTGCAGGAACAGAATGTGGAAAACATTTCAGGCTTTCCTTAGATAGTAGCATTAACATTACTGAATCATCACATAACATAGTGGCGACGAACAGCCTTGAATAACTTATAAAGAACAGAATAAGAATACGCATAAATACACTGGTGGCCATTGGTCCTGGTTAGCAGTGCACATACACTGAACGTGAAATGTACATGCATCAATCATACAAGAGAAACAGTACCACACAAACTTCTGGTCCATGGGAATAATTTAAAGGCTGGGCATGTGCTCAAACCCAAAAATAGCATCTCAACTTTTGATCCAAACAAGACTTCTAAAGAGATTGCTCTCGTGTGTCCTGAAACCTAAAATAGCATCTCAGCAGGTGATCATAACTTTTGAGACTACTTCAGTATGTTATTTTTTATTCTACTGTATGAGTTGAGTATAGTATAAGTGATAATAATAGTTCATGATTAGTATCTTTTAGAACGAACAAAATTTAAGATTAGCTTCGATTTACCCAGTTTAATAATTTACCCAAGTAGCCTTCAAACATTTCCGTGAGTGTGAAAAGCAGCATCCAGACATACCGTCATATGTTGCCTTTTGTATAGCAGTGTTCCACCATAAACAAGTGCAAGAAGGATGTAATTCAGCAATGACTGTGATGTAGGTGCATTGACACCTGAAAAAAGAAACCCTCATGATTCAGCATTATCTTCAGAATTTTTCAATCCACACAATTCTAAACCATTCGTCATCTGAATATGGTCATACAATTTTGTTTTTTTTTTTCTGAACACAGAAAGAAATGGGACAAATGACAGGTCTCAACCTAACACGAAGAAGCTGTGAACCAAAATCACGGCACAACTGAAGACATAGCTAACTGGAAAAAAAAATGCCTTTTATATTCAGAACGATAACATAATCCAGTAATTTTGCAGCAACGTTGTGTGCGGACACGCAGAGTGGGAAGGTCCCTTCCATTTTCTAAAAGGAAAAATTGCAGCAGTGTTGGTCCGCCAGGAAGTTCTACCCTAGGAACGAAACAGGTTGCACAGGACGTCGTCGCCGGCGTAAGGGAACAGAAAAGACAGCGGGCGGCACAGCGTACCTCGGCGAGCGAGCTCGGAGGAGGCGAAGCCGGTGGAGGTGATGAGCAGCGAGACGAACTGACCCAGCGCGAGCCCCACGAACACCTCCCGCCGTAGCCACCTCGGCGGCGGCGCCATTGCTTTGCTTTGTCCGTTCGAAGTGTCCGCCGAACGCGAACAAACCAACGACGGCGTGTGCAATTATTTACTTCATTTTATAATATATAATATATTTATATTATTACCAGCTGGTCAGCATCGCGGCTTGTGGGCCCCGGTGCCGCTTAGGTGCTGACTCGTTGAGCTAGCGACTACCGGGCGTTGCTCTCTGGTCATTTTGAATAAATATATTATGAAAATATATTTTATGATTCATTTTATGATATGTTAGTATTTTATATTAATTTAGTTAAATTTAATAATATTTAACTTTTCAAAGAACGAGAATTTTTTTGTACGAAAGAGTAACATTTGGCACCGATGGCATCATCATATGCTAAACTCTCCTTGTACACGCTTCCAATTTTGTTAATTTTGTTAATGTGGTCTTGTTTAGTTTCAAAATATTTTAGGCAAAATGCAATTTTTTTTGCTATTTTGCATTTTGGAAGTAAACATGCCCAAAATATTTTGGTCCTAAACTTTTTGCAAAATTAAATAGGGACATTGGCCTTGTTTAGTTCCAAATTTTTTTGCAAAATGGACACAGTAGCACTTTTATTTGTATTTGACAAAAATTGTCCAATAATAGAATAATTAGGCTCAAAAGATTCGTCTCGCAAATTACATATAAACTATCCAATTAGTTATTTTTTTATCTATATTTAATGCTTTATACATGTGCCGCAAGATTTGATGTGATAGGGAATCTGAAAAATTTTGCAAAATTTTTTAGGAAGTAAACACCAAAACTAAAAAATTTTGGTGTTAGAATTTTGGTGGGCTGCTCAAGGTTTTGGGTTTTTGGATTTTTTGCAAAATACTTGAGGAACTAAACGGCCGTAATGTAAGGGCATTGGCCATCGAATCGAGAAGGGATTTGTAGGAAGGAATTTAGTTGGCCTTTGTGCTACATTTGCTGTTGTTAATACAACATCAGGATTGTACCTTTGGATGGAAATGCACGATGGTCACTCCCCGCCGACATCACTCAGTGTAAATTGTTGACCAACTTATATTATCATCATTTCTCAGAAAATGGTCAAGAGCTATGGTGTCGACTACGAGATATTGAGATGGACGCCAAGCTATAATCTCTTCTATTTGATGGCGACGGGTGGCTCTTTTTGTTTTCTCTCCCCATAACTAATCGCACCATGTTTTTTTTTTCTTGTAGAAGTTCTATGGATCAAACTTAACCCCTGTACATTGGATTGCATCAGGATAGAATTCAGCGTTTATAGGATTTGCTCGGGAAATTTTGGTAAAAACAGGCCTCCTTGTTTTTTGTTTTTTTAGCAGAACAGGCCTCCTTGGTGATGTCCATAGACAGCCTGTGGCTCTTCTTCACGCCATCCTCGAGGAGGCGTCGCTTTGGTGGCAGCTGGTTATAGGCCGTTGCGGGAGGTTCTCGCCCTATGACCCCGCTGTCTCCCCAACTGGTGCAAGCTTGCTGTTTTGTAATATGTAATCTTTGCTTCTGCTTTGGCTATGGTCCGTTGAAGCTCGGAGGTAATCTATGGATTACTGGCTAAGTATATTGTAAGACTCTATTTCTCTGCTTAATGAAATACATGACACGCATATTAAAAAAAACACTCCGGTGGATAAGCTCAGCCCACACTCCGTTATTCGCAATCTGACCTCCTCGCCGAGATAAGCCCACAGCTCACATACTCCGTTTTTTTTTTTTTCCTTTGACAACACAGCCCACGCTCCGTTATTCGCATCGCCTCGTCGTCGGCGTCACGAGCCACCTGACCCACCTCCTCGTCGGCGTCGACATCGTAGACCACCGTCCCATCCCCTCCGGCCCTCCCCTATGGGTTCCAACGCCCAGGTACGGCGGAGAACAGCCGAACAGGCGCGATCCGACGCGAACCAATGCGACCACCTGCTGCTACGCCTCCCGCGCTCTCCACGGGCAACCGGAGTGGGCTCCGTTCGCCTCGACCGCTCGACTCGTCGTCGCCCAGCCGCGATTCTCTTTCTTCTCAACGGTAATGTATCTCCTCCAGTCCCCAGTCTCCACCTCTGTGATTATCATGTTTCTCGTTATACTACTGTCGATTCGGAACCGCTGCGGTGCCAAACGGTGAGTGAGCGGCGCGGCGGCGTGCACCCGGTGGCTGGGGGGCGCGTGGTTCAAAGCAAACTTCGGTTCGCATCTCGCCGGTTCATAGGCGCGTTGCCTGTCGTATCTTAGTTGGAATGGACGCTGGGTGTGTGAGGCCCTTAGCACTTAGCAGGCCGGGTCAATCTGCTAGTTCTCAGATGGTGCGCTATCTGAGCACGCAGGATGGCCATGTCCATGTGGCATGGTCTCCTTCATGCTTAGACACAAATGAGTTGTTTGTAAGTGAACACCTTTTCTCATAATTGCTAATACGAACATCATAATCTTTATTGAGGTGGGTAATATAGGAAGATGACCTCCAAATACTGTGTTTGTTTCATATGATACGAGTCAATTACTCTAGAGCTTAGCTGCCAACTAACATCTCATATATTTTCAACTGTTTTGTGGATTAATTTCTGAATTGTGAATGTTATTGCCTTGATGTTGATGTTTCTCTGTATCTGTTCTTCAGCTTGATCCCAGGAACCTGTTAAATCAACAATAAAATATTGTTAAGAAATGGTAAATGTCTAACAGAACTGTTCTCCTAGAATAACATGCCTGATTTCTCGTGTAAGTGTAGAAAGAACACAAACAGAGGGAGGGGTTGTTGTGATAGTGAATTTATGTGTGCCTCTTTCTTGTATATGGCAAGGAGGTGGAACATGATCTTTTTGTACTGTTTGTGTTGTTTTTTTAATTTTTCATAGGCTTGTATCGCTTATTTCTTAAAATAGCCATTGTGTGAAGTGATGGACAAGCATTTCGTCACTCATTTAACTTAGAAAGAGACCTTTTCTTTTTATTAGCAATTAGCAATGCTAGAGGCACTGATTGAGATACATAGCTTGCTTATGGCCTGCAGCACCTTAGGAAAGAACACTCCTCTCCTAAAAGGCATTTGTTCTAAACCAAGGATATATCATGTGAGGAGAAGTATTTCTTTTAGATTTTGAGTATTCCTCAATTTTGATACTTCGACCTTTTTAGACTTTGTGCTTGGTGTTGGATGACTTGTTAATGCCCAATGCTCAACCATTGTCATCTATCTAGAGAGAGGACCCTTTTGGATCTGAGAGATTTAGTGTCTATTTAACATCTACTGCTATATTTTTCTAAAATATAAAGTTTCTGTCCTACCTTCTGCCACCAACACCGCTTTCCTTTTGGCAGTTGAAGTATAATGCAGCAACTGGTGCTCCAAGATTGTAAATTGCTGAGAAGTCTCTGATGTTGAAATTTTGCCGCCATCCTGGTGCATAAACTGTTTGTCTTGCTTGCTGTTTGAATAGCACAAAAACAATTCGATGAATTCCAGCTGGTGGTCTTGGGCTTTCATAGGGGACTATTTCATTGCCTGAAAAAGTGTGTATTCCTTATTAGAATGCTTTGCTGTAATTTGTAAGGTGAAGGCTAGCACTAGCCATTTTGTACTAATGACTCTTTCTAACTGTTTTTCACATTGAAGTTATTGCTATAGGTAGCAATAGCTTCATCATCCCACAGAAAATACCATGATGTCAGATCCTCAACTTGAGGTGCTGTTGGACAAATAACAACCGTGCAACTGCTTAACCTGCATCAAAATAGGTGCAGTCACATATTAGAGTGGGGTTCATCCCCCTCTCTCTAAAGTGCTTTGCATTTGATTCGTAGGTATGCATTATTAAAATGAGTCTCTGTAAGTGTAGTCTTCAACAAGGTTATCTAATTGTATTCTCTCAATTGCTGAATGATGCTTAATCCAAAAGGTAGGAGATTTTATGAAATTGCATTCAAAAGAGGCAAGCTGTAGCTACTATGGAAATTAAGGAGATTGAACCAAACCAGAAAGTCTGATGAAAAGATAATGCCAGCTTTTTTCTTGAACCTATTAAATTCACCTAGCATGCATTTGGCCAGATAGTATTTGATGCAGCTGTCAGATCCTGGTATTTTACATGACACCACTTGTCACTAATGTCGGAAAAATTTGACAGATTTAGTTCAGTACAAAATTCTTGAACTTACTACAAGTCCATGCGTGCATGTTTCTTCAAATATTGACATCATCTGTAATACTAAGCATGGATGCCAGGCATAATAACTTGCACACAACATAAGATAAATGCATGAAGGGTTTTGGAAAGTTTTACTGTAAATGATGTGTTACATAGCATCTTTGAAATGAAATTCATATGACCATTTGCTGACCAAAGCAGTTCCTTCATCAAAGCCTTGTATGTCTTTCATAGCAATTATTATTGTCAAATTCTACATGTTACATTTGCAATTGTGGTTCTTACATAGTTTCTTGAATCCTTTAATATCATCAGATGTTTTGCCATTTGATATGCATTTAACTGACCACATGATTTGTTGCATTTCCAAGAGCAAGGTGCTGGTGACACATTTAAATTAAGTGGATGATGCCACGTATCATGTATATTTAATTATGATACAACATGATTCTGGAGTTATTTGTGCTGTTGTGTGCAACAATAATGTTTGAAGATGCAGCCTAAAAAAAGTTTAAAAAGATCCATGTGTTAAATGCTAATTCAGTAAGAAGAGGTTACGTAAGGCGTTACCCACCAAAACGTATGTCTCTTGCCTCTGGTATATCTGTCACCAACCTGTAGAAAATAAACAAGATGAAAAGAAACAAGAGCCTGTCTTTAGATCTTTGATTGCAATCAAAATTCTTATGCACTATGTAGATAATTAAGTAAATGACTATAATCGATAAAATTAAGTATACAACTATGTAAAACATACATGACATTGGAAGATTGATGTTCATGTAAGAGGTAAACTTGAGTGTTTTCTATTAACAACAGCTGATGTGCTAATTCACAAGTCACACTAATAAATATAATCTGTTATATGGATTTTTATATACACTCTGGTGGTTGATTCCTAGTAGCAAGTAGCAATATAGGATTTGATCAATTAATCAAATGAAATACTTCATTGCTGCAAATGGCAATCATGTTACATTATTCTCTTTGTAAATTAAGCAATTATAGTTGTAATTTGAGTGTGCTAAGTAGTATGCTAGCAATATAAGTCAATGTCACCATAGTATAACCAGTATCAATACCACTTGGTTCTTTTGATGAATTCTTTGAACTCTAGTCTAAGCAGTGTAAGCCTTTATCCCCATAGTTCCAGACTATCAAAATAAGCGTAAAACTTTAACTTGATGCATGCATATGCAATATCTTTCATGTCGATCTTGTACCTAATGCCTTATCTGATTAAATGCTATAGCAGTTTACCTTATTCTGTTTGATAATTGTAGCCACTGAGAATTATAATATTAAAGTGGTCAGGTTACAATTTGGGTCGATGACTGTTCTCTTTAATTCATCCATGAAATAGTTAATTGACAGATTTTTATATATCACCGTACAGAGCATCTTGTCCATACAAATTTTGTAAGATATCTTCTCGACGAATTTAGAAACTAAAAATATCTGCAATTACTCATTTTATTTCTGCAATATTACTCATTCTATTTCAATACTACAGATATCAATTCAACTTGAAACTAATATTTGTTCATAATAAAATGATATTCTGAACAACGATACTTAGGTTAAGCGAACTATGGTGATAGAAAACAAAAGTTACACTATCGCAGAAACTGTGCTTTCTTACCCAATAGCATACATAACAAGAGTTCTTCAGATGTTGATGGATGGAAAAGAAACACCCCCCTCCTTTTTTGAGAGGGCTGCATCCAATCCTGCAGGTTATCTAGGTAAGGGGTTCTTGAACTACAAACATAAAAATAATGTGCCAATTGCCAAGCAGCATTCATTTGTTTCTTTCGGAGAGGTGGTGCTATCCAGAGTTTGGGAAAGATGCAACTCAACACAGTACTTGAATAACAAATATAATAAGCTCACCAATGCAGATATTCCCTGTACTCTGGTTTGCTCGGACTTGGTGCATCAGGATCCACCATAACCTTAGAAGAGATAAGTTTGAACTTTAGCATTTGTATTTCATGTGTTATAAAGGAGCCAAGACTTAATTCTAGAGAGCAAATGGTAGGGGTTTAAAAAAGAGAGTGCTTTTGATGACCTTACTGGAAGGTGAATTTTTTTTAACCAAAATCAGCCATAAGTCGCGATAAAGCACAAGTTGTTTAGCACTTACAGCCATGTTCTGCATGTGCAGCATATGTTGTGCGTGCACAATGTGTCTGTGAGCAAGCTAGAGCTGTACGGGTGTGGGAGTAATTTATCTGTGACTTTCCTTAGTTTTTTTTTACCATGGATTTAAAGAATGTTCACAGGCAGAGGCAGTAACATGAGAGCGTGCCATGCAACGAATGTACTTGTAAGGGCATACCAGAGAGTACAAGCAAGATAGGGTGCAGAAGCATATTCTAAAATAGTATGTAGGGTACATGAGCTTTTCATCAGCAAAAGGATTCAGTGTGGCGTTCTTTGTACAACCAACAAATACCATTCAGTGAGATACTCTGTTTTTTGTTCTCAAAACAACATTCTGTTCAACCTAATCAATAATTCATAATTGTTGAAAGTTATACATATTTATATAAACCAACATTTGTGCAAGTTTTATTGCTTATTCTAAGTATGTCTATGTTGTATTTTTTTTCTTAAAGAGAAAATACATGAAAAATAAATTAAAGTTTGGGTGCATGGATCACTCTAAGAACTACTCTGGTTATAGTATGCGTTATCTCTTCTCACATGAGAGTAAACTTTTTAGTTGAACCTTTTCTTGCAATCAAAGTCATGTTTCACCTTACACAATGCAATGCGAAAACACATGCACACTACATATCAGGATCCTGCAATCTACTATGGTCACTTACAAGTGTGTAGAGCTTTGTTTGGTCGTGGCCTTCAATCTCAACATGTGGTGCATTGAACACAGCAGATGCTCGTAGTCCAGTGCCATTTGTGATCTCCTTGTCACCATAATTAATCCTCATTGTTGCTGACTTTATGAAAGGATCCAACACATCACCAATTACCTGGCTCAATGCCAAAGGATCCCTTCCTCGTGACATAGTTCAGTACAAAATTGAGTTGATGGCTATAGAAGAGAGCTTTGTTGATCCACTACTAGGTGGAAATTATAGTGTGGTGGAAGGGCTACCAAATGATATTTTTTCTGTGGGAAGAACAGAGCAGTTCTTCGTAAATTTATATTAGTTTGGAAGCATCCACTTTATGTTCGCAACATTCCATTGAGCACTATAAGAAGATAGAATCTTGCTTTTAATATTATATTATCATTTTCCCTTATAGTTGCTTCTTTGTTGCATGGACATGTAGAGCACCTATCAACCTCCAGATGGCCTAGTTGTAGTTGAAGCTGTACGATCTTTGTGAATGATATCTATGGTCAGTTTTTCATGCATATATTCTCCAAAGATCAGGGTATGTTTAAAGCTCCAAGAGTTAGCCTCCCCTGCATGGCACCTTGCCTGGGCTTGGCCAAAGGTTCACAATGTGTCATTTCATGTTCAACGATGCTTCTCTGAGTGGTGAGCACATAGATGGAGAAAGATTCTTTGGATCAGCATCACAATGCAGCAGTACGAAACCTGGGGAGGTAGAGTCAGGTCATTAGCAATCTTGTTTCTTCTCTTTCTTTGCTTTTCCTTGACGGCAATTGAAGTATCGAGCACTTCACTCTTCAGCTTTGATTGAAAACTATTATGTGGACTTGTTCCATAAGACCCTAGTTCATGTTCTTAACTACAATAGCCCCCATACATGCATGACTTCTCTGTTCATTTTCAGTTTTAAATTTCTATTTTTATGTTCTAACGTGTTTTTCCATTTACATACCTGTGGCATTTTCATATATTCGTATGTTGCTACTTTGTCCCTCGTCCGCAGAGTACAGATGTATACATGTAGAGGATTATTCGGACCAAATAGGAACCAAAGATGCATCTCCTGGCATGAGTCGACGCATCAATGTCTTAATATCATCAGATGGACTTATTCCAGATTCCTCACAGCATTTAAAATGCCTATGCAAGAAGAAATTACACTTTCGATGGCGCGAATGGGCATTTAGAACTTCTGAGAATAGTCATATCAATGCCATGGAGCTTGCATTCAAGTTGTTCCAGCCAGAACACATTCTGCCTCGCCCCTCTACATAAGCGTTAATATCTGCAACTGCTAAAAACAATTCATGCAGATGTGTTTTTTCGTCCAGCAGGGAATAAAAGGTGAGGGCCACTGCCTGCTAGATCATATACCTTATACTCTACTTTATACTCTAAACAATATCCTCTACCTTATACTCCACTTTGTCATCGGTTTCATAATAAGTACACCGTACTGTCCCAGGCTTCTTTCACCTTTTTCTGAACAGCATATAAATATATACTGGAGTACTGGACTGTAAGCAACAAATGTATGAAAATCAATTACATGCATATGCATCAGGGTTCTCATTTTGTTCCAGCACTCATAACTGCACAGAGTGCAATCTGGTTTAGATAACTACTACATAGTTTGCACGTGTACTCTGGCAGAGTTGCTTGAAGACATGCAAGTTTGTTGTGAGAACACAAAACCCTTTTGAAGGGAATATACTCGACGTCTAACAGTCTCTTGGAATAAGGTACTGTCTTGCAGATCAGATGGGCATCTCCGCCAGGACGTTGCAAGCAGAAAGGTAGAAGATCACCTTTGAATTTTGAAAGTTCTGACATCCCAAGGGGGCGAAAGGCACCAGGGAATTTCCCCGCACTGCAAACAGCCTACACCCATACCCAGCTTCTGTGGATGAACTCTTGCCATGCCAACCGTTGGTCCTCCCTCGGCTCTCTCTAGATTGTTCACCAGCCAGCTGGAAATGCTGCTAAAGTTAGTACATCATTTCTAGGTAAGAGCTGAATTTATTCTACCGGTGGGCAATCTTATCATTCTGAAAATCTGCATCGAAAAGATGCTATGTAAAGCTTATAGCACACTTTTGATTCGTGTTTCAGCTGCTAATAGCTAATGCTCCTGGGGCCCTATGCTTGTTTGCTGTCTGCAAATGTATTTGTCACAAGTTTACAAGATTGAATTTTGGCATTGAATTGGATGATTCACATCACCAATTCCTCGTGTCAATTCTTCAAGGCTGAACAATGCATGATGGTTCTAGCTTAGAGGTAAGACCTTTGCAATATATACGTGTGGACTGGTTGATCCAGATTGGTTACACTTCATTTCAGGGTTTGTTTAGACTGGTGGCCCCTGGCAAACGTGAGACATGAACCTCAAGTGAAGACGAAGTGGTAAGATTCTGGGACTTCTTCTTGCAGCGAAGTGAATGAAGACGAGGTGAACGTCTGCAGTCCACACCAAAATGAACTTGGACAACGTGTGCGGAAAAGGACGAGAGCTCGCTTGCACTCCATCGGTACTATGTGTTCCGTACTCCATACAGGCTAGTGGACAAGAACGAGGCCAAAGGAAACGCCAAGCAGCAATGGCTAGTGTCTGATAAAATGTCGATTTGATAGAGAGAATAATCAATCTAAAAACGTTGATGTGATGTGATGCCAAAGTAGAAAAGGCTATAGTTGCCCAATTTCCATTCGGGGCTATTTGGACCGGGTGGATTCGGCGTTTGGGCCCAATTGTACGCACCAGGGCCGTAAGATGATGGAGCCATTTGGAAATATTTGCATGTTTTTATACGTATAAGAATACTTCTGTCCGTTATTTTATACGTATAATAATACTCATTCTAATTTTTTCTAAATCAAAAAATTTTAAATTTAACTAAAAATTATAATATGAAATAAATATTATTAGATTCATCATGATATATACTTTCATGGTAAATCTATTTGGTACTATAAATGTTGATAATCTTCATTATAAATTTGGTCAAATATAAGATACTTTCATTTAGAAAGAAAAACTAAGTGTGCCTCTTTACGTGTCAGAGGTAGTATACTAAGAAAAGCAATAGGTATTCATGATTAAAAGAGTAGAGTGCGAATCTTCCTTACTGATATCTAACCTTTATATATTATAAAAAAACATCAGCCATCTAGACCTTGTTTGGATGCTAGTATCCTACTAAAATTAACAGACTAAGAGCTACCACGGGCTAGCAGCACTGGATTTTTTTTTTATCATCAATGTCTGAATGCTCGTTACCCTTGAGTTTTTATTAGGACAGTTCATGCATCACCCTTAAGTGCAGCATCAAGATGAGCACAAGAAGATCTTGTTGTCTAAGGAGCACACAAGGTTACAACTAAATTGGAAGCAGGATTGGATTGGAGGAAAAACAAAGAAATTAAGAATCACACGAGGACACAGGTTCATCGTGCTTGAGAAGATGAACTGTTCAAAAATCTACTTATGGCCAGCTCCTCACGTGGAACAACATACATATAGTCTTATACTTCATCCTTTTTCGCGTAAACAGAAGTGCTACAATTGTAACGAGAAAGATTATAAGCCAGTCCAAACCTATTTAAACAACTAAGGCCCCGTTCGGTTCTGCAGGATTTCATCAGGAATTATTCCATTTGATCAATACTTATATAAATTTGCAAAGCAATTCTAGTAGGATTCATTCTAGGCAATGATTCCATGCCAAACGAACGAGTCCTAAGGTGGAACTAATTCCATCATAAGACAACACATGGACCACAAACATGTCAAAACTAGAACACCAAATGAGGCAATTTATAGAAACGGCAACCAAGATAAAATAAATCATGAGTGTAGCAACAAATTGGTCTAATTGTGCTTTGTTTGCTAGGCTTAGGGCATGTTTGTTTGAGCTGCAACTTTTGAGTTTTTTGCTAAAAATGGCTTTCTAACTTTTGGTCTTTTTCTATGTATAAAAGTCAAGAAATTCTCATCGAATATTAAAAAATTGTACATATAGAAAACTCTAAAGGAATAAAAAAGGAGACTCATGCCATTATTTTTAAATATTTTAAAGTAATATAAGTTTTATGATGAGGATAATTAATTTAGTCATTGTGGTTGGACTTTGTTATGGATTTCTAGCCACATTCTGCTTAGGTCCTTCTTAGTGGTCATTTAGCAGGACTCCTTACAAATTATTCTCCATGAGAATCACTCCTCCCCGAGTAAGGAGGAGGCAAGAATTACTTCTTCTCCATTTGCACTAGGAGAGAGGGTTAAAAAAGCATGTTCTCCACTACTCCCTATTCAAAATCCACAATAATCACTCTAGAATCAATTCTCACGTACTCCCCCACCATAATCAAGTAGAATCACTCTGCTAAATAATCAAGGAGCGGAGTCAAAGAATTTAGGAGTAGAGCTCTGCCAAACAGGCCTTAAGTCTTCTTTATCAAATTTTAGGTTAGAGAAGAAGGAAATATTTTATGACTACTGCAGTTTCATTATGGGCAGCTCATGATCTTTATATTGATCTATTATCCACCTCTACATCTATTCTTTCTTAGCTAAACAAATGGAAGATCCATCCAATTTTGTTATATCATGGACTCGAAGACAAATCAGCTTTTGACTCTTGGATAACAGAAGCTAGATAAATATTGAAATGAATAAATGACTAAGTAATAATACTGACAATTCGCTTGGAGGCCTTCAACTTTTAGAGGCCAAATACGGTCATTTAGGATGAGCATGTTGTTGGTCTAACACCTCTCTCTCTCTCTCTCTCTCTCTCTCTCTCTCTAAGGGCTCCTTTTGAATCAATCATTCCTCTCATTTCCACCTCAATCCCCCAATCCCCAATGGGTGTATCCAAATTCCAAAGGAGCCTTAAGGGGCTATTTGATTCAACGTCCAAGTAACACTGCCTCAACAGACAACACTCCTAGACATCAATTTCAATCTTATGGGGTAAGGATTGTTGCCTAGTCGGTAGTGCAATCCAAACTCTCAAACACATCGGAAGTGTCACGAAATGGCACATAAGGGCACCAACAATGCATGAATATGAGTTTGTGCTTTTAAGATTGGTCCCATAATGATAAGACGTCACCTAATATTTCGCCTCCAATGTATAGATACAGGCTGTTCCTTTAGATAGATCTTTTGATCCCCGCCACTGATTTGAGAGAAAGAGAGAGAGGAAGATGAGAGCGGGTACCATGGATAGGAGCGGCTTTTTCATAGATTCGAGTACATAGCGTATGGAACCAGGGGCTATACTTGCATTTAGTACATAGAATCAGGATAGCCGCACCCATTGTGGATGCTCTAAGGTTAGAAGGGAGTATAATTTCTAGTTCTTTTTGGGTCTGTTTGGTAGCTCTAACGTTTGCATGCATGCACTGGCTCATTTGTATATTCTCTAAGTTTGGTTCCCTTGCTTGGCTTGGCGGATCAGTTACATGCGTGCATGTAGCATCGCCATCGCGCCCAAGGTTAATGTATCTACCTAGCCAGGCTGAGCAGATGCAGTAGCTAGTAGTGCACCCACGTGTTAGACTCTGAGGCTAAGGCTTTGTTTAGATTCATTTTTTTTAGGTTTTGACACTGTAGCACTTTCGTTTGTATTTGACAAACATTGTCCAATTATGGACTAACTAGGTTTAAAAGATTTGTTTCGCGATTTACAAATAAACTGTGCAGTTATTAATTTTTTTATCTATATTTAATGCTCCAGATGTGATGGAAAATCTTATGAACTTTTAGGTGTTTGAGTGTATCTAAATAAGGCCTAAGTGGATTGCATCCATTCGTCCATGTCGTTTTTTTATCCGCTCATATATAATCTCACTAAATATTCTCTTTTCTAAAATACAATTCTACTGATGCGGGATCTCCTCTTCCAGATATACGATGAAAGTTTCGTTCGGCCACCAAATACACTCCATCTGTTGTTTCCATACCTAGCTACAAATCTCCTCCACAATACATTATTTACAACCATCTTCTAGGCAGGGACAGCAATGGTCTCCAGAGACGTGCCTGGCACCTGCAAATAAATGGCACGGAGAAATCGTCAGAAGCTGTACTGATGTATGTATATCTGCAGCCGCCGCAGCGGGAAACGGCATGCCTTCACCTGCGTATCGCAATTCGCAAGCGAAGCAAGCGCGTTGGCCAAGGAGTGGCGGAATAAATAAAAAAAAAAGAGAGAGGAAAAAAAAAAGCCATGGCGTAGTGCGCAGGTAGTTATGTCTGGTAAACGCGGGCGGCACACGGCACGCCACGGCACGCGTCCACGCGCGGCCCCCGACGGCTGTCACGTCGCGTGGGCTCGGTGGCTTCGCGCCTCGACTGCCCCGGCCCGCGTTCCTCGTCATCAATCTGGAACGGAACGAAACGGCCCCAGGCTCTGGGCTCTGGCCCTCTCGTCTCGTCCCTCTGCTTCTGCTTCTCCCCACGCCACCGAAGCAATCCAGGCCAGGACCAGGACCAGGACAGGGTGCCACAAAACCAAAACCAAACCCCACCACTCCGCACGAGATCATTTCGCCAGCTCATCGCCACCGCCCTCCACAGCCCCCGCTCGGCTCCCGCGACTCCTTCTCCTCGTCGCCGGGTGAGTGGGTCCACCTCTCGCCGCGCCCCGCCGTCGACCCGCCTCAGGTGAGCCCTGCCTCTACTCTCTCTGTCTCTGTCTTCTCTCCCATCGTCTCGCGCGCGGCGGGGTTGTTCCGGGCCGCGGGGCATGTTCCGGCTGGCTGTGGTGTTGTGCGGTGCCGATAGGTCTTGGCGCTTGGGCGCCGTGCCGGTGCCCGCTTGGGGTGGTGGTGGTGGCGGCGGCGGCCTGACGGGTGGAAGCCGGTGCGGCGGGGTTGAAGGTGTTCTCCGATGCGATGTTCGAGGGTTTGGATGACTCAATTACGGCCCGATGCAGTTTTTTTCGCGTTGCTTAGGCTCGCCGTTCGCGGCCTGGGTACGGGACCGGGACGGGGACGGGGACGGGGCTGCCGTGCTTGGCGCGCGCGGGTGTTTGTTGGTGAAAACGTCGGGTGCGGTGACTCTGTTTGTTGCGATTTGCGTTGCCTTGTTGCTTCTGTCGATGACATAGATAGGGGAGTATGTTGTCAGCACTCTGGATTTATAAAATACCGGCCGTACAATACATATAATATGATTGTACATGTGTATCTATCTACCTTAGTTAATTATCCTTGTACATGAATCTGTTTATTTGTTTGGACATGGAGTATAGTTTTGGCAGCTGGTCATAGTTATGTGATCACCGTATATAACTTACAAGGAAACCAATGGTAGATGGTTTTGATAGTAGTTCACTGAAAGGAACGGTTGGCACTTGGCAGAACCAGATGCTGCCAGCCTAGAGCTCTTTTGTTTTGGTCAGTGGAAGTAAAATTTTCCTTATGAGGCTTGGGAATGCTGTTTTCTTAGTTTGAATGTTACCATGTAACTGAAGTGACACTTTTAGTGGAAATTGTTGTACTGTGGCTAACTTGTTCTCTTTTGTTTGCATTGATGACATAGAGGCAAAGATAAGTCAAAGGAGAGGTCGGTATGCGCCGGTGGTTTTGCTGCACGCAGTTTAATGCTTCATATCGTGAACATGAAAATGAACGTCCCATCAGTCCGGAGGAGAAAGAAGGTACTGCCTTCTTCCTTCTTAGTCCCTTTTTATCCTTCTCGCGTTAGATCCTTGATCTTCAAGGATTGATACAAGTCCTATCTTCTCAGAAGATTGAAAGGATTTTGAAACTTCTGTGGAAAACTGAATTTGCCATATTCATATGTCACTCTTGGATTCTTCATAAGGATGTTGGGTATTTTCAATAAATTTTGTACTAAAGTATTGGCACTTCACACTTCTTTTATTTCAAATTGTATCATTGCTTGTGAGGCGAACTTCAGGATGTAGGATATGAAGTATCAGATACTAGTGTTCTCTGAACAATAAATCTTTCTCTATTAAGTTCAAATTCTTATAGGAAAATGCATGGGATACACCTAACCTGACTTTTTAAAAGGCAACAAGTACGATTACCAAAAATATGTAACATATGATTTTCTGTTTCAAGTGAAGACACTGGTAAGAAACTAACACTGTTCTCTTTGGTGCAAAAACAATTTGTATAAGCAATTCAGATTGTTCTTGCCAATTGAATTCTGTCATAGACTAGTTCATTACTGGTAGGTTTAATATATTATTTCCATTGACTAGATTTTTTTTTTAAAAAAAGAATGTGTTATTGCTTTGCTGCTGGTCTGCTGTGCTTCGGCTGCTGACTAAAGTTATTTGTCATTACATGGCTATCAGGAAATGGTTTTGCTGTTAAAAGTGATCCCATCAAGGTACCACCTTCCATTGAAGTCCCTGAATTATCATTTGAAGAACTGAAAGAAAAGACCGACAATTTTGGGTCAAAGGCTTTGATTGGTGAGGGATCATATGGAAGAGTGTATTACGCTATTCTGGACAGTGAAAAACATGTTGCTGTTAAAAAGCTTGACGCTTCAACAGACCCTGAACTCGATAATGAGTTTTTGACACAGGTATGGTTCTATAGTTATGTTCACATCTTACCAGTTGTTTGTCCATCTATATTAATTAAGCTTTTGTTATTGACCGTTTACTCTGTCCTCTCCTTCTGTGTAGGTATCCATTGCCTCAAAACTAAAGCATGATAATTTTGTGGAGATGCTTGGATATTGTGTGGAAGGAAATCAGCGTCTAGTGGCCTATGAATTTGCTACAATGGGTTCTCTGCATGATATCTTGCATGGTATGAATACTACTGTATCACAGTAAATGCATATAAGCCCTACAATATTACTCATATTGTTACTTCAATGTTTTAAAGTTGTTGCCTGTTTCTTTCATAGCACATCATGCTCCACAAATTCACTGCAATAATGACCTGGTCTGTTTTGCTTTCACCTTTCCTTTCATATGGAAGGAAGAAAGGGTGTTCCAGGTGCACAGCCTGGCCCAGCACTTGATTGGATGCAGCGGGTTAAGATTGCTATTGATGCTGCTAAAGGGCTAGAGTATCTTCATGAAAAGGTGCAGCCTTCAATAGTCCACCGGGACATACGGTCTAGCAACGTTCTTCTGTTTGAGGACTACAAAGCGAAAATTGCAGATTTCAATCTTTCCAATCAGTCTCCAGATATGGCTGCTCGTTTGCATTCTACTCGTGTCCTTGGAACCTTCGGCTACCATGCTCCCGAGTAATTATTCAACTCAAATTCTTCATCATTATTTGGGCTTCCTGATTGATTAAACCAAGCAATCAATTTATCTTCGTTTAAAATGCAGGTATGCCATGACTGGCCAGCTAACTCAGAAAAGCGATGTATATAGCTTCGGAGTTGTTCTTTTAGAGCTTCTAACAGGAAGGAAACCAGTAGATCATACAATGCCTAGAGGTCAGCAGAGTCTGGTTACATGGGTAAGCATTTGGTTCCTGTCGAGCCTACTATTCAACTTAAGAATTTATTTCAAACTAAAGCTTAGTAGTACCATGCAATCCAACTGTTTGTGGATAATTGCTCTAAACAAAACAAGGAAAACATGTGTAAACAAATGAACAACAAGAGGTGGTTCATTGACTAGATTTTTCAAAAGCTATTTCAAAATCTCAGATATACAAGTCACACCTGTCTCTCAGAAACCAGTGTTGTTCATCCTAATAGAAAACAATCACAGTTTGGTGTTTATTTTGACCTGTACTATGGTCTATGGTTGTAACTATTATAAAGTCATGCAATAGCTAGTAGCTGCCCTTCTCATTTCATACTGCTTTATATGGAGATGTTACCACCAAATCAAATTTAGGTGATCCTTCATTGTTAATTATAGTTTTTTATTTTGCTGTAATAAAGTCATCGTTAACTATCTGGATTCATGGGAACAGTTTGGCCCAATTCATGGCGATGTCTTTGCATGTTCATAGCATCTTGAAACTTTTGGTACAAAATTTGCATGCTAATGTATTGGGAGCTACTGTCCAGATTAATGACTACTTTATTGTATATTTTATCATTTTTTATTCAGGCAACACCTCGATTGACTGAGGACACAGTGAAACAATGTGTTGATCCAAGATTAAAGGGAGAGTATCCTCCAAAAGGAGTTGCCAAGGTCTGGCTCCATTTCTTCTATCCCTTGTGTGTGCATGTTTCCATGTGTTGGTTACTGCAATCTGCTAATACCAGTAAGCAACATTGTTGTTTAGTGTTTACACTAAAAATGGTTCTCTTCTGTCTGTTGCAGCTTGCGGCTGTGGCGGCACTCTGTGTGCAATATGAATCTGAATTTAGACCCAGCATGAGCATCGTAGTTAAGGCACTCTCTCCCCTTCTTCAACATAAACCGCAACCACCACCAGCCACTACTCCTGATGCAACAGCACCTTCAGATGCCTGACTTTTTCAACAAGCTATGAATCATGAATGTAAAGAGAGCCATTTCCTCTTCGGTGCGTGCGCTGTTCTGAAGTACTACCGTGTGCCTGTGAAGTGATCAGTGTCACACAAGTAACGGCATTGTGGACTAATGCATATGCACACCTTTACATAGGTTGGTACAGACAGGAGGCTCCCCCCCTTGTCATTACCGCGTGCTAAGCTGAGTCATGTCCTGCCTTCGTTGGCCGGGTGAGGTGTGCTTGTTGGCCAGCGGTCGTGATCACCTAATTACCGTGTTACTGTAACATGTGAAGGTTCTAATTTTTTTTTCAAGGTTTGTTTTTCGTGTGCATGTCTATGCGTGAGATTGTGATGACATTATGCGCATTATTTTCTTTTACTGGAGATACGCTGGAGAGCTAGATTGTGCACTGATGCTGTTCGTTGTAGCATCTGTTTGTCCAAGTCAAGGGTGACGTTACTGAAAGATGCGCTGGTCAAAGGAAAGCTTAATATCACCGAATATATATAGGGGATCTCGCGAACTATATAAAATAAACAAAGGCACCAACCATCTTGCGGGTAAATAAACATAGGCACCAACCATCTGCGGGTTGTAGTGTAAGCTTATTTGTTTTAAAACAGTTGATACTCTATCTGTTTTATAACTAAAGCCACAACTATTTTGGGACGAAGTACCTGCCAACTGTGATGTGGTTGGTTTGGGGTACACCTGATCACTTACACCCAAACTTATTTCTTTGTTTCCATGGAATTGAATTTTTATTTCATGAATTAAGAATCGCATTCCATTTCTGATCTTAATTGAAGTGTTGTCGTCGGTGAAAGCTCGATGGACAGCAATGAGATTCCTCCATAAAGGCCTTTTTTTTGTCTGAATTCATAAGAGAGAGAGTGAAGGAGATCGGTCCACCGGGGTGGTGATGAATCTCACTTTCCGTTTCTATCTCTTTTCATTTCTTACTCTCTAAATTTGACATAGATCTATACTTAAGATATAAAAAGTGGTGGAATATCAAATTCTAAGCGAAATATCCTAGTTTATGAATTAGATTCTTATTCAACCCAAATGATTCATAGCTCATGCTCTAATAGGTACCATTCTCTTTACATCCAAATGGCCTCTAATAGTATAGTCCATTCATACCCTCTCTGAAGTTACCATGTCTTCCATTTGCCCATAATCATTGGATATAACTTGGGGTAGTTTGGACAGGCCTGGGTCCACACTCCACATGTAACGTACGTCTTGTTCACTGGTCTCCACATCAGAGTCACAGCCTCACAGGCTGAGTTGCCCGCTGCGGCTCGCTCCTGGAAGATGCGGCCTCGTGGACGCTGTGCACTGCGTTCCTGCAAGCAATGACCATATGACTGCGTCAGACCAATGAGCAGCGACCGAGGGCTGTCACAATTCACAACTCACAACATGATGAAGGACGCACATGTGCTCATGGAATGATTCGTGGCCGAGCGCCCTTCACGCTGATCTCTAGATTGATGCTCACTATAAAGTTTCTCATCAAAAAATCTAAAAATTCGACGCCTATTTAATGCCACGTCTAACCCAATTGCGGAAACTCGACTTCGACCAGAAAGGATAAGCGAGGCTACCTCCTCTCAAGCCGTAGAGGACTTTGTTATCCTCGTATCTATCTCAATTCACATATGACGAGGTATATTGGGGTGGAACTTAATTAAACTAATCTACGCTCAATTTCACCTTCAGTCTTGGATTTGTGGTTAAGTTGAAGGGCAGGAAGGACCACATAGTATAGTCAAACTTCAGAAGGAGCATTTGAGCAGACGGCCGGATATTAGTAATCCTGAATTCTATCCTATATTTTTCTCAGAATTCGGAATCGGACACAGATCATGCTGGATACGTCAGATTGATATATCAGAAATCCGATTTTAGTATTCAAATTTGGATACGGTACATATATTAAATGTTTGGACTCAGATAAGAACTACTTATATAGGGTTTTTGACCCTTTCGGACGGAATAATATTGGGAAATAACTGCCCTGTTTACCCGTTGCAAGTTTGGCATTTGCTAGTATACCCTCTTCGAGCCTTCCTCACCATTTTGCTTTGCACTTTATGTTTTGTAACGGACTGGTGGACTTAGACTTTCTGGTTGTTTAGGCCAGTCCTGAGAGTTTCTTGTGAGTTTTATTTGCATAGATATTTTTAATAACATGATAGTGCATTTTATAAGAGAGAGAAGAAAAGATGAAACTCTGTTGGCATGATTACCAACTATCTATGAGTCATGAAATTAAATAGTTATAATACTATAAAATGAAGCTTTGAATTGACAGTGTGTGTTTCATCTAAATTTCATTATCTTGAAAACAAAGTCATGAAACTATTCACTAAGATGAGATTGGCCTTAGCAGGGACGGTGACTTACGAATTGGTTGGGACAGGTTAGTGCAAAATAAAAAGAGATGTTGCGATTCTGAAAGTCAGCACTCGGCATGAGCCCTTATATCATGCAATTATAGGATCCATGCTAGTCAAAATAACTCAAGTTTGATTGAATTTGTAATAAATAATATTAGCATTTATGTCTTCAAACAAAATATATTATAAAAATATATTCTATAAGTAACTAATGATACTTAATTTATATTGTTAATTATATTAATTTTTTATATAATAAATTTATTCAAAGTTCAAACTGTTTGACTCTTTGGAAAGGAAGAATTGTATTTTTTTTATTGGACGCAGGGAGTCTGATGAGCTGTAGTTTTGGGCCCTTTTTTGATAACACGGGCCCTTAATTAGGGGACCCTTGCCAGAGGGTATAAGGCCAAGCCCAGAACTGTAGGACTTCGGGCCCAGCCCAACTCTATCTTTACTGCGACCCATCAGACAAACGGGCCGAGCCGAGCCGCCCGGCGCACCCCATCTCTCCTTTCGTCCAGCTCTCCACCGGCGGCAGGAGGCGCCGGCGCCGCCGCTAGCCCGTGGCGAGATGAGCGGCGGGAGCGTGAGCGCCGTGTTCTACGCGGACAAGTACCACCCGATCCAGGCTGGCAGCATCGACGGCACGGACGTCGCGCCCCACGACAACGCGGTCCTCCGCGCCCTCATCTGCTCCCAGGCCGGCCTCTGTGCGTGCGCGTCTCCGCTATCCCCCTCTCCGCCTACCCCCTTCCGTCTCTCTCTCTCTCGCTCTTACCTGAAACCCTGGGTTTCCCTCTCGTTTCTTTTCAGATGACCCTTTCGGCGACCCCAAGGCCTCCGGCGACCCCTACTGCACGGTCTTCGTCGGCCGTCTCTCGCGCCAGACCGACGACGACACGCTTCGGAAGGTGCGCCCCTTCTGCCCCGCCGCCTGGTGTTCCTCCTGTGGTTATGTGCTGGGTTATTCGTGATCCTCATGGTTGGGGCGGTCGATTCTCCCTTTTGCCGTTTGTGCAGGCGATGAGCAGGTATGGGAGGGTGAAGAGCATGCGGCTGGTGCGTGACATTGGTGAGTGATACCTTGCTCCGTTGTTTTCTACAGCATAGTACTAGTGTTGTAGTAAGCATAGCGGCAATGCAGTATTCCAATTGTCCATGCGAATTGTGTGGTTCTGAGAACATGAAGAAGCATACCACAACTGCTTTATAAGCTTCACTTCAATGTGGAATATCAGCTTTCTTATTAAACCAGTAGCATTAGTTTGCAATTTTCTTGAAAATTTGCTTAAGTTTGTGGTTTTATGTTGCCCAAACTGTTTCTTTTTGCAGTTACAGGTGCTTCTCGTGGTTATGCATTTGTTGAGTATGAAACTGACAGAGAGATGCGTCGTGCCTATGAGGTATCTGCTATTTATGGTTTGAGTTCTGTACTCTTGTTGTTTTACTGCATTGAGTCTGTGTTATATCTAAAAGAAAATTATACATCACTGCCTTTGCCCTCAAGGATGCACACCATTCAATTATTGATGGCAGTGAAGTGATTGTTGATTACTACAGGCAACAGCTTATGCCTGGGTGGATACCAAGGAGGCTAGGTATGTACCCTGCTCAAGTACTGTTTAGAGTTTCTTGCTCAATACTTTGTGTTGATCTTTCATGTTACTTCTAATGGCCTTTTTTGCAGGAGGCGGGCTTGGAGGAATGAAAGAATCTGGACAGCTTCGCTTTGGAGGCCGAGAGAGGCCATTTCGTGCTCCTTTGTATGATCACATGATGCCCCATTTAGTGTATCCAGTATTTTTGCCTACATAATTCATGATAATTGATGACAAATGTGCTTTGGAGTTAAAGGTTTTTGACATATCTTTTTTATACAAAATAGGCGACCTATTCCTTATGATGAACTGAAGAAGCTTGGGATCCCACCACCACCTGAAGGGCGATATATGACACGTTATCAGGTAGTTTACTGTATTTTTTTTATTTCTAACTGTTAAATGGGAGAAGTGCTCACTGTTGTTATGAAGTACTCCCTCTGTTTCAAATTGTAAGTTGTTTTAGTTTTGTCTTGAGTCTAACTTGTCTAACTTTGACCAAGTTTATGTTAACATCTACAATATAAAATAAATGCACTATTAAATATATTTCGTGGTGGTTCTAATGAATCTTGTTTGATGTTTGTGCATTTTTCTATAAATTTGGTCAAGGCTAGAGAAGTTTAACTAAGGACAAAGCTAAATCGACTTACAATTTGGAATGGAGTACTCCGTCTGATGTTCTGTGATTTAAAATTTGTCCCATAAAAAATGATGTTCTGAGTTTTAGACACGTTGTTGGCCCACAGATCCGACGCCAAATTATGCGCTACTGTTTATTGCCTGCCTCGGATCTCTACATGCTTGCATGCAGCGCATCTTAATTAGGAAGTAAATCACGCGCATCCCTTCTTTTAAGGGAATCATGTGTGACATACTAAGGATATTAGGGACATTTCTCTTCTCCACTATTCTGTCTGAAAAATCATAGAACATCACTTTTTTTTTGGACAGAGGGAGTACTATAGTGGCACTCTTTCGGATATTTCACTACAACATCCATACTTTTCACCCTTTAAAGGGAAAATGATTTGTTATGACATATTATTATAAATTTCATTCGCCATTGAGAATAGTGGGCAGTTTGAAACTTAGAATATTTGGTCAGGAGGAACCTTGTTTCTAATTTGCATTTTTTATCTGTACTAGCCGCTTCCTGTGTCCATTACTGAACCACATAGGCAGTGCCAGACTGGAAAACTAGTGCCTAACCATGGCACCTGTGTGCGTTCATACCGTGATGAAACTGTTATTTGCTTTATCTGCTGTCCCAACTACCGTCATGTTTTAACGAAAAAAAAACGCCATGTTTGTGGGGAAGGGATTTTGGCTATTTAACGGCCTGTTTGGTTCCCGGCCTGACAGGCAGCTTGATTGCCAGGCAATGATCCTGGCTGTCAAGTGACTGGGAGTGTTGCCTGGCTGTGAAGCCAAACACGCCCTTATGACATAACTGAAATAGCATTGCTTACCCTACTACCACAGGTTCCACCACCACCAAGGCGGAAGAGCAGCAAGGTTGACATTGAAGATTCACCTCCTAGGAGAAGATCCAAGGACGGTGCTGGGGTTAGTACCTACAGAAGGCAAATAAGTTCTACTGACGATGATGAAACCCCTCGTAGGAGGAAAAGCAGCCATGACGGGCCAGAAGAATCACAAAGCCGGAGGAGCACAAGATCATCCATTACCAGGGAGGACAACAGGTACAGCCGTCAGAGGAAGTCCAAGGGACATGACGAAGGTTATCACATGCACAGACGAAGCCAAGAAGCAGGAGAAGTATCTCCACCAGAGGAAGGCGGTAGCTACGAAAGGGAGAGAACTTCAGAAGAACCAGGTCGCGGCACTGATCGGTACCATCACCATAGGCATCACACGGAGGGTACATATGAGAGCAGATACTCACACCACAGGGGTCATCGCAAGCGCAGACGGAGCCAAGAACTGGGCGAACTATCTCCACCAGAGGAAGACGTTAGCTATGAAAAGGAGAGAACTTCAGACGAACCTGGTCGCAGCCCTGATCGGTACCATCACCATCGGCATCACAGGGAGGATACATATGAGAGCAGACACTCTCACCACAGGGAGGATACATATGAAAGCAGACACTCTCACCACAGGGATCGCCGACGCCATGGGGACCGGCATCACTCCAAGAGAAGCGAAAGCCGAGATTACAGGGACTAGGCCTCCAGTTACCTATACTACATCAATGTTTCATTATGTAAACTCTGATCTCACAGGTATTTATGTACTCCTTGATCTAGTAAGGTCTGCTGCTACTTGTAGGCTCTTTGCCTTATAGAGGAGAAAATGAGAAGATATGAATCGTGTATTCGTGTGTCGAATTATTTGTTCGGTTTTGTTGTCAAAACACCTCCTTTTATCTCTATATTATTATCTACCTGGATGACAGGAGAGAATATACGAATGAAATACTAAGTACAGTAAAAAAAACATCGTAGCGCAGAGCTTACTTTATCTATACAAAGATGCAATTCTCACTTTTCAAAGAGTCAAATAATTTAAATTTAATGAAAATTGTATAAGAGTACTAACATTTAGGATATAAATTAAGCACTGTTAAATTAATTATTAATTACGAAATATATTTTCGTAGTAAATCAGTTGAAGACATTATAAAATTGGTTAAAGTTAAGTTAGCTTAACTTATATTGTATAAATTTTGTAGCTATATAAACTTGGTCAAAATTAAGCTAATTTAATTTAGGCCTTGTTTAGTTCACCCCGAAAACCAAATTTTTTTTAAGATTTCCCGTCACATCAAATCTTGGAGCACATATATAGACGAAAATAAAAACTAATTGCACAGTTTGCCTGTAAATCACGAGATGAATCTTTTGAGCCTAGTTAGTCCACTATAAATAATATTTGTCAAATAAAAACGAAAATGCTACGGTGCCAAAATTCGAAATTTTTTCGAAACTAAACAAGGCCTTACACAAATCTTATGCGGGCAGAATGAGTGTATGCAATGAAAAAACTTTAATATTATAGACCCACCCACCCACACACAGTTTTTTTATAGCAAGTATATATAGAACATTACATGGAATATAAGAAACATCGAAACACCTCACATATCGCCAGCAGGCCAGCAACGTTGCGAGACCGTTGACTCGTCACTCCGTCCGTCCACCCACTGCTCTAGTTCGCATCGCCAGATCACGTGGCCGGCCGCCGGCCGCCGGCCTCCGGCCTCCGCTTGCAATGGATGCTGTCATCGCGTTCACCTCAGGAAGCCCTAGCCCCACGCGCTTCTACTACTCAGCTTCGCCGTCGATACGCGTCCCCCAGAGCCTCTCTGTCTGCGGCCCATGGCGCGGGCGTGGGCGCCCCCTCCTCGCGCTCCGGCATCGGTCCCAGACCCAGGCCACCGCAGCGGCGGCCGGGGCGGCCGAAGTATCCCACCACGATGTTGTAGTTGTGGGCGCTGGGATCGTCGGGCTCGCCATCGCGCGCCACCTCCTCCTCCACACTTCTCTCTCCGTTGCCATCGCCGACGCTGCCGTCCCCTGCTCCGGTGCCACAGGCGCAGGTACGCTTCCTTCGGCGCTTGCGTTGATGGTTCGGTGCTTCAGCCTTCATGGCGTTGGATGTAATAAATCCTTGGGCCTCTTCCTTGGGTGGGGTTCGTTGTGGGCAGGGCAGGGATACATATGGATGTCGCACCGGAGGCCGGGGAGTGACACGTGGGAGCTGGCGCTGCGGAGCAAGCAACTTTGGGAGGAGCTGGCGGCCGAGGTTGACGGCCAGGGAGGCGGCGGTGCACGGGAGAGATTGGGTTGGATGAGGACAGGTAGAACCACGCTGCCGCTATTTTGGTGTTTATTACGTGTTGCTGTTATGGTGATTGATTAGTCTATGAATAAATTGCCATTGTCTCTAAACACTAGCAAACGAATCTGAGTAGTAGAATCGCTATGATATTAGTATATTACTTTTATTATGAATGCTACTGCACTGCTGCTAGTGAAACATTATTACCATCTCCTGCAGCCATGGATTTGATGCCACTCCTGCTAGTCCTTGCTGTGCTGATAGTCTGATTCTTAAGTCCATCCATCCATTACTCGAGTTTACTGATATCGTTTTTTTAGATGTCCTATCATGGAAATTACATGCTCTGTGCTGTATTACTCTGTGTCATTTCTCAGTCTCAAAACATGATTTTAAACAGAATGTAACATGTTGCTATTGAGTTTGTTAAGGAAGCTTGCTAGTTGGGAGAACTTCGGAAGAGCTGGACACATTGGAGGAAAGGACCAAGGTTCTGTCTCAGGCAGGCATACATGTGGAATTCTTGTCAGCCTCTTCATTACATGCATTAGAACCGGCACTCAGTGTAGGGAAAGATGGTGGTGCTATGTTCTTGCCACAAGACTGTCAGATTGATGCATTCCAGGCTGTCTCTTTGATTGAGAAGGTTTTTTTTTCCTTCAGGAGTTTGGTTTTGTTCTGCAATGTGCGCTGTTAACAGTGTCTCACTGATATTTCTTGGTTCATTTTCTTATGCAAGACCAATAACTCATATTCCTCAGAAGGAAGGTATAGGGAGTTCTATAATGATCCTGCCATGTCATTAATAAGGTATTCAAGTTTCTTATTTTTAGACAACCTTTGTTCATTAATTGAAGAATACTTCCAACTACCAGGCTTGTGTTATCTATCTGTTAGGAATTCAGATGTTATTTTCTAATCTCAAAGTTATTTCCCTTTCTCCGCATCACTGATAAATAACAACTGATTTTATTCTATGCAGATCGGAGGTTACTGGAACAGTTGAAGCTGTCCAAACTTCCAGAAACATATTGTATGGCAGAAAAGCTTTTATAATTGCTTCTGGCGCCTGGACTCGATCCTTATTGCATAGTTTCTTAGAACCAGCTTTGATGTTGGATATTCCTGTCAAACCACGAAAGGTATATCTGAAATTTCTTGGATTGATTTTTGTTCTGAAAGTTTTGGTACTGACCACTCAGCCATCTTCATATTATTGGTCATCATATGTTTACCTGATATGGAAAATAACAGAGTGGATTGGATTTTATGTATTCTTTCAAGATTTGTTGTGTATGTTTACGTGAGATGCAGCACAGCCAGTAATACTATATTGGATTTGGGCTCTTGAATATTCCTTTTGACTTGGAAACAATGCTACCTGATTATAAATAAGAGTTATGTAAGTGCGTAACCTTTTGCATGAACTAAGGCAAGGAGTTGACAGTCAAAATGAGCCTGTGAAAGTGCCATGTCAGACTGATCTGTTGACCAATGACCACAGCTTGACATTTGTCCTCTAATAGATCTGTAAATCCTCATATGTTATTCCTTGCTACATATAGCATTTATAAATTCCTGTTATCTAATCCAACAATTAACAACATAGAAAAGAAATAATCTCACATATTTCCTGTTCAGGGCCATCTTCTTGTGTTGGAGAAATTTGACAAGGTTAAGTTGAATCATGCCCTGATGGAGGTAGGATATGTTGACCATCAGATTGCTAAGCCAAATAGCACACACATGGCTTCAGAATCTAGTGAAGATGAGCTTGGTGCTTTATCCGTATCAATGACTGCAACCGTAGATACAAAGGGGAATTTAGTTCTAGGTAATTTACGGAGCACAGTCTTCTCCTGTTGCTCCAAGTTCCAGTTTCTTCTTAGGAGCAAAACAAGAATTCCATTTTAAGTGACCTACAGGAAATAGTTGAATATATGGCATGTTTATACTACAGGAAGCAGCCGGGAGTTCAAAGGTTTTTCGAGGGAGGTTGATAGATCCGTTGTTCAGTGTATATGGGAACGTGCAGGAGAGTTTTTTCCTGCAATGAAGAATGTTTCTTTTGATATTGATCAGAATACTCAAATCAGAATAGGGCATCGCCCATACAGTAAGTTTCTTAACAAGAAAAAGAGAAGCATAGTCTGAATTCTTCATTACAATGCTATTATCTTTGTGCCCTTATCTGATACTAACAGAAACAAATACCTTATCTGTTTCAGTGCCTGATGGAAAGCCAGTTATTGACTTTATTCCTGATCTGCCAAATATTTTGATTGCAACAGGACATGAAGGAAATGGACTTACTTTGGTGAGTCACTGATCACTGTATCAATTTTCTCCAGTTGCTAGTGTTTCTGTGTTACATTATTTTTCTGTTTAGTTAGGCAGTTGAAATGTAGGTATTGTGCCAGTGGTTCTGTCATTAGATACAGAGCGATCTTTCCTTGAATGGGACTAGGAACTCTTTTGTGGTATAGGGGTGAAGGGTGGAGAGTTCCTGGATCCAGTTCTTTGAGCACACATAAATCTGTATAAGCATAATGTACCCTCACACTCCTGGTCAACAGTAGTTACAGAAAAACTAGATAAGATAGATACCTTGTTTCCTGGTGGAGCTGATTCATGGTAGTTGAATTACTTTGCGTGAGGGCTGCCATGTTCCTGATTCCAAATAAGATGAAGCTGTTTCATGCCAACAGGGATGCAGGCACTCTGCTCTCTACTATTCTACTGTCATTTTCCTTATAAGAAGATAGAAGAGTTAATGTTGTTCTGCCAATTTTTCTTTAGGCACTAGGCACTGCTGAAATGGTCACCGATATGATTCTTGGGAATCCTGGAAAAGTGAGCCACTCACCTTTCTCCATCAAACACAGATTTTCAGGTAATTTTGGTAAATAGGTCCGAATTCTGCTTCTTCTTCTTTTTTGGAAAAAATATTCATGTTTTTGTGATTCAGACTTTTTCTTGTCTCCAACACAGTTTAAAACCAGGACTTGCTTTTTTATGCCTTGAAAGCTAATTTTCAAGACAACTTTCTTTATTTTGTTTATGTATTCTAGCTCTTTACTTGCACACAATGTGTTTTCAATATAGAACTACTGAATTGGAGATCAAACCAATTTATTACTCAGCTTTCAAGTTGTGTCGTTTACTCGAATTGGTGTTTTACTAACTTCAGTTTGTTCGAAATGGTCAAACATAGGTTGCATACAATTCCAGGATCCTAACACCTACCGGAAGCTTTAAAACCTTATGACCGATAGTGAAGTGAATCACTTCTTTTCCTTTCCTTTTGTTGCAATTACAGTGTGATCAATATTTTAGTGATTAATTAGTTTACTGAGTACTAACCTTATCCTTGTCAACCTCACGAATAATGTCATTAACAACTTGCTCATTAGGCTTTAGTTCACCATCGCCTAGAGCCTCCATCAACTCAGCCATTTGAATAAAACCACTCCCGTCTTTGTCGAAGAACTTGAAAGCTTTAGGTAGATACTCATTATTACTCATCTTTTTAATGTGAAGAAGACTGTTACAAATTCCTCACAATCTAATGTGCCATTTCCATGTATGAGCATTGATTTCATAACGCAAATTACACTTTTAGGTTTGTGAATGATTGGCTGCAATTACAGATGGAATTTACCTCTTTGACTCCATTCATTGTAGTTCAGTTGCCAATATCCCAGGCATCCTAATACTACATTATGTAATATAAGAATAAAAAATGGTAATCCTTGCACTCACCGCTTGTAACAGCATCTTTATCTCTTCCTCTGGAACAGGATGACCGTTTATCCGGAACCCCTCCTTCAGCTCGTCAAGTGACAAATTACCATCATTGTTCTTGTCCATGGTATGGAACAATTGATTTTATTGGTCAATCTCTTCCCTCAGTAAATTCATGGCGCCCACCTGCATTCATCATTGTCAGAAAAGATCAGTCAGCGTGTCACTTGAAGGAATTAAGGGTAGTAACAGCAAGTTATCTGCAACTTACTCCCAAGTGCCTTGTTCTTAAACTTGTTCATAGATGAGACTGCTTAAGCCTCGACTGAACAACCGCTCGAGTGACACATTTTAGGCCTTATCAGCATTCTTGAGCCAAGGATGCTCTGTTTTTTTTTTTTTTCAAAAGGAGAAAAGGTGCTCGTATTTCAGTATACAGCATTCTTAAACCACTTTGTTTTTTTATTTCCAACAATGGCAATAACAGATGAAAAACGTGCTCACTGTCGAAAAAAAATAATGACAATAACAGTATAGCACAACAGAGTATATCAAATTCTTTGTGCTTTTTTTCTATAAACGGATGCAGCCTGCCCTTTCCATTTGGTTTTCAGTAAACTTATTAAGATTGGACTGAAGACTACTAACCAAGAACTTGCTTTGCCGTCAACTGTGTACTAGGATCTGGGTCAAGCATCTTCTTGATAAGATCTTGGGCCATGGATCCTTCTGTAAGTTAATTACTCATCGCAGTATCGATTGTGCAATTTTCTCATCGGAGTCTGCAGTCGTTGAAACAAGCAGCATCGCATCAGTAGTTCAGTACTACTGATCGGTGAATGAACTATGAGAACGAAAAGAGAGCAGCATTCACCTCCCCAGAATGGAGGGAACCCGCAGAGAAGGATGTGCTTGAAGTAGACGGAAAGGCCGAAGTCGATGGCCTTGAGAGGCGACTCCTCTGACTTATTCACCAACAGGAAGTTCTCTGGCTTCAGGTTCCTGTGCATCACTCCGTTGTCGTGGCACAGCTGCGTATCGGATTTGTACATGACAGGGCAGGAACAGCGACTGCGTAAGTATCTGGCGAATTCATGCAGCCTCGCTCGGGCCCTCGGCATGGTCATGGACGACGAACGGTTATATGCACGACCTCGACGATGGCGCCGGTGAAGTAGTGCTCATGCTCGAAGATGCGGTCAAAGAGCTCGCCGCTCTCGCAGAGCTCCATGATGAGGTGCATGTCGTCGTCGTCCTCGCACGCACGCCTCGTGCAGGGACACCACCTTGCCCCAGAGCCTGCTTCCGACATGCGCCGCGTGATCTCCACCTCGCGCTGCACGTCGTCGTCCGCGTCGGGCCTGGCGCGCCAAAGGAGCAGCCGCTTCCGTCGGAGCGTCTTGCACGCCAGGGCCTCCCTCGGTAGCGGTGTCCACGCACCGCCGCGTGACGCTGAACTCGCCGCACCCGAGCTCTGCGCCGAGTCGGCCGGTACCGCCACGAGAAGTCCGGGTCGACGGTGCCGGCGTCGCCCAGGATGGAGCGAGGCTTGGTTCCTGCCCTTCCTGCCGCACTTCTTCTTCCTCTACTTGCCGGTGATGCTATCGTGGTCGTGGTTCATCAGGGAGCAGCACGGACCATCATCGTTGCTAGTGACTGGGAGGACGGTAGCGGCACCATGGCCTCCGCGGCGAAACATCTTCAGCTTGGTGGCCATAACGACGGAGTAGCAACCACCCATGGCCACTGTAGAGATAAATCCTACTAAGCTAATTCTCTTGCACTTCATTGCGCCACGTCATCATCCACTTCCCTTGCGGCATGGAATTAAATGTCCACTCACAAATGGTTTCAATAGTGGATGCAACTACCTATACATAACAACGCATGCATACTGCTAGCAATTATTCACTCGCGTGACCTCCTCTCTAAAACTATAATGTTATAGATGATTCGATAGACTATAGTGAAGCCATATTTATATTTTTTCTTTGTATCCGTGGCAACACGTGGAAAATTCTCCTAGTTATATATATAATAGTAGGTCGAGATGTACTACTATGAGCAAATAACTTTCTTTCCATGCCAAGGACGATGATCCTTTTGGTTTAATTAAAGATGACTACTATGGACTACACGACTTTTTATGATTTACTTATAAGTTTGGTTTTAATTAGAGATGACTATGACTGTTTATGTGTTATAAACTTTATAGTATGTTTAGTCTGATTTCTCTAATGAAGGGATGAAACCAGATGTTTAATTCCATTGCAAAAAAAAGTGCGGCAAAATAACCACCCACTTACTTACATCCGTATATATGCAATGCCTTTTCATATTTTTTTAAAAAAATTATAGTTGTTAAACTAAGTATCTAAATTAAATTGTAGGTGTTTCTTGCAATAAACTCTTTAAAACAAGACCCCAAGAAAGACAAAATATTTTTTTATTGAGTACAATTGATGTTCTAGATCTAAGATAAAATGGTTTATATTCATAACAAATGTTATAAGTTCAGAAAAAAACCATGATATTATAATATCTGAAAAATAGAAAAATTATAAATGTCAAAATCTAAATATATATAGAAATAGATAAATAACATAAATAACATAAATAAAAAACTATAAAATATAGAACAAAGTATAAAGGACAACAAAAATAATAAGTTGTATGTAGATAAATGCACAAACTATTTCTATACTTAAGTAACGTTAAATGTTTTGTTATGTGACATAACTCGCAAATGTAGAAGACACATCGCAAAATGCTAAGTTATTTATATAGTTATAAGCAAAGCCAATTAGCCAAATGTTTTGTATGTGATGTAACTCACACGGATATATATAAGGCACAGTACAAATACACAATTTTTTTGTATACTTAAGCAAAGCCAAAATTTGTGGTATGTGATGCAACCCAAAATATAAAAAAGGTACATCACAAAGGCACAAATTATTTCAATAGGTAAGCAAAGCCAAATGTCTCAGTATGTGATGTAACACACGTAAATGTAGAAGACACATAGCAAATACACAAATGATTTCTATAGTAAGCTAAGCCAAATGTTTTGGTATATGATGTAACACACACAAATGCAAAAGACACATCATAAATGCACAAATTGTGTCTACAATTAAGCAAAGCGAAATGTCTTGGTAGATGTAATCTACACAAATATAGAAGACACACCATAAATGCACAAATTATTTTTGTAGTTAAGCAAAACAAAATGTTTAGTTTGTGATATAACTCACGCAAATACAGAAGACACATCGCGAATATACAACGTAACTCACACAAATGTACAAGACATGTCATAAACACACAAATTATTTGTATAGTTAAGCAAGCCAAATATGGTATGCGATAAAATCTAAACAAAAACAAAAGACACATCACAAATGCACAAATTATTTCTATAATTAAGTAAAAGCAAATATTTTGGTGATGTAACTCACATAAATATAGAAGACACGTCACAAATGCAAAATTATTCTATAGTTAAGCAAAGCCAAATATTAGAAGACACATAACAAAGGCACAATATTTCTATGGTTAAGTAAAGTCAATGTTTTGGTATGTATGTAACATATAAATTTAGAAGACACATCATAAATACACAAATTATTTATAGTTAAGCAAATCCAAACATCTTGGTATGTGATATAACCCATACAAATGCAGAAGAAAAAATGGAAAAAAAAGGAGGAAGGAACATTGAAAATGAAATGAAGAAATAAAAAATTAATGTAAACTTGATATATATAAATTGAAAGGGTAAGTAAAATACAAAAGAAGAAAACAATAAGATAAAACATTGCACCAGCAGTGACCTACAACACACATCCACCTTCCATCTCCATCACACACATACATGATACATGCAGTTGTGCCTAGTAAAGAAATTAATGACCCAACAAAGAATCATTAAATGCTTGTAGTGTGTAAGAACGAGTTGGCAGCACCGTGCTATGCTCCGAGCGCTCGAACTCGACGATTAGCGCTATAGAGCTTCTCTTACTAATTTACTATATGAGGCCTGGTTTAGTTCGCGAATTCTTTTGGATTTCGCCACTGTATCACTTTCGTTTGTTTGTGGCAAATATTATCTAATTATAGACTAACCAGAGTCAAAAGATTCGTTTCGCGATTTACAAGCAAACTGTGTAATTAGTTTTTGTTTTCGTCTATATTTAATGCTTCATGCATGTGCCGCAAAATTCGATGTGACGGGGAATCTTGAAAAATTTTGGGAACTAAACAAGGCCTGAATACACAAAGACGTGAAACATCACATTTATATTATATGTTGTCAATAATCTCTAGTTTATTCTCTTGAGCTTATCAGTCAAATCTATCAGTCATTTAGCAGTATTTTTCTCTTACAACAAATTAGCCAATAGTATTTTCTATGTCTTGTTCGTTGGGCTGATAAGCCATAATAGAATAGCCAGCAGATTCGGCTGATAAGTCTAAACGAACAAGTTCATGATTTCCGTGCTACCTTCCTTTCTCCCTCGACAAACACATTCCGCAGGTCCATGCCTAACCCCTTTGGATCCAAGACCGATGGCGGCAATGAAGAGGCTGTAGTTCTCTTTCTGCCATTCCATATTTCCACGGCATCCTGAAAGGTCTTAATGGGTAGAAAGGGTAAATAGGCTAATAAAAGTTTCTATAACAACACTAAAAATACTTAATTAGTATATAAGTTGATGAAGCGAATTTGACACTAGCTTCATAAAGAGATGATGCAAGCGTCGTACCCAATGTAATTTTTATAGTCTCTAAAAGACTATATCACTACTTATCTCTAGATAATAGGCTAACACAAATTATTATTATTTCACCACTATGACTACTAAACCCTGACGTGGAATTTTGTTTGTCTCTAAGTTTTTTTTATGAAACTGAACTGGTTCTATAAAATTTATACGAAATTAGTCTAACCTATTTACTGGTCTCGTAAAAGTACTTATTCGCTAATTTGTGAGAAAAAAATCAGAAGAAGTACGGACAAGCGAAGAGGCTGTCGTTTTTTTTTTTTCTTCTCTCTCCTAGTCGCTTCTTCTTCCTCCCGAGTCCCGAATCCCGATCCATCCGCAGAGCGCCGCCTGAACCCGTCTCGTTCGCGGCCCATCTCCTCCCTCCGCTCGCCGCGCCGCAACCCGGAGAAGAGACCGCGCTCTGTCAAGCACTACCTGGGGCCCAGCATCCTCGCGACCCGCTCCGGCGCGGCGCCCGCCCTCTGCAGCCCCGGTGTCCCGGCTCCGGCGCGGCCGGCACACAGCTCCACAGGTAGGTCTCCGTCCGCACAGGCGCACAGCGCCACTATCTTCTCTCTCCTTCCCACGCCAACAGCTCGTCCCTCTCCGTCTGCTTGATTCTGCTCCAGCCTCAGACCGGCCCTCGCTCTAAAAATGTCATTTACGCACCCAATCCACTTGTAGCTGTATGCTGCAACCCTACTCTGCCTTGTCTTCTTCCACCACCCTAAACATGCGCGCAACCCCCCACTACCAACGACTGGGCCGGCCGTCACTGCTGTCCTACTTCGCTACCCGCCACCTTCGCCGGCGACGAGCACCACCAGGCTGGTCTTCCCTTCCTGCTGTGCGAAGCCGTGCGCCCAAACCCTAACATGCTATTCGTAATCCGATCTGAATCTGATTTCAAGTGTATATGCATGTATTATGCCTACTAACTTCGATTGCTTTGCAAAAATTATTGGGTGTACATGTGTACACTCTGTGTCCACCCCTGTGGCTGGTGGCTGTTCCATGAAAGGAACACGAAAATTAATTACCTTAAGTTTGAATCTCTGTGTGATGTGTGTTAAAACTGAATCTTTATTGATCTGTGTTGATACCAAAATGAATCTTGTGGCTGCACACCACCGCATTATGTTGATGTGGAAAATAACAAATTAACCTGGCAAACTGAAAAGGACAGAATGATTCAAGTATATTAATAGTGTGCTTGAACAATTGTTAGGCAACATTATTTTTATGTCCGCTGTGTTTTTTCACTTATCTTGCTGCTGACTTTTCTGTTTGTAGATTTGAAAAGCACAATTACTTGAGCTATTTGTATTTGTATCTGCTAGTTACAGGTGTAGTACACATTTAGTATTATGCCTACTAACTTCCTTTTTTTGGCAAAAATTATCAGTCAATTACCGGGTCCAACCCTGGTGGTCAGCTGGACTCATCGCACATGGAGCACGCTAAGTCAGGCCCCAGCAGTTGGCCGGAACTGGCCGATGTGGTGCCGGTGCCGCAGGACGACGGGCCTAGCCCCGTGGTGCCCATCGCCTACCGAGATGACTTCCGTGAGGTCATGGATTACTTCCGTGCCCTTTACTTCACCGGTGAGCGAAGCCCCCGTGCTCTTCGCCTCACCGCCGAGGCCATCGAGCTCAACCCTGGCAACTACACCGTGAGAATTCCCTTCATCCTTTTTTCTTGGCCTACTTTATTTTTATGGGGTTATTTGAAACTTAAGTTTCTATGGTCAAGTAAGAATGATTTTTTTAAGGGAAAATATACTACTTTTACTATGGAGGTTCAACCATTTAGTTTCGATTTTGACTTGAAACCAAGTGTTAGTGATGAGCTTCAATGCCTACAATGGAGACAATTTATTATCCACTACTCGTCTTGTTCAATTATGAGTATGCAACACTGCTACAGAAGTAGAAAAAAGCAGTGGACGTGGAGCCAGTTTTAGAAAGTTGGAATTTTTCCATGTAAACTACCCACTCTAGCCTGTAGCCAGTTGCAGCTTTAGAAAGTTTGTACTCTCATGTTGACACTGTCTATCATTCAGTCATACAGAATACTTTTATCATCCTCCATGATTTTTTGTAGAAGGCAAAGGCATACCGCTTGGTCATAATTTTCTCCCTGTGCTATGTTTCTTGCAGTATGCTACAAAATTCTTGAACAGCACTCATGCTGTGTAGTAACAGAGAATTACTTTTTATGCTGTTTCTAGCTTATTACCATGTTGTTTTAGTTTGAATCGTGTATTTCGTTTGTAGATCAGTCATCTCTTTTGTTTGTAACTTTTTTGACATTACAGAATAATTGTCTACTTGATAGGTTTGGCATTTCCGGCGCCTTATTCTGGAGGCACTAGATTTTGATTTACTGGAGGAGATGAAATTTGTCGGAAAAATTGCTGAATGTAATCCAAAAAATTACCAAATCTGGTGAGTTTCATTATACAAAATCTTTTTTCACATTTAGTAATTCACAGAAACTAACTTCTCTTTGGTGTCTGGAGGTTTTGCATGAACAATTGGCAATATCTTGACTAAATATCTTTCATACTGTAGTTTTTAACTTTGTTCATCTTTTTTCTTTGCTCTGGAAATCATGACTGTATAGAATCACCACACACCCTATGTGGGGTGGGAGCCTTTCATATATATAGCCAATAGGCATACATGGAGAGTACAAACATGGTAAGCTATTACCTGTACAAGGAAACTATCCTAGGCTATACACAGAAACAGCCTATCTAGGAAACTCTCTAATTGAGCCTAATTGATCCTGATATATACATATCCTAATACCCGTCCGCAGTCGTAGCGGAAGAGTCACGGATGCAGACTGGTCCGAAAATCATTGAAGAGCTGGACGGGCAAAGCCTTGGTCATGATGTCGGCGAACTGATGTGCGGAGGGGACATGAAGCACTCGGAACTGTCCCATAGCAACCTTTTCGCGGACGAAGTGGATGTCGATCCCGATGTGCTTTGTGCGGTGGTGGTGGACAGGGTTGGCAGTCATGTAGACTGCACTCACATTGTCACAGTAGACAACTGTCGCAAGCGGGATGTGGACGTGGAGCTCCTGGAGCAACTGACGCAGCCAGCAGCCCTCGGCCACAACATGTGCCACTGCACGGTATTCGGCTTTGGCACTGGAGCGAGACACCGTCGTTTGACGCTTGGAGGACCAAGACACTAGGTTGTCACTGAGGTAGACACAGAAGCCGAAGGTGGAGCGGGGCGTGTCAGGGCAGCCAGCCCAGTCAGCGTCGGAGTAGGCGGTGAGCTGATCAACGGCGCTGGTGCGCAATTGCAGACCTGCTGACAGTGAGCCCTTGACGTAGCGCAAGATGTGCTTGATCAACGCAAGGTGCGGCTCACGAGGGCCGAGCATGGAGAGACAGACCTGCTGGACAGCATACGCCAGGTCTGGTCGTGTCAACATGAGGTACTGGAGGGCACCAGCAATGCTCCTGTACTCCGAGGGGTTGGCGATCGGGGCGCCCTCTGAGGCAGACAACTTGGTCTGGACATCCATAGGTGTAGCAGTCGAGTGGCATTCAGACATGCCAGCACGCTGGAGGAGATCCACAGCGTACTGCCGCTGGGAAAGGAACAGACCACTGTTGTCCCGGGTCACCAAGATGCTGAGGAAGTGGTGGAGTTCGCCAAGGTTTGTCATGGCAAATTATGAGTGAAGCTGGGAGGTGACATGCTGGAGAAGTGTCGTGGACGACGCGGTGACGATGATGTCGTCGACGTAGAGGAGGAGGTAGGCCATGCCGGCGCCGGCCTTGTAGATGAACAGGGAGCATCGGACTTGGAGGTGGTGAAGCCGATGCTGCAGATGTAGGTGGAGAAGCGCTGGTTCCAAACTCGTGGTGCCTGCTTAAGTCCATATAGGGACTTCTGCAGCAAGCATACAGAGTTAGGGGCAGCAGGGTCCACGGAGCCTTTCGGCTGCTCACAGTAGACCGTCTCCTCAAGGTTGCCATGAAGGAAGGCATTCTTCACGTTGAGCTGGTGTATGGGCCAATCTCGTGAAGACAATGCTAAGGACGGTGCGGATCGTGGCAGGCTTGACGACCGGACTGAAGGTCTCGTCGTAGTCGACGCCGGCCTCCTATGAGAAGCCGCGGACAACCAAGCGCGCCTTATGTCGGGCAAGGGAGCCGTCGGAGTGAAGCTTGTGCTTGAACAACCACTTGCCAGTGACAATGTTCGCACCAGGTGACCGAGGGACGAGGCGCCAAGTGCCGTTGCCGATGAGCACCTTGTACTCTTCAGCCATCGCAACGCGTCAATTGGGATCGGCGAGGGCACTGCGATAGTTCGCCGGGATGGGCGAGGCGACGGAGGTGGAGAAGCCGTAGCGCTGGACGGTGCGGAGGCTGCCGGTGGCCGGGCCATTGGAGCTGATGGAGGCCCAACAAGTGGTGCCACCGGGGGGTGCTGGAGGGGGTGCCGGTGCCGCTGGTACAGCAGGGGCCACGAAAACAGCTGCAGGGGCCACTGCCTCTGTGGTCGGCACTGTAGACTGGGCGCGGCGAGTGTAGACGACGCCAAACCGCTGGCCGGCCAGCTGGGCCCGCTTGCAGGAGCAGCAGCAGCAGGGTGCCCACCCGCAGGGGTAACCACGGGGTCCAGCTGGAGGATGGCCGAGTCTAGGGCTTCGGCGACGCATCCTGGCTGGAGGCGGCATCCGCGGGCAGTGTAATGGTGCTTGCTGGTGCCGCCGCGGAAGAGAGTCCCTGCAGCAAAAAAATCAAGTGAAGACGGCATGGAAGCCGCCGATGGTGCTGCTGCCGAGAATGGAAAGACGGACTCATACAAAATGACATGGCGAGAGATGATAATGCGACGAGTGGCCATGTCGAGGCAGCGGTAGCCCTTGTGAGAGGATGGGTAGCCTAGGAAAACACAGGGGGTGGATCGAGGGGCGAGTTTGTGTGGGGAGGTGGCTGTGAGGTTGGGATAATAGAGGCATCCAAAAACTCGAAGCGAAGTGTAGTCTGGGAGGGTGCTGTGAAGGAGTTGGTGGGGTATGTTGTTGTGAATGGAGGAGGGACGTCTATTGAGAAGGAAGGTGGTTGTGGTTAGGGCGTCAGCCCAGTACGGAGGTGGCATGGATGCATGAAGAAGCATGGTGCGGATGGTGTTATTTGTGGTGTGGAGCATGCGTTCAGCCTTGCCGTTTTGTGGGGAGGTATAGGGGCATGAGAGGCGGAGTGTAATACCATGGCTGGTGAGGAAGGTAGTAGTAGTCAGATTAACAAACTCAGTCCCGTTGTCAGCTTGAATGGATTTAGGTGTGGTGCCAAATTGTGTCTGAGTGCAGGCAATGAACTCAACAATGTGGCGGTGCACCTCAGATTTTTGTCTAAGAGGAAAAGACCACCTATAATGAGAAAAATCATCCAGCAAAACAAGATAGTATTTAAATCTAGAGATGCTGAGTACGGGAGATGTCCACACATCACAATGAACTAAGTTAAAAGGAGCATGGGTTACAGCGGTGGAATGACTAAAGGGGGAGCCACACATGCTTGCCAAGTTGACATGCATGGCAGAGACATGGCGAGCTCTTATTGTAGGAGATGACCGACAGGCTCTGTAGTGTGGTGAGGCGCTGGTGCCATAGGGACGAAGTGATGGCAAGGTTGCAGTGGTGTGCTGGCATGGAGGGGAAGGTGTAGAGGTCGCCATCACTATTGCAGCGAAGAGTCACGCGCCCCGTCTGTTGGTCCTTGACAGAAAAACCACAAGCGTCAAATTCAATGGAACAATTATTGTCACAGTCACAGGTGAATTGATGAACAGAAAGGAGGTTGCGCACTAAATCGGGGGCAACCAGAACATTGTTAAGATGAAAAACAGAGTTAGGGGAAGATAGTATGGATGTGCCACGGCTGGTGATGGGAATGATGGTGCCATTGCCAACTGTGATACCTGAAGGAGGGGGAAGACGGGACAGAAGTATACCATCCGAGGATAACATGTGAGTCGTGGCGCCGGTGTCGAGGACCCAGGGGACGGCCCCTGGAGAGACATCTGGTTCAGAGCGGCGATCAGGTCGGCCTGATCCCAGCCGCCTTGCTGCTGAGGAGGTGGAGCAGGGGTCGCAGTGCCAGTGCCGGAGAACTGGGCGGGAGCGAGCGCGGTGTGGGCTTGGGCTGAAGGGAAGGCGCGGAGGACCCCTGGGCCTCCCCACGCTGGTGGGCGCCATGGCTGCTGCTGCACCTCGGCTGCCCAGGGAGGATAGCAGTACCAGGGGGCCGCTGACGGTGCAGAAGGCCTGTGCCCACCCCCGGATTGGGCGCTGCCCCTGCCCTTCTTCTTCCAATGACCGCCACTGCTGCCCGGATTACCACCGCTGCTGGAGCCGCCGTTGTTGCCGCCCTGGCGACCGGTGGCGAAATTGCCGCCGGTGGGACTGGAGATGGTAAAGCAAGCTGTGTCGCACGAGGCGTGGAACGCGGTCTGGGCAGCAACGGTGCCCTCATTGGCGAGGCGGAGCTCCTTCAGCACGAGCTTCTCGCTAGCGGTGGCGAAGTCCAGCAGGGGTGCGAATCAGCGATGTTATCGGCAGTACCAGTGAAGCGGGGATTGAGGCCGCGCAGGAAGTTGAGGACGGGCTCCGAGTCGGTGATGGTGCGGCCGACATCGCGGAGCGCATCGGCGGTGGCCTTCATGCGCTGGGCATAGTCGTCGATGGACGAATCACCCTAGGTCATGGAGTGGAACTCGTGACCCAGGAAGATGGCGCGCGGAGCCTTGTTGGCCTCGAAGAGGTGCTTGATGGCGACCCAGAGCTCGCGCGCAGTCTGGTTTGGCGCCGCAGCAAGGCCGAGGACGTCCGGTCCAGCGGATCCAAGGATCTGGCCGTGAACGCAGGAGTCCGCGATGGCCCAAGCAGGGTTAGTGGGATTGGCCTCCACCGTGCCATCCACGTGCGAGAGAAGACCAAATTTCCTGCAGAGGGAGGAGAAGAACGGCTCCCACTGGTTGAAGTTGGGCTTGGCCAGTTCCAGGGTCACCGGGATGTGGTTTTAGATATCATCGCATAGGGGGCAACGAGGATGGCCGGGGCAGCGGAGGTGCCTGTAGGGGCCATGGTGCCAGAAGATTGGCTGGAGCTGGGGGCAGGGGAGGTCGACATGGCGACCTGGGAGGAGAGAGGTCTGGGCGTGGGAGGGAGGCCTAGGAGGAGATAGGGCTGGACGTGGGTGGGAAGGAAAGAGGACCTAGGTCTCTGATACCATGTATAGCATCACCACACACCCTATGTGGGTGGGGAGCCTTATATAATAGCCAATAGCCCAATAGGCATACATGGAGAGTACAAACATGGTAAGCTATTACCTGTACAAGGAAACTATCCTAGGCTATACATAGAAACAGCCTATCTAGGAAATAATTGAGCCTAATTCATCCTGATATATACATATCCTAATAATGACTAACCCTCCAGGGTCCAATTTTATTACCAGGCATCATAAGAGGTGGCTTGCTGAGAAATTGGGACCTGATATTGCAAACAAAGAGCATGAATTCACAAAGAAGATACTTGCTATTGATGCAAAAAATTACCATGCTTGGTCTCATAGACAGGTATATGAGTACTAAGCTAAGCTGAGTATCAGTAAAATCTTCTACTAACATGATTGCTTAATTACAATTGTTGTAGTGGGTTCTTCAAGCGTTGGGGGGATGGGAGACTGAAATGGAGTACTGCAACCAGCTGCTTAAGGAAGATGTCTTCAACAATTCAGCTTGGAATCAGGTCATGCTCTATTCTTTGCCTCTTAAAATTTTCTAGTTTTTCCTGCGTGTTTGAGATTTTTTTTCTAGTTTCATGCAATTTAACTTACACTGTATTCATTATTTTAGTTCATAGATCATCCCATGTTAATTTCATCCAATTAGTCTGGATAACAATACACTTGATCTGATTTACTTCCTGTATTAAGTCTATGGCATTATAGAATTACACAGTCGCCTATGTAAACATTTTCTGTCATTTGTAAAAAAATGTATATAAGCAATTTGTTTGTACCATGTCCATGTAACCAACACAGGTAATGTACCTATCGGTCATATCTTGGCAAAATTGATTGTATGATTATTCTTGACATTCATATTGCCTGTTACATTCTGCTGTGTCCTGTGCTGCTTCCTAAGTGTTTTTTTTTCTGCTGACTAATTGGGATCAGCTATTTAGCTTGCACTGAAGTATGTTTAACTTGTTTTCCAACAGAGATACTTTGTTATAACAAGATCACCGCTTCTTGGTGGCCTTACAGTGGTGCGTGATTCAGAAGTAGACTACACAATTGAAGCTATTCTAGCAAACCCTCGGAATGAAAGCCCCTGGAGATACCTCAAAGGTCTATACAAGGGTGAGAATAACTTGCTAGTAGACGATGAGCGCATCTCTGGTGTTTGTTTCAAGGTCCTGAAGAATGATTGGACTTGTATATTTGCTTTGGGTTTGCTGCTCGATCTTCTCTGCACTGGTTTGCAGCCTTCAGATGAACTTAAATCCACCCTTGAACCGATAAGGAGCTCCCATCCTGAAACCGCAGATGCTGATCCTGCAACCGTTGTTTGCTGTATCCTGCAGAAATGTGATCCCCTGCGGGTAGAATATTGGTCTTGGTTCAAGGCCACTATTTCTCAGATGTCCTGACTTCACATGGGTTCACCCAACCGTTGTTTGCTGTAAACCTGCAGAAATGTGATCCCCTGCGGGTAAATTATTGGTCTTGGTTCAAGGCCACTCTTTCTCAGATGTCTTGACTTCACATGGGTTCACCCCTTTTTGTCCTCGTTGGGACGGACTCTGAGATAGACATAGATAGTTTCATTGTATCTGCATGATGCAAACCCAACCTTCAGTGTGACTGAAAGCAATACTTGTAACGAATTTGTTTAGTAAAATTTATCAGTGTTACTGTCCCAACTAACACCTTGTGCAACCAATGTTTGAATATTTCACATGTAAGCTTGAATAAAGGTGGGCTTGTTAACTAGTATATTACAACTGCCATGCGAGCCTGCATGACCATAATCACGTCCACTAGAGTAACCATTTGCTTTGATTTTCAATAATTCTGTGGCACAACCTTTATCAATGTTCATATTATTTAAAAGCGAATATTGTGCAAGTGGATGTGTGACTTTTATTGTACACTTGATAGTATTATATTGTTTCATAGCCTTTCCCATAGCATTTCATGACTCGAGTTAAAAATCGAGCCAAGTCTTTTCTTTCTTCTTAAAAATGATGCCATGGCATATAAATATCTACGTGCCACCCTATTAATATAGATAAAACTCCCACTAAAAATAATCTAAACTTGTGCCATTTCGAGATTGCAAACTCTATACAAATTCACTCCTTCCCACAGGCCACAACCCCCCAAGTGACATGTGTCGCCACTCGTCCTATCACATCCTCGCACCTATGCCATTTGACGGCCTCCTTGAGACAGGGCATGCTCCCACCCCACGAGCCAGCGATAAGGATGGCAATGAGTTGAGTAAGGTGCATGTAGAACAAATACTCATTCATGAGGATATCCGAAATATCAAATCCTACCTATATTCACAGAATCTAGCGGGTAAGATTTTATACCTAATACCCACCCCCGCACCTAGTGAATTGGCATTACGATTGCATCAACATGTGTAATAACAAATTTCACACCTATAATTCCATCTAAACAATAGGCAATGATAAAACTAACAAATAATTAAGCTAATTTTACGGTTCATAGCTTATATAGTAACGCTCATGTTGAGACATGTAATTATGAACATGAATAGTAATTGTAGTTCAATGCTCATAATATCCTCACAAAATTAATTATAAGAATAGTATCTCGAAATAGATTTATTATAAAAATATACATAATGACACGTGTCATAAATATTATTAATTTATACATATATTTGAGTAAATTTGAGACTATTTGATTTTTCAAAATACAAGGTGAGTAAGTTGAACTCAAACACCCCTGACTTCCGAGGTAGGTATAAATATTGCGCATGCGCCAACTACCTTGCTTCTCAAAGAGTCAATCTATGCATAACTACCTTGCTTCCAAAGAGTCTCTCCACTCCATCACTTGAGTGTTTGGGTGCCCAAAACACTTGATTTCTTTCCTTCATGTCTACTTCCTCCTCCAACACGCCACTGTCACGCCCACTGCCAACGGCCCCATCACGGCGTGGTAGGGTGTCGCTGAAGCTCCACATACGTGGAGTTTCGACGAGACCCTACCGTGCCCGCGGCAACCTCCTTTTTCCCCTCCACTGCTGCAGTCATGGCCATGCTGCCCTCGTCCTAACCTAGCCTAGACACCTCCTCCGCTGCCTGCTCCAGCAGCATCATCGTCGCCTTCGCCTCGCCGCCGTCTCTACCGCCCCCACCGTATGGCATGTTTGTCTCCCAAAAATCTCTTTTAAGCCCACCGGAGATAAAAAAAAGAGAAAAAGAGTCATGAGATGGAGAAGAAGATGAATCTAAGGCCAGTCTCAATGAGAGTTTCATGTGAGTTTCATTTGCATTAAATAAGTTGTCACATAGGCTTTTTGATGACATGACGGTGTATTTAAGAAGAGAGAAGAAATGAGTTTCATCTAGATGAAAACTCTCTTGGCACGATTACCAACTCTCTATGAGTCTTGAAATTAAATGTCTATGAAACTATGAAATAAAACTCTCCATTGAGAGTGGGTGTTTTATCCAAGTTTTATTTCATTTCACATGACATGGCAATTATGGAAACAACGTGAAACTCCCCACTGAGACTGGCCTAAGAGCAAGTATTATAGCAGGCTATAAGCCGGCAAAATGCTAAGGTGGAGGAGAGAGAAAAGGAGAGAGAGTAAAAGCGAGCTGTAAGCTTACAGCGGCTCAGATACAAAAACCAAGAAAGTTTGTGAGACAGACAAGTAGGCCATGTATTAATAGTGATGAACTAACCATTATATAAGTGGGCTACAAGAAGGTTATAAAGAAACCTTACAGCCAACAGCTGGCTATATTATTAGCCTTACTCTAAAGCCAGTCTCAATGCATGTTTCATGAGAGTGTCATGCACATTAAATAGGGTGTCACATAAGCAAAATTACTAACTTGACAGGGTCATTAAATAAAGAAGTTTCATCAGATGAGAGAGGACTTTCATCCTCATAAAACTCATATAGCTCGATTAGTCGTAATAACTATGTCATAAAGTTGTGCATTGAGACTGTCCTAAGGGCACTCACAATGCAGACTCTATCATAGAGTCTAAAGTTATTTATTACCTCGAACAATGTGGACTTGGAGTCTAAATAAGACTTGGAGTCTTATTTTTTCTACCTCTTTCTTCAATAAATATGCTGCCACATCAGCAAAATACCATAAATAATATGTAATTAAGTGTCTTAGACCCTGTGATAGAGTCTTGACTGTGAGTGCCCTGACTATTCCAACACTCGATTGAGGTGTAGGGTTACTGTTTTCAATTAATTTCCATGGGAAACTGCTCAAAACTCAAAAGCCAGATCTTCGCAGCGCCCGCCGTACGACCTGAGCTCGTCCAATGATGATCCGTGGAACCTGGAGCGACAACTCAGACAAAAAGCCTGTCCCAGTAGAATCCAGTCGCAAGCACAAGGCCAGCCGCCGCGGCCAACTCCTCGTGACGCCGCCTCGGACGGTCCCGATCCACCAGGTCCGGTGTTGGACGGCGGATCTCGCCCCCCTGCGCTCTCCGCACACCAACCGTTTTCCTTTTTCACGGCTTCCCTTCCTGCTCGATCGCGCCTGCGCCTTCCATTTCCTGCCATCCCACTCCCTCGTCGCCTCGTCGGAACAGCGGCCGCCCCCTGCCCTTCCAAGGAAACCCCAGCCCCCGCCGCGCAAAACCCTAGAGGCGGCGCGGGACGCTGCTTGGGTTCTGGTGATGGAGGAAGAAGGCGGCGGCGCCAGTGGCAGCGAGGACGAGGTGGTGCAGCTGGAGGACGCGGTGGAGCTGCTGGTGGAGCACCTCGTGGTGCCGGTGCTGCCGCGCGGACAGGTCGACCGGGAGGTGGCCCTGTCGCCTGCGACCCAGGAGACCGTGGCGCGTCAGGTGAGGAAGCTCTTGTGCTTGACCCATTGCTCCTTTTCGTCAGTCGGTTGTGACGCGGTTGCGCGCGGTGGGGTTTCCTGGAGGGGTCGATCGGAGTTGAGGAACGGACGGAGCATGGGGCTTGCGCCTCCTCCCCGTGCGATTCGTTTTGGGTGTGGATTTGGGTCGCGCGGCGTGCTACGTGCTTGCGGCATTCGGAATTCGCGGCTTCTACGGGTTGATCTATAACATTGTTCCGCTTAGTGTTGATCACACACTTTTTTTTTATTTGGTTGCAATTGCCGATCGAGCTGCGGCTTTCGTCGCGGCGCCATCATGGAGCGTACTGCGGCTTATTTGTTTCGTGCTTTGGGCTTTTGGGATTTGCTTTTGTTTTCTCCGATAACTCGTCTGCCACTTACCTCACTACGCCTCTGCCACTTACCTCACTATGCCGCCATGGATGTGGTTCTGTGGTTGCGCAGGTCCACGCGACGGTTCTCCTGTACAACTACTACCACCGGAAGCAGTTCCCGCAGCTCGAGTTTGCCAGCCCCGATCGGTTCTGCATGTCCGCGTCCCTCACCGTCAGCAACAAAAATCTGCTCATGTACCTGAACCAGGCGCAGAACCGCCTTGGCAACGGAGTGGGGGCGGGGCTCTCGGTTACTGACAAGGCAATCATCGACGCCTGTGACATTGCCGAAGTGCTCGACCCCACAAAGGACTCCCCTGAGATGATCATGTGGCCGATCTCCAAGGTCGCAGTTCTGCTTCTAAATCGGACAAAGAAAGTGTGCTTACTCGAGCATGGATCCAAAACCAAGGGCATCTGGTCAATATTTGAGAAAGATATCAAGACGGCATTAGGTGGTTCGCTCAGCGGTGACATGCCATTGCAGGGGTCGAATAATAAATCCATGGCACTTCCTTCTGAACCGTACGTGCTTCAGCAGATTGCATATTCAGAAGTGGAGCTCAAAACAGGTTAGTGCTATACTCCCTCCGTCTCAAAAAGACCGTTGTTGTTGACTTAGACATCTTATTTGACCATCCGTCTTATTTAAATTTTTTATATAAATATTATATATTTTAATATGACTTATTTGATCATTAGAGATACTTTAATAATAATTTATCTATTTTAGAATTTGCACAATAATTTTAAATAAGACGAGCGGTCAAATATAATTAGTCAAAGTCAACAACAACGGTCTTTTTGAGACGGAGGGAGTACACTTCTACAGTTTTCTTCTTGAACTTAGACTGCATTATATGTATGCACCCTTATTCTTTTTTTTCCTTACTAGAGCAATTAGATGCAGCCTTGTGGCTAGTGGCCACAGGTCCATGCCTGAATTTGTAATAGCATTGTAGTTCACCCACAAGCACAGGGGCACAAATATGGTCACTTTGTGGATTTAGGGTAGCTGGTGTTGTTTTTGCTCCTCTCATTTAATTTGATTCTATACAAGTTGTTTGCTACTAAAACATGATTTAATATGGTCTTGCATCCACTGGCACATTAGGGGCGCGATTGGTTGCATGTACGAGGTTCTACCAGGCTTGCTAGATGCAATATATACGTATTGGTTTCCTGGTCTAGGGTGTCGCCAGATTGCATTGCACGTATTTGAGGTTGCCTCTTGTGGAAAAAAAAAGGTTGTTTCCACGCGAGTAACCAAACATAACCCTCCTGCACGCACATCCAGCATGGCTGCTGAGGCCTGGATGACTAGAGCGAGCCAAGCTTGGCCGGGAAGCCAACCAATCGCGTCCTAGAGTAACTTAGATTATGTACATGAGCTGATAGCACTCAATGTTCTTTTCGAAATTACACCTGATTGTGTGCTCCATACACAAGTTGCTTCGGAAGTGGAATTGTGTGCTTGATTTTATTGATTCTGCAAGTTTTATGCTTGTGCACCTATCTTTTGTATGTCTTAATAGGTATGTCTCACACACTTTTGTTTTAATAGGTATGAAGCGTACAAATTTGCGTTTTGTTGAAGAACATCGAGTGTACTCACTGAGTAAGAAAGGGAGAGCTACCATGTTGTTCCTTCTGCACTATGATGAGACTGTCGATAGCAAGCTTAAGGAAATGCCTTTAGATGCCCTGATTGAAAGGTTTGTTTTTCCACTTTGCCTACTTTGTACCATTGCACGTTGCAGACCTATTAAAAAAATGTCAGCAATGGTTAATTTGCTTAAGTTCTTTCCACCCTTTTCAAGATACCCTGTTTTATGTGTATATGACATAATTGTTAATTGTCCCTCCTAAATGTGTTGCTTTGCTTAGTGTTAATATGCAATTTTCAATTGTAGTAATTTATAAAATTTGTCCCTATTGTATTTCTTCCTTTCCTATGACAGGATGAGTGGTCCTATATTTGAAAATGGTCTATACCCAAGAACGACATCCGTTGTTGAATGCTACCATTTACTGCCATATAAAGAGGTCTTGTTAAATGTCCTGAACAGGTATACATAAAGATTTATTTCAGCTGATTATGCATGAAACATTGATAACAAAATGTGTCTTACAACGTTTTTAGGTTAATAACTAAAGATTACTCTTGACATGTTGCAGGGACTGGCCTTTGGGTTCATCATTGAGTGCGCCAAAGGAGCAGGTATTTCAAAATGGGAAATCTTCATCCCTCTCTGAAATAGATGAAAGTTTGAAGGAACAAGAAGCTAACAGTAATAGCAAGTCTAAAATGAATGTTTATGTGTTAACGTCAACTTAAAGAATTAATTATCTTTCAGACACCAGATGTTGATCCTGTAATTAACGACCATGCCTTGAAAAACCAAAAGGAGAAAGTCAATGAAAAGTCTGGTAAGGACAATCCTATCCAAGAAAAAAGAAATTTCTTTTTTCCTATTATTGATTACTTCCATATTGATGCTTCCAAATCTTTATCTGCATATTTCAAATTGCATTTCAGGTGGCATCACAAGTAACATGGATGTTCAAAAGTATGCGGCACTGCAATTACTTAGGAAGATGCGAGATGATACAGTATGTTACATATTGCAATTTATTTCTAAAGTTACAGTGATGCTTGTTGATCATAATTCTTCTTTTCCTCGATAACCTAATGTGTACTCATGTTAGTCTATCTACGTTTCAGCTCCGTGAGCATTTTGTGCTTGGAGATCGAAGTGCTGAGTACGAAATGGAAATTCAAACAATCTTGACAGGTATTTTACCTTTTCACAACTAAAATCTAGATACTTTTTTTTTCTCAAATATGTAGGAGAGCTACATATCATTGCATTATGAGAAGAGGATTTAGGCTACAAAAGCCAAACAACACACACACATACACACACACACACACAACATAGAGGACAGTGCTCCGGATGTGGAAGGCCCCGTCGTGCGAGCTTTTCTGTTGTCCAACAACGATTGTGAGCAAGTGGCCACAGGAAAAATTTACATTTCCTTTGAGCTCATGTCCCCCAAATCAGCTTACTCGCCGCAAAATAGGTTGACCCGTGAAAGATGGCCTCGAATGCTGATTTGGTAGAAATCTCACCCGAGGCTTCAAAACTCCATTTGTGGATATCTCTGAACTCCGGTTGCAAGATCACATCCTGTACCAAATCCCAAATGTCCATGAAATCAGAGAGTACCGCGACCGAGTAGTGGCCCTGTATGTCCTCGAGCCACTTGTTGTTTGTCAAAGCTTCGTGTACAGTTCTCTTGCTGGCTCTCCTTTTAGGTACACAAGTAAAAAGACGGGGGAGCCAACAACTCGATGGAGCATCCATTTAACCATCTGTCAGTCCAAAATTTTGTGGATGCAGCGTTGCCAACTTTTGAATGTATAGCAGTAGTAAACAGGGTTTGAGCACAACTATGAACCGGGACTGGGAGAGCGCTCCATGGTCTTTCTGGTTCAGTTCTGCCAAGCCACAGCCATCTCACCCTAAGAGCCCAACCAAAACGAGGTAAATCCAAGATACCAAGGCCTCCCAGTTCCTTAGGCCTGCTGACCTTGGGCCATGCTAGCAAATGCCCTCCGTTAGCTTCTTTTCTTCCTTGCCACAAAAGGTTTCAACGAATTTTGTCGATGGCCTTTAGACACCAAGGGGGGCAGATCCATGGCAGTAGCAATATAAATCAGCATAGCCATGAACACATGTTGCACATATATGGCCCTACCCGCATGGTTCATCAGGTCCGCCTTCCACCATGGGAGTTTCTCCGCAATTTTGTCAATGAGCGGCTGGAGTTGTGCTTGTATCGAATTTCTGATGGAGAGAGGGAGTCCGAGATATTTGCAAGGGAACTCCTAGACCTCGCAATTGGTTAGCTATCAGTTTAGTAACCAATTTGGCAAAACTGCGAATGAGACTAATTGGTCTAAAATCCTTGACTAATACAACATTCTCTTTTTTGGACAAAAGGGTCAGGAGGGCTGTGTTGAGGAGTTGTAGGTTTCTGAAATTTCCACATTGCACCTCAGCCAAGGTGCCAACACATCACATTTGATGATAGACCAACACGTCTTGTAGAAGTGACCAGTATAAAATGGACAATAACAGTGTGAAATCAAATGATCTTGTCGCAAACAAATTGTCTTTCCATTCCACAACGTTACTAAACATAGCACGAGGGCCTTGTATTCTTAGGCTTCGATTTATATATGTTAGCCTTAGTCCCAAATGATGGAGTTGGGCGTCACCATCCCATCCATACAAGACTGCAGAATACAATTGTATGAACATTATTTAGCCTCCCAAGGACAAAAATAAGTTCAATTCCCGTAGAATAATTGTAGACCTATATATATCAACATATCTTTTCAACTGTGTGAATGTGTGATTGTTGCTAATCAACCTCGATCTTTTACCTTCAAGTTATATCAAACCAGTGCATATCATTTTCAAACCATGTGCAGAAACGGAGATGACACCTAAAGTAACGTCAATCCTAAAGAAATATGAGAATAGTTGGAAGATGATGGGAGTTGTCAATCCAATTAGCTCTGTAGAAGGATGCCAAACCATGAACATAAAGAGGAAGAAACTGAAAGAAGCCATCCTTCTACGGAACAGATGCCAGGCAAGACATCATCTGATGTAAATTATTATCATGACTGCCTCTACAATCCTCTGTCTGACATAGTCATTGCAGGAACTGGATGACATATGCCGTGAGAGCAACTGGATTCTTCCAAGATACAAAGTACTTCCTTCAGTTACCGGTGGTATGTGGTTGATAATCACTGGTTTTTAAGTTCCTGCATAGAGTCCTTGGACCATATAGGCATCAGAATAATCCAGTCAGATTTAGGCTTCACAGTTTGCTCTTCTTGAACCGTAACTGTAAAACTGACACATAGCATATAAATAAAGCTGCAATAAAGTCGGACTCTGGTAGGTGCTTACACATGTTCTAATACCATACCATATGCATGATCTTAGAACGTATACATCCTAATCACAATTTGAATTAATCAAATGTCCGCTGGTAAGTATAATCGGAATCTCTTTTTGCTCTAGCTTGGGCAATCTTTCTTATAACTTTTAATTCCTACATGTTCGATCTTTTACAATTTGTACTCCTAAATTGGCAGATATGTACCAGGCAAGTGTCCACCTTACGGGCCCAGATTTCAACTTGAGTGCAGATGGTGATATGAAGGTCACCCCTCATGAGGCACGAGACTCAGCGGCATCCAACATGCTGTCTCAGCTTCAGCAGAAGGCAAGGGAAGACTAGGAGAGCAGCATGTCTCCACACAACCCCTGATGCTGCATCCTTGCTGGGTATCGACTTCTGAATAAGGAAGCGCGCATGTGACTGGAAAGAACAGCCATCACAGCTCAGAAATAATGAAAATGCTGGGAGAAACATGCTGTGATCTCCAGTGATTATTGGTGTTTAGCACTGTGTTTAAGTTTCTGGATATCATTATGTTGTTGCTTTTGCGAGTTCTCTAGCTGTAGCGTGCATTATTTGGTTGTGAAAACAAAAATATATCTACTTATTCGAACATACTAATTCTGGGTAGATGGTGTTTGCTGCATAAGCCACAACTTTCTGCACGTGTGGTTCAGTCTGCAGTATATAGCTGTGATACTAAGGCCTGTTCGGCAACCTAGCAATCTTTTTACAGCTGAAATTTGTTACACCTGTAATTCCTTGTACACCACAAACCGCATGTATCAATTTCCGCCTGCGATGTATTGTTTGGAATACGAGTGGTGCTTCAGCCATCTAGTACCTAGTGGACTACAATATACTGCAAAAGCAGATGATGATCGTCAATACAGTAATGCAAAGTTGATGTCAGTTTGGTACATAATTGAATTCTGCAGGAATTACCAAGATCTCCTATCGATTAGGAGTTCTTCTAAGATGGTTGATGAACTATGTGACGTGGCTGAAGAGATACGTAGTTCTTCTAAGAAGGTTGATCACCTAGGTGATATGGCTGAAAGCACTAGGACAGTTTTAAGTTGATCACGGTCTGATCACTCTGTTGCCAGAAAACATGTCCGTGTGATCTTATCAGATTATGAATCCGATGAGAATCCTGAACTCGTTCAATTAAAGAAGGCATTAACTAGTCCAGCAGATAGTATGTCAGTCTCAAGTACGGCGTTGATTAGATTAGCATTACATATTCATATATTTGAATGGATAAAATTTACCTCCTAGTTGTATTGACGCCTCATTTTCATGGCCAGCAGATCATGGAGCAAACAGCAGCAGAAACCAGGTAACAAAACACTAATGATCCTTCAGGCTTATGTTCTTGACTGGGAATTGAAATATAAGCCATGTTTGTCAGGGATCGAGCTCCCATGGCATAGAGTTTGTAGGCCTAATACTCCCTCTGTCGACAAAGAATACAATTCTCACATATCGAAAAAGTTAAATAGTTCCAATTTTGACTAAAATTATTTTAAAAAGTACTAACACTCTTGAGACAATAAGTAACATTAAATTAATTATAGAATAGTTTTTCATAACGCGCAGAAACCCTTCTAGAGGGGCATCAACACGCTAGCTGCATGCAGCAGCCGCATCGCATTGTCGGCTGCCACTCCAGCAAGACTTGGAGTCTTATTTTTTCTACCTCTTTCTTCAATAAATATGCTGCCACATCAGTAAAATATCATAAATAATATGTAATTAATTGTCTTGGACTCTGTGATAGAGTCTTGCATTGTGAGTGTCTTTACCGAGCGTAGGCTGAAGCTGTTGTCGGCCCTCATCGGCGCCCACAGCAAACGTTGTTGGTTGCTATCGAGCGCACATGCCCCACCACCATGGCGCCTCCTCTAGCTCATTGGGCTACGAATCTGGCCACGGGGATGGAGAACTCGGTGCCCCAGCCTTGCGTAGCCGCCCCTACCATGGTCGACAACATCGTCAACACCCCTGAACCTAGGGATGCTGGCCGGATCCGGCGGCCCAGGCCAGCCCCGTCGACACCGCCATGTGAGGAAAGGGGACGGTGGAGGGGGAGTCTAACAAAATTATATTTTATATGTTATGATTTTTTTCTATAATTTACTATAATTTTTTAAAATATTTAGCCGAAATAAATAAATAAACAAAATTTTTATAGCAAAAACTTTGTACTAAAGCATACTATATTATATATTTATTGTGTAGATCTACTTATGTGGAGTCTAACAAAATTAGATTTTTTAATTTTATGATTTTTCTATGATTTACTATGATTTTTTTAAAATTCAGTCCAAATAATTAAAAAAAAACAAAACCACTGGCACCGTAGCAAAACCACCATTCGTTGTAGTAAAGTAGACACTGAAAGGTTGGGGAACCGTTTTTTCTCTCAAAAAGAAAAATGAAAGGCAAGGGAACAATTTAGGGCATGTTCGGTTCATGCAAAATAAACACCGGGATTAATTCCAACCTGGAATCTTTTGATAATTTGTACTATATTTTATCTCCTAGAATGAATCCAAGTAGAATGAGGACAAAACGAACAAGCCCTTAGGGAGAAAGCCGAGAATATCATTAGGATCAATTTCAATACATTTTTACAAAGATTTACAATTTCATCGGAATTGACAGACTATTATAAATACCTCTAAATTCGCCTCTGTCAAAGGTTCGAATGAAGATGATGTTCAGGATTCAGTTGCTAGCCATTATAGCCTTAATAGGGGTACAAGTTTAATGGAATCTGCTGTTCTGCTCCATCAGAGAAAAGAAAAATAAATTTTCGTTTACCTAATTGCGGAGATTAAAGCGATCAATCACCTGAATTGAATAAAAAATAATAGAATTAACTACTAATGTAGTAATACTACACAGTAGCGTGAACCACTTCTCTTCAGGAAACAAGCAGTGTAGACAATCAAAACCTTAACGGCCAGGTTCCTGAAAGGATGGTGTTGAGGAACGACGATGTGGAATGTGGGACGTCACTTTTAAAAACCATGGTACGAAGGGCAAAAGGGGTACACCTATTTGTATGAATGGCGGAAGGGATACACCTCTTTTGCATTGTTCCTTGGTTATATTTTCATCTAGTACTAGTATCCATACAGCATTTACACGAACAAAACATGGTACAGAATCTAAATGCATGAGTACAAGTTTGGTTCCTCCACTTTGTACCTTTGATTTGGATCATGGGAAAGGTTTGGTTCCTCCATTTCATACCTTTGATTTGGAACATTTACCACTGCATTTGGAATGGTGTTCCACGATATTCCTATTCCTCGTTAGGAACAAAGTTCCCCGAAACGTGCACTAAGACCATGTCCACGTTCGCGGCTGATAAGCTCAAACCTCTCATTCTATTTGTCATCTTCAACCTCCAGGCACTCAGAGACGTTCTTCAAATCGCGTCAGAGCACTATGAAAAACAACTACTCTTTTCAACATTCAAAGAATTGATTTCAATAGGCCTTGTTTAGTTCAAAAAATTTGCAAAATTTTTCAGATTTTCTGTCACATTGAATCTTGTAGCACATGCATGAAGCATTAAATATAGATAAAATCAATAACTAATCACACAGTCTAATTTGCGAGACGAATCTTTTGAGCCTAGTTAATCCATAGTTGAAAATATTTATCAAATACAAATGAAAGTGCTACAATACTCATTTTGCCAAAAATTTTGGAACAAAACAAGGCCTGAGGTGGCGAGCAAAATACACTCAGTGACAACTATTTGAAGTTATGTGGACAGAAGAACATCATGGCAAAGTTCCAACCTCCAAAGCTCTGAACACAACATTTGAATGGGGGAATTCGTGTCAAGGCAGGTTGCACAACCAAAGACTATGGAAAAGAAATATCCAAAAGTATGATCCTGCAATGTTGACCTTCCTTACAGAGAATATGTGATAACAAGCCATTGCAGTGAAGGAAATGGAGCCAAAGTGACCTTGAATATAACAGTAAACAGCAGCCCAACCTCGAATATCTAAAAGAACATGATCAATTGCCACAAGCAAGTTCTTTCACCAACTGTAAAACCGAATTAGAAAGACATGCAAACGATTCTAGTTGAAAGTATGTTAACTTAACCTCCTAAAATTAGCGCATTACATAATATCTGATAAACATAATTCCTATGCAATCCTGTTAAATAAGACATTCTGCCGGATATTGTAGACTAAACATTCTGAAACTTTAATAAGCTTATATGTTAATTGCATTACGTTGGGTCTCGGTTGACGGTAACAACCAATAAGAGTTTGATCACAGATAAACAAGCACCAAGGGCATCAAAAGATTTTCAGTTTTGGAATATGAGTTATTGAGTTTACTCTACACATATGTGTAGTATCTTGCTGCTACATCAAGAACTCTGAAAGAATATAGAAAATCATTTTGGCACATGCTTATATTGGACCATTTTTTTGTATTCTACCATTGCTCAGCATTTTTTTTTCTGAAGATGGAAATGCAGAGACTAGATCAAACCATTCATCACAATGTACAAAACTTCAAACCATGAAACATTAAACTGCGGTAATTGCAAAGGGATTCCACATTACAGCATTCATATACTCCACATTCAAAGGAACAAAAGTTAACTAATGCCAAGGTTTTGCTCATCAATCATTATTCTTGATCAAATCCGTAACATAAAAGGGGATGGCACAGCTTGACCGAGCCAGGGGAATGAAGGAAGGCTCACAGCGTCAAAAGCCGCACGTATGTGCCTTGCCTTTCGTCGCGGCAGGCCATTACGGGATGTCCCACGGCTTAGGCTCGGGGACAGCGACGACCATCCCCTGCAGCTCCGGCGCGAGGACGACCTGGCAGCCCAGGCGCGCGTGCTTGTTGAGCTCGCGGTTCCTGGACGCGCGCGTGAGCACGTACCGCTCCTCGTAGGACGGTGGCGGCAGCTTGTCGAGCCACTCCTGCGCGATGTGGACCTCGCACTCGGCGGAGCACGCGTCGATCTCCTCGAGGCGGTGGGAGGCCGGCTCGATGAGCCCCGCGTTGGCCAGCGCGCGGAGGAGTGTCTGCCCCGTGAGGCCGACCACCTCACGGCGCGCCCCGTCGGGATCGATGGCGAGGACGCGCACGATGCGGTCGGCGACCTTGGCGGACGCCGCGGCGGGGGCTGGGGCGGCGGCCGGGGAAACTGCGCAGAAGGAGCGGGAGATCGAGGGGGAGAGGTGGAGCGGGAGGCGGCGCAGGGCGCGCGCCGCGATCGCCATGGCTGGTGTGCTCGGGTAGGGTTCCGGTGGGAGATCTGGGGAGACCGAGAGAGAGACGAGGTCGATGAGGACCTGGGGACTGGGAGGAGTGGAGGCTAGGCCAGAGCCCAGAGTCGCTGAGGGACTGAGGGGTGCTGGGTCGCTGAAAAGTGGGCTTTCAGGGCTTTGACATAAAACACTTTGGGCCCAACTGTGCCTGTCGATGCGAAACGACCTCAAACTTTTTTTTTTTGCAACTTGGCCCTTCTTTTTTAAGAAACTTCACGTCTACATCTTATAAAAAAGTTAAACTCATCTTTGGACGCGCCGAGGTTACACGTCTCAACATTATGAAGCTTCGAATTCGTAAATCGCGTGACATGCTGGCCGAGCTTACGTGGTAGATACCTCAGCAACATAGATCATGGCGCTGAGCTCGGCGCCACAGATCACGGCTCAGCATGGCGCCGAGCGACAAATATATTTGTGTCTCTTCTCCAATATCTCTGAATGTTCTACATCCCACTCCTTCAGTCTGTCGACGAAAGCTAGTCGGCAGTCTACCTTGGGGTATACCCACGGTAGTAGTTTATCGGTAGACGGTGCGCAAGCTACGAACTTGATGGTGACGTAAGACACGAACAAGGTTTTTATCCAGGTTCGGCCGCCGTGTGGGCGTAATACCTATGTCCTGCGTCTGATTGTATTGGATTGTGTTGAGAGAATAATATCTCCTAGGGGGGTCCCTTGCCCCTCCTTATATAGTCCGGAGGGCAGGGTTACAGATCTGGAAACTAATCCTAGTCGGTTACAATTGTCATAGATAGCACAATATCAATTTCTATTATAACCGACCAGAATCCGGCTTGATCTCACGTCTTGTTTCCTTGCGCGAAACTCCGAGCAGTTGGATCAAGCCTCGAACTGCCTTCATGATGGGCCAAGCCTCCTGGCCCAAGTCTAGCCGTAAAGGTATAGGGGTTTATACCCCCACACAGTCCTTGTAGAAACCGCTTGTCCGACTCCTTAATCTCAATATCGATCCATTGCTCAAAATCACAGAGCGGTGGAGGGGTTTGCAACAAAGTCAATTGTTACAAAACAAATAAATATGCAAGGCTTCATATGACAAAAAAATATACTAATGGACAGTACAAAGTTCTCACAATAAATTGATTGTGGCGCTGATGCTCTATAGTCCCATGCAAAATTGGGACACATACAATACCTCTGCCTATAACTTTTGCCTATAACTTAAACTCATCATTAGACTCTGTGGGTCGGCGCCATGATTCAAGACCTCAATGTGGGTCATCACCAAATTGTAAAAGTGAATTTTCTTAAAAAAAAGACTAAACTACAAAAAATTGGGTGACCTCAGTGTGTTTTATGGATCTAATCAACTAATAACCTACATAACGGAAAATCTACTGGTTTAGAATTTTATAACTTCTTGGATGTAATCCAAATTTGTAGAGCTTCCACTAATTACAACACTTGCAAAACTTGCCTTGGATGCACGAGAGACTTGGTGGGGTGAGCGGAACACTGTAACTAGAGGAAGAAATGGTGGTCTAGAGATCGTATTTGGTGGAGCTCTAACATGGAGTATGGGTTTTAGGCAACGATACCATATAACAATTGGTTCATCTCTAGGAGTTTGTCCTCTATAGCTCTTGTTATTTATTTACTATGTTTATTGCTTTCGCTTATACATGTTTTGTATGACCTTTACCTTCCTAAACCGTTTGATAGGATTAGCTCTATATTGCTAAATAGCTTGTGGGGGTATAGAGTAAGATAGAGTGCACTTGAAAAAAACCAAATACACATCTTGCTAGAACTAGTTTATATTTTTTCTAGTAGTTTACGACCTAGTGTGCATTTCCTTGTTATGCATGAGAGCATGTTGATTCAACAACGGTTGATTCAACAAGGCTACCATCTTGCTATAGGTGATAGTCAGCAGGAGGCTGGAGAAGATGACACACAACAATACAAGAAGTGGGACACATGAATTTGATGAAGACCTTAAGCTAAAGTCTCCACGTTGAGGAAGTGGAGAGTGTTTGATGTTTAAACGTACTTGTTTGGACTATTATATTAAATTTTAGTTGTCTAGTTATAGGCCATTCAAATGGGTAAACTTAAAGGTGGACTAATTTTAATTCAATCAACTAATTGTTAGTTCCTCTCACTAGCCCGTGAATCCAAAGAGCATATGATTAATCTTTTAGTCGCCTAAAGTTGAGTCACTTAGGGAGTGTTTGGGACTGCTCCACAAACTCCACTATGAAGCAGCTCCATAAAAAACTCGAGTTTGTGGAGTACCTCTTTAGGTGCTCTCACAACTCCACCCTTTTTTTCGAACTGAGTGCGTGGAGCTGAAACCGTTTGGCTAAAAAACGTGGAGCAGAGCTGAAAAACATGGAGCAGAGCAGTCCCAAACACCCCCTGAACAAGCCCCTAAATTTCCATCTAAATTGTAGTTGATTAGTGTGGGGGTATAAACCCCTATACGGCTATACCCTTAGATGGGATCTTGCGTCAACCTGATCAAGCCGCACCATCGAATTTTTCCAACTCCTACCGACCAACTCGTGTCGTCACACACGAACACCTGGGGATGTCTCTGACGATAACCTCCACCCCCTCGGGACGGTCCGTCAAAGTCAAGGCTGATCCGGAGGAAGGTTATCCTTGCGGTCTGAACAACTCGGCTTCTCTCTACTCACGGCATATCCAATCCCTTTTTAACGAGGCGGGTTGGCTGCCAAAGTGGAACGGCCGACCAGCTCGTCACTACGTCAACATGGTGACGATCCGAGAACTACGGGACGGCCAGGCTTCCAATACAAATTCGAGCACTAGCTCTGTTCCTACTGAAGTCATAAACTCCGAGGATGAGGACTACGACCTGGATCTGCCTCCATATCCTCCGGGTTTCTCTCGATTCCCGATCTTCCCACCCCAGCGGGGAGATATCGTTTTCAACGTCAGCGCCGACGAGCCGGCCGTTGATGGAGAAACAGACGAGCAGAGGTAGCTCCGCGAGCAGCGCAACGCCGACCGCGCCCGACGACGCGCGGACGAAGAGCGCCAACTCCCGTCGCATAATCTCAGCGACGCTTTCGATATGGTCGTGGATCAGTCAGTCTACAAAACGCCAAGCGCCAATGTGGCCGTCACCATGGCCAATTTAGATCGACTCTCTGATACTCCCGAGTACCAGGGCGTCCGATCCAGCGTTCGAGCACATCTAATCGCCGTGATGGGACATACGACAACTCTGCTCAAAAGAGTCCAAGTCGTTTCCTATACAAAGGCCTCCTCCGACCAGACCCACCGCAGCCGGACCTCACCACAGCCCAGCGGGCACCACCGCAACCGTTCCCCCAACAATCATCGAAAAGACTCACGGCGTGGCGATGGCGGTCGGGATGCCGGCGGCCATCGCGAGCAGAATCACGGGCGCGGTCAGGAAGTAAACCAGCACAGGGATCTTCGATACAACATCCCTCCTAAAGACGCCCGAGACCGCATCAACAGGCGCGCCACGGAGAGAGCAGTCCACGAAAACCTGCGTCGTATTGAATACGATGCAACACACGGCCCCCCGGGCCTAAGACAGTTCTCTTCACACCTCCGCCAGGTCGTCTGGCCCCGCAATTTCAAGCTCGAGAAACTCAAAAAATACGACGGCAAGGAAAACCCAAAGAACTGGATCACTCTTTACGAAATCACCGTCCCATCAGCAGCAGGAGACGAGCACGTCATGGCCAACTACTTCCCAGTAGTCCTCGACCAGGCTGGCCACCAGTGGCTCCTTGGCCTGCCCGAGGACTCTTTCGACTCTTGGGAAGAGCTACGCCAGGCTTTCATCGACAACTTCATCGCCACATGCGAGCAGCCTGGGAACAAGTACGACCTCGAAAGGATAAGGGATAGGAAAAACGAGCCTTTGCGCGATTACATCCGACGATTCTCGGATATGCGCCTTAAGATCCCGAAGATTTCCCACGACGAGGCAATATCTGCTTTCATCAAGGGGCTGCGCTTCCATGAAGCATTGAGGAACAAGCTGTTGCGCAAAAGGCCAACAACGATGGCCGAGCTCCTCGCCATGGCTAAGAATTACGCCGACGCCGACGACGCAGAAAAACTCATCCGGGACGATGCGAGAGGTCCCGATCAGCCTCCTCGGTGAGATGATAGCCGTGGTCGCTTCGACAACAGGAACCACCGTCGCCCCGACCATCGCGATCACAGGGAAGGTTGGGACAGGCGACGCGACAATCGCGACGATTTCAGAGGAAAGCGCCCCCGCGACCACGACCACGAGGTGAATACAGTCAAGTGCCCCAACGGGCGGCGGGACTATCAAGAAGACTACAACAAGACGTTGAAGGGACCGTGCCAACTGCATCCAAAGTCCAACCATACCATGGAGGAATGCCGTGTCCTCAAAAACATCTATACGCGGCGGGCCGCTCAAGACGACTCCACCAAGAAAAACAGGAAACAAGACAGGCGCGACCACGAAGACGAGGACGAGGACCAAGATAGGGACCCACGACACCAATACGTCAGTCCCACTGACGTGGTCCACTCCATCTTCGGGGGCAAGGTCTCCATCGAATCTAAGCGAGAAAGAAAGCTCTTAAAGAGAGCCTGCCTCAACATAGACAGCACGGACGGCCTGATCGCAGACCCAAAATTCCCCCCTGGTCACATAGGGAAATCTCCTTCAGCGGGAAGGATCAGTGGACTGCTATCCTAGAGCCAGGTCGCTTCCCTCTAATCTTAGACCCTTGCATCAACAGCATCAGATTCGAGTGAGTACTCGTGGACGGAGGAAGCTCCATCGACATCCTCTTCCGCAACAGCCTGCCCGCGCTCAAGATATCTCCGGCACAGCTAAAACCCTACGATGCTCAATTTTGGGGAGTCCTGCCAGGACAGAGTTCAGTGCCCCTCGGACAGATAACATTGCCTGTCCAATTCGGCACATCCGGCCACTTTCGAACAGAGTTCGTTAACTTCGTGGTCGGCGACTTTGATGGGACTTACCACGCTATACTAGGCCGACATCGCTGACAAAGTTCATGGCAGTCCCGCATTACTCATACCTGGTCCTCAAAATGCCTACGGAGAAGGGCGTCCTAACCGTCAGAGGCAATGTCTACACTGCGTATACTTGCGAGGAGGAGAGCTTCAAGATCACAGAAGCAATTGATCTCTCAATTCGCATGGCAGAAACAGCAACCCAAGCTGCGCAGCTACCTCCCGACCAGCTCCGACTACCCGAACAGGAGACCGCTAGGAAGAATTCAAAATCCAAGGAGTACAAGAAAGTACAGCTGGTCGAAGGCAGTCCCAAGAAGACGGCCCTCATCGGGGCCAACTTGGACCCTAAATAGGAAGACGCGCTCGTCAGGTTTCTAAGGGACAACGTAAGCGTTTTCGCATGGAAACCCGCAGACATGCCCGGCGTCCCACGAAACCTGATCGAGCACTCCTTAAATGTCTCGAAGACTGCAAGACCCATCAAGCAAAAGCTGCGACGGTTCGCTCGTGACAAAAAGGAGGCTATTAGGACAGAAATAACACGGCTTCTAGCAGCCGGATTCATAAAAGAAGTGTATCATCCCGATTGGCTTGCCAATCCGGTTCTTGTACGCAAAAAGAATAATGAATGGAGAATGTGCGTTGATTACACTGATCTCAATAAACACTGTCCTAAAGATCCTTTTGGTCTCCCTTGCATCGACGAGATAGTCGACTCAACGGCCGGATGCGAACTCCTTTCTTTTCTAGACTGCTACTCTGGTTATCATCAGATTTCGCTAAAAGAAGATGATCAGATCAAAACGTCTTTCATTACTCCCTTCGGTGCATATTGTTACACGACCATGTCCTTCGGACTCAAAAACGCCGAAGCCACCTATCAAAGAGCCATCCAGCAATGCCTCCACGACGAGATTCGTGATGACCTCGTTGAGGCTTATGTAGACGACGTCGTCGTCAAAACGAGGGACGCAAGTACCCTAATCGACAACTTAGACCAAACCTTCAAGGCACTAAACAAATATAAATGGAAGCTCAATCCCAAAAAATACATCTTTGGGGTCCCTTCCGGTCTACTACTCGGCAACGTCGTCAGCCGCGACGGCATACGACCGAATCCCTCAAAAGTCAAAGCAGTGCTTGATATGCGACCACCTAAGAATGTCAAGGACATTCAGAAGCTTACCGGATGTATGGTCGCCCTCAGCTGCTTTATCTCCAGACTAGGGGAAAAAGGCCTCCCCTTCTTCAAACTCTTGAAGGCGTCAGAAAAATTCTCCTGGACAGAGGAAGCTGACGCTGCGTTCACCCAGCTCAAGACTTTCCTCACCTCGCCACCTGTTCTCACAGCACCTCAGCCCAATGAAGACCTACTTCTTTACATTGCAGCAACCGACAGGGTCGTCTCCACAGCACTAGTGGTCGAGCGAGACGAGCCAGGCCACGTCTACAAGGTCGAGAGACCCGTTTATTTCATAAGCGAAGTCTTAAACGAGTCCAAGGCCAGATACCCTCAAATACAGAAGCTCATATATGCCATTCTAATAACGTCAAGGAAGCTAAAGCACTACTTCGACGGCCATCGAGTCTTGGTAACTACCAGTTTCTCTCTTGGGGGATATTCTGCGCAATAAAGACGTCAACGGCAGAATTGTAAAATGGGCAATGGAATTATGTCCATTCTCTCTGGATTTCCAGAGCCGCACCACAGTCAAGTCTCAGGCCCTGGTCGATTTCATCGCAGAATGGACGGATCTCAACGAGCCCCCTGTCTCCGACGTCTCCGACCACTGGTTAATGTTCTTCGACGGGTCCCTGAACATCAACGGTGCCGGCGCTGGGATACTTTTCGTGTCGCCTAACAAGGACAAACTGCGCTACGTCCTTAGGATCCTCTTTCCGGCATCAAATAACGTCGCCGAGTATGAAGCATGCCTGCACGGCATACGACTAGCCGTTGAGTTGGGAGTCAAATGTCTCTACGTCTATGGCGACTTCGCCTTAGTTATCAACCAGCTCAACAAGGAATGAGACGCAACCCATGAGAAGATGGATCTCTACTGCAAAGAAATCCGCAAATGGGAATCCAACTTCTACGGCATAGAGTACATCCACCTGGTCCGGGATAAGAACCAAGCAGCGGATGCGTTGTCAAAGTTAGGGTCATCTCGGGCCCAGATCCCGCGAGCTGTTTTCGTCCAGGACCTCCATGCGCCAAGTGTGGGCACAGGATTGGTCGAAAAGCAACCTACGGTGGCAATGCTCATCGACGACGCTACTCCGACAACCAGTAGCCATGATTGGCGCACCCCGTTCATTAGATATATAATGGATGGGTCAGGCCTTCAGGATAAAACAGAGAACGAGCGCCTCATTCGACGATCAAAGAATTACATACTCGTGAACGACAAACTTATGCGAAAAAATGCAAGTTCTGAAGTGCTGCTCAAATGCATATCCCAAGATGATGGCATCAAGCTCCTAGACGACATACATGCCGGATCCTGCGGCAACCATGCTGCCTCCAGAACGCTGGTCGGGAAGGCTTTCCGAGCAGGTTTTTACTGGCCAACCGCGGTCACCGACGCAGAAAAACTGGTTCGACATTGTGAGGGCTGTCAGTTCTTTGCCAAAAGGACCCACGTACCTGCTCACGAGATTCAAACTATCCCGTCATCTTGGCCTTTCGCCTGCTGGGGACTCGACATGATCGGGCCATTTAAACCGGCCCCGGGCAACTTCAAGTTCGTTTTCGTATTAATCGACAAGTTCTCAAAGTGGATCGAATACATGCCACTGGTCAAAGCAACCTCCGAGAAAGCCGTGGAATTCCTCAATCAAATCATACACAGATTCGGGATCCCCAACAGTATAATCACCGACCTGGGCCCTCAGTTCACTGGCACTACATTTTGGGACTTCTGTGATGACAGAGGCATAGTAATAAAATACGTGTCAGTTGCCCACCCACGGGCAAACGGTCAAGTAGAGCGCGCCAACGGCATGATCATCGATGCCCTAAAGAAAAGGTTGTACACAGAGAACGACAGAGCACCTGGTCGATGGATGAAAGAGTTGCCGGCCGTGGTCTGGGGTCTCCGAACACAGGCTAGCCGGAACACGGGGGTGTCACCATACTTCATGGTTTACGGCACCGAGGCAGTACTGCCGTCCGATATAGCCTTCGGGTCTCCAAGAGTTGAAAACTTCGATCAGTCAATGGCCGACAATACCAGGGAGCTCGAAATCAATTGCATGGAAGAAAAGCGTCTAAATTCATGCCTTCGAACAGCAAGGTAGGGAGCTCGAAATCAATTGCATGGAAGAAAAGCGTCTAAATTCATGCCTTCGAACAGCAAGGTACCTCGCAGCCATCAGACGGTACCACAACAGGAACGTCAAGGACCGTTCTTTCGTGGTCGGTGATCTGATACTCAGGTGGAAAACAAACCAGGAAGGAATGCATAAGCTATCCACTCCCTGGAAAGGACCCTTTGTGGTCGCCGAAGTCACACGTCCCACATCCTACAGATTGGCGTATCCAGACGGGACACGCGTGCCTAACTCTTGGCACATAGATAAACTGCGCTGTTTTTATCCATAAGTTTCAATAACTTTTGCTTGTAAGTTTCTTATAATTAGCAATAATAAAAGTTTTCCTTTTTGGCTATACTTTGTTCACACGCAGAGCTTTCGACGGGAGCTACAATGTCCTCTGCGATGGAAATTCTTAACGACTATCAGTCAAACACAGTGATTCATCACTTAGATAACTTTACAGCGCTCAAAATAATGGCCATGGCAAAATCAAACTTTATTACAAACTTTACATACAAAGTTTACAAAAACACCCTGACGGGCGGTCACTAGTCTATTCCTACAGACTATCCTACTGGCCTACTGCTCAGGCTGATCACCCGCCTGGCCTTGCTGTCCGGACGAAGGGGTCAGGGCCACCGGCGCCTGGCTGGTCGAGACCGCAGGCGTCGACCGCCCATCTCCGGCAATAGACGCCCCCGACAACTCCCTGGCCGACCTGTCTGAACCCGGCTGGTCGGGGGGAGTGGCTGTCCCGCATAGATTGATGTCGCCGATCACCGTCGACGACAAGTCCAGCAGACCGGTCCGAAGCTCGTCCGCCTCCTGCGGGCTGACTTCCTTGGGGTACCCCTTCTCCAGCCTGGACAAGTCGACTAGGGGGTAGTGGGCGCGCACCATGCTAAGGACATGCGCGCCAGCGAACTCCCCGGCGTCCTTCACGAACTGCTGGAGTCAGTCCCATGCTTGTTGCGCCTTTTCGACTGGCGTCAGTCTCGGCGCGCGGGGCTGGCTCTCTGGAAGCTCGGGGCTGATCAAGTCTAGGACCGGGGCTACTTCTTTCCAAATCCTAATACAATTAGTCTTCCAGGAGTCCCGATCCTTGACCAGTTCGTAGTTTGCGCACCGTCTACCGATAAACTACTACCGTGGGTATACCCCAAGGTAGACTGCCGACCAGCTTTCGTCGACAATTAGCAACAAATCCAAGTAACCCAAACACCAAACATGTCCTAAGTTTAATTTGGTGAACCAAAGCTGACATTGACTCAATGACTCGTTGGCAAGGTCCCACCATCAGAAATTCAAATTCAAAATAAAAACCAAGGAGAGAGTTGAGTCGTGGCACCAACGACGGGCTCACTGTTATTAGAGTCCAAAAAGCCCAAGCCGTGGTCCATCCGACGGGGCGCAGACCCAACGTCACCGGCCCAGACCCGCCCGCGCGTCCGGCACCCCCGCCCACGGAGAAAAACCTACACCTACTACTCCTACGCTGCGCACCTGCCCGCTCCAGCCTCCAGGCTCCAGCATCCAGCAGCACTGCACCAGCCACCAGCAGCCTGCGTGGGAACGCTTGTCCCGATCTCCGCACCCTGACCGGTGACCGCCTCTATTCTCCCGTCCCAATCCACCGACCGAATTCCAAACCTGCCTAGCCTAGGACCTCGGCGCCGCTCGCCGCACGTCGGCCACGTCCGCCTCCGCCGTGAGTAATCCCGGTGCCTAGCCCCTCTCTTCGCTTTCTCGCATGTCCTCCAGTTTGGATTTGACGCCGCCACCGCCGCCTGGCGGCTGGCGCCACGATGACCCCCTGCCGCTCGGCACTCCCGGCGCCCGCTTCCCTTCACCCCTCTTGGCGGCGGGCGGAGGGCAGGGTGGCGCCGCGGGAACCTGCGCTCGCGCTGCTGCTTATGCGAGCTTGGTTGGTTCCGGTGGCTCTCGTGGATACGTGGGTGGCCTGTGGTGGCTTTTCTGCTTGCTTAAATCTGGTTTTTCCTCTCTCTCCCTTTTTTTCCCCTGAGCTCCGGTGCAAAACCTCGGGCGATTTGTTAGTGTTGGCATGAGGAGAGGGGCTTTGCTTGTTCTTCCCTATTGGACCATGCAACATATAAGATCTCTTACAAGTTACAATTATGACGATCTACCTTGAGAGAATTATATCATTCTGATGTGGTGTTATGTCCTATGTTATGTCAGTTCTCTTCCTCAATTATACCCTGCCATGGGTTGTGTGGTGAGCAAATCGGACGGTGCTTGTAATGTTGGTGCTGTGTTTTGTAGGTGTTTTCCAGTTGTCTTAGTTTTCTATCCTATTTATGGTGGGTACTGAGATGAGTAAGTCAGGGAGGTCCTTGTCTCGTTTGAGTGTCATGTGGTGTACTCTGTTTTTACTTTTGCATCAAGTTGAATGCCGAACTTGTTTGTGCGTGATTGTTGTGCTCTCGTATGCTTCAGAGATCCTAGCCCTTGTTTCTGATTTCACAAAGGTTGCCTTATGACTGATTTGTGACTTTTAGTGCCCTTGCAAATGCTGTCAAGTTTTTCCCCTTGTGCAATAAATATCTTTGCGCTATGAATGGATGGAATGAAGTGGGCCATGTTGTAATGTCTTCTTCGTTTTCAATAGCCAATCCGATGGGGTACGAAGAGAGCAAAAATCATCTCCTCAGTCTCAGTTACCCTGAGCTGCAATGTTTGTGCAAAAAGTATAACCTTCCTGCTAAGAAGACCCACTCTCAGTTAGCAAGTTTGCTCGCTTCGCTGCTTGAGGTAAGCACTTTTACTTCAGAGTTCGCCACAAGTATGAGCTAGTTTAATCATCTATTTAAATTCAGAATCTGAAAGGTTGTAACTGTTTTATTCTACACAGGCATCTCCATCTCCTACTGCCCCTCCTGTCCAATTAGCAAATATGAAAGAAGCATCCACATGTATGAACAGAAACTTTTTATGTTAAACTTAGTTGGCGGATTGTTTATGTTTGCACACTGGTTTATTTTGTTGGACTCTTTTGCTCTGAAAGATGATGCTTTAGGAATAATTGACAGCTTAATTAACTGCAGGCAACCTTGTTAACAACAAAAGAGGCCCATACAGTGGCAGGGATGATGACATACCACTTGTGCACACAAAGCATCAAAAAGGATATCAAACAACTGTTGATGAAACATCTAAAAAGGTAAGAAACTTTAACCATTGTTTTCTTTTCTTGTTTCCCGTTTAAAATTAACACCTGTTATTATGAATGGGCCCATCTGTTATCCGTAACTATTTTGCATGAACACTGCAGATATGCTTTTCCTTATCGATTTATTCTTTTTTACTCAAATTGTCTGATATTTGAAGGTTAAGAGAAGTATAGCTAATGCCCCCACCCCAAGCACATACACACCAAAACACATGCACACAACCAAAAAGCAAACAGAAAAGAAATCAAAAAAGATTTCTTCCTAGTAAAAACACAAGGATCCTAGTTTTGATATTTTTCAGGGATCCTTTCATATGATTTTATGCAAACTGCCAATGCCTATTTAGGAATCATTTACACACTTCCTGTTGATCTGGGTTGCACCTGGCCATCCTAAATATGAGAGTGGCACTTCTTCTTCAGGTGCCTTTTGGATTCTGTTATTCTATTTTTACTCTGTTGTGTGCCACTCAATTGTTGATATAGATTACATTAGTGTTTTTCTGTTTGCCAGTTGCCACAGTAGTAATTTGTTGGTTTATTTTCACTTGAAATATAAGTCTGTTTCACCTGTATCTATGAAATGCTTTGCCCATTTGTATGTGTACTGTTTAAATGGATGTCTTTACAATCCTTTTTTTCTCTGTAGCAGGAGATTGGCACTGGTATGAGTATAACTCCAGTTTCTATGAACCATGGAAGACCAGACTGTCATGGCCATCCATCTTCTGACCTGGGGACTGCTCATAATTTGCAGTCCCGAAGTGATGTGGGTATTGCAACTAAGACAACAAATCTAGAATTTGTTGGCAAACATCATTGTTCACCTGCTAACATAATTGATCAAATCTGTCCCCCTATTATTCAAAAATATCCTTCTAATGGTAATGGTCAGGCTTCCACTCCATTTGGCCATATGAATGATAGCACAGATAAGGATTGTCGGCTGTCTGATAAGATATCAGCAAATGCTACTCCCATTCAATTTTCTGTAATGTCAGATGAGGGCATTGATCTTGTTGTTGATCTGAACTCCAGTCCAGCAACATGGGCCAAGAACTTCATGGCTGAAATGCGTGTTACCCCTCCGTCTGAACATGGGAATTTCTCTAGCTTCATTAGCAGTTTGGCAACTAAGGATGATCATAGCACTGCCTCACCATCTGGAAATATCATTGTTGACATTCAGAACAAGGGGGCTGAGAACATCGTTCCTTCCACTGATTCATCACTTGCTTCAGATGTTGGTGAGAACTCCCGTTCAGTGCTCTATCCAGTTGACACTACTGCTGTGAACTCGGTGTCATCCACGTCTACAGTGGCTGGTACCCCAGTTGAACTTTCTGGGTATCAGGAGGGTGCTCCAGTGGTATCTTCTTCATGTTTAACAGCTGATGTCCAGAACAATGTGACATCTGATATGCCAGGTGCTTTGGATAGCGAGGTGCTTCCTCCAGAACCTGCTGATGTCTTTATGCAGTCTGAAAGAATCACTGCACTGGCAGTTTGTGCTTCAGTGCAACCAATTGGCAATAAATGCACAATGGGTCCCGGTAAAACCAAAGTTTTTGCAAGATTTGTTGCACTCAAAATGTTTCAGTTGCTGATACAGACAATTTATCTACCTTTTTGTCAGGGGATGGGGTTAGAAGTGACTCCAATGAAGACTCCTGTCCAAAATCTTCAGGAAAACAAACTGGAGATGTTCCCGCAAGAGATCAGCCTGCTCACAATGGTGGCACTCATGAAACCCTAATGGAAAATGAACCTGTGAAGGCAGTGGCAGTGGAAGAAAATATAGGTCGTGATGACAGTTTGTCCATTTCTTTTCAACTAGCCAGTAAGACAGTAGCAAAACTGCCAGTTACAGATGCCCAGTCGCCTTCTAGTTCTGCTGGTCATTTTATTCCTGGCAATTTTGACCACACACATCCAACATCTTCTGCTGCTTCGGTAATTTCTTATACTTGACTTGATATAGTTACATAATTTGATATGCCTTAATACTTTAGCTAAGGAAAATGTGTTTGTATTGGATGTTACAAATGCTATGCTATGTGTTTCTTAACCAGCCATGCTTTAGTTTGTTCTCATGGTTTTCTGGGAGCATGTTGTCTTGGATGTAATTTACCATGATGGCTTGTCAGTAGCAAGTGGTCAAGTTGGCGATTTTTATATTGTTTCACAAGTTAAGGTTCAGTCATCATATTTCACTGCATATATGGTTGGATGCAAACCTCATGATTCAATTCTAGTACATATTTCAGTTCAGGTTCCCAGCTGTAATGTAGGCAGATGTTTTGGAGTTTGGACAAATAGCTATGGGCCATTGTTTGTTACGCTTGAATCAAATGCCATCCTTTGTAATTATGTGATCTCTGATGGACAACATCATATTGAAGACTATGGAGGTCAGGGGACTGGTTCGTTGCAGGAAGATTGTAGCTGAAGTTGGTAATAGGCCAGGGGAAGGGATGTTGTCGGCAACCCATTGTCGCCGACGAGGAAAGTGATGTCGTGCACGGACAGCAGGGAGGTGGCAGCACTAGGGAGAGAGATGGAGGGGCACGAGGCCAGAGGCATGGGGACTTAAAACTTGACCCCTAAACAAGCCTATAGATGGAACCTTATGGATTGGATCCATCCTTGCCTAAACAAACTCGACTTCCATATCACTGTTTTCCAAACCTGTCTTAAAGTCTCTTAACCAAACCCAAATCTTCTAAAATAAATCACTGGTGGACATGGTATGAATGAGGAGAGAGAGAGAGGGGGGGGGGGGGGTGTCTCGTACTACTGTCCTCATTTTAGATCCATTTAGTTGCAGCAGGAAGGTTGGCTGATTTAAGAGGAAAAGGGAAGAATGGGGAATAGTAACTAGACAAATTTCCCATCTCTAGGATTTTAAAAAAACTCAACCGGATGGTTTATTTAATAAAACAATAGTATTAACATCACAGAAGACATTATATTTATAACCTCAAAGTACAAAAATAAGTGGGTTACGAAGTACTAAAATAACATGGAATCCAAATTAGGGTCTGTTTGGGTGCTGCCATGTGTCAGCCCCTCCAAGGCGCCGCCCGGCCAAAATTTGGTGTTTGATTTGGTCGCCCATGAATAGGCCAAGCTTGGGCAAAAAATGAAACTGCTCGTGGGCACATGAGTCAGCGTAAGGGAAATCATGACTGCTATCCAAACGACGCCCTTGCCCATGTCTAACGACCGAATTTTGTCCAGGCTGCTCGGAGCACCCATCCAAATGCACCCTTAGTGACCTTTTTTTTTACGTTTGCCATAAATGGTCCCTTCTCCATCTTGGATTCTTTTTCTTCGTTTCTTATGCCATCTTACAGTTTACGAAGACAAGACTTCTTTTTCTGTATGTCTCGTAGTTTTCATAGTTGATATATGTTGTTATTCATTTTCTAACTATTTTCTCTGGGTCAGAAGAACTTAAGCAATCATAAACTTGTCCCTGAATTCCCCATGTCGCTCTGATAATTGTGATCCGTGACTAGAAATTGAACCCCTATTATGTTGAAATTCTGGTTGAACCACTATTATGTTTACCATGACAAATGTTGTCACTTGTCAGATTATTCATTATCGAGTAGGACACAATAGCACCACCTCATTGGCACATTAGTCATCGCTTGCTGATTTGTAGCAACCACAAGGTTTGAATAAATAACATGAACTTGCTGATTTGCTCTTGAACCAGGGGATTTTAATGTCACCCTAAGTGTCACGGTCTCCAAGATGAATTGGTTCTTTAAACCTTTAAGCAACAGCATTTAGGAACACCACCATGAGAAATTGTTTCCGAGTTCTGCACAAGAACCAGTCTTCTCAGCATGCTTGGCTTCTAAAAGTGCAGGGTGTAACCCTACCGTATTCCCCTAAATAAGGCAAAGTGTGTGTAGATAGGCCTTATGACTATGCTTGCTGACCATGGACTTGGAGATCTATTCTCTTCCTAGATCCCACATGTATGTTTAAATAGAAAATAGGTTGAAAGAGCAAAAAGGGTAAACTAGATTAAGCCCTAGGCAAGCTTCCATCAGGGGATTTCATAAATTGGTAAATTGGCAATTAGTCAAGTGCTACTTTAGTCTTGTATCATACCCACTCCATGCTATCTTCGATCCCAAATGTAAGTCCATTTAGGTTTTGTCTTAAGTCGAACCTTTTTGGCTTTGATCATTATAACAGCCTAAAAGAATTCTCTATAATAACTTATCATAAGGTTGATGTTACTAAATTCATAACTTATATTTCATTCTATTTGAGATAATCAGATAATAGATTTTTATGTATTAATATTAGTCAAAGAGCCACATATATTTTATTTTCCTCGAACAATAAAAAGTGCCACATTGGAGTTTGGAGGTTCTGTTGATGTTCCTAATGTACTCTATATTTATAATTAGAGGTTTGGATGGACAATTTATGAATAAAAAAATATGAATCTGAAAAATGAATGGATGGAGTTGAAATCAAATATGTAACATAATGTAGCTCCAAGATTGACAATGTCCTTTTATTAACTACATCAGCATTGCATGCACTCTTATTTTAAGCCATAATTTTTGACTTTGTTCTGACTTACTAAAATCACTGTGTCATCCGAGCACTCGGTGTGGTGAGTTCCTCCGGTTTAGCCAAATCACGCAACACATGTAATAAAATTTTCCCTATATCACTTTTTTCCTATACCTTTTAGAAACACAAATGGGTCACTACATGCTTGTCTATATTCAACTAATCTTAAGATGTTTTTGTCTGTTTTCTGTAGTCATGGACGTGAGGGTCACTTTCAACTAGTTATAGTGTCTGCTCTTACAAAAATAGTAAATGCACGACTGACTAATTTTACTGGTTTGCACTTTGTAGTAAAAGGGGGAGAGAAGGAAAGCTGGTAAATATATTATTTTGGTCCATGGGAAAGTCTACATGTCCCACTTTTAGCTCTGCAACTGCAAACCTGCTTATTTGGTAATTGATATTCCACTGACCTCCTTAGCTGGCATTTTTGGTATTAGTTACCAATGCCTTTGTGTACTCTGACTGGCAAAACTTACAGCACATTATACATTCCGAAAGCCAGGAATGATTTAAGAAAGTAGATTTATGAACCTCCAGTGCCGACTTTTATTTTGTTAAATAATCTTGCACTGACTATGTTTGGGGGAAAAAATCTCCATTTTTGATATGGCATTCCGTTTATGTGACTCCCTGTTCGGTTTATGATGGTCTGATGTTTTCTGTGCATGATGAAAGGTGTTTTATTATCGGAATGCTTTGTTGTGCCAAGTTTATGGTGTTTTGGTTGATTTATGCTTGCTAGTATATAATGATGTATAGATCTTGGTGTCCCCAGAGCAATTTACTAACTTACTTCTATCATCCTGAAGGACAATGCTATTAATTCCCCGACTCCAAAGTTCGGTGCAGAGTATGTTTCTATAAACACTGTTCATCTTCTGTTTTCAATTACTAGTTGCATGCCTAAAGGGTTCCTTTCTTCTGTAGGTCAGCACAAAGTCATGATTCTATGGACAAAAAGGGACAGAATGATGCTGAGGAGCTTGAGGAGAGTATGACACCGCCAGCCTATAGTGAACCTCCCAGAAATATACAACTTAGCTTACGAAGTGCTTCCGCTAAGATGAAGCCTTCTACATTACCAAGACGATCAGCAAGGCTTCTTCCTAAGGTTTGTGTACATTGTCATTTGCTGTAATCACCAATACTATAGTATAAGCTCGTGTTGTCACTCTCATGTAAGGATGGTAGACTGATTAAGAAAATCAATGTGTGTTGGATCATGTGCTTATTTTTGCTATTCTCTCCGCCCCAAATTATAGGTTGTTTTGGCTTTTCTAGGTTATAGCCTTTGCTATGTAGATAGATATATGCTATGTCTAGATACATAGTAAAAATCAAATTGACATATAATTTGGAATGTGGGTAGTATGTAGTTTTGATTCCTGTAAATAACATAACATTTCTGGAGTTTAATCAACATACTTTGTTTTCTTGACATGCAGTAACCGCACTAAATGATACAGATGAGATCCAGTGTGAGAATAGCCTCACTACCGGCTTAGTCAGATTCCATGAGGATGGAGTGATAGAAAACAGTTGTTAACAAGCTTAGATTCTAATTTTGTCTGTTCTTGTTAATTCTTTTTGTTCCAGCAACTGAGTAGCCCTTGGTTTCCAAAGCTTAGGCTGTCAGACTTTTTTTCCTTGTCTCCATCAGCATCTGTAACAGTTACACTCGTACTGTCGAGCTTTCATACACCATTGTACAAACGACTCATTTTTACAGCATCTGTGTTTCCTCTGGTCTTGTGTGATTTATGTCAGTGCAATGTAACTATTGGTGCAGGAGTAGCTTGTTTAAAATGAAGAAAATAAGTGTTGTTTATGTTCTAGGCAATGATGTTGTGAATTTTTTTAGGCCTTGTTTAGATCCAATTTTTTTTGGATTTTGACACTACCACTTTCGTTTTTATTTGATAAACATTATCCAATCATAGAGTAACTAGACTTAAAAGATTCGTTCCACGATTCAGAGGCAAACTGTGTAATTAGTTTTTGTTTTCATTTATATTTAATGCTCGTGCATGTGCCACAAAATTTGATGTGACGGGAAATCTTAGAAGTTTTTGATTTTTTAGGTGAACTAAACAAGGTCTTAGAACAATGATGTTGTGAGTTGCTTCTCAAGAAATGATTAAAATGAATAAAAGACTTTTTGGATGCGTTTTATGTCAGTGCAATATAACTATTGGTGCAGGATTAAAACGATTAAAATAAACGTTGTTTACGGTGCAGGCAAGGATATTTTGAGTTGTTTCTTTTATATAAACAACGGTTCTTAAATATAAAAAATTAAATAAGGAAAAGTCATGCCCCCACGCAGGATCGAACTACGGACCTTCAGTTTACAAGACTGACGCTCTACCACTGAGCTATAGGGGCTATTATTATACACAAGTCGCAACGAACAATATTGTTTGATTGTGCCTCCACCTCCTTGGTACAATGTTCAAAGAGCTGAAGCTAGAAAATGAAAAACCTTTGAAGTCAATTTTTATAGCTTCATTGGTTTTCAATTAATTTTGCGGAGATAAATTAAAAATCACTCCTCGCTAAAGTGTACAATACAAGATTCCTAGAAACTTTTTGAAAAGAACACTCCTCAAACGGTTAAAAATCACTCCTCGCTAAAGTGTACAAGATTCCTAGAAACTTTTTGAAAAGAACACTCCTCAAACGGGAACTAACTTGTTATAACTAATAACTTTGGAGGAAAAACCAAGTAATGCAATCCTACGCGTGGATATGTGGATTCACTTGCCGATGCTTGAAATACATACTTTTTTTTACTTGATCGTGCGCCTCCATATAAACCATAGTCAAACTCCCTTTTTTATCTTGTCTTATAAAAAATCTCAACTCAAGTTTTCTGTCTAAGAGAATTTTAAGACTTGCAAACAAAACCAAAAACCTTTGAATACCTTTTGGGTTCTGAGCCAACACCTATTTTGGACTAATAAGATTTTCAAAATTATCGGAGGAATTGTTTTAACCATATTTTGGAAAGTTATGTCTAAACGTATGCTCCATACAAGAATGAGTAAATAAATATTTTAAAATACTTAAAGTTTGGATTTGAGCTCCCGCTCATATTCAAACTATATCTTCTTATATTTTTAAAACATATTTATTTATGATAGTATGCTTAAAAGATTTTGTAAAAATGAAACCCTTTTAGGAAATCTTTGAATTAAATGTCTTTGCCAAATTTAACGTAAGTGTATGCATATTTTATTTCCCTAAGGTAATAAATGTGTTTTCTAGGATTAGTATGCATGTTTGAAGTGTTAGACCGTTATTTGGTTTTCATTAAATTTTAATTGATTGGTGAACTGAGCGTAGCTCAGCTGGTTAGGTTCCTTATGGTGGAACTTGCTCACCCGGGTTCAAGCCTTCGACTTGATACAGATGCTCGTATTTTTCTGGATTTATTCTAGAATTTAACGGTGCTATTCTTTTAGTGGTAGGCGACATGTTCGTCGACAACAAGGTATCTGTGGTGACTTCATCAATCTCAAGATTTATCGGTCCACCTCAGTTCTTCAAATGTACTTCATCAATCTCAAGAGTGACTTCATCAATCTCAAGATTTATCGGTCCACCTCAGTTCTTCGAATGTACTTCATCAATCTCAAGATTTATCGGTCCACCTTAGTTCTTCGAATATGCTCATAGGGATAGGGTGTGCATGCGTGCGTTTATACGGGTGAGTTCAAAGGTGCTTATAAAAATAGGAAATGTGTGTGTATCAGGTTCTTAAAGATCACTCGGGATTGCTTGCACCAGAGCGATTCACGCGGTCGCTCATGGCTCGGCATGCTGACGCGTGGCAAGTGTTCGGCGGGGCGACACTCGAGCGATCCATTATCACCGCTGGCAGGTGGCCCTGCTCTTACGTGAGCCCACAGGCAGTGACTGAGGGCAAGCATCCAGCTAGCTGGGAGAGTGGCCTCGGACGCGAAGATTTTATTTGGTTCAACTCATAGCTTTTGCATCCGTCGATCCACCAAATCCATCTATTGCTGTTGCTCTCGGTCTCTCCGGCTCCTCCATTCTACCTTCTTCCAGAGATGGTACAGCAATGCGGAGGTCAGCGACAAGCTGCGGCGGCATGTGAAGGCGGCCTCCCCGAATGCAGATGCAGCATGAGGTGGGTCTTCAAATTGTCGCCCTCCTCTTTTGCATTGCTGAGATCATCTCGTGCATCGGTGCATGTGAACGGCCAGGTCCTCAGCATGGATTTCTTTTTTATTTAAAGCTTCGCAAGGATTTGGACACTGCTGGATTCATACCTTGCCTCCACTGCACCTCCTTCACCACCGATCTGAACCCCACCCGGTCGCCCAGCCACCTAAACCGTGAATCCAGATGGCCCTGTTGGTGCCTGTTGCTTGATGAGGTTCATGGATTCAGCTTCGACAGCGTTGTTGGCGACTTGCGTCAATGGTTTCTTGTACTCGCGAATGTACCTTTGATTAGATTGCTTTATCTCTGACAAGTATTTTACCTAAATTTTCTGGTTCTTGGTTCACTGCAGGTTTGACAAAATAGGATCTGGGCTTTGTGAACCTGATGAGGATGACACTGGAATAGAGATTGTCATAACATTTCTTCTTCCTTCTCGGCTCAGTCTGCCTAGGTGCATTTACACACAAGTGGCTGGGAATTGCACAATCCTATCGTAAGCACCTCAAACACGTGCAATCCCATTTTGAAATCAAATGCAGTGCCTTTTTCCTTAAGATGTTAAGATGATTGTACTTTTATTAAGTTCATTTTGGCAACTTTAGTCATCATGCCAATGTTCAGTGTTTAGATTTTTGTCAGTTATTATGATAGTGAAACAGAGGATGAATGACCCTTATATATGTTTAGCTGAACATTTATCGGTTGGATAATTGTAGGATTTTAGAGTGAGACACAGCATGCATGCGTTACCCACCTCCATGCAGGTCGGAAATTTCTGTACATTCCTATAGTAGTACCATTAAGGTAAAGGTATGCAATATGCCTTACTTTCTATTTCTATTTTTTCCTTAGTCTGAGTTCTTTGTGTGTGGCTATGGTATGTTTGACGAAATTATGAAAATTCCCTTTCCGTAGAAAAATGGTTTGCTTCATATGTAAATATATCTGACATAGTTAAAGTTCATATGGTTTTGAGGCAGGAAAAGGTTTGTTAGTTTACTTGTTTATCTTTAATGCTAAATGATGTGGCCGTAGATGCTATACTTGGATATGTTCGACCCTTTGATCACAGTAAGAACCAGCAGATGGTTACCTAAAGCTAGATCCCAACAGAGGATTTGCGTAATTTGATTCTGGAGATTGTCATTACTATTTTCTGTATTGCCATGCAGATGCATGTCGATTTTCAAATTGTATAAACCAATCAGTTATCCAATATGTTCTGGAAAAAAATGTGTTCCTCGTTGGCATGCCTTGCTTAGTTGCTATCTGCATAAGAATTCAAAGTATGATAGATAGATGGATCTGTTTTAGCTCACACATATTAGTGCTGGAGTCAATTTTGGTCTTTGCACCCATGATAATAGGTAGCTATATCTTTGATGGTGATAGACAGTTGTGGGTATCAGACTCAATCTCAGCTCAATCACTCTGAACCTTTTGTAGCGCAGATGTTCAGTGGACATTAGCATGTACTGGTTATCCATACCAACAGACAAGCAATCCAGTCTCAAATCCACCCTCTCCTGTTTAGTATCATTTACTCCCTCCGGTCCTCTATATGTGGCGCACACCCGTTTTTTGGTTTGGCCAGATTATCTGGCGGACTGAGGAGAGCTAATTAATTATGGAACCGGTTAAACAAAGCGTCGTGGGAAATAACCGTTGCATGCGTGTGTCCCAGCCATGCAGCTCGGTTGCCTTTTCCACCTATCAAGTGATCAGATACGAAGTGTTTTCCGTTGCCATGCCGCTCGGTTGTTTTTTTCACTCGAGGGAGTTAAGCCTTAGTCGGAGTTAATACTAACCGATACACTTCCCCAGACGGCGTGGCTGTTAGGCCAGTCTCAGTGGGAGTTTCATATGAGTTTCATTCATATTAAATAGGCTGCCACATAGGCATTTTTGATGACATGACAGTGTATTTAAGAAGAGAGAGAAGAAATGGGTTTCATCTAGATGAAACTCTTTTGACACGATTATCAACTCTCTATGAATCTTGGAATTAAATGCCTATGAAACTATGGAATGAAACTCTCTATTGAGTGGGTGTTTCATCAAAGTTTCATTTCATTTCACATGACATGGCAACCTTGGAAACAACACTATGAAACTCTCCATTGAGACTGACCTTAGCCTACTACTCGGAGTAATACTTGTTTTGGTCTCTGAAATCAGCCTACCCAGGCCAGATATAGAGGACCGGAGGGAGTATTTTCCATTGTCTTTTACTCCCATCACATGCAAGCTAGCTGTTCCTCCACATACATATATATGTAATAATTGTCAGTATCCTATGACCAGAAAGGCTGGATAGTAATTGATGGTTGGCCTACTAATAGTAGTTGCTAATCAGTGGTTTTCTGTGCAAATTGAAAAGACAAAAGTAGTTCTAAGTACACTTGAATTATTTCCTTAAATATTACAAAGAAGCTACATGCCTAGGATTTGTCGAAATGAGGTGATAGCAGCCTTTAGTTGTTATATTAATTTAGAACCAAACTTTTTTTAGTTTGGCCTTTTATAGTGTATTGATTATACTTTTCTATGTATTGTGCTAATTGGCTGATACTTTCATGTATTACAGGCTTCCACCTCACATCAAAAGCCAACAGACGTGATATTCTGACCACTGATGCAGTGCTCCCTTCAACTGATGGTCCTCCATAGCTTAGCTTATCCGTGGCGAAATCCACCAGACATGTAAGCAGACATGAGATATATAGGGAAGTCTTTTGTATATGTGCAATCACCTAAGCGTTTGGTGATAAAGGAACCTCTGGCTAAATAATCAATTGGATATCATTGTGAACATAACATGGTTGCAAACCATGAGCCTTTTTTCCCCATATTATGAACCGCTTTAGTGCTTTGGATGGATTTGTACCAGTATTTTAAACTGTTGAGGTAACGATAAATTCTGATGTTGGCATGTAATCTGTATGGATATATATATATATATATATATATATATATATATATATATATATATAGTGTGTGTGTTCTACAAAGATTCATCTCGCGATTTACAGGCAAACTGTACAATTAGTTTTTGTTTTTATCTATATTTAATGCTCTATGCATGTGCCATAAGATTTGATGTGATGAAGAATTTTGAATTTTTTTGTTTGTTTGTTTTTGAGGTGAACTAAACAAGGCCTTACTTCACAATAGGACGTTGTAGGGCGCCTGGAAGGGCGCTTCCTTTTCTAGTGTTTATAGGACTGAGTGTGTGTTCGTGTTTATGAACGTCTGCATCTGCAACTAAGTCTCGCAAAAAAAAAATTGAAGTGTTAGGCAACCAAAGTTTATGGTGCACTTTTAGAGAAGATGCAAAAAGGTTCCAAACTTATCGAAGTCATCGGAGAAGTAATATCGGGAAAGACTCCTTCAACGATCAGCAACAACTAGTTAACATGGTAAGGCACTCTGGTGGTGTCACTAGACCTTTTGATGATGTTTACAAAAAATGCACATGGCCACCAATAGCTATATTTTGGAGTAGAGGCTATATGTACCTCCTTGGCTGGGCATTTGAGTTGCGTTGGAGCTAAATAAAATGGGGCTAGTAAGTTGAGATTCATCTATATGCTCTAGTCACCAAAAGTGCTTAACGAAATATTAGAAGATTATTGCTTAGGTTATTTAGACGACACAATTAGCGTTTTGTTATATTCTTAGGCTTAGTGTTTAGCAAGGTTTGTGTACCTCTTGTGTCATGAGCGATCGTGACATGATCATTTACATCATGTTGTAACCATCATTTGCAATTTAATTTAGTTTTGGAAGACTTGCAAATGCACCAAACTGAATTTCTCAAGCTCTCTTATGTCCCCGAGACAGTCCGGTGCGCTATTGGATAGTTCATGAGAACATGCCCACATACTTAACATTTTTCATAGACAATGTGCCCGGACGGACCGTCCATGATCACTTAGGATGTTCGACATATCATTTCATGTACAATAATGTGTTGTCCTTAGCTCGGCACTTCAAGCCTACATGTCAGGTCGCTTGTCTGATTTACATGGAGTCATGATTCCCAATAAATCAAACTTCCACTCTCTCTCTCTCTCACTCTCCACATCCACACCCTTTGACATATTAGCGGCCTTATTCCATCTAAGTTCATCCCTCTCACTCCCTCTAGAACCCTCCAAGAACACAAGGATGAAGGATCACCCTCGTTATTCTTATCCTCTTTGTTAAGTTAAATGACTCAGAGTATCTACGACTTTTTCTTAAATCCATTATCTAAATCACTATTTAAAGATATTTGAATAAAGTATACTATTCTAATGATTTTTTTAATATTTTGTATGTTAATCTTGTTCTTCATCTTTAGTTAACGAGAAATCCAAATAGAGGATAATAATATTTAGAGGTATAATCTAATTAAAAACTGTTTGAGGATTTTCTTTGTCACCAAAATTTATATAAAAAAATATATAATGACTTGTGAATTTGATGTTACAAAAATTGGCATTAACAAGAAGCCTCTTCGTTTGGGCCATCAATATCCAAAAAAGTCGTCCTCGCGCCCCTCCGATAAACGAGACAGTTCCCCTTTGGGTCCGGAAAAGGCAAAACTCTCCTCGGCAATCTCCATCTCAAAATTCTCTCGCCTGACCACCCAAGCTCAACTCCAAACCCTAACCCGCGTCCCAGCTCGCCGTAGGCATGTCCGCCAGGTTGCTCCGGCGAGTTCTCCAGGAGCGTGAGGCCGCCCCGCTGGACACTGACGTCGCCGACGACGACCAGCCGGCGGAGGACGAGGCCTCTCCTCCACGCTCCTCCGCGCGGAACCTCTTCGATCTCCTCGACGACGGCAACGGCGACGGCGACGAAGAAGATAAAGAGGTGCGTGCCTTCCGGTCCACCGATGATCATCTCGTTAGGGTTTATACTTGTTAGGTTGTAGTAGTAGCACTTTTTGCAATCGCCCCCAATGTGCTGAGCTCGTAGTGTCCGAGAGATATCGTACGTCAATGATAAAACTGTTAGGTGCAAACAGAGAAGGTCCTTGTATGTGAATTTCACGATTTTGATTTCAGTGTTGGGGAAGGAGGAAAGGGAAACAGGTTCCAATCATGCGTATATGGTTGATTGGAGGATATATATACTTAATATAACTCCAGAAAAGGATCAGAAAAGGCTCAAGGCTGCACAGTGCTAATATTTAGAACCATTGGCAGTGTATTTACTTTTTTGCACTGTGGTGATGACTTTCTCGGTCTCATTGGAGCTGCTACTTGTCCACCTTTTAGCATCGAGTAAGTTGTTGGATGGGATCTGAGGTTTGTTTTATTTCTTAAGAGTTGGGTAAAGTGCCGTTCTGTTCTGCAAATGAGGAGATGGCTAAGTATACATAAAAAATACATACCTGGTTAAGCTGGTATCCCCGAGCCCTTCCTGTGAACTGTCAATGCTTTCTATAGAAGCTGAAGGTAAACATGTCTATGGAAAAGATACAAGTAGAAAGGAATTTTCTGGTAAAGTATGGATTTCTACTTCATACTTAAAAGAAATATTATTTGGCTTGCTCGGATTCATTCAATGTGTCAGGACATTTGTTTTCATTTATTTGTTGCAGGTTATGTTCTGTATTTTCTTGTAATTGTGATCTTAAAGGTGTAATAAGAAACAAAAATAACTATGGTTATGAAACCTTTGACCCACTTTTCATGATGTAATCTTGCCTCATTGCTTCATATCATAGCTCAGCTATCATGTTACAGTCCTCACCAGGGTTCAATAGATCCTTGTATTAATCAGACTTGATGTTAATGTTTTGTTCTTGTTCTGCAACAGGAAGATGAAACAGAAATAATTCAAGCTTTGAGCTATACAGAACAGAAACATTCTGTGCAAAAGAAGGCAAATGTTGTTCCTGAAACAAACAAAAAATCAAAGAAAAAGAAAAAAAAGAGCAAGGCAGAGCCATCATCAACAAAGTCAAAGGATGCACAGTCGTTGGATTCAATTCTGGAAGCTATTGAAAACAATCCAATACAACAAAGATCTTATCAGAGTGACAGGGCAGCTGGAAAGGAAATTGAGACAAATGAAGCTACTCATGGGGCATCCTGTGTTCTTGCAATAGACCCCAGACATCTAAAGGGTGAAAATGAGATGAGACGCATTTTTGGATCAAAGGTAGTGGATTCATTTGAAAATCAACGGAATATGCCAAGCAGTTCAAGGCAAGTACGTGGTGCTAGGCGTGTTGTCCATAATCCAAGAAAAACTCTTCTTGTGTCTCCACCTAGCTACTGGCCACCATGGGATAAGTCGATATCAATGGATCTTCTTGAGATGAAGAATGGTTTGAATTACTTCAGGTGAGGTCATATCGTATCTGTTCTTGTGTCTAATATTTGTATGACACCCTCTTTGCATGTGGTATATTGTCGTAGCATTGTAGAACATCTTAAGGCATAAACAAAGTGCAATTTCGAAGATGTGTGTGAATCTGGAAGAAGTCTTAGCTTCCTAGTTCCATATATGTGTTGACCTTTTTAATAACAGCTCTTAATTGTTTGCAGGTACACATATGATCCTTCAGTCAGCCATGTGCAAGAATTATTTGAAGCTGCCAAAGCAGCAAATGATCTCAATGCTATTGCAGCTATATTAGGGAAATATCCATATCATCCAGAATCACTGTTGACATTTGCTGAACTTTTCAAATATTCTGGAGAGCATCAATCATCAGCAGATGCAGTGGAGAAATGTCTATTTGCATTGGAGTGTGCTTGGCATCCTTTATTTAGCCCACTTCAGGGCAACTACCAGTTGAAATTCAGCCATGACACAAATAAGCCACTGTTTACAGCACTCTTTAGTCACATGAAAAATCTGGATAGGCGTGGCTGCCACCGGTCTGCTTTAGAGGTCTGCAAGTTTCTGTTGTCACTGGACTCTGATGATCCAAAGGGTGCTCTATTTTGCATTGATTACTTCGCTCTAAGATCACAACAGTACAAATGGCTGGAGCAATTTGCAGAAGAGTACCAGTGTGATAACTCCTTGTGGTTATTTCCAAATTTTTCATTTTCTCTTGCTATTGCACGGTTTTACCTTGAGCGCGATGCAGCATCAGAGTGTTCTGATGATGCTGACAAGTCAACATCTCTTGATCTCATGAAGCAAGCTCTTATGCTTCATCCTATGGTGCTTCGCAAGATAGTTGACAAGGCTCCTCTGAAAGACTCATCATGGACCCAAATACTCAGAAATGTGTTCTTTGGATCAGCAAAACCGGGAAGCCCTTCACTTGAGCATATGATCAATATATATGTGGAACGTCATTATATCATGTGGAGATTCCCAGAACTGCAGAACTTGCTGAAAGAGGCTGCTCTTTTGGTGATTGAATCACTAAAGCAAGATAACAGGGAAGCCCAGGACTGGGCATGTCTTAGAAAGGAGGCATTCTCATCAGAGAAGAATGAGTAAGTTCCTCTGAAATCTGTGCAAAATCAGAGTTCACATGACTGTTCTTATCCATTATGCCCTTTGTTTGCATAATTTCGCATTGCTTACGACTCTTTGGTAGCAACAAGAGTTGTTGATTTTGCCTACAGTTTGAAAGGTTATATGGAAAATATAGGGTTGATCTAGCATAGCTATGCTATCGCAACTTAGCAGTAGTTTTGCATCTGTGGTGTTTAGAAAATTGTGGTACATGTAACCTTCCTAGTTTCAGTGATACTCAATTGACTGTGTATTATTGTATAATACAATGTTTTTAGAAATTATACTAGACTACATTCCGAGTAGAGTTTTTCCTGAGGTTGCCCCCCTACCTTGCAGGTACTCTCATCTGCTTGTTTCAGACTTCTCTGACACAACGCCGTCCCTCCCACCAGAGGAACTACGACCATTCATGGTCGGTCCAGGAATGGTGCATGAGATGCCACCTGTTGAACAAGAAGCTGGACCTGAGAGGCTCCGTGCTCCCCGTGAAGTCGCTGGGCGTAATCCTGCGGTAGTCTTCCTTGAATCACTGCTCCCATGGGTTGACTATGGTGACAATCATCACGATGCGAACAACGACAACGACGACGATTGATCAGTTGGACGTACAAAGTGGCAAGGACTCACAATTGCGCCTGAACTATTGAATGTGACACATGATTAAGAAAAGTTGCTGTTGCTCATAGGGTCACCTCGGTACCATCAATAACCACCTCAAGTTCACAAGCCAAGTGGTCTTGTTTTTTCCATGGTGTTGTTGAGGCCTGAGGTTAAATATGTAGTATAGCTCATCTGCTAAATTGGCAAAACATACATGCCAAATTTTAGGGATCGAGTATTATCCTTGTCTGAGACTCGAGTTTATGCTAATTCTGCAACTGGTCTTCCATTTATCCTGTCTTTTAAACGTTCAGGTTATCCGACTTTGTAGAAGGGTTTAATACTGTACGGTGCTGTTAGAAAATTTATCCAGATGCTGCGATTCTTGGCAGCCAGGAAGCTTCCGCAGGCCAAAAAGGTCTGGGCACTATTGCCGTCTTTGGAGGGGGCAAGTACAACAGGGTGGCCGTTTGGTGGTTGCCTACTTGTCTGAGCTCAGCGGCGGATATGTCGTACTGTCTGGTTGTGACTTGACGGCGACTATACAGTTATTAGTACGTGAGATTTCTTGTCACGGGCTCTATACGGCCGGTTGGAACCATACGTTTTTCTACATGCTGAAAATATGAATCGATGCACCGATTTCTCTCCCTCGTTGATTTTTACATCTACATAAGACTGGCTCTGAAAATGTGGGAAGTTTTCCTCCATTACAGCGAGAGAAATTGTCAAGGAAAATCATATGCACGAGAGAGACCCTAAAACTAATGTTGCCAGTTCCTTCTATCCTGGTTTGTCTTGGATAGCCTTTATGAGTTTTCACCATCAATTATCTTAAAATATAAGTCTATCTAAGATTGTCTTGGAAAAACCTTTTTTAGTTTTTACACCATAAATATCTAAAAAATCGTGTATAGATTTGAATTGCTAGATTCATTAGAGAAATACTTTCATAATCTATAACTTTTTTTATTTAAGGACCATGCTCCTAATGGACTATATATTTACATGAGGAAGTATAATAACTTATACTGATGCTAGACGCTATTGGCTTTTCTTATATGCTTGTTCATATCATAAGGTTATCTTCCATTGGTTGCATACATTTTACTATCTCTAGTCAAGTGATGATGGAACTACGCAACATGATTTTTTTTTCAATGTAACATAATTATAAGCAATACTAAACAGCTACAACCTGTGCAAACACACAAAAGAATCGAGTATAAATATGGAGTCATCCTCCTACTATTTATAAACAGTAATTTAGATCCATAAAGTTAGAAATACGAGCTTCATACGATATTTAGGCCTTGTTTAGTTCCGAAAAGATTTTGGATTTTGACACTGTAGTATTTTCGTTTTTATTTGACAAATATTATCCAATTATGAACTACCTAGGCTTAAAAGATTCATCTCATAATTTTACAGACAAACTGTGTAATTAGCTTTTGTTTTTGTCTATATCTAATGCTTTATGCATGTGTCCCAAGATTCGATGCGACGAGAAATCTTGAAAAATTTTTGGTTTTCGGGATGAACTAAACAAGGCCTTACTATCCATGATTTCCTGGCGATTAATACTCATGCCGCTTTCCCATTAATTGTATGCAACATACTTCCTCTGTTTTCCCGTACGACAATACATGCATGCTGACCCTCCGTTTTTTGAGTAGGCAGAGTAATGACTAGTTCACTCGATACTCTCTTTCGCGCCTGCTATTGTGGCCAAACCAAAAAACGCTTGCACGTCTGGTAAAAGGGAACAAAGAAAGTTTTATAGATTGATATTCTTGTTCTTTATTTTTCTATTTGTAACTATATATTTTTTATTGTCTTCGTGATAGGTTTCACATATACGGTTGGTTATAGGTTTAGAAAATCCTAGGGCAGAGGAAGACAAGAGAGACATGTAGACACCCCCACTCCTACTTTAAAATGTGTTCTCTCCAACGGTACACGAGTCCGTTAACACATACCTCCCCATAAACCTGGAAAAACATCTCCACCGTCCGATCTCCATCCAACGCCTGGGAAAATCCCACCCACTTATCCCCTCAACCATTTAATCCCAAGTCAGACTTCCTGTACCCACTGCCACCGGGCCCGGAGATACCATAACGCCCACCTGTCAGAAGCCGCACCCGCTCTAGCGCCATGTGAACGCTGCGACCGAGGCGGCCTCCCAGTCACGTGCTTCGCGCGTGCGGCCGTGGAGAGGAAAGAAACCCGAAACCCTTTGCGTCGTCTCGGCATCTCTCTCCGCTTCGAAACCCCGGCCGGACTCGAAGGAAGATAGGAAACCCTCGCGAGTCGCGTTGCCTCGCCTCCGTCCCCTCAGCTGCCCCGCCGCCGCCTCGAATCCGCCCGGGCTCGGAAGGTCCCGCGCCCCCACGGATCGGATTCGTGAGGTTAGCACCCGGCGGCGACGGACTCTGGATTTTCCCCTGATTTTTCGCGCTGATTTTGGTCTCATTTCCGTGGGGTTTTAGCTCGGACATCTGGCGTGGGGTGGATTTTCGTTAGCTTGTATGAATTTTGGATGATTCGTGATTGGCTGACTGGAGTTTGGTGGGGGCGGATTCGTATTTTTGTTCATGTGTTTGATTTTTTCCTCGGTGTTTTTTTTTTGGGACTGCTCAGTGTGGAAAAATAAACAGCAGGTTCCATTTTGTAATGCACTAGCGGTAAATTTGGTATCGTTTGATATCTTATCTGTGTATATGCAGGTTGGCGGATTCGGGGCTAGGGTTTGGGGATTGGCTGCAATCGTGGGGCTTTTTGGCCTAAATCTGAGGAGCAATGGGCAGCATGGTCTGGAAGTGGACCTAAGGAGGACGGACGGATGGTGGCGATGGAGGGTAAGGGGGACGCGTCAGTGACGCCGGTGAGGACTAGTGACCGGCTGCGGCAGCGTCCGAAGTACTATGGTCGTGGCTATATGTACTACAAGCCACCCATGAGGAAGAAGGTTAAGTCTAAGAAGCGAACTACTGCATCACAGATTGTTAAGAAACTGCTTCGCAAGCCAGCTGCACGTCCGCCACCTGCTGATGTAAGCTAATTTGTCTGCCTATGCTTAATGAACATCTATTCTCACATGTTCTTCGTGGTGATCTGTTTGTATTGATAATTGCATGTGTGGGAGTGGCAATGTGTGCATGCATTTGACAGTAAGTTAATATTTATGCATCATTTGAACTTTTGAAACTTGTGTGTAGCTGTGAATTCGGTAGCCTTGATGGGCGTGCTTTATGGTCTATTATGCACAGGCCTAAATATCTGATAAGCACACTGTTTCTATGCTGAACTGTTGGATAATTAATAATTTGGAGGTCCTGCATGCCCATGGCATTTTGGTTGAATGGTTGCCATCTCTGTCTCATTTCTGTAGTTTGTGCTGTGTCTGATACAATTATGCATCACAATAAATCATGTAACCTGTGTACATGCATTTCTTCTGTAGTGGGTTTTCAATAAATCATGTAACGTCTCTGTTTTCTGTTTCATCAATCTTCTAGAAACCAATTTTAAAGAGCTTTTTTTTTGGGGTGGGCGTGTGTTTCTAGAAGAAAAATTGTTTCAGTGTGGATTTAAGGGTTGATGACGTCACTATTTGTTGCTCACAGAAAATACTGCCTCTGTTCGTCATTTTAGTTGTCCTATAAGTCAAACTTCTCTAGCTTTGACCAAGTTTATGAAAATTGATTGAATATTTACAACATCAAATTAGTTTCATTAAATGATTAAATCTTCCATGCAATATCTTGATAGTGTATTTATTTGGTATTGTTGTTTTTAATATATTTTTCTACAAACTTGATCAAAGCTAGAGAAGTTTGACTTAGGACAAAACTAAAATAGCTTACGTTTTGGAAAGAGCGAATTATTACTTAATTAAATCCAACAGTTGGAGTTGTCATGATTATTATATTTCAATCTGTTTTAAATTCCTATCGCTCATGTAGCGGTTTTTGTTACGAGGTATATTATGCTTTTACAAAGGCTGCATGGTTGCATGTTTGCACTGGCTGTTGCCCAAAAAACAAAAAACCAGATTGTCAATAGGCTTTTATTGCTAGGGTACATGCCAACGTTAACCAATTGTTCATCTGCTCCTTTTTTAAAAGAGTAAAGTCCACCAGTGGATTGCTCAAGATCCAAATCTAGCTAATTACTGTTTGTCACCTAATCAATGTTAAAATATCACTGTGGAGCCACATGTCATTTTGCAACATCATCTTATTCCTCTCTCTCTCTCACACACACAAGCAAGCATATGCTAATTAGTGATATTTTGACCTTGTGTGGCGTAATTAACGAGTTCAAGGACCTGGATTTGCAAATTAAAAGTTTAGGGACCTAGGTGACACAGCCGAACAAGTTTGAGGACCGCTGTTGCATATTATGAAGGATGGCTGTCTGTTTGAAAGGACTCCATTTTTTGTGCTCAGCTGGCTAGCTTATGATAATTTCCTTTATAGTCTATTGCAGCAAATTTGCGCCGTTCAACGCGAAAGCGAAGGATTTCTGTAAATCTGGAGGGCTATGATACAGATAGTTCCAGTACGGGAGATCATGATCTTATGGTGAGTTTCTACAGTTCCTGAAATGTTGTTCACATTAGTACCCCCCTGTTCCAACTGGCAACTAAATTTACTGGTTATTATTGAATTATCTCACATTTTTCTTTACAGAGACCTAGATATCGATCTTCAAAGAGTAAAGGGGGAAACAATGCTGCACATGATGAAGTGTCAGCTAGGCCAAAGCGCCAGAAGTTGTCTAACTCCATGCCTCGCCGCGAAGGTTTACGGCCTAGAAGATCTTTGCGAGGACAAAGACTGCATCCATACCATGAATCTGAGGATGACCAGGAAAGCTCTGAAGAACAAGGTGCAGAAGATCAAAGAGAAAATGGCAATGAGATTGAAGAGGATGTTGGTGATGAGGAGGTTGATGGAGGTGATGAAGCTGAAGGAGATGGAGATGATGAAGATGGCGAGGAAGAGCAAGAAGGAAGGAGGAGATATGATTTAAGGGAACGTTCAGAGGTTCGTAGGCCATCCCCTCGTAAGGAAGGAAAGCACAGACCCCAATCTCCTCGTAGAGTACTAGTTCACGGAATTGGTCCAAAGAACAGCAAGTATCTAAAAAAAGGTGGGTCGCGCATGCATAAGCGCCCTCGTTTCTCTTTGCCAGATGATTCAGATGACTCCCTTCTTGTGGATGAGCCAGACGAGGGTCCATCCATGCCATGGATGCGCAGTGGGAGGGGAGGTATGCCATGGTTGATGGGTGGGTTGGACATGCATAGTCCAGCAGCATGGGGCCTGAGTGTTGGAGCATCTGGTTGGGGTCATCAGGGCGACACTTCTACTTCACTCATGCCTGGGGTGCAAACTGCTGGACCAAGTTCTAAGGGAGGAGCTGACATTCAGCCTCTGCAGGTTGATGAGAATGTGAGCTTTAAAGATATAGGTGGACTATCGGAGTATATTGATGCTCTGAAGGAAATGGTTTTCTTCCCATTGCTGTATCCAGATTTTTTTGCAAACTATCACATCACTCCTCCTAGAGGTGTTCTGCTTTGTGGCCCACCGGGCACAGGAAAAACATTGATTGCCCGTGCCTTAGCTTGTGCTGCCTCTAAAGCTGGCCAGAAGGTCAGTTTTTACATGCGCAAAGGAGCTGATGTTCTTAGTAAATGGGTGGGAGAGGCTGAAAGGCAGCTAAAGTTACTTTTTGAGGAAGCTCAAAAGAATCAGCCGTCAATTATATTTTTTGATGAAATAGATGGCCTGGCGCCTGTGAGGTCTAGCAAGCAAGAGCAGATTCACAATTCAATTGTTTCGACATTGCTTGCTTTGATGGATGGCCTTGATTCACGTGGGCAAGTTGTTTTGATTGGAGCAACTAACAGAATTGATGCCATTGATGGGGCATTGCGTAGACCTGGCCGGTTTGACCGTGAGTTTTATTTTCCTTTACCTGGCTATGAGGCTCGATCAGAAATACTGGATATTCATACAAGGAAATGGAAGGATCCTCCACCGAAGGAACTAAAGATGGAACTTGCTGCTAGCTGTGTGGGCTATTGTGGAGCTGATTTGAAGGCATTGTGTACAGAAGCAGCTATTAGAGCATTTAGAGAGAAGTATCCTCAAGTCTACACTAGTGACGACAAGTTTGTCATTGATGTTGATTCGGTCACTGTTGAGAAGTACCACTTTTTGGAAGCTATGTCTACAATAACTCCTGCTGCGCACAGGGGATCTATTGTGCATTCAAGGCCACTTTCAACGGTTATCGCTCCATGTCTGAAGAGGCATCTTGAGAAAATAATGGAACAAATTTCTGATATTTTCCCTTTCCTTTCATCCATAGATTTTAGCAAGTTCTCCGCTCTTTCCTATGGATCTTCCATCCCCCTTGTTTATAGACCTCGCCTTTTGATATGTGGTGGTGAAAGTGTTGGACTGGTAGGACTGTTCCTCTCAATAAATAGATAGTATCATATTAAGTGCTTTTCCTTTTCACTTTCTGATGTGTTTTTGGCTTAGCAGGATCATGTGGGACCAGCTGTTTTACATGAGCTTGAGAAGTTCTCTGTTCACTCTTTGGGATTGCCATCTCTTCTCTCTGATCCAAGTGCAAAGACACCTGAAGAAGCTCTTGTGCATATTTTTGGGGAAGCCAAGAGAACAACCCCATCCATTCTATACTTGCCTCAGTTCCATCTTTGGTGGGAAACGGTCAGTAGACTCTAGACATGCTGTTTTAGTTATTCAAAGTTTGTTGCTTTGGCATGATTCTGACGATGTTTAATAATGATCATTTAGTCAAGTACTTCATTCTTTATGTTACAGGCGCATGAACAACTCAGGGCTGTGTTATTGACTCTGTTGAATGAGTTGCCCTCCAACCTTCCAGTTTTATTGCTTGGAACATCATCAGTGGCTTTCACTGACCTCGAAGAAGAGTGTGCTTCTATATTCTCTTCTCGCAACGTGTATGTTCCTTGCCAAATGTTTTCTTACTTTTCCTGGGTTGTGTTGGCTTGTGCTTACGATGTAAGCTAGATATAAAGTGATCATTGCCTACCTATTACTTAGATGGATTAATTCTCCATTATTTACTATTTCTTTGTTACTGATCTTTTATTATTAGTTCTGTACTCGACTCTTGATCTCTGTAAATGTTATTGCTCGTTAATTTTTTTTAAAGCAATCTACTTTGGCCTAGGCACTAAATATGCTGTAATGGTAGGCACATAATTGAGGAAATAGTTTGTTTTCTTTTCATTGACTTTTGGACTTTAGTTCTTTATATAACATTTTATTTGTGAATCTGTCACCTGCTTCATGTCATGTTCACTGAATTTCCTCCTATCTTATCTTTCACCAAGAAAATAAAAATCTTTGTGTGATATAGGTATCAAGTGGATCATCCAAGTTATGACGATAAATTGAGATACTTCAGTATATTGTTTGAGTCATTGCTCTCTTTCCAATCGGAGGAATCAAGAAACAAGTCAAAGAAACAGAAGTCTGCTATTGATCTTCCCAAAGCCCCGAAAGAAGTGGAGGGCCCTAAGGCTTCTGAGCTAAAGGCTAAGGCAGAAGCTGAGCAGCATGCTGTTCGTCGAATGAGGATGTGTCTCCGAGATATCTGCAACCGGTCTGCAGCTTACTCTAATTATAGAAGCAATTAGTTGTGATATTTCAAAATCATAAAATCTACCTTCTTAACTTTGGTTTGAAAAACAATTGCTTCTGTTGGCAGCTTTTTTCCCCCCCTTTATCCCTTGCAATCTCATCACACTAGTGTTCAATTGGCTTTTGAGACCTGATAGAGCTAATAGTGTGACTGCTTATCTTTTCAGCATTTTGTACAACAAAAGGTTCAATGTATTTCACTTCCCGGTATCAGAAGAGGAGGTGCCTGACTATCGATCAATAATCCACAAGCCCATGGATATGGCTACTGTTTTGCAGCGGGTGGACTCTGGACAGTACCTTACCAGGGCAGCATTTATGAAGGATATTGATCTTATTGTCTCAAATGCAAAGGTACATCTTTTGGTGAACTTAGTTTCTTGATTCGTGTTTGCATATGTTTTGGCCCTACATCGCATAAGTGCATTACAATAAAGTGGTGAGAGTTTTGAGGATGACAGCTTAAATAATGCCAAACTTCCACTTCTGTGACCTATACAGACTTACAATGGGGATGACTACAATGGATCTAGGATCGTCAGTAGAGCATGTGAACTCAGAGATGTGGTATCTTGTTTGTTCTCACTTTCTCCTACATTGGGTTGTCCACAATGCCTCTACAGATTATCATTCTTATGTCTCTTTTTGTCCAGGTCCAAGGTATGTTGTCACAGATGGACCCATGTTTGGTGTCCTTTTGTGATAAAATTGCTTTACAGGGGGGGCCACAGCAGGTTGTGGATGATGAAGATAGCTCTATTCTTCAAGCAGCGCCTGTTGCTCAGCTGGTTTCTGGTACTAGAATAAGTGCAAGGCTTCGCAATGTACTGCCCGAAGTAAACCTGTCACAAAGTTATGAAGTGCTAAAGCGGCAAAAGAAAAGTGCTGAAAATGAACAGAGTCAGTTTTCATGATCTTAACTATAACCATTTCATTTTCTTGTTAACTGTGATTGCAATAATTATATGGAAAATGTTGATCTGTTGTTTCAGGCATGACCAAAGATGTGGCAGCTAGAGATGAAAAGTCTCCGGAAGATGTAGATTTGTCAAAGCCAACTGACCCAGAAGAAGCTGCAAAAGAACCAGAGTTAAATGGCACAACGAAAGAAGCCAACGAATCACCAGCCGAAGAACCAGAAGTACCTACTCCTGAACCCATGGAGTCTGACAACGTTCAAGTCGCCACTACCGTGGCTACTGGTGACGACTTGCTAGGACAGCTAGAAGCCCTAAAGCAACGCTTCATGGAACTCACTGCAGGCTACGGCGTGCCACAGCTCGAGAGGCTGTATTCCCGGATAATGAAAGGAGCAATAGAGTTGACAAGTAAAGAAAGCAACGAGGATCATAGACGGTTAGTAGTTAGGTATTTGTTGACATTCGTTGAGAACAGCAACAATTTTTAACTCCGGCGCGCAATAAGATTCTTGTTTTTCCTTGTACATCCTCTTTGGAACGAAAGAATAGTAGTGGTTCATCTGGGGAGCTTATCCCCCTTGTAACAAATCTGCCAAATGCTCTAGTGTCAGTGACACAGTTTTGCCATGAATGATGTAGCAAGTGCACCCTTTGTAATTTTGTCATGTACATTCCTCAGCGTTTGGTGTACCTCAGCTTGCATAACATGTGGTTACTATACTTGCTATATTAGTTTTCTCATCGCGCTTTCTCATCGTAGTGGTAGTTTTGGTATCCGATGCAAGGTATTGCTTTCTCATCGTTAAAAACCCGTTCGTTTGTCGGCCTTGTTTACTTCCACCCATTTCTCATCCCATCGAATCTTTAAATGTATACATAGAGTATTAAATATAGACGAAAATAGAATCTTTAAATGTATACATAGAGTATTAAATATAGACGAAAATAAAAACTAACTACACAGTTTGGTCGAAATTTATGAGACGAATCTTTTAGGCCTAGTTAGTCCATGGTTGAACAATATTTGCCAGAAACAAGTGAAAGTGCTACAGTGTCGCGAAATTTTTTGGTTCAGAAACACTGTAACACTTTCATTTGTTTGTGGCAAATATTTTGCGAAAAAATCGATACACAAGCCTTGTATCGATTTAGTTCCGAAAGTACTACACAAGCCTTGTTTAGTTCCGAAAAATTTTGAAAAATCGATACTGTAGCACTTTCGTTTGTATTTGACAAATATTGTCCAATTATAGACTAACTAGGCTCAAAAGATTCGTCTCGTCAATTCCAACCAAACTGTGCAATAAGTTTTTATTTTCATCTATATTTAATAATTCATGCATGCGTATAAAGATTCGATGTGACGGAAAATGTGAAAAATTTTACAAAATTTTCTAGGAACTAAACAAGGCCTAACACGGCCTAAAGCTCAAGCGAACAAACTCTCATACATCCGTACTTGGAAAGCTTTGCCTACTCAGTTTGCACCTCTACTACATTCTACCATTTGCACCTCTACTACAGTCTACCAAGTGATGGTCATCACTCGCAGTGCAGAGTCACCGTAGAAATCAGAGTTTGCGCACCGACGACAAGACAAGGGGCACCTACCTATACTAGTTTAGCATTTCAAGTTTTCAACATAGCACAATCAGCACAACAACGGCAACTGAGAACGCAACCGCACAATCCATTTTTTCACATTCACAACAATTGACCAAACCCTGGAATTAAACTCGCTGAACCATAAGCATGTCATACAAGCAAATGCAGAGTTCCAGTGATGTTCAGAACAAACGTCGACAAAGGATTTAATTTCAGCAGCACAGATTGTTTTCCCCTAAGTTCATGGCATGATTCGTGGCGTGCACGGAACATAAATCTACCATGATCCCACAGCGCCCTGGGCTGGGTTTTCAAAGTGAGTGAAGCCCCAGTAAGTCTTCAAGGAGTATGGTGGATAGATGGTTGATCCTTCAGTTGTGATCTTGGCAATCTGTAATTCAACTACAGGTTAGATCAATCTGTAACCATAAAATGAACTTTTGTTGAATGTTTACATGTTAGAGCAATCTGTAACCAAGATCAATAGGTTCATACCTGGAATTTGTTGATAGATGACCTGTCACGGTACAGCAAGACCAGCAAGCACTTCTCAACCAGCTTAACAGCTTCTTCAAAAGTCATATCCTCGCGCCATTCAGCACGAAGTATTGGGATCGCCAGATGATTTCCAAATCCAGTAGCCACATGGTTTTCCTCAAAGTGGGTGCCAATCATGTTAACCTGCACAGGCCAAGAATTAGGCATAGGATGTTCACAAACCAACACCAACGAATAAGTGGTAGTATCATTTGAAAGAAGACCCTACCATGCCAAGATACTTCTCATCTCCCTTTGGACCCTTTTTCACTCCACCAAGTACAAGTGAGTTCCAGAGAGGATCAAACTTGTTGCGTCTGTTGTACATCACTCTTGTCAAATAAGAGTGGATCTCTTTGGGGCCCAGGGAGTTTCCATCATCCCACATATGATCAGACAGACTGAAAAGAAAGGAAAAAATGAAGAGTTTAAAATTTCCATAGCATTAGAGAGAGAAACATGAGTTCACCATATAATCATTATGAAGTTCCATATTCACTCGTTAGTGATGGAATTTACGTTAGTTCATCCAGATAGCGCAGGATCTCCTGGAAATCGCTGTACTCTCCACTTGCTCCAATGATGCTATGCTTGCCAACTGCCTTAATGCGTTCCACACTCTTGTATCTCAAAGTTGATCCATAGGAGGCTGCGAAGAGAACATAAGATTAAGTTCCCCATCGAGATAATGGTATTTATCTGTGCAGAGAAACTGGGACCAACCTCCAGTGTCACATGCCATAATCACACCATCCTTGTATTTCAAGGCAATGACTGAAGTACCAGTCACATACGGGTACCTGTTGTGAGACAATGGCAGGAGTAAATCATGTGAATAGATAAACTTATCAAAAAGTGAAAGCACTATAGATGAGTTGAATAGGAATAGAAGTGCCACACTACAATAAGCTTGGAAACTGCAACCAATCTTAAAAACATCAAGCAAACAATTTCATATTGCCTTAACAGAGAGGGCAAGGGAAACATAGACAAAGACTACACTCTGAACATAGCATACTGTAAAAATCCGGTTGTACACTTTCCACAAAAGCATACAGACCAAGTAAACTAAGTTCAATTCTAATTTAAACGATGCCATTGTATCATAACAATAGCTCTTATTTGCCAATTCATATGTTGGATTAATAACTGGAGACAGGAAAAGGGGGGAAAACTAATGCTCACACACTTATAACCCCTCGGGTCTTCCAATTCTATTCTATTCCGACCTATTTCATAAGTAGTGTTAAATGTCACTACTCAACCATATGCACAATAACGTGCAATCCCCACAAGCTAATCCACATCGAAGCATCCTTGATAACTATGAACATCTGAATGTCGAGTTGCTAATAGCGCAATGAAACATCATTAACCCTAATCCGCAACAGCCCACCGCGGTCCCAATGAACAAAAGCCTATTTTTCCCCCAACAAGATGTCACCGGGGGAAAAACCAAGCCGACGGAAGATGAAAATTTCGCCTTCCGTGTTAAATCACCCTATAATCGACAAATAGTCCACCGCAAAATTTGCTCAGATCTTCGCCCGAAGAAGTGGGGGCAAAGTAACGCAAAGTCGCGATCTGAACCGCGACCGGAAGCACCGAAATCTTCACCCGAACGAGGTGGGGGCAAAGTAACGCGAAGTCACGATCTGAACCACGAACGCGAGCACCGAGCATAATACGACAGACTTACTGCGTCCGCTGCGTCGCGCCTCCTCCGGCCGCCGCCTGGCTCCCGCCCGCGGGGTGGGATCCCGCCGGAACGCTAGGGCCACCGCCGCCGATGGTCTTGGAGAGGCCGTCCATGACGCTGAGCACCGGAGGTATTCGGGATGGGAGACGGTGGCGTGCGTCGGGTCGGTGCGTGGGCTAACCGCGCTCGGGTTGCGAGAGGCGCCGAGCTGAGAACAAAAGGGAGCAGCAACGGCGGCGGCGTGGAGTTAAGAGAGGTGTCCTTTTTTCTTTCTTGCAACCGAAGCCGAAGAGGAGAGCGCCCCGAGAACGAGTCGGAGCTTGGGTTCAGATCCAGCCCGGATCGAGTAGTTTGGACTGGGCTGGGTCTTGTGCCAAATTGGGCCTGATCGCCTGATCGGTTTGGGCCGAACTAGACTGAGCGTGTTTTTCCTGTATAAAAATGGTCATTTTTACTCATAGTATTACGGTATTAGGTAATGATGATGAAATTTTCTCAAAAAAAGGTAATAGAAATATTTTCAGTTTTATACATCGGAAAGTGGATGTATTAGGCCATACTTATATTTTTTTTGAGAATCATTAGGTCATACTTATATATTATTTTGCATCTATCGTGTAATACTGTACTGCCAAAACATGCTTTAAAAATAGAAAAATCAATGCCAAAATTTCAAAAGTATTTGGTTATGACGACCTTAAATAAAACTATTTTGTTAGTTCGGTCTAGACTGAGACTAAACTGAAATGACGAAAATTGCAACATCTTCAATATTATGCAATGAATTTCGGTCTACATTTTATAGATAACCAAAACCTTTAAAAGACCGAACCTAACTGCTGCCAGCAAAAGTCTATCTTGAGCCGCCAAAGCTCGAAATCATCCTTGGCCAGCTTGAGATCCTTGGATTGCTCATCCAGCTTGGTGACTTGGAGGAGCGTATGGTGCTCGTGTGCCAGGATTTAGGCTAACCGATACCAGATGTTACCATACCGGATCCAGGACTGTATTTAGAACGGGAATATCTGAGTAGTGTTTACAGCAACGATGGTAATGGTCGCCGCCGGCGAACTCTGAGCCGCAGGCCGCCGGCAACAACCAAGACAAGTCTGAGTATATTTTTCTCTTTTTCTTTCTGAAAATAAGACAAGTCTAATGAGTTTGTTTATCTCACCCTCTCTGATATAGCGATTACAGCTGTTGGGTACAGCAGTCTCCAGACGCAGCTGGGCTCTAACTACTTACTCCATTCTGGGCCGGTGACTCGAGTATTGGGCTTCTTCAGTCTCTTGCTTCCAAGTCTCCGACTCGATGCTGGGCTTGACTCCACGTCCATGTCAATGACCTGCATGTATCATCCTATTCGTTTATTTGTACCCGATAGCTGCAGCAATTTGTGCTCATGGTCATGGCCCAGGGCAGCAATACTTCTGAGATACGTTGCTGGTCCATTGTATTACGAGTTCATGTCGTCAGCCCGTAAAAGGCATACTGACCTCAACTACAACACGATTACCTGAGACTGGCTCTGGAAAACCTCGACCTCTAGCCTTATGGATGCCCAGACATGGTTGCATCGCCTGAGCTTCTCATTCATGCGAGCTATAAACGATTTGGCCCATACTTCTTCATCACGCTTCGTGCTCGCGCCACAAGGAACTGAAAAACTGGCAACCATACTACAGCTAGTTATAAGACGCCAAATAAAATTCCACTCCCAAAGAAAAAAAGGAAAAGAGAGGAACTGCCGAGTGGCCGAGTGGGGCTGCTTATGATGCACTTTACCTCATCAGTTCCTCTTCTGACTGTTTGCCAACTGACCGATAACTTCTGCGCACATATACTCGGTAGATATGCAGAGAGTGCCTTGAGATATTCTGTACGCCTGCCCCAAAAGTTGCATTGCGGACCAAATACGTTACTGGATAACCTAAAAGCCACCTGCAGATATTCAAACATAAACATGTCATTCAGAGAGCAAATCATATGTCAAAACTTAACCAAGATAGCATCCATAACAATGGTAAAAAAATATATGCACCACACTTCTGTTACATGTTACTAGAACTATCATATAACAAATAAATTTGCCATTTTTACAGAGAAGATACCGCCCATGCAAATGTTTTTTCTACCAAGTGTTCAAACAATGGTTTCATTGAACCAAGAATCCCATGGTTACAGTTTCGATGACACACAGAACCAGAAATTACCCATTCAGAGAAGGCAAGGCAATTTGTGTGTTCTCAAGGAAGGTACTCAGATCAACGACCAATAAGGTCCTGTCCTCAACGTGATTGTCGGTGCACTCTGCATCAATAGTACTCTGTGGAATTCCTGACATTTGCTTTGTTATTCCAGGTCCAACAACAGACAGATCTACAGGGAATTTGGCTGCGAATTGATCTTGTATAGATACAAGCTCCAGCACAGTGTCATTGTCTTCTATGGTTGTAAGCAGCTGCATACAAACAACTTTTCAGTAATAACAAACACTGACATATTCACTTTACTGTAGACAAAATTACAAAAGTATGGTCTAGGAAGGTAAATACACTGCAACAGCTTTTCTCTAGGTCCACGAAAGCTAGCCGTTGCTGCGACCTTGCATTTGGTGATGCATGTTCAGCAAGTCCTTTAACATGGATCAAGTAAATCATATCTCCAATAATCATCACCCGGAGTGGATTCAATATGCTTGTTTCCTGCATGTCAATCCAAATAACCTCTAGTAAAGATAAAGATAGTAGATCGGTCATGAAAACAGTTCGAAACTGAATGGGTCACAGGTTTGTTTAAGCACAACATAACAAGAAGTTAAATATGAGGACTGTTTAAGCAAAAGAAACAAAATGGCATTAATATATGTTGTAAATGTAACTGTTGGATGGCAGAGCAATATACAAATTACAAACTTCTAGTCACTATCAAGATCCAAAAAACTTATGTCTTTGAACAGGGGTTTGCCAGGTGAGTCAAGGGGAAAGACATATACAGTGCTCATGTGTGTGAAATTTCAACAGTGACCACGTCATTCTGATGCACCTGCAAACACTACAGATGGCAGTATTTTCCAGAGATCGTTTATTGTCAGTCTTAGCAGTGGAGAAAATGATTCATATGCAATACCTGATTCTGTGTTGAACTATTACAGAGAATTCAAATACTTAATACATCAAAGTCATGAAATTACCTGCCGGGCATGACGCAACAGGCTACAGAGGTTTTCTTGTAGCTGAGGCATTGTGCCACCATAGTCAACCAGAACCACAGGCCGCAAACCGGTGCAGAGAAACAGGATATCTGGCAAAAACTGGGTTTGTTAATCAATTTACTTGTAATGCTATTCGGCATGACACCATTCACTCTCCTCAAATCAAACTCTTTAACTTTACAATCAGTAAATTGTCACTAAACCCTAAATCACTTCCTAGTTGCAGCTACTGACCAAGTCCGGGGTACAAACTTATGAACAAAGGTAGATCATGTGCTGGTTTAGTGGATCAATTGCCTTCTGCAATTGGATTGAGCTAACAATTCATCCACCAACCACCAAAAATAAGTGTTTTTAGCAGCAGAAAGACAGCATGGCGGCAGCGGATTAAGCAAGTAACAGGACTATTGTCAACAGCAAATCCTAAATAGAGATAATAATGGCTACTAAGAGCAAGCCAGTGGGCACTGACCGTTGAGGAGGCGGCGCTTGGAAGCTGGGCGGAGGCGCCACCGGATCCGGGCTGCGCACGTCTCCACCACTTGCAGCATCTCCTCGTACGGCCCCGCCCCCGCCGCCGCTGCCATCTCCGCAGCGAAAGAACTGAAGCCGCTCACGGAGCCATTTCCCCCGTCCTATATGGAAACCAACGGCTGGGATGGATCAAGGTGCGAGACAACCTCAAGTTAACCGTCCGATCCACTCAGAGATGGAGTAGGGACGGGACCGGGGCTGCTGGGAGTTGCGGCTTCAGCTTCAGCTGCTGCTGCGAGCCTGCGACCTCCGAGGAGGCGGAGCAATGGAGTTATCCACTCCCATCGGGAGCTCCCTTGCTAGAACTGCGGCCATGGCCCTCGTCAGCCCCAACCTCAAGGTGAGCGGTTCTCTCAGTCGGATGCTTCTCTGCGTGGTTGCAAGGATAATCTCGATTCAGTAACGCTGTCTGGGCAATTCTGCTAGAATGGTTCAGATTAGGCCGAGATATTTTTGGCCATATATCTTGGTCTGCTCCGCAGCTAAGCTCTAGTTTTGGGTTGGGCACTTTGTTGCCTGTTTCTTCTCGGATTTGGGAAGAAAATTAGGGTTCAGTCTTCGCTCTTCAGCGATTATCTTGCTCGTGGGATCGTGTGTACAATAACTCAATGAGGACTTTAACTGAGTTCTGACTTTCAGAAAAATTTGGGTATGTAGAATCAAACTTGGAAAGCGGTACTGATATCATTTTATTCAGCTCTAGTGAAAGGCTTATACAAGTCTAAAAACATGTTCCGACTTCAGACTGGCAAATGTTGTTGCAAATTAATTATGTATATGGGAATTTGTTTTGGAAGATTACTAAATGAAGGGATAATTTAGCATTACGTCATCTCACTTTTCATCTCTTAATATTACCTTTTCCTTATTTAGCTCTTCTCTTGAGAATTACAATTTGAATATGCAGGTTGGTCTGCAGATAACCAATCAAATGTGTGTGAGGGGGATGCAACTTCAGTGCCAATTTTCTCATAGACTACCATCTGTATCTTGTTCAATGTTGTTAAACACACAACCTTCACAACGGTAGGTTGTTTTTGGTGCTTTCTACTTTTCCTTTTGGCATATACAGTTCTTTTTATCTTAAAACTGTAGTTAGGGATGATTTGTAATGGCCAAATCAGTGATTGTTGCCCAATCTATTTCTCTTGTGCTGCAATGTATCATGGAGGTGATATCCAGTGCATAATGGTAATGAGTTAATCCTTTGGAATTGCTTATATAATTTCTCTTGCAGAACCAACCATAAAGATTGTGGTTTGCTTCAGGTGCAATGTACGGCTCCCCTTATCAATTCCTTGAAACTGTGTATGTTCTGAAAATCCTTGTGTATTGACCTCGGTCAATAATTTGAATTATCAGGTACACAAAACCTGATGCAGTCGTCAGTATCTTTCAGTGACTTCTCTGTTTCAGTGTGTACTAAAGAGGATGGTCTGATAAAGGTTAGCTAGAATTTTGTTCTCATCTCTGTGTGGAAGGTGTCAATGAATCCTTAACAGTTTTGACCAATGTCTTCTTGATTTTATCTTTCCATTGTCTTTCTTACAAAATGCAGCTACAGGTAAATGTATCTGGCACAATGACAGATTCTATCTTCGAGAAAGTTTTCACGAAGAATGTTGCCGCCGCACAACCCCTTCCTGGCTTTCGACGAATGAAAGGCGGTATAGTTCTAAAACTTTTACAACCTCAGATTTCAGTCCATCATTTGGCAATTTCAAATTGCCTACAACTGTGCTCATGTGATTCGTACTCTCATCCTGCAAATTCTGAATTCACCTCGGATGTACTTGATACGAGTTCAATATGTCATATCAGTTAAGCTGTATAGAAGACGTTAATGTTTGGTTGACTGTATATTATACTATACGTTGTTTAAATTTGTCAGATGAAAACTAACACTGCTTACGATTGTTGACATTGTCTTCCACATGGTGCTATCTTAATCATTCAGGGAAAACTCCAGATGTAAGTTCCCATTCAAAAGTAATGCTTTCAGTTTATATCAGTTTGAACTCATTTGCATATAGGTAGAAGCTGTTTTAACTTCTAGCTTACTAATTAGTAAATTAATCTTTTGTGGTGCTGAAGATTCCAAAAGAAGTCGCTCTACACTTAATTGGACCATCAAAAGTGAAGAAAGAAACCATCAAGAAAATTATAAATAGCACGGTTGCTGAGTATGTTCAAAAGGTATCTGTTATTCTGTAACTCTCTGAATCTAAATGTAAAATTGTTAGTTATGCTTCCTAGAGGCTATTTTATATGGGGTTCAGTATTATAAGGGGTTATGCAAAGGCAGTTTCTGTTGCCAACTTTTTGGGCGATAAAAATAAACTCAATTGCCATCTTTTATTGTTGTAGCCATTTCTGATCATGAACCATTCATTATTACTGATTAATTGTCTTTCCAATGACAACAATTTTTTGTAACGACGTGTTAGAGGAAGCTATCTTACATTTGGAAGAACTAAGCTGCAGTGATTAGGCATGTATTCACGCATGTTTACCTGTTTCTCATGTATTACAGGAGGGCCTGACTGCATCGAAGAATCTGAAAGTTCAGCAGAGCTATGAAGAACTTGAAGCAGCATTTGAACCAGGGAAAGAATTTTGCTTTGACGCAACAGTTCATTTACAATAAGGCCTTGTTTAGTTCCCAAAATTTTTCAAGATTCCCCGTCACATCGAATCTTGCGGCACATGCATGAAGCATTAAATATGGACGAAAACAAAAACTAATTACGCAGTTTACCTGTAAATCACGGGACGAATCTTTTGATCCTAGTTAGTCTATGATTGGATAATATTTGCCACAAACAAACGAAAGTGCTACAGTAGCGAAATCCAAAAATTTTCTCAAACTAAACAAGGCCTAAGCTGATGATGCATCACTAAGATTGATAACCAGCCTTCTCCACCATTATGACCTCATTAGTAGTTGTTAAGAAATGTTTTCAGGTGAAACAAAAATAGGCAAAATATCATGGTAGTCTTCGGTAGAGGCACGAGCGTGATGTATTTTCATGGCAGTAATTCATAAACAAGGTGATGCTCTCATTGATACAGTGGATCAATATAAGTGAACAAAGCAAACAAAAATCTTTCACACTTATAATTTGGAATCGAGGGAGTTTATAATAGTATCCAAATGCTCGATCAATCATGTAGAAATCTTTTATGGGACGTTTGGTTTGAGGAATGACTCTATTCTAGATGAGGTAGTGTACCGTGAGTCTATTTCTCAAATTTAGTGGAATGATTCTATTCCTCATACTAATATAATTCTTAGCTTACGAGGAATGAGGCGATGATAGATTGACCCATTCCATTCTGGTGATAAGACGAAGGATTAACTTGTTCCTTAAACCAAACACTCTTATTAGTGGCCTGCTCCATGGGAGCTAGGCTGCAGCCTGCAGAACCAAAAACTTTAGAAGCCAACTACAGGTTCATGCATATATGAGGCAGCAAATTATAGCATCAAGAATAGCAACAAACCATAATGTAAGCAGTGGCATCTTTATTTGCATCTACTTTTCGTTGTACTTGTATGTAATTTGCTTGTCTCTTTGTTGTGATAAAGTTTCACCGACTACAACTTAACTCCTTGCATTACGCCATTACCAAGTGCGAAACTATATGCATCCGTACTGCATATATATATATATATATATATATATATATATATATATATATAGTGCATTTTCTATACTCCCAGGAGTAGTTACTCCCACTAGGCTTATTGGATATATGTTCACCATCAAAACCCGTTTACTCCTACTCTTTTGGGCTGATTGCAATGCATGTTTGCATGCAGACGAAGAGGCCAGTAGATGTTACACGTTCATATTTTGTGGCGTGAGTTTATTAGCTTCTTTTAAATAAAGTGGATACTAAATTCTTTACAACCGTATATATTTTTGTGTGCATAAAGTATGGATAAATTCTTTACAGCCGTTTATTTTTGTATAGCTTGCACCAAGTATATCCATATACTCAGGGAATTATTTTTGTATATCCATGTATAGTTTGAGTGTATATCCATATACTTAGGGGATTTTTTTATTATATCCATATACGTAAAGGATTATTTTAGTATATCCATATACTTGGGAGTATATCCATATACTTGGGAGTATATCCATATATACTTGAGGGATTATTTTATAGTATATCCATATACTTTGGGAGTATATCCATATAATGGCATTTTTTAGAACAAAAGTTGATACAAGTATGTGTATATACCCAACTGTTGTATATACCTTGTAGTTGTATGGACTAATACTATCTAGTATAGTACTCCCTCTGTCCCTGAAAGCTTCAATTCTTAGAATCCGTGCCAGTCAAACTTGTTTAACTTTGACCAACTTTATAGAAAAAAACATCAATATGTATAACATAAAATAAGTATCTTATTAAAATATATTCAATGATAAATTTAATGATATTAATTTGATACTATAAATCTTAGCGTTTTTTTCTATAAATTTGGTCAAAGTTTTAAAATTTTGACTTAGGACAACTCTAGAAATAGCAGCTTTCAGGGACGGAGGGAGTATAATAGTATGAAGAAATACTACATAAGTATGAATTAATACTGCTGTACACCAGTGAAACTGTCTCTTGCCGCACGTGCAGTCCATGCGTCCATGAGATCGATCTGTTCTTTAACTTGCCCATACTTGATTAAATGAAACCATGATGGTGATTTTCTGCACCCAGATTAGAACAAAGAAAATCAAAAGAATCAATCTAAAAGGTATATTCACCATTGCTACACTCAGATTAGAAGAAAGAGAATCAAAATGATCTTTACAGCCCATGGTTTACAGACCCCTGTTTAGATGCATTCTTCCAAAAAGTGTACATTTCTCCAAAACTTTTTGGTTTTTGGGTGCATCTAAACAGGCCCTAAAAGGTATACTCGCCATTATGTAGTCTTTTAGCGGATCAGATTCACGTTTACCTGATTGGTTGGTGGGCAAATGATATCAATATGGAAGATCACGTGAGATCTGCACGTTAGTTCTAGTACATACCTTGCCCACTGAATCTACACATTACATCCTGCTGGAAAGAATGGCGCCCGACTACAGGAGATGGAAGAGAGACGCAGTTGTGGCAGCTGAAGGATGGCGTGGATGTCTGCATCTCAATTTCTGGATAGTGGCGTCGCTCGGCGAATAGAAGAGAGAGACGGCGCACGCAGCAAGCTCCATGCGGTCGTTTTCCGCTCCATGCAGCGCCGCAGGCCGGCGGCGGCGCCCTGCCTCCCTGCCGCCGTGCGGTAGTGACGACGAACTAGATGAGAACGGAGGCTACGAAGCAGATATCATGGGATATGAATGAATTTGAATGGAAGGCTAGCGCATCCATCGGAGGGATAATTAATAACTAAGAATAATTTACTCGGTGGATGGCTGGTACGGTAGACCGTATATACGCTTTATCGGGTTTATTAATCGCTTGTGACCCGCTAAGAGTACTGCCGTGTGGGCAGATCACAGGGTTACAAGGAGGGAGTAACTACTCCTAGGGAGTAGCAAAAATTTATATATATAGCAGCAATGTCGGTTGGCATCGAATGTATAGAATAGAAGCGAGGAAAACGCTAGTGTGAGCCATCGTCGCCATCGGAATGGAAGGCTTTAGGACTCACCTAAGAATTGTGCGTTGCGCTCGCAGAGTCGCAGAGCTTTTTTTGGGGTCCTACTCCTATGTCCATACTACAGAGCACTCAGTCGGATCCAGCACGCTTCGCACAAGTACTTTTTATATCCGATTGTCTGCGAAGTTGCCCCGTTCGGCAGCGGCCGGACCAGGATTCGTCTCTGGCCAATCTACTCCAGTTTTCAACATGGATGGCTCCGTTCCATCCGGAACGACTTCCGGAATGGCCTGTTCCCGGAGAAACGAACGGAGGCTTAGGCGTCGTGAGTCGGTTCTGCATTCTTGGAACATCTTGTGTCCATGAAAAGGCAGCTGTGATTGTCTATTTAGTGTTCACGCTTAATGTATAGTTAGTAAAATGTTCTTGGTGTCATGATCAAACGTGGGGCATGCAGAGCAGAATAAAAGGCCAAAAAGGCCAAACCAGCTAAAAGCATGAGTTTATTATTCACTTATAAAGTTTGTACTATTCATGTACGTGTATGAAAAGGTGGAAGAAACTACTTGGAAGAAAGATAATTTTGTCTTATTCACGTGGTCAACAATTTCCTAAGTGATGACCAAAATGCTCTTGTACTGAACAACCCATAAGTATAACAGCGGTCAACATAATCTTATCTTTTAGAGCTGGCTCCAAAGTTTAGGATTGCAAAATCTCCCTCCTCTATTTTTGCAACATTTTCCTTCAAGTAAGCACCAATTGAGTGATTTGTAGAGTTGTCATGAAGAAGAAGAAGAAGAAGAAGAAGAAGAAGAAGAAGAAGAAGAAGAAGAAGAAGAAGAAGAAGAAGAAGAGGGCTTTCTAGGGAGTAATTTTTAGGAACAGTTCACTAATAGGACTGAACTTGTGAATTATTTTTTAGGATGGTTCTAGTAAGAGAATTGCCTCTAGAAATGTCTTGTAGGGCCAGTTCTCTTGACAAGCCTGACTCTGAAAATAGCATTCTCAGACCTGTTCTCTTAACAAAACCACCATAAAAATGAATAAATATCCAGGGGTGGTTTTCTTAATTGAACCACATGTGAAAGTTGATTTCCATGGTTGGTTCTCGAGTATATACTACCTAGGCAGTTTCTTATGTGTACGTACCATCTCTATAAGAAAAATAAATTTGTGTGACGACCTAATAATCCACGGCCAGCAGGCCGCAACATTTCCTAGCTTAGTGCGAATGTGCAATATTATAGTTTCTGAAGTGCTAGCATCTAGCATATGAGGGGAGCAACCAGCTGGCTCCTCCAATGAATGAGAACTAGAGATAGGTCACTTAAGGGTTAAAGATTGCACCAGTAGACTTGATCTGAGTTTGTACCATCTCTTTGTTTGTGATAACGTTTCACCCACCACAACTTTATTACTACTTGCATTATTGCCAAGTGCCAACTGTATATATATATATATGTACGTACCCATACTGTACATGTTAATTTCCTACTAGCATCTGTGATCTGCCGTGTCTAGCCATATATACACACAAACACCACTCTCTGTTCCTCGACCGTTCGATTCTATACACACGCGCAATGGCTTTGGGTCCCGTCCCATCCTGTATACTTAGCATGTTCCTGTAGCATAGTCTTGCATGATGTATAAGCGCAGCGATGTGCCAATGCCGATTGGCACTCATGCAATATATATTATTGCATTGCATAGAAGGAAAAACGCTGGGGAGCCCACCGTTGCTATTGGAATGGAAGGCACCAGGAGAACTCGCCTAGGCTGGCTGGAGACCTTTGTGAACCCAAATCTAAAATAGGTCTTTAACATAATACCTATAACATCCAATATAGTATTCATATGGAAAATTCATTTTGGATATCAGGAGAGACATAACTCAAATCTAAGTATCCTCTCTCCTGAAGACTCATTTGAAGAAAAGATTATTTTTTGAGTATTGTTGTTAGAAAAGACAAAAAATAGCTAGTAAACCTTGTCTATAGCGCTACCAATAGGACTTAGGTCACGTTTGTTGGAGATCTTAGGAGTGGACGTGCATAGCGCTGGAGGAGGTTTCACTGCGATGCCATTGCCAGCCCTTTCTAATGGAAGTTTTGATGTCTGTACCAGTAGGCCCTCTTGCATATATGTCTGGAACGCTTGCTTCTCAGAGGCGTATGGATGGGACAAGTGGCGCTGGGGTAAGCGGAACGAGATGGTCTGTCTGCTGCTGGGTCAGTGATAGCTAGGTGGGCCTGATTGCAAAAATCAAACCCATCTGATAATGGAAGAAAAAAATACTTTGTTGAAGTTGCCTGACTTTATTTATAGATGTTCGTGATCTTTTCATGGGAGAAGCGCTCATTGAGATCCTGTAGTTGCAGTGAGTGAAATAGGAGCAGCCTAAACAATGACCAAACTTCAGAGGAACCATTTTCAGTGTAACATGGTGTGGTGGTCTTTTATGGCTGTCTTCTTGACGTCGATAATGTATGTACGGCATCATATTTGTTTTTCTATTTGATTAATTGGTAACCCACTTTCACCCCCTTTGAATTCACTAGTGCCATTTAGAATTTAATTTATAAATTTTCCTAGGCGTTACTTCAAATTTTGAAAGGACAGTGATGGCTATTTAGCTATATATTTAGGCTTCACGTTTTCAGAAGTGCAGGTGCGTCACGTACGGTGAATCGTTGAGTATGCACTTGGGACATGTTAGTGAAGAGGAGGAAGAAAGGCCGAAAGCTAAAGCATGAAATTATTATTCTCTTGCACTACTTTTTGAGCGAGGTGAAAAATGAGGGACACAATACCATTTCGTATCCCAACAACATAGTTTACTATGCATGGCCATCTGTAAAATTTGAACTCTCACATCGGCAAATAAACATTGTAAATGAGTTCAGTATTCATATATAGGATATGAAATGGAATGTTGCATATATGAAAATGATTAGATACAAATACATTCTAAATGAAAATATGTCAATTATCTTCAATATTCGCACTGCAGGCATTAGTGCATTCACATTCAGTAGCCACTACCACATCTCAGATAAAATGCAGATATCTCTCCATTAATAAAATAGAATTAATGTACCCACATTCAGTAGTTGCTTTCACATGCAGTAGGTGCTTTCGCATTTACGAATTTTCACAACTGAGGCACATTCCATAGCTGCTTTCACATACATTAGGTGCTTTCACATTCCGTAGCTACATTCACAACTCAGATAAAATGCACATATGCAACAAGTTTTACAACCTTGCAGTTGCAGGTATGCAACATTTGTTACAGCCTAAAGTGTCAAGCTTTTCTGCATAAGCTTCTATCAGTTTTTGAATTGTTGCACAACTAACTGATGCTACCCTTCAGAATTGTGATGGCCAGAGATCTGAGTCCAATGAAAACTTAAGAAATGGAGAGATACTGTTAACCTGTTTCCATAGATTTATATTTGCAGTCCATCTGTGCAAGCATAAATCACACAAGCATCTCAAAAAAGAAAAAAAGAAACAAGAGACAATTATCATGCATGTCCATCTGATCTGGCCACTCATCCTACGCCTTGTGGTGAGCTTGCTGTTGAAGCACATGAGGCGTGGAAGCTGCTGCCAGTGCCACCTGCCAGAGGTGCAAGCGACGCAGCCGCCGGCGATGGTGCAGACGAGGAAGACAGTTGCAGCGGTGCGGACAAGAAAGAAGGCAGCAGCAGCGCAGACGAAGAAACAGGCAGAGGCAGCGCAAACGAGGAAGATGACACCACAGAAGGTGGCACATGCGAAAAGAGACCGGAGGGGCAGGGAGCAGGCAGGAAGGAAAGGGAAATTTCCTGGATCTACCGGAAACAAGAATTTCCCTTTCGGCGCGACACTGACAGAAAAAATGTGAAACACCAGCACTGAAATTAGGAAATTAATTTTCTTATTGGTATACCGACAGAAAAATGCAGACAAAATAAAGTGTCAGAAAAAAATATAATTTCTCTATCGGTTGACTAAATTTCCCATGTCTTTGGTCGCTGTTATTCGCCTAAATGGTTTTTTCTGTCGTTATGAGCCTAACTCACAGAGAAATACAATAATGTTTCTGTCAGATTTATCCTGTCGGTTTCTAAGTTTCTCTGTCGGTATCGAATCCCCGATAGAAAAAGTTTGTAATTTTTCAGTCGGGTGATCTTAAACCGATAGGAATTTTTTGTTTATAGAAGTTGCATATGGAAAGGAGACGACGAGAGTGAACTTTGCCGCACGGGGCGATAGAATGATTATTTTTTCTATAGTCCCAAACAGTTTTTTTTTTTTTGAAATTGCACCTCATTTAATACCCATAAAAAACTTGTACAAACCGCTGTTGAAACTGTGTATCTTGTCATGGGCTTTTACAAGGGCAAGATGTCCCCTTTACTCCTTACCCACTCTCTTACCCATCGTACACACTGGCTTCAATTTGTCTATAAAATATATATATCCTGCTATACATGCTGCAATCAGGTGAGTGCATGATTCTTTCTACAGTACGTACACTCGCGTTGATTTGAGTAATTGGATAGTGAACAAGGTGATGAACAAGTTGCCAGCTAGTAGTGCAAACGGTGCTTACATACAATGGGGTTGCACAACAGTAGGTAGCCCGGTGACGATGAGAGCAAGCGAGTCTGTCATTGAAATGGAAGGCATCAGGAAGACTCATCCTCGGGCACGCCTTTCAAGTCGTGTTTACAATCCAATTCTAACCCTCGCCTTCCTTCACAAAAACCGCATGCCATATGATATCTGCACTGCAGAGACGAGTGGTTCTAGTATATATATATATATATATATTCTGTATGGGGCCGGCCGGGGAGCGATCGAAGCAAGCTGGCAGTGCTGCTTCGTCTCGGTTCGTTTCCGAGTAGCCTAGCCCGATCGATCTCTCACTCTTTGTTGGGGTGAAGGAATCTACACCTCCTTGATTATTATTACTCTCTTAATTACACAGTTAGTTTCTGAGGTCAAAATGCGAGTACACTGTAGAAAAATTTAGCACATAGTTAATTAAAAAAAATGACAATTTTTCGCTTCGCTTGGTTGTCAATTATTTGACTAGCGACCAATACTTTTGTACTGAACCATCCACAAGCTTGCAGCCATACCTTGTGATAATCTTTACACTACTAGACAAAGGATTAACAAAGGTGGATGATTTTCATTTTTAGAGGCGAGCATCTCAGTTGTCTCCACGGAATGATCTATGTTAATTGGCTATTTCCAAATGAGATCTGGCTGTCCGACTTTGTACATCTATTAACAAAGACGGCTGGTTTAAAGTTACTTCATTGACCAAGGACCATTTGCCTCCATTACCAGATGCCTAGCTTTAATTTGCTATAAACACCCTGCATTCTGTTCAGTAACCACACTAGAACCGCCCCTAGAAATATCTAACTTGTAGGGCTGATTCTCTTAACAAGTTTGACTCTGGAAATTGTATTTTTAGGACGGTTCTCTTAAAGGAACCACCCTGAAAATGAATAAATATCTAGGGTGGCTCTTAACTAAACCACATGTGAAAATTGATTTCTAAGATCGGTTCATGAGCTAAAGTGCTCCACGTTCTAGTTAGAGGCAGTTTCTCATGTGTATTGTCTCTATAAAAAATCAGAGCTATTTGTAAAAAAAGATCCGTGTTTCACAACTCTCAACATAATAATCTGCGCCCACTGGTTACTAAAGTCCCTGGTGTAGCGCGAACGTGCTATATTATAGTTACTGAAGTGCTATCTAGCACATGAGAGAGTAGCCAACTAGCTCCTCCAATGAATGAACCTGATCGAGAGTGGTCACTTATTAAGAGTTAAGATTGCACCAGTACCCCTAGTTTGTATCATCTCTTTTTTGTGACAAAGTTTCATCCACCAAAACTTTATTACTCTTTGATTGTCAAATGCCAACTATATATATATATATATATATATATATATATATATATATATATATATATATATATATATATATATATATATATATATATATACCCATACTCTATAACCGTATGTAGCAAGAAAGAAAAAAAATGGGTTCAACTTAAAACTACCATTGCAATCAGTTCCATCAGATTTATGGCACTAAGACGACTAGCTTCAGTATATATGGATTTTGCAATCCATGAGTTCCTTACTCTTAACTTCTTCACCTGTGGAGATATACTTCATTTTTCTTCTTTGGTCGCTGTTTTTTAAATAGTAGAAATTTGTGTGGTGAGGCCGTCTCAATCTAAGATCTACCTGAACTGCTGTTGTTGGGCCATCTGTCGTCCATGTGGAGAGTAATTTTGAGGAAGACAGTTTTTTTACCCTTAGATCAGTCTTAATACATATTTCATGAAAGTGTCATGCACATTAAATAGGGTACCACATAAGCAAAATTGCTGATTTAGCATGGTCATTAAATGAAGAAGTTTCATCCATAAAACTCATGTGGCTCGATTACCTTAGTTTATAGTCTTGGTAACTATGTCATGAAACTAAGCATTGAAACTCACAGTGCAAGACTCTATCACAGAGTCCAAAACAATTAATTACATATTATTTATGATATTTTGCTGATGTGGCAGCATATTTATTGAAGAAAGAGGTAGAAAAAATAAGACTCTAAGTCTTATTTAGACTCTAAGTCCACATTGTTCGAGGTAATAAATAACTTTAGACTCTATGATAGAGTCTGCATTGTGAGTGCCCTAAGGGCACATGCCCTCACTCCCTCACCCATTGGACTCACTTTGAGAAGTGTGCAAACACACATCTCAAAGCAGTTTTGCATTAAAATATGTGTTTGCACACTTGTCAAAACAAATCCAATAGGTAAGGGAGTAATGACACATGCCTTCAAGGACAAAATAAATTTTAGGTGATTTTGAGCCCAAATGTAGCCCACGGGCCCAAATTTTGTGAGTCATTGATTTCGATTGGAATCAACTTGAGCCGTTCCAGCTGTACCAGCATCACCCGTGTGGCGGTGCTCATCTCACCATTTCGACGTGACTGAGGGCGCACACGTGTAATGGACAGGGGAAGGCGACGATGGTGCGGCATCAGTGGAGAAAAAAATGAGCGGTTGTTTTCACCAGACGAATTGAACTCATCGCAGGCATTGCATTGCACTAGTGAGTGAATGGTACTTGCAGGCGGTAGGAAGGCATGGCTTTCCGAGTTATGGATGGCTTGTTTAATTGGACTTGCAGTAGCCTGCACGAACGAGCACAGCTATATATTCAGCCGTGCAAGTCGACAATTCTTCCGGATGATTTGATATGTCTGCTATTTCTTTCCTTAAGCTTCATGTTTGCTTCGCTGAAATTTAGCTTATGTTGCTGCTTATATTAATTTATTGTGAGAAAAAAACATCGTTCTTTGGCTAAAAAATACTGTTGAAGTAGTGCTTAAAGGAAAATAGGGATTGCACGCACGCGGGATGTACTGAACACCCGTTGCATATTGCCGATCGATGCATCATGAGCACACAACGAATTAACAGATATGAGCGTCAACTAGCACTGCGCTAGCCACATTATAGGCTAGAGTTGTTTGATTTGAACTGATTTCATTTTCACTTGTGTTACTATTCTACGGACCAAACAGCTAGTGCAGTGGGGATTTGGGCGCTTGCATATATAGCAGCTATCTAGCCAGAGGCAATTAAAAGAAGGCACGCATGATCCTAGTTGGTGCGTGTTGAATTCTGCATTCAGCAGCTGTTGCTGACCGTAAAGCTAAGCTCCTGCACATTTGTGGCGTGCTGTTTCTATCTGCCGCTGTCATTCTTTAAGAAGTTGCTCACTCAACAATTGCACATTATGGATTGACGCACACGAAGGAAAAACGAAGCACAAGTGGAAGCAACGTACGAGCTCAGCATCCACATGGAGATCAGATCAGATCATAATAACCAGAGTACATGCATGCTTGAGGCAGAGTCTAATAAATTAATAGACGTGCAGTGTTCAGTGCTTGGCCCATTTCGTCTTTGATATTGATATATATCCCTGTTTCGTCATGCATCAATGCCGTGGTCAGATTTTGGCCATTCTTGATTCTTCAGTATGCATGTGTGTGAACTCACAATTTGACGAGCGGAGGCGGTTGCAGGTTGCACGTCATCAAACAAAGCTTCACAAACTACTCCACTACTAATAACATACTCTCCTATATATAGAAGCAAGCAGAAGATGAAAGAGACATGCATGTTCCATTGACTAGAAGAGCAGATACATCTCTTGTTCATTTATTTCATCAACAGAGAAGAAAATTAGGCACACGCGGCACTTGTCCTTATGAAGGAAAAAAGATGCAACATTGTTTCCTTAAATAATTGCACCTTAATTCATCATAATCTCATTTAAACAGCAGATGGTACAAAAGAAAAGTACAAATGGAAGTGTTCAGCAGTCAGCACACAGCCTAATGTATACTTCTACTAGTGTCTAGTGGCAAAGGTATCAATCAAAGAATCATATATAATAATTGTGTATACTACGTGCTCTTAGCACTTTAGCTAGCGGAGTATACATACAATTTATATAACTAGTATATACTAGTATCATGGCCGCCCACAGAGACGATCTATACACAGGCTCGATCCGTACGCCATCTGTTTCGTACGTGTCAACGCGTACGTACACCGATCCGATCCGATGGCCACGATACGTACGCTAGTGGCCGGGGCCCTTGGGGCTGGGCCCGGCCGGCAGCCTGGCCATGAGCATCTCCACCGTCTCCCTCGCCTTCTCCACCACCGCCGCCGCCGGGTACATGTGCAGGTACGACGCGGCGGCCGCCGTTGTGCCTGTGCCCACCTCCTCCCCGCCGCCGCACGCTGCCGGTGCCGGCCTCGCGGCGCTGGCGACGCCCGCGCACGCGAGGAAGAAAGCGAGCGCGAGCGCGATCATGGCGAGACGAACCGCCAGCTGCCTCGACGACGAAGCCATATCGATGACGATCTCGATCCAAAGTAATAAGCTAGCTAGCTCAGAGAGACAGGTGGTTGCTTGATCGGTGCGTGATGTGTTTCTGGCTGGAATGGAATGTACGCGAGTGTTGCCAAGTTCGGTGGCGCGGGTTTATTTGCCGGTGCTCGGTCCATCGGGGCGTGGCGGACGCGCTACTTATAGAGAGAGGCCGGGGGTCGTCGCCGGTGGGTCGGTTGGATTGGGATCCGGCCTGACGCGTTTGCTGAGGCATGCACTAAGCTAGCTAGCCTAGCTACACGGTGGAAAGGAAGGGAGGGGAGCCGTACGTGTGAGCGCGTGGATCGATCTGCCGAGGCGACGAGACTGCGGCGCGGCGAATGTCGCGTCCCGTGGACTAGGCAGCTTCGCAGTGACTGGTATACTAGTGGTAGAGTGTGTGCTGTGTGTTGACCTTGCATTGCATGCATGGGATGGGTGTGGTTTGGTGCGCGAGTCAATAGAAACTGGGCACTGGGTGGGAGGAGGACGGAGGTGGTTGCATTGGTCGATCACTTGGACTGCATCCATTCCATCGGCAGATACGTCCGTACTTGCTCACAGTTGCGCTCGTCGCTGCTTCCACATCCGAGTTTGGCATATGCAGCGTACTTATACGTCTTTGATTTGGCCAACGAACGAACACACATGTCAGAAATTCAGAAAACTGTGTGCTTATTATTGACTGGTCGTTATGAATTCAAAAGATCGAGTCGGTGTGTGGTGGGTACGTACCTCGTGGTCGTGGGGATAGATTTTCAGTCTGGGGGAATCGGATGTCTTCCTTTTGTTAGCAGCAAATGGGGTTGTGTTTCAGCGTACTTCGCTTCGTTACTTTCCCGATTCCCCTGCCTGGAAAGAGAGAAGAGAAAAAGGGCGTACGTGTGATCACCTCGTCATCACTCGGTTCGGTGCTTTGGTTTTGCATATGCATATGCGTGATTCTTTTCCTCTGCTCGCCGAAGTGGCCGCATCTAGCGTAGCTACGAACCGAATAACTTTTATCGACCGGCGGAGCAAGGACGGACGGAAGTATCGAAAGTTCCGGGAACGCTCGAGGACGGATTTCATTTCGATGTAGATGCTTTACTTCTTCTATTAAGATAGCAGGCCACTTTTCATCGACTATTATTTGCCCACAAGGTCCCATTGTTGTTCTTGGCCTTAGCCTTCGAACATCAGGCAGTCATTCAAGCGAATAGAAAAAAAAAACGAACAGGACGGAATGGGTAAAATGACGAGATGTCTATTAATAATCTGTTTCTCTTAAACCAGTCTCAATACATGTTTTGTGAGAGTATCATGCACATTAAATGCTTCATGAGAGTGTCATACACATTAAATAAAGTGTCATATAAGCAAAATTGCTGACTTGGCAGAGTCATTAAATGAAGGAGTTTCATATCCATAAAACTCATGTGGTTCGATTATCTAGTTTATAGTTTTGATAACTATACCATAAAACTATGCTTTGAGACTGGTCTTAGGGGAATTATTTATACACGCCTGTAGGCAGACGCTAATACCCTTGCAACTAATACATATTTCAACCGTACTGCTTTGACTCAGACGTCCGGTTGTTTCCGAACATGGCGCCCGCTCACTCGGCTTCGTGTCGACTGCCGCTGGCGCCTGTCCACATGCGGCTCTCCTCATCCACTCATATCAAAATATCCACCGCATGGCTCTCTAGTAGTACCAAAAAAACCTACATAAAAACATATGTGACATTCTTTTTCGTGACTGAGAGAGTACATATCACTACTATAAAAATTATTTTGCGAGACCTTTTGAAATAGGCCTCCGAGGCAGGCAATATTTTCAACCACCTCGGTTAATGCTAGGCATTAATCGAGATGGACATTTTTTATTAACCAAGGTACAAAAATCGCCTCGCAAAATCGATTAACCAAGGCGAGCACCTTAAAATACCCGCCTTGGTTAATATCGATAAACCGAGGCGGTTGTTCTAATACAAACGCCTTAACCGAGGCGGGCATCTTATAAGGCCCGTCTCGGATAATAGTGGCCCATCTCGAAGCCCAAACAGTCCATATCGACCCGTCCGGGCCCGATATTTTGCTCCGAGTATATATTAGCGATTTAGGGTTTTAGTCCGCTCCTCACTCTTCCCTCAGTCGACCGCCCGACACCTTCCCTCCCTTTCACCCGACCCCTCCCCTCCCTTCTAAGCCGGACCGAAGCCCCTCTCCTCTCGGCGCTCCTCTAGGTGAGGCGAGATCCATCCGGCGCCCTTCTCTCCCATCCCCACCCTTTCTCTCCCAACGACATAGAGACCAGCGGCGCGTGCAACACCCCTCTCCTCCCCTCTCGACGAAATCTAGTGGCACACGCCTTCATTCCCGGCCCCTAGACGAGGCCAGATCTGACGCCCTGGTGACCCACCCCTCCGTCAGCCATGGTGGGCGGCGCAACCCTCCATCCCCTCGCGGCCAAGCCCACAGCAACCCCTACTTGTCCTCCTCCACCTTGTGGGCTCTCTGCGACGAATCAGAAGCGGTGGCGCCCCTAGCAGCAGATCATGGGCACTGTCGTCCTCCAACGGAGGATCTAGGGAGGTGGCGCTCCTCAGCGGCGGATCCAGGGGTTGGCGCCCTGTGGTGGCGGATCTAGGGCGTCGTCGTCCTTTGATGGGCTCGGCGGGCCCTATCAACGGGCCTAATTTTTTTATTTTGTTATTTATCGAGGCGGACATCCTAACCACCTCGAAAAAGGTCCGATTTACCATGACCTTTCATCCAAGGTATTTTAGATGTCCGCCTTGGTTAACCTAAAATACATGCCTCCGAAATTATTGTTTGTTTGGCTGATAAAGCATGACAGAAAGTATTGTTGGCTGATTTGTTGTGAGAGAAAAACATTGTTGAATGACTGGCAGATTCGGGTGATAAGCTCAAGCGAACATTGATGAAAGTTGCTGGTCCTTCTGCAAGAGACTCCATAGAGGTCTGGTACAGATGTGGACTGTGGGTTTGGGGCAGCACTCCACGCTTATCTAGATATTTGATCACTCAACTATCTGCGGTGTATTAATAAGGCACATGGAAGTAAGTTCTTGGCATAGCTAGTACTCCCTCCATTCCAAATTGTAAGTCATTCCAAGAATCTTGTAGAGTCAAACTTTTCTAATTTTGACCAAATTTATATGATAAAATAATTATTATTATGATACCAACTAAGTATCATTAGATTCTTCCTTAATTATATTTTCATAATATATTCACTTTACGTTACAAATCTTAGTATTTTTCTTTATAAGTTTAGTCAAACATGAAAATGTTTTGACTCTCCAAGATTCTTGGAATGACTTATAATTTGGAATAATGGAGGGAGTACAACTTATCTTGATGATCTTGGAAGTAAGTTTGTTGTGTGGCATGTTTCCTCGATCGTTCCAAGCTTATTAATTATTAGAAGAAGAGCAACAGCAGCACACCAGCATTAGTAGCCGCTCCAAACTGCAATCAACGCAAACATAGATGACTGAACCTCCCTGAACCAACCAGTAATATAATGTAGCTAGACACAAGAATATACAGGATATACACTAGCTAGAAGTGTTAACAGTTCACTGCTTGTTTAGTTACCACGTTCTGAGATCAATACCAAGCGCCATGGTAGGTCGTCGAGGCGCCATCAGTTCTTGGTGAATCTTGTTCACGGACAGCGTAGAATAATGTAGCATCCAATCCGAGTCCGAGCGCACCACCCGTAGCAGCGGCGACGAACCGCCGTGTGGAGAGAAAGGCGGCGAGGGCGACGGGGACGGTGTGAAGTCGTACCTCTCGAGTCCCGGCCCGAAGCTGACCGGCAGCGGCGACGGCGGCGTCGGTGGAGAGGACGACGAAGCTGAGGCCACGCTGCTGCTCATGGGTCTTCTCGGATCTCGATCTTGCCACGTACGCCGGCCGGCCACAACGTCGCCGCCGTCGGCCGTTCGCTAAAATGCGACTGTGGTATGAGCTAGCTTAGATGTGATGAGGAGAGCAATGGAGAGGTGGTCGTTGTATTCGCCAGTACTATGATCGTGGAGTGGCTATTTGTGCTTGGCAGGTTTTTAGGGCCAACTACGAGTCAAGATCGCTGGTGCTTGCTGTTGCGCACGTGAACAGCAAACTTTCTGATGGCCCATCCTGGCAAAATTTTGGTTTCTTGGGCAGAAGCTAGTGACTTCATGTGGCAATGTGCAGTTTGTTCCGAAGAGTAGATCCATCTGTCGGTCAGACTCGGACAAGTATATGTTCCCCACCGCTGCAGCCTGCTGATCCAAGTGTCGAGAGGTTCAGATAGGTCATTAGACACTTAGGCAGCAGATAGTTCATGTTTCAGTACAAGCAAAATCGGTGCTTATTGGAGAGGTATATATATATACTCATCCATATGACCATATATATCTTAAATATACGATCTCCTCTTTGATAATAGGTTAGGTACGGCTGGTGGTACGGTAATCTTAGCGAGCGAGGTGTGAATCTTGCTTGGCGTATGAAGTGAAGAGGTTTGGTTGGAAGTTGGAAGCACCGGCAGTGACTACAGGCACAAATGGTACGGCACCAAACATGCTAGTAGATGCATTTCTCAAAATACTACTTACTCCCTCCATCCCAAAAATAAATCTCCATCTCATACAAGAAGTCAACCAATCTAAACTCTAACCAAATATACATTAAAAATATTAATATTTAATATACCATATAAGCATCATTGGTCACATCACATTTCCATAATAAACATATTCGAAGATATAAATATTGATATTTTTTTCTACACATTTAGTTCAACATGAAATCGACTGACTCCTTCAAACGTGAGATGAAGACTTATTTTGAGATAGAGAGAGTAGACAGGTAGCTGGTAGCGCACAGACAGTGTGCTAGACACTGCACAAGTACACAGTATGCAGTACGTAGCAACAAATCAATAATATACACACTATACATACGGTATACACCACGGCACATGTGCACACGTTGGCACTCGAGAAAACCAAGCAGCCGCGTAACGTAGTACCAGTTGCATACACACACACACACACACACATCCTTGGTCGATGTGAATATGCTATGCGTCACGCGTAGTCGTGCAGGTAGTACTTGTGGGAAGAGCCGAAGCAGCCGAGCAGCGGGTCGGCGCGGGGCCTCCAGCCGCGCCACGCCCAGGCGAGCCCGGCGCCCACCCACCAGCGCGCGCGCCCGGCCGCCCTCGCCACGGCCCCGCCGACCTCGCGCAGCCTCCGCGCGAGGCGCGCGCCCAGCCACTCCGCCGGGCCCTCCTGCCGCCGCTCCACCGAGAACTGGTAGCTCTGCAGGAACAGCGCCCGCCGCCGCCGCTGCCGCTGCCGATCCACCGCGCCCAGCGGCGCGTACCCCGCGGGCGGCTCCGGCATCGCGTGCGTGAGGAGAGTGCCGTGTGGTGCGGTTGCACTGCACGGTTTGGAGGACCACGCGGGTGACGGCGGCTATATGCTGCTGGGTCGGGTCGGGGGGGGGGGGGGGGGGGGGGTGGTGTGAATTGTGATAGGACTAGTGGTTGAACCAGAAACGGTAAACAAGGGGTTGTTTGGTGCCGATGGGTGCACCCGGCGCGCACCAACCCGACCCCAGGATATTAGTCGCGTCGCGTCGCGTCCCTTTTTTGCCGAAGGAATTGTTGCGTTTGGTCAGCGTCGGTAGCGACGTTTCCCTCCTCCAGGCTCGGCAACCTGCGAACATTTGCTTCGTAGACACGTGGCAGTGTGGGCTAGTAGTAGTAGTAGCTCCAATAGCAGAGCGCGATCCTAAACTGATGATTATATACCTGACCAAAGTGAAGTAGCAAGTTGAAAAAGATGCAACCAAATTACATCCGAGACTCTCGACCGCTCTGAACTGAACTCGCAGCACGGCAGCAGTACTGCCGATAGCTACATATAGGTAACTGAGTTACCCATAAACTGAATCTAAGATACAGCAACGATGCAGCCTCACCGATGAACCATGGTAGTTGTTCTGCTAATGCAGCTTGATGGCTCTCACTACTGTTCAAGCATGCTTGCTTGTTGTGCGGTTCGTGATTGCTGCTAATATACATAGCGTTGGTTAACATCTAGTCAAGTAATAAGCTGTGCAAAAGTGAACGGCATCCTAAAATGACACCACCAAGGTAGGCTACATATCTAGAGGTAATACATTTAGAACCTGAGTACCTGACAGACGGGAGATTTCATCTGAAGCCCTGAAATTCCAACCATTTTAACCCTTAAACTAGCAAAGAGATACAAACAAAATCCAACAGATAAACATCTGTTACCATCCGAGTTTCTGAACTGAAGTACGTTGCAGGTGAGCTGAGCCTATAGATCACCGAGTTAACGATAAAACTGAAGCTGAACTGAGCCTATAGGTAGATAACTGAGTTAACGATAACTACACTTGCACAGCAACATCACCAAAACAAGGGATCTCCATTCCTAACCACCACGTGCACCAAAATATTCCAGTGCCAGTAAAGCTTAGCTGCCACTGCTCCCAGACTTCCCATCGCCCCACTGGCCTTGGCCGGCCAGATGCGCTTTCATCTTGAGGTCTCTCGCCACCTGCTGGAGCTGCTGCGCCTGCAGCGAGTGCAGTTGCTGCTGCTGTTGCTGCGCCTGAATCGAATGCAGTTGCTGGTGCTGGTGCTGGTGCTGAGAATGTTGCGACTGCTGCTGAGGCTGGGAGTGGAGCTGGAGCTGCTGCAGCTGGTGCGTTGCCAGCATGGATTGCATCGCTTGGTTGTTGTGGAACATCTGCTGGTTGCCTCCAAACGAGCGTGGCATGGCACCAAAGTTCATCATCCCTCCACCACCATTGGCCACCTGTCCTGTTGCCACCTTCAGCCGCTGGACCTCTGCTTTCAGTGTGTCATTCAAAGCTGCACCAAGAACAGCAAACACTAGTGAACTATGCTCATAAGTCATAATATATTTCGCACGCACACAGGTTCTGGCATCATGCATAGGAAAAGTAGTAGTGTGCAAAAAAAATGACTGTTACTGCAGTAGACCTAATAACTAAAATGTTGGACAAGGTAAAATCCATCAATCATAAGGGTCGGATGAATTTTACCATCTTGTAAGTGGACTTGCTGTTCCATGGTCTGCAGGCGAACCTTCAGCTCACTATTCTCAGTTGTTAGTCCAGTGGTGTCTCTCTGACATATCGACACAAGTAGAATAACAGTTAGTAGAAAAGAGCAAGGCAAATGAGCAGAATAACTGTTATTGATCGCATGAGCATAGTGAAGCATCTAGGTGTGATCCACAAGTATTTTGTATATTAATTGGTAGCTCCAGAAAGGAATGATGCTCCATAGAAATGAGAAATTGCTAAAGTTGGGACCTCATTTCACTAAGCTTTAGATGTCAAAACTTTTGTAATACGGCATACTTTTCTTTACACAGCATAGATCTGGCCAATCATTAAGATAATATGACAACGAATAAAAAGATCACTTGTGTGACATAAGAAACTAGTATAAAGTATACCCTCTCTAACAATATTTTTTCGGAACATTATATCCATCTAGGGAACACCAAACACCTCCAATTACTTAGATAACTATGTGAACGGTATAAAGACCTAACAAGGGATAAAGGCTGTCTCACTCATAACAAGGAGGAAAGTAATGCCCACAAAACCATCAAGCCATTCCAAAACTAGCATGGCATTATGGCCTACTTTGATTAAAAGATTCAAAACCACAGGGATATGAGATATCGCAACTTAGAAAATCATCCTTCCAAGATATATCTCATCACATGTGGCTCTACTGTAGTAAACCACATGAATGGTGTTTTGTGCATGCAAGGACATGTCTCGATGCCACTTGTGTTTGTACAATTGTACAGATATTACATCTTTCATTGATGGAACATCATTTGGTTCCATAAAGAAAGCAAATATACTCAATACTATTTTATATTTAAAAAATGGCAACATCTGGGAAGAACCATGATACAGTCTATTGGACAGATCAAATGGTTCTTAACATATAGTTCTACTTTAGCAGTCTTTTAACAGAACAGAGAGCTGGTTTACACCCAAAAAGAAACTGGCAGCTGGTATGACATAAATATGGAAGGATTCAAGGATCAAACCCCTGATCTCTCCAAAACTCCCAAGTTACCACCCAAAAAAACTAGCTATGGTTATGAGTTATGACAATGAAAAAGCTATAACTTCACCTTGGATTAAAATTAAATAGCATTTAAGCATTTTGCAATCGAAGACTATGCCTAACGCCCAAGCTCTGCTTATCATGCATATGGCAAGGCAATAAATAGTATGGATTGAAAGTCATCAATGTGGACTACAGTAGATCCCTAAAAACACATGTTGAAGAGAGCAGGAAGTGCAGAACACAGGTCCTGGGTTCCCGTGCATGCAGCAGCAGGGAGCCAGGAGCCGGGCTGCGTTGTATGGAATTATATTAAGGCGTCTAACATAATTTGAACCGCACATAAACTACTCAACTGCAGGCCCGAGCAGACTGAGTTCCAGCGACTCGTGGCCAGTTTCGTTTCTTGAATCATGCTTCTTCAGTATACATTAATTGTCTATCAGTTCCTAAACCTTGATGATCTCAGGAAGAACCCCAGCAGCCAGTTCAAGACTAACTTCAAAAGCAGAAAAATCCATAAGGGAGCCCCAGAGAAATAGTGTCTACCTGCAGCAATGCTAGCTGAGCCGACAATGTTGTGGCTTCTGTTTGCAAGGTTTGCACCTTGCGCTCAAGTTCAGCAATATATCGCATCTTCCTTTCCTTCGATCTTGCAGCAGATTGTCTATTAGCCCAAATCCTGTTAAATGATACAGATATCAGTATAAGCATGATTATTCACAGCATAAAATTCAATTTATCTTGAAGGATGATCATTCTGAAAGGAGGCAATGGAAGGACTCTAAAACTGAGGGAACAAAGCGCATTTGCACTCTTTGATTGTTTGGCCGTCTGAATGTGATATTTCTTATTCATCTTGCCTGCCCATGACCTATCTTTCTTGTAATATGACCAATATTTCTTATAACCTGCCCACTCTATGAAGCAAACCTTGATTGCTTATACCATTTCCATTCATTCAAAGTTCCAAACTAGTAATTTTCCCTTAGCAAAATATCTCAGAGAAAGATTTCCAGATGCAATTGTCTGATGTGAAATGACCAACAGATAATGTAGTCATTCAAAGTAAGACTGGCCAACCGAACTGATTTGTATGTAAAAGGACTATATGTAGAAGAAATTTCACAAGAACAAACATGAAGCTCTGGGAATCAGACATTTTCACCCTCAATACTACTTGTGCAAAGCATCCCTCAATACAGTCTTTGGCTCTTTGAACCTAAGAATCAGATTCTTAGTTGAAGTTCACTATGTAATTCTGCTTCAGTCTCAACTACCATCTTACTGATCCACCTTGCCTCTCACGCAACCTGTTCTGTAAAAATGTTCAATAAATAATGCACTAACCTCCCTTTAGCTACGAATATAGCAATTTCTCAAAAAAAAAAAAGCTAAGAATATAGCAAAGGCAGATTTACTGATGCAATCATTTGATATGAAAATGATCAACAAATAATGCAGCCAATTCCAAATCATCATCGCCAAATCTGTTCTAAAAATAAACCTGGCCAACTGAACCAAGTACCCAAAAGAAAATGCATAATAGATGAAATTTCACAAGAACAAACATACAATCTGTGAGAAAACAGACCTTTTAGCCCTCTTTGGGTCAACAAGAGCAAGCTCAGCAAGTTTTGCCGCAGACACTGCTTTCTTGGCCTCTGCAGACGACATGCCTTCCATCCCCGGCGCCCCCACCAGCTGTTCCGCCTTGATCGACATGGACTCATCCATGGACTGGCTATGCTGATGCCTTGGCCTGGGCGCGTGGCCCAGCTCAGCCCCCTCACCGCCGCCACCCGCGGCGGACGAGGACTCAGCCTCGGCCTCCGACGACGCCCCGCACGATGAGTTCAGCTTGTCCACATCAAGGAACATGGAGAAGAGCTCCTCGTCGTTCTCGTCCGACAGCGATGGTCCGTCGCCGCCTCCGGGAGCGCTGAGGTCGAGGTCGTCGGGGAGGCCCAGGATCTCGGAGTGCGCACGCCGGTGGCCGGTGCTCCGGGTTGGGAAGTCCGGCATGCGGCTGATGTCGTACTCCGGTGGTGGGGTTGACGACGAGGGCGGCGCCCCGGCACGGCGCGTGGACTGCGGCGGCAAGCCGTCGCTGGGGCCGCCATCTCCCGGCATCGGAGCCTTGTCCTTGTTCATCTTCTTAGCTACGAACCTACGACCCAAGATTCGGGTGAAGACTGCGCCGCAAAAGAATTTCGGGGCGGAATTGCTAAGCGGCGCAAGAACAGAAATTGGAGAGCTTGAGGATTCTCGGCCAAGAATAAGATCTACGCTGGGCTGCAACCGAGCAGAAGCGAGAGGAAATGACGAGAGGATTGGAGACGGAAGGGCTGTCTGTGTCGTCTGTCTGTCACTTTATCCCTTGGGCATTTTTCGGGTGAATGCAACAAGCGAAAAAATTCTACACTTGAAAGTACGTTGTGCAGTTTGCTCGTTTTTACTCTAGTCCCTCCGTCAGTGGTAGTTTGCGCTTCTAAAATATAACTAAATATAGTAAAAAATATTAATATTTATAGTACATAATCAGTATCATTGGAAAATCTTTAAATTAGTTTTTTAACAAATTTATTTAAAAATATAAATACCATATGTATTTTCTGTAAATCGAGTTAAACTTGTGGCATAAAAACCGAAAACGACACTTTTTTTTGAATGAGGTGAGTAGTTGTCTATGTAAAAACTTTGATGTAGGTTTAGTAGACGAGATTTGATTGTATTAGATAACGCAGGTTTGCACACACCTAATCGTTAGATAATGCAGTTTTACACGACCCTTAACCTAGGTTTACACAAGTCGACGCGTATATAAAAATAAAATGTTTTCATCTCTCAAACTTCTATTAGAAATATAATACCTCAACTAGAACATGAAGATGATTGTAAGTTTGCGACCTTTGTCATCAGGAGCCAAAGACGATGGACCATCTGCTTGTTGCCTGCGTTTATACGCATGAGATCTAGGCCAGGCTTCGTGCTACCTTGGCCATCTAACAATTGGTGCTGGTGGAGTTTGTTGTTGATTAGTGCTCTCGTTGTTGCCGAAGGAGGTACGACAGGAGGGTTCTGATTGTTGGTTCTTGTTGGTACCTTGGTTAGTTCGAAAAGAAAGGAATAGTTGCGTGTTTGATAGGTTTTGCAACGATGTCAGATGATGCAAGTCTTTGGGCTGCGGCAGATTTCATAGGTTAACTTCACTTTTCGTTTGTTGGTCGCAAAGTGTGACCATGTAATTACAACTTCAGTCTCCCTAGCATTTGTTTTCTATGTTCTTTTGTGTTTCTCCTTCAGTTGGGCGAGTCATGGCTTGCCTCGTATACCCATGTTGCACCCTCTTAATGAAAAAATGTGCTCCTTGAGGGTGGTCGCAAAAAATGGAAGATGAATACACGCAACAAAATGTAAACAACCAATATAATTTTATCAATGTGGTTTGTTTGTATAGATAAACCAAACAACAAGACACTACATATATTGATGTTGGCTTAAGTTGTGTTGCATAAGGATAAATAGAGATAAAGGCTAATGCAAACAACCAATAAAGACCTATAGGCTCGAGCCCTCGGCCTAGGCGCAACATAGAGCCCTTCCTTTTGGGTCGGGTCGGTTCAGTTTGCTCATCCAACTTAGTGAACCCGTGCTAACACGGTGGAGCGGTAGTGCCAAATATGTGCGCCATAGGCCATAGCTTGAGCAGCTTGGAGGGACAGTGACGGCTAGATCTATGTGGCTTATACCTTAAGCGGCTGGGTCCTTAGGCTTGAGCTCCAAAGCTCGAGTGACTATTGAGTTGCAAAGGACGTGGAGCTCTTTGGCGAGTGCAATGCTTCACGGTTAGCGTCAACCCTAGACGTCCCACACGACTACACTCAAAGGAGAGGAATGGAGGTGAGACCCCTAGAGGATACAAGTGTTTCAAAATGATGTATAAACCCATAGATTAAACTCAATTATGATGTTCCTCATCAAATTATAGTTTCTAAATCCAAACTTTGCTAAATCTTGACATGGACACCACATAGAACGCATAAATCGTATTATATTTCAGTAGAAACTTTAGAAGCCATAATCAAAGGGAGTATTATGTAATCCGAAAAAAAGAGAGAAAAGCTTCCTAAAATGACAAACAAACAAAAGTCCTCCTAGTTGACTTTAGGGGGGAAAGGTCGTTGTTGTTGCCATTTCTGGTGTCTCTTACGATTGGACCATTTTTTTTGCAGTCATGCAGTCTTATGATCTTATCCATGCAGTGTTGCGGAGGTTTTTACAGTTAGGCCCTGTTTAGTTCGTGAAAAGAAAATTTTTGGATGTCATATCGAATGTGTCGGAAGGATGTCGGGATGGATTTTTAAAAACTAAAAAAATAAATTACATAGCCCGTCTGAAAACTGCAAGACAAATCTATTAAGCCTAATTAATCTATCATTAACATATGGGAGCTATTGTAGCATTTATAGCTAATTATGAACTGATTAGGTTTAAAAGATTCGTCTCACGATTTACAACCAAACTGTGCAATTAGGGCCTGTTTGGTTCCCCTTGCTAAATTTTAGCTAGCTAAAATTATTTTAGCTACACTTGGATGACTAATAGGACTAAACTATTTTAGTTTATTCTAGTCAATGTGTTTGAAACTTTAGCTACTAATAAAGTGACTAAAGTTTAGCTAGCTAAAATTTAGCAAAGGGAACCAAACATGGCTTTAGTTTTTTTTCATCTACATTTAATGTTTCATGTATGTGTCCAAAGATTCGATAGGATGGATGAAAAAAAATTTGAGTAGGAAACTAAAAAGGCCTTAGAGAGCGCGAGGCATCGAGCGAACGTACCGACTATGGCTATGGAGCCATGCGCAAGCGCATCAGCGCAGCTACGCGAGTCATGACTCCACTCGAGTCTCTGAACAAGTTCCCCTTCTGTTGGAATCAGCAACAGCAAAAGTACACAGCACAGTACACAACAGCATATGGCAATAGCATATGGTTTCAAAGGAGTAAATAATAATATAACACGAGGCCATGCCAACATACGAGTACAAAATCCAGGCCGGGTTATTCTTCAAATACATGGCAAAAAAAAACAAGGAGAAAAGAAATTGTTTTCTGGTAATGTCTGTCTTTAAATAAAAAAAAAGGCAGGACAGGGGTACGTCGGTGTAGGCTAACGGACTGACACCATGGGCCGCTTCGTTTGTGCGCTGCATCCTTGTCTGAAACCGGCGGCTGACATGAGAATTGACGGTACCTACACAAACGTTTTTGTCAGGAATATGACGCTGAAGAATCTGATTTGCAGGTGGATAATAAATGACGAAAGGAGTATTCAACGCGTATAGGAGTTTGCATATTATCTAATCGAGTCTAGTGCTGGAATCGCATCATAGAAGTTCCACTACTGCCAGACTGAGGCCTCTCAGTCATTTTTTAATTCACAGGTTCAGGCGCTATTTCGAGGGTAACCGTCGAATGAGAAATTGAAGCAGTTTGTGTTTGCCTAACAGAAAATGTTGGAAATCGGAACAAAATCCTAACCGTATGGGTCGAGCGACCAGCCCAGCTTGACTTTGGAGTTTGGACCGCCGAGGACCACTAGCACATCGGAGAGAATAAAACTTTCAGCGATAAGAGAGAACGAAAGCGATTTCTAGAGAGGCTGTTATCTTAACTCTATTCCATCTCCTCTACTCCTTGTACCCAGTTATTAATAGAGAACGAGTCTATCATTTTACCCTGTTCGTTTGAGCTTTACCGCTGAATCTACCAGACACGCAAGTAAAAGAAAACAAACAGAACAAGTAATAAAAGAAAATGAGTCAACAATCGACAACGTATCAACTCGTCGCGTCGTCATCGTCCACCCAGACGCCGACCAAGCGTGTATATCGACCCCGAGAGTCGAATAAAACGACGTGCCATGGTTCATTGGCCATCGATCAAACAGCAAACGTGTACGTGTCAGCATAGGTAGAACGTAGATGTTCGCACGAACGAGTAGCGGAAGCGAAGCGTATCAGTGATAGCCCGCTTGCAGAACGTGTAAGAATGTGTTCAGCGAGAGAAGCCGGACCAAGTATTTCATCCTTACGTGACTTAAAATATAAACATCGTTGAATTCTGTTTGGTAGCCGGGGACAATCGAATCACCCTACGCTGCACGCACTGCGCACTGCATTGTTTATACGCACTGCAGGCCTGGAGCGAACGAACCCGCGCGACAGATTCGAAGATTTTATAGCTCACCCTGTTCGTTAAGGCCAGCGCGCTTTAGGGAATTGGGACCCATGGCACGAGCTAATATTTAAAGCATTCGCGGTGGCGTCGAGACATAAGTGTCAAACGCTATAACCATAGTTTTGCTTCATTTCCTAGGGCGTACTCGGCATCGATGAGTGAGGCACTGAAATCCATACGATTTAGACCCAACGATTAATACGTTTGTATTGACAAGCTCATTATGGACAATCGCCTGTGCGATCGATGCTTCATTATACTCCGTTTAATGCAGTTATCCTACGAGCCCATCGATGCTCAAATAAACTAGCTACGTACATGAAAACACAAGCAGGCAAGTGATTGCAGCTGGCGCTGCGGGCTGCTATCAAATGCCACATGCCAATTTGCATGTAATCACAAGCAGAAGGTATGTCAAAGGGGAATTGGAGAAATCCAACGCAGCTCACTGGGTCAACAAAGAAATCGCTAGCAGCCAGGCAATTTCAGTCGATGTTTAACCACGATGTTCACCATTTCATTGTCGTTTGGTCTGTGAATGACAGTTTTTTTGGTTCGGCTGAAACGAGGCTTGTGGCATGACAAGGATGAATACTACCGGGCCATGGTTACTTGGATAACAAGAGCATCACTGTAAGGCGTTGTTGAGTGCTTTATTATTTACGAAAGATGTCCGATGCTACATAGAAGAAAGCAGCAGAGGGTCTAAACTGAGTCTGCAGAAGACAGCAGGGTTCGCAGTAGACGAATCACCATACTGTAGCATGGTTTCTCATCGTATTGTGAGAAATGGTACTCCCACTTTACCACGAGAACCAAAAACTGCGTTAAAGCTGGTGAAGAAAGCTTTTTGTTTCATTTTGTTTCAAGGAATCCTCACTGCTTCTCAAGTATAGATATCATAATACCATTACATTAAAGATGTCCATACATTAATCAATTAGAGATCTAATATTGCTTCATGTAAGCAACGTGGTGTTTTAACAGTGATGACTACTTTATCTACTGTTTTACTGTAATGCTGAAACTCTCACTAGACTACCAAGGAACTGTGCAGATCAGATATAGCAAGGCAGTCAAGAAAGAATACACAGATGTCAACATATCATGCAAGCAAACTGGCAACAGATGTGTTATGCAAGCAAATAAAATTAAAATCAAGTGCACATAATGGCCTTACTTGGCTAGGATAAGAATGTTCTAATGTTTCAGTGTTAAATTGTGTGTTGTCTAAATTCTAAATCTAAACCAACCTAACACAATCTTGAAATGGCAAACAATAGTCATTTTGTTTAAAACAAACTCATTTCATTGAATTACATTTTGAAGTTACCAAATGCAAGCTACTGTTAGGATTAGGTTAACAATGATTAGATGAACCAGAAAAGATATAGCAAACAACAGAAAATATTAAAGGAAGAGGTGCTCTTACCTGAAGAAATAATTAGTCTCAGGATTGATTTCCAGATCCGCGCTGCTGTATCTGAAGCAGTAGGTTTTGAGCTAACTGGAGTGTCGCCTGGTACTTCTTGCTTTTATCCTCCTCAGGGGCTTGTGCAGCACCAGGACCAAGATTTTGCTGTTGCAACTGAGAAGAGAAATCCTGACTTGCTCTATCAACATGCAGTGGCATAGAATGCTGGAGCTGGGCCAAATTCCCAATCTGATTCGTTGGAGGTCCAGGGTTCACTTGTGGAATGGCAGGGGTGGGGTTGTTAGTGTTGCTGATTTGAAGGTTAGAATGGCTAGCTGGAGCTAATGGACCATAGTTGCTTTGAGGCACATAATAATGCTCTGGCTGATAAAGTTGGTGATTTATCTGTGTGGGCAAACTGTGTCCACCTTGAGATGGTAATGTAGCAGAACGGTGTGGTTCTGTCGGAAGTGGAGGTGGTGGTGGTAAGTTCAAAGCAACTTCAGGGTTGTAAGCAGTATGCTGTATTGAGCGCTCTTGAGCACTCACCATGTTCCCATAGTTTGTCAAATGAGCAGCTGAAGCTTGCTTGCTAAACTGCTGTCCTGGATGCTGAACATTAGCAATTTGCCCAAAGGATGAATTTGAAGCAGTAACCTGGTTTTCAGGAGTCCATACTTTTGAAAGCATAGATGGATCCTGCATCTGTGATGGTCTTTCTATGGCATTCATCTGACCACTAACCAGTTGTGATGATTGCACACTAGGCAGAAGTTTTGCTAAAGTAGCCATAATGTCAGGCTTGAGTGAAGATTGCACTTGCAGCCCAGTTGCTTGGTTAGCAGGAAAACCTGCAAGAGCTGGCTGGACTGCTTGGCCTTCATCCACCCGAGGCCTTCCAGGAATATGCCCCAAACGTTGCATTGAATCCTCATGCAAAGATGCCCGATAATCAGCATCAAGGTGGCCACTGCCATTAGGAGAAATGATACTATACTTTCTTTGTGTAGGCAGAGTTTCCCTTTCATCATAGTAAGGTTGCTGTTCTGTCCCAGTTAACTGTGGCCTCAGTGCAGCAGCAGCAGCAGAGATTTGTGGAATGTGCAATACCACACCATAAAGGCGCTCTGGACCATCAACTTGTAACACATTTGTTAAGAAATCTGATGGTGGCACCAAAAATAAAGTAGTAGCTGCATCAACTTTTACAACCCCTGCCCGGCTTTTTGAGCCCAGGTAGCGCAAGAACTCAGTATAAGAAACAAAGTCATCTTCACTATCTGGTAAGAAAAAGACAATGTCAAATCCAGTGGCATCCGCATAGTGCTTCGCCAGCATATCCAATCCAGTCCGAGCTGAGCAATTCATAACGTCCGGTCTGCAAAGTTTAAATGGCAGAGTAAGATCCTTAACATACACAATTCAACTTTATACAGAACAAATATTTGTGCAACGATGTTTGGACTTACAGAGGTATGTCACTGCCCTTTGTTATAGGCAAACAACGAGCACGACAAACAGGGGATCCACCTTTGGCAATACTGCCACGCCAACAGTGATCAATGTATGATGTTCGATGCACTGTGCCACGGACTCGAATAACAGGAGTTGAGCTTCCCTCAGCATGCACAGAACTGCCCTGCTGACGGTACCCAGCAGAATAAAGACCTGCACTGCCTGCCCTTACATCGTAAGGGTCAGCACCAGCATCGAGCCTCACTCTTTTTGCTTCTCTTGGATCAAATGGTTCAGGTTGAGAAAGGATGCCACCTGGAGTAGGCACACCCCCATAATCGTAATATCTTGATCTTCCTCCTCTTGGTGGATCATACCCTTGCAAAGTTCCACTGCCAACACCAGGGCCTTGACGGCTATCACTGGAATACATTTCTGATCTAGGAAATCCAGCAACTGATGTTGGGTTATCCAATTTGTTTGGTGCGAGCTCACTGTTTGAGAAAAGAATCTGAATCCTGGGATCATTGAAAAGATGACCATCTAGATTCATCTTAGCATTATAAGCTTCCGCAACATTTGCAAACTCAACAAAAGCATACTGCCTTGTCTGGAAAATTTTTATGTTCGTAACGACACCAAATGCTGACATGGCTTGCTTAAGTGTATCCTCACTAATGGCTTTATAAGAACCTGGAAAACCAACCCAGAGAACATTGGTAGGCTGTGCTTCTCGCATCCGTATTCCAGCAGAACCCTGCCAGGTAAACAGAACATGATAGTAGGCAACATCAGCAGATAAAAGAGAATCACAAACTGACACAACAGATGAGAACTATATATCTAAACAGTGCACCTTTGGAGGGCCACTGCCCCTCTTATCACCCACTGGCCCTGATACTCTACCATTGAAGCTGCTAGCGTCTGACCATTCCTGCAAAAATCAGTACAAACAAGTTGTAACAAGAAAATCCACTATAAAATTTTAACAGAAGAAATACAAATCCAGCCAACACTATGGATACACACCGCTCTTCCCTTGGACCTCTGGAAATCAACACACAATTCCTTGCCACCTAAAGTTTTTCCATTCAAGGATCTGTGAGCAGAAATTGCATCTTCAAGCTTCTCAAAATCAATGTACGCCGAAGTCTGATCTTGGGAGAATGCAACACCTTCAACTTTTCCAAACTTTTGAAACTCCTCCTCAAGCTCCTCCTTTGAAACCGATGGGCTAATGCTACCAACCCACAGATTCCTAACAGCTTTAGCCTGTAATAAAAACCAAAACAACAAACAAAATCCTATAAATAAAGGCATGGCCACATGGTACTCAGTCGCCAGTTCCAACAAAAACATGGAAACACAGCCATAACAAACACATTGCACACTGCATCTTCAAAACACGTGATCCTGAGTAGCATAAAACTGCACCATCCTGCATTTTTTGCATGAATCATCGAGCCGAGCACTACTGTGTAAGAAATTTGCAAGGAGCATCTTCTAATATAATATATAATAAGGACCTAATCAGCAAGATTGCAAATAGATAAACATGGTAATCGACCAGTATCCTGGACCAAAACTGTCGGTGTAGCATTTTCATCAGCAGCTACAAAATCCAGATCGATATCTACCACCACAATAAATAGGCGCACCTAAACCCTAGTTAGCGGGAAAAAATCACATGGCATCGCGGACACAAATCGCAATAAGCAACGGGATAAATCTAGGGCGGTAGTTTTTTTATTTTCATTCAATCAAAGAAAAATCTAGCGCGGGAGGGAGCAGATCCCAGCTTGGGGGCAGAAGGAACTAAATTACCGGCCGCGCGAACTCGGTGCGCATGGCGGCCCCCTTGACCTTTTCACCCCGGGTGGCCTCGACGGCAGCGCGAGCCTCGGCTGGGGAACGGAAGAGGAGGAACGCGTAGCTGCGAGATCCGGCTCGTGCGAGGGCGCAATCGAGCGCGCCGTGCGGCCCGAACAGCGCCAACAAATCGCCCTCGGTCACGTGCAAGGGCAGGTTGCCCACCCAGAGCGTGTTCGTCTCCGGGCCCCCCGCAGCGGCGCCGCCCTCAGTGCCCACGGCGTCCTTCGAAGGGGAGCCGGATCCGGATCTGGAGCCGGAGGCGGGCGCGTCAGGTGACTCCGTGGGCGGAGACTCCGACGACATCACCGGAGCGGCGGAGGGGGGTCGCGGGAACCCTAGCGGACGGGGAACCTGGGTTGGATTTGCAAGCGACCACGAGGGCTCTCGAGTCTGGGCTCTGTACGGTGGATTTGGGTGATTCGGTACTTATTCAGAGCACAAATGTGTTCGAGCCGAACCGGGTGCCATCGTGTATTTTGATCGTACCAACCCGACGGGAAATCTAACTTTATGAGAAAAAAAAAACGTCCTCTTTCCAGTCATCACTAATTCACTATACGGTTAATTTTTTCCTAATATAATTGTGAAAATTTTAGTCAGATGTATCTTTATATATCTGTTGATCTAAAGATTAATTAAATGATACTCCTCCTCTAAAGTGATTGGTACTATAACATAAATTCGGAGGATTAAAAGAGATCAAAATTTGCAAGATAAGCTTTTCCAAGTATTTGTGCCTATGAGGCTTATGATCATGAGTGCCTATTGCTTGTGTCACTCTAAAATGTAACCATTAACTCTATAATGGTTCTAACAGCTTCTTGTTGTTAATTAATATATCTAGGTTTGTAAAAAAATCACCAGTTCTTCTTTCTATATCAAGCTTACTTGGACAAAAAACTCGAAGCTTGTTAGCTCGTTCCGTTTGTAGCTGGCTCGGCTCAGCTCGGCTCGGCTCGTTAGGATAACGAGCCGAGCCGAACTAAGATTGTAGTTCGTTAGCTATAACGATCCAACTCGAGTCAGCTCGCGAGCCAGATGAGCTACAATATTATAGAAAAAATTATCATAACTTATACTAATTTTGTATTACTTCATATCTTACATTTTATAAATGATTGATATGTTAACTCATACGAATATTTTGTTAGACTTAAGACAATTGGATATATTACTATTGTATTATTATTATTTTTAAGCTTTAGATAAATATAAATATTATATTTTTTATATCTAGCACGTGAGTTTAACGAGCTAGCTCAAGCTTTTAACGAGTCGAACCGAGCTAGCTCGTTATCCTAACGAGTCAAAACGAGCCGAGTCGAGTTGACTCGTTATCCAGCGTGGCTTACATCCCATAAGGTCGGCTCCAATGTAATGTAAGCACTTGATTTTGAGCCGGCTCGATCACAAGTACTCTCAACACCTCTTTTCCACTAAAGTGCATAAGTTTGTATGTGACCTACGTCTCTCATCATCCATTACCTGTGCATAAATCTATCTCATAATCTGTATCTGATCCAGGCGTACACTAGCCACGCATGAATCTTTATTTGCTATTAATTAGTAGGCTCAACGTTTAGCTTTTTTTCACCCTTTGTCTATATCAATCCGATGTGTTGCATATCCTACTTAGGCTCTGCTTCACTTCATTAATGAAGCTGTTTTGGGGCTTTAGCTCTATGAACAATTTTATCGGTGAAGCTAGAGTTGTTTTGGTAAATCGTTTGGCAAAATAACTCTTTTCTTAAAATATGCTCTCACAAAAACACCATATAAGATGAGGTGAAGCCGAGAGAAGCCACTATTTTTAGCTCCTTCACACTCAAAGCTCTATGAGAACACGTTTTTAGGGTCTTCATCAGTGAAGACATTTCATTTTACCCGTTTAGGATAAAACGGCTCCAAATGGCTCTTGAAGCCGCTGGAGAAGTCCTTCCAAACGGGGCCTTAGACTATCTCCAAGAGACTCTCTATATCCTTCATTAATGCTAGGGATAGATATTTCTAGTGAAAAATTATCCTTCAATAACTTCTCTAAATGGTTATCCAAATATAGTTATCTTCTACTCCAGATTTTTCGCTAGCTAAAAATAGAAGACGAGAATAATTCTCTAGAGTATGCAAAAGATACAGAAAAATTATTGGACAGTGAAAAGATATAGAAAGCGACTTTCATATAAATAGATTTTCAAATGATGATTTAGAGAGTGAGATTTAAAAAGATTCTTAGAGGTACTCTTATTTACATACCCCTTTGATCTCCTCTCTAAATCGTTTTTCTCTTTTGCGTCTGAATTGCAGCAACACATTCTCGTCATCACAGATCGACCCTAGTTGGCATCGTACACACTCATTCTCGCCCCGTGGTCTCCTTTTACATCATTGCTATCGACCCAAACGATGGCCATACATCGGTGATCTAACACATCTGCGTGTTGTTGCCCCCTCTGTCACAATCTTGCTGCCACATAGGGATGCATACTCTGGGTCCCTCTATTCCTTGTTCATTGATGGCTCGTCACGTCGGTTTCTATCAGACCATCACCGAGAAGCTTTTGTTTAGACAGTGCAATATTGTATCGACACATGGATAATGGATTAGTACAAAGATATTACAATGATGGCTATCAAAAGTTAGCATATATACAAATGCTTTGCTTCCAGAGCTTTACTATTTTACTTATGGTTTTCAAGGATGAAAGAATTGTTTGCTCCCGTGCAGCTGAACACAATTTGAACTTGCAATTGGCCCCACCGCTCACTAGCTGTGTTAATTTCCTATCTAATCTAATTACATCCGTGATATTGATGCCCATTGATCTCTAGAAGACGATATTGTCTATTGTGAATTTGTGATTATTTTGGTCGAGTTTAGGACAGGTACCATGCTCACTAGAGTATTCTGATGTTGTGGTCTCGAAAAAAAAATATAATGGTGAGGGTAGGTTTATAAAGCGGTTATATGCTCAACCGCAAGCATTGCGTCGCATGTTTATTGGCTAATTTTGATCTTTTTCTCAAGACCCATGTGGGCAGCTATGAAATTTCATTCAGAGTGTTAGTTATTGTGTTTACGTTCACAAGGATTATTTTTTTGTTACAATACCCGACATATTTTCCTACATTGCAGCATGCTCCTCGGATTATACGCAATATGTCCAAATTAGAAAGCACAATGTATCATTGGATAACTCTATAAACCTCTCCTACCTATACGAAAGTTTGATTCCAAGACGAAATGAAACACATGATAACATCAAAAAATTTCCAAACCATAAATTGTCTATGTAACCACACAAGTTGTATATTCTGTTGCATATTTTCTAGTAAAAGAATATGTTTGATGATTTGGTATCGACCAACAAAAGATTGTCCGTAACGAGGTGGCTCACCATAAGAGCCCAAACTTCAGCACGGAACCACAAATGTTTAATACAGAGTAATAATTCCTCTTCCCACCTTAGACCAAGTTTATAGAAAATATATTGACACCTACTCCCTTTGTCCCTAAAAGACTCAAGCCGAGTACAGGATTAAATACATACACTGTAAAAATATATTCCATAGTAAATCTAATAAATCTTGCTTCGTGTTATAGAGATTTATGTATTTTTCTATAAATTTGGTTAAAACTAAAGAAAACTGACTTAGTAGTTTGGTACCCACGCATGAACATAAAACACATGCTATGCCAACTCACGAATTGTAAAAGGCGGCAAGAAAGGATCCCCACATAAAGTGAAACTTGAACAAAAATATGAAAGTGTCAGTCAAACATTTGGGTAAATCACACAGGACATGTTAGCTTAAACGAGCTAAGATTTTTACAGATAGGAGCACCATTGCTAGTTGGCGACACATCCTTCAGATGTCTCCTCTAGGCTATATACGCCTTCAAAGAGGCTGGCAAATTTCCAACTACTCTATCTATTAGCCAGTTGATTTTGACTGAAGCAATTGCCACCAAACTGTCAATTTCTTCCTCGCATTGTTCATAGACAATGAAGACAATGAACATGGATGCCAATACTGCATACAGGAGAGGAGAAGCAGATGATCAATTTATTTTACAACACTAAATGATCAGTTGATCATAATGTTTAAGTGGCAAAAGAAAGTCCCTTACCAAGACCCATCAGAATTCTGAACTGAAAGCTCAGCATTAGTTTGATGCTGTACAGAAATGCAAATACCTGTAAAATAGTGAAGAAACTATGGATCAATCATTTGTAACTTGATTCTTATATGGTCATGACTTCATTTTAGCTACATTTTCCCTGTCATGTCAGGATTTATTATTGATTTGCAGTGAATTTCAACTTAAAGCCTTATCTTTTAGTTGAGGAAAACTTTAGTCATTTTTGCATCATTTTAAACACTGTGAATCGAGCAGTATTTTCTTAACATGGTAAGTTATTCACCGACTGAGATGGAATGATTGATCCCTTATTACAATCACTAAACTGAGAGTAACCTACACACATCAACGCAACATGACATAAAAAATTGATGTATTTAAGATACAGAAAGACAGTAACCTCATATAAATTATTTCTAGTTCATGATCAACTAAAGCCAAAAGGCCCAAAAGTATACCAAGCTAACCAAAGACTTCAATCACCTAACATGAGTGTAGAAACATTTTCATCAATAGTAATAGTGTGTGCACATTAAATTTTATGAAAACAACTATATCTAATACTATAACATCAGGGGGGGAAATGGTTCATGAATATGCTAGAGATAGACCAATCACTGAAGTAGATTAAATCCAAACGGCATATGTGGGCTCAAGGAGCCAAATTTAGTAGGCAGCACCTAATGGAAAACAACCTCATATTGGGTATTTTTAATGAACAAAGCCCCCAGCCCCAGGAGACACAAAGCTGAACACCAACCTTCAAAAGTAAGCTCCAGTTTTCACCTTCTGCTAGAACCCTTAGTTTATGAATGCTCCCATTCCATGCAGAAGCCAGAGACATAAGTGAATTCCTCAATGCTAAGTGTGATACTTCAAAATGCTCAGGTGTAACCTTCTCAACTGTAAAACCAAACCTGCAATAGGGGTTCAACTTCAGTATTCAAACATAGCACAATACAAAATCATTTTGCAAGAACTGGGGAATATTAATTTCAGATTATTGTACTCAAAAGATAGCTGAACAACCAAAACACGTACACTTCTGAAGGCAGCAAACCATGGATAAAGAGACCAAGGGAGAGCACTAGAAGAAATTTGGCAGCCGATGAAACAAAAGTTCTGTCTGAAAGCAGGAACCAGTAGAAAACCAGAAACAATACTGTGACAAATGAAAAGGTTCTCTTTTCATCCCTCCAAAGAAGAATATCAGCAGCTGCAGTGGAAATGGAAGATGTCAACAGTGCAAAACAAATATTTATCATAACCGAGTGATAGTAAGTAAACAACAATGAAAAGTGTTCTACACAACTATATCAGAAAAGTTTGGTGTCCAAGGCTCTTGTTCATTCAATTTGGTGGAAAGCAGAAAACACAAGAGAGACATTTTCTTATAAAAAAAAGGATTATATCACCTGTTCCACTTCCTAGCAGCTTATCTACCTTCGATGATCCGCAGGAGCCTTGTTTTCTTGACAACCCCAAATTATCTGATAGTTCTGTAAATGACCCAACAGTTCTCATAATTCCATCCTGATACACGTTAAACATTAAAATTTATTAATTATCAACATCTGCATTGCAAGAAAAAGAAAGCCCTTGAAGGGGCCTATGCATGTGCCTTTACACGGAACATATCAAAACATGGGCATTACCAAACAAATGATGGGAACATATGTGATTGCAATATAGCAAGGTAACAAAACAAGCTCACCTCCAATGTTACAATCGGGTGGTATCCAAGTAATCTTCTGGCTCTTGAAGTGTTAAAGGTTCTAGTGCATGACAAGAAGTATATTGTATCTGAATGGAGAAGAGGGGTGGAAAGCATTTGAAAACCAAGCCTGTGATGAATCATTTTGGAAACCAAGGCTGCAGACGTTAACATCTTGGCAGGAAGATTAATCCTGGGCCTAAATGGATGAGAAACCACAGCACATGTTAACTTCACGAGTTGCCTTCAAAGAGTAGAGAGGAGCAAAGAGGGAGGGAGAAATACCTCTGACAACCCATGGCTTCCATAATGCAATTCATAAACTCCCATGTTTCCATAGGTTCATCATTCGTAACAAAAAATGGCTGTAAAAGTTCAGTGCAGAATTAACCATAAAAGTAATATTGCTGAACATAGCCCTTTTACCTCTAAAAATGTACCTTGCCAGCTACGGAAGCTGCATTCGAAGACAAGGCTTGCTCAGCACAAATATTGGCATGGGCCACATTTTCCACATAGGTAAAATCAGACATGTTACTGCCACTGCCTATTACAAACTGAAAAGAACTACATAAGAAAACTAGTATTTCATAGTTTGAAGAAGCATGGGGAAAATTTCCAGGTCATGTTTTATAATAGCAACTTCCAGATGGTTTATACTACCTTGCCCAAGGGAGACCTTGCATATCCAGCAACAAACCTCACCAAGCTGGAATCGCCCGGACCGAAGAGATTGCTCGGTCGCAGCACGCATGTCCTCATCCCGTCCACCCCGTCCGCACCGAGCACCATCATCTCTACCTGCGCCCTCAGCTCGCTCACCGCATTTCCAAACTGCGCCCATAGCCAAAACCCAAGCGGCCCGTCAGACCAATGGCAGCTCCAAACCCAAGGATCCCAAATCCAAGCGGATCACGATGGGAAACACAATGCCGCGAGTAACCAAACCTTGTCAGGGTAGGGCGCGGAGTCCTCGTCGGCGTTGATCACATCGCGGGCAACAGAAGCGACCACGTCGGCCGAGCCGGTGTACACCAACCTCTCCACGCCGGCGGAGCGGCAGGCCGCGAGGAGCCGCCTCGTGCCCTCGACGGCGAAGCGGTGCAGGGAGAGGAAGGACCCGTCGCTCCCGGAGGCGGCCGCGGTGGTGGCGTCCACATGGAAGACAGCCGCGGCGCCGGCGAGCGCGGAGACGAGGCGCTCGTGGTCCGAGAGGTCGACGTCGTGGTGGTAGACGAGGTGGGAGGCAGACGGGCCGGGCGCCGGGGACGGCGAGGTGGGGGAGGAGGGGTCGAGGATGGCGACGGCTGACCAGCGGCCGGAGGCAGCGAGCGCCGCGGCCAGGTAGCGGCCGAGGAGGGTGCAGCGACCGAACGTGACGGCGCAGGCGGGCTTCGGCGGGGGCGGGCCGGGCTCGGCGGTCGCCATCGGTGGTGGGGTGGGAGTGGGGCGGAGGTGGGGTGGGGGACAAGAAGAAATGGGGGAGAGCACGAGGGGTTTTCGTTTCACAATCTTGGCTGCTTTTGTTTTACCTTTTTTTTCAAAAAAAATAAGGCCTGTTTAGTTCCCCACCCAAAAAATTTTCATCCATCCCATCGAATCTTTGGACACATGCATGAAACATTAAATGTAGATAAAAAAATAAACTAATTACACAGTTTGGTTGAAAATCGCGAGACGAATCTTTTAAGCCTAGTTAGTCCATGATTAGCCTTAAGTGCTACAGTAACCCACATGTGCTAATGACAGATTAATTATACTTACTTGCAGTTTCCTGACGAGTTATGTAATTTTTTTTTATTAGTTTCTAAAAACCCCTCCCGACATCCTTCCGACATATCCGATGTGACACCAAAAAAATTTTCATCTTCAATCTAAACAGGCCCTAAAAATAAGTAAGCACTGCATGCTGGAACACTGAGAGCTTCCTGTCGACATTTCTGTGTAGTTCGATCTTACTTTTGCGAGTAAATAGTTTCGACCTTTGGCAAGAGATTAAAGCTTGACGATAATGATGATAATATGAATTTTCACAAGTTTAGGATCGAATCTCTATTCAATGAGCTTTGAAATGATTTCTTATGTATACATCATTTAAATTACTTGACTAGAATAAAATGCTATGAAATTTCTACATGAATTCGAGCTTAATCGAGTCGAACTCGAACAGCTCATGGAATCCCAAGCTTTCGTTTTGACAAACCAAAGAACAGCTGGCCTGACGGCATGTTATTAGCGAAAAGAATAGCTCGCTGATTAAACTTTCCACCTGTTCGGGGTATCAACAATTCGACATGTCAATAGCTCGCTGATTTAACTTTCGGCCTGTTCTGGGGATCACAATCAGCACGTCAATTGGACAATTTGGTTAGCAGTAAACTTCCATAGTACCACGAGCTCAAAGTTCAGCGTGACAGGATCATCCAGGGCGTTCAGATTACCAGAGAAGCTTCGGAAGAATCATGGCACATCATGCTAATGCTTACTCTTTCGGGTCGGTGACGCATCACATCGACCATGATTGATGATTGAGCGGCAATCTTCCAAAATGTGACGTAAATTCCAAGCCTGGCATTCATGCCATCAAGCAAAGGACCCCAATAAGCACCTTTCATACCAGTACCCTACAAGTACATTTCGAAGCATTGCACTGTTGATACCATATTCATGCGGCTAACAAACATGGATACATGCAAATTGAAAGGCAATGTATCCAAGTTAAAGTATTGAATAAGAACTGAAGATTGACTATGAAACAGCTAAGTGGTGTTTTTTACAGAGAGTAGATGGTAGCAGAACACGCTTATTTGTAGTAGTAAAAAGAATCACTGATTGCTATAGACAAGCACTGCCCAAGCTACATACACTCGACATAATTTTGCCGAAGCATTTCAAAATCTAGCTCAAACAATATATACCTTCCTTTCCTCCTATGTTTCTTGTGACTTAGAGGTTCTCTGTCTGAACTTTAACAAGATATAGGTCATATGTCACGAGAATTTCCTTTTGTTAGTCAGAAGTTATCTTTTGCTCGACGGACAACTTCAAGCACCCGATCTTCATCGAAATGATCTGGAATGGACAGTGTGCTCTTAATTTCTGGATTGGAGGTCCGCAAGAAAGGATTGCATTCCTTCTCCCTTCCAATTGTTGTTGGCACCTGCAAACATGAAATTTGGATTAAGGATTTAAGGTCAGAGTAAAATGTGGAAACATTCTCAAGTTAAGTATTGCAGAGTGTGAAATGTTCACAAGAAAGAATGGAATCAAGGACTTTTAAAGTAAACAAAGCTAGAAATGCATAATTTCATGCTTAAGAAGCATTAGCTTGTCAGAAAGACTGAGATAATATTACCGTGGGTATATTCTTATTACGCAACTCAGCTGCATTTGCAGCATATTCCTGCAATGCTTTATTTCCTGGTTCTACACTCAAGGCAAACTTTGAATTACTCTGCACAGAGGAACATCAGGCATTAAATAACAGATCCGATGCAGGAAACTGGAAATGAAATGAAAAATTACTCACCAAGGTATATTCATGCCCACAGTATACTTTTGTATCATCAGGTAGAGCTGTAATTTTCTGGAGTGAGGAATACATCTGCAATGAGGCAGGCTGAAATGGTCATGTAATCTCAAAGATAAGGAGAAGTCACTAAGCCATAGATGATAAATAGAACTACTAAGAGTTCACAACCTTCTAGATTTCTATTAAATGATTAAAGTCCATCATATGAATAATTATTAGATTTAATTACAATTATCCCCATGTTCAAACAAATGAAAATACAAATACTGACATAATGTAGAACAAACTCAGTCATTCAAGTTCATAGACCATTTTTAAACTTTTATATACCTATCTTGCTTACTCATGCTTAGACGTTCTAATAGTTGCAGTGGAGAAATAATTTAAGTTTGATTAAAAAATTCTGAAGCTCCAACAAAAATGTTTGTTGTTCAAAATTAAGAGACTTCTTTGGTGAAATAAAAGCACTACAAAGGAGTGACTTGTCACGGAAGTCCAGTCTTCACACAACATACATGTATATGAACATATTTGCAAGCAAGTAAAAAAAACCTGCTGTGGAGTCCCTTCGAAAAGCTTTCCGCATGATAGATTGAACAAGGTGTCACCTGTAAATATAGCTCCAGAACCAGCGAAATAATAGCACACATGACCTGATAGAAATACATGGAAAGTCAACGAAAAGCCTTTGTGTGCACTCAAGGAGTTAATCATTCAACTTTGAATGCAAGAATGAATATAAGATGAGTCATAAGAAAGTTTCAATCAAACACCTGATGTATGCCCAGGAGTTTCCAGTACAAGAACTTGATGGCCAGCAAACATCCATGTGTCACCCTCCTTAAGGGTGATGTCAATACCAGGTATTCTGTCCTTATCTTTCTCAGAACCAATTACCTAAAATGTATATGATCATCAGAATTCAGAATAAATCAGACACACCAATCTTCATCTATATACAATTAACATTATGTGTTTCAGGTGGCAGAAGCAATCCAGTATATAAACAATGAAAACTAAAGGAAAGACTTGCATCAAACAGTTCCTTCAAAACACCTGAAAAACATCAAAACTTAGATTTGATACTGTAGGCACTAGGCAGAAATCATGCCCAAACTTGAGTCATAGCCATTAGTATATGCTCTGTTTTGAACTTCATCAGTTATATAATTCAATCTCAAAAACTAAAAATATTGTTGAATTTAACAGATACTTTATTGATAAGAATAATATATGCTATAAAAACACTCATAATAAGTCCATCCTTGCGTATAGCCCTATTGGTTTCACTTTAGCCCATAACAATACACATTTTGATTGTGTCACTGTCACATACTGTATCAGAGTCACTGAACGATACAGGAAAAGAAAGAACAAAGAAAAGGGCCCAAAGCTATACCTTTGCACCATATTTTGCCTTCAATTCCAAGTTTCCACCAGTATGATCATAGTGATGATGGGTGTTCAGTATATAAGTCAAGTTCTGGTTCCTCTTTTCCAATGCATTGATAATAGGCATAGCCTCAGAAGGATCCACAACTCCAACTGTTCCAGTATCAACATCATGCAGGATATATGCATAGTTGTCTCGAAGGCATGGTACCTGCATATTTGACCAGGACAGTTGCTGATGAATATTAAGGACACTCAGTAGTCAGTAATGTGATTGAATGATAAGAAATATCTACAGATAGGAGGATAGTTATGTAAAGAGCAACAAGTTTGTGGTAACAACTGATTATAAGAAGTCATTCAAAAAATGTCATATTTATTGTTTTGGCTATTCATAACAATGTCTGCTTTTTCTTTATGATATCCACTATGATGATCTAGGACAGGAGCCAAGCTGTTCCATCAAAAGAAGTTTAGTCAATTGTGTGGAGGCAACTGTGAAAAATTAATGTCCAAATTATGTGGGCCGCCAATGTATGCTTGAGCTTGACAGTGTCAATCTTAGAGTCTAAGGGGTCTGGTCCACAAAATCATAGTTAGGTATAGAACAGAGGAAACAACATAATGCCAAGCATGAGTAAAGCAGTGAGAGTGGATCAAGAATGAGACTTCTTTTCATGGACACCAGCTCTTTCCAACTAAAAATGGTCTTATGAGTTATGACCTTGTATTTTCTTTCTACAAAGCATTGACATCCAATTGTAAGGAACTCATCACAACTGATTGAAATAAAATAAAATCTGCAGAACTAACTGTCTTCACTGCTGGCTTCTCTCCTAAAGAGCACCACCATGTCGATACAGAAACAGGGTGCTTACATCGATAAGCATTAAACAAATATCAATAAGCATCGAGTCTTAAGCACCCAATAGCTAGATAGAAGTCATGCAGGTATTTCAGACCACTTACAAGCTCAATTTGCAGCGACGAAGAGACGCTGGTCATGTTGCAGAGGAACCGCCCTGCGCCAAAAACACGACCCACTCCATACAGTGTCCTCAGTGGCATGACCAAGAGGGTGCCGATTCCATACAGCAGTGGCTTCCCGGGCCATTGCTTCCGCACGCTTGGCAGCAAGGACGGCTGCCCCCTCATCTGCAAAATAACAGAAGCAGACCAAAATAATTTTGTCACAACCAAGAATTCACAGAGAACTACTCACGCAACGGTGCACTAACCCCACCAAACCCGTCTCCATACCGCGCAAATCAACAGAAAAACTAACTAGCTCGAGTGAAGGGAACAACTACAGAACCGATAGACAGGTGGGCATCTCCGCAATAGCGCGGGAAGCCAGGGGCTGTCGTGCGAAACGACCCGTTCCGTTGGAACCGAGGCAGTTGCAGACTTGCAGGCCACCGGCGATGCGCCGCGACGGAAATCCCCAACCCCAGATCCAAACCCCTCCGCCGAGAACCACCGCGAAAAGGGGACGAGTCGATGTGGAAGGGGGAGAGACAGAGAGAGAGGGGCGACCGTGGGGGCGGCGGAGGAGGAGCAGCGCGGGAGGGAGGAGGCCACGATCGAGCACGCCTTCGACAGCATCCTCATCCCCGCTCCCTCCCTTCGTTGCTCGCAGCGAGCGCTGCCGCCTTCAGAGGAGACGAGACGAGACGATGCGCTGCGTGGCGTGGCGTGGGGAGCGAGGAGAGAGAAGAGGGGGGAGGGGACGGCACGGCGAGTAGAGGAGAGTAGTGGGAAAGGAAGGAAGGCAGAAGAGGTTGGGCGGCTGTTGATGGCGCTGGCTCGCCCGTGCCGGACCCACACGGACACACGGGGCCCCCGAGGGTGTCTCCTCCGGTCCTCCCAGATCGCGAGCCGTCCGTCGGGCGATCGACGGCGCAGATTGCCGCGAAGCTTGGTGCGTGGCGGGGGGACCGACGTCATGCGCTCGTGATCGTTCCCAGTGGGCGGAGCCGCGTGTTCCCATTTGTCAAAGTGGTGCACGGCCGGCCCGGCGCGTACAAACGCTTTTTAACGCCGCCTGGCGCTTGCAAGTTGCAACCAAACCCAGCATTTTTTTTCACACGAATTTGTGACGATTCTCTTGGATTTCAACCTCATCCCGCGCACACAAATCTGTTGGCGCTTGTTCCTAAAAGAAATAGCTCTCTCACGGTCTCACCCTAACACCCCGTCAAGATACGCCGCTTATATCACTTGTAAAGAATAAAAATATTAAACTAGAATGAATTTCAAACAATACGAAAACCAGTGTCGAATCAAGAACAAAAGTAGATGTTTTCTATGTCCATTAATTAGATGGTAACGAAGCAAAATGATGATGTGGCATTGGAATTAAAGAAGAGCAATGGTTTTTTGAGACCGATTGCGGTGGGAGTTTTAGCTGCATTCAATAGATTGTTATGTAAGCATTTTCATGATATGAGAATGTTTTTAAGAAAAGAAAGAAGTGAGTTCGATGGGGGATGGAACCCTCTTAGCTTAGTTTTCAACTATAGATGAGTTATAAATTTAAATGTCTATGAAATAACGAAACTATACATCGAGAGTGATTGTTCCATCCATGTTTCATTACATTGTGTTTTTTAAAAACAATGCCATGTAACTCTATGAGATAATAAACCATGTCTACATAAAAACTAAAATATAGAAAGACGTCATAGATGATGAAGAGAGAAATATGTAATTAGACAGAAATCTATTTCTAAAAAAACTGTCTATTAGAAATGTAGCTACTATATATTCCATAATTATAAAAACCAACTATAATTTCTGTGATGGGACTGTTCTCGTTGAATATTTCTTGTCCTAAGTTTTATTAAAAGCATGTTCCGTGCAAGTGGTTGACATTTGACTAATGACTACACAGAACAGCACGTGATAGCACAAACAGATTTTCCTCGGTTACTCCAAAGGTCAAAGAAGTTTATATGGATTAGGAGAACAGCATATATACCCGTAGTACTAACGAACAGTCCATATTCTCTGTCAAAAGAATCACTTTCCAATCTCGAAAAATCAGAAAATCATCAATGGAGCAATACTCCGTAATTCAGAGCCACCCAGTCGACGTCAGTGATAAATACAGGTCAAATTTTCACCACCTTTTCTTTCTTTTGTGACCATGATAAGAAATAAGAGAAGCTGAAAGGCTCAAAGCCCAACAAAGAAACAACAGAAACGAAGCCTACATTAGCTAACCCAGCCCATTTCTGGCCCAATCAAATTCCACACTATTAACGGCCCAATTGGGACCTCCCATCCACGCGTCACCCCTTCTTCCCGTTCGTCGGCGCGGCCGCCCCGCCGCCTCCGCCACCGCCGAGCATTGCGGCGGCAGAGTCGACATTGGTGAGTAGATACTCGTAGATCTTTTTTCTTAGCCGCTCTATTGTCTCCTCGGGTACGCCGCAGCCGCCGTTCGCGGGGACAGGGGCGGTGCTCGCGGTGGTCGCCTCACCGTCTGCGTCGGCCGGCGGCAGCGACGGAGTCTCGCTCCGCTTCCCGATCTCGCCGAGCCAGTCGTTGACGCGCTTTAGCTGCGGGAGCATCCTGGCCGCGCGCTCGCGGTCCCACGGCGCGGACGCTGCCACGTCGGCGTCCAGGAACCGCTCCACGAAGCCGAGGAACCAGCCCCTTGACTCCTGTCCGAGCCGCTTCGCCAGCTCGCCCCTCTCCTCGGCGCCTCCTCCCCTCTCCCACTCCGGCGGCGCGGGCGTCGTCGTCAGCGCCGCTGCAGCCGCCGCAGTGCCCGTCCTCGCCTTCCCCTTCGCGGGGGACAGCCGCGACTTGGGCGACGGCGATGATTTGGTAGCCGTGGCCGCTGCCACCGCCGGCTTCGCAGTCTCGTCGACGACGACCACGGCCAGCGGCGAGGTGACGGTGGTGGGGACCGGTTTGAGGTTGTAGATGCCGAAGGCGGACAGGTCCGTAGCGAGAGCGGCGCTCACCCAGGACGTAGCTCGGCGCCGGCGCTCGGCTGTGATGGCAGCGGCCTCCTCGTCGGTAGCGGAGCCCACCGTTCCAGCGTCGCTGGCTGCCGAACAATCTGGCGAGGTTGCAGATGTGGCAGACTTGGCGAGGGTGTCGGTGATCACCGTGGCGCGCGAAAGCGCGGCGTGGAGGGTGAGAAACTGCTCTACGGCTGCCTGCGGGTTCTGCTCCTCTGCCGTGGAGCTCACCTCCGCGTACGAGCTGCTCCGGCCAATACAAGGCAGATATGGTCAGTAAAACACTGGTAGCAAAAAAATGTAAATAAAATAAAAACTAAAAATGCATCGTGGTGCAACTCTTGCCGTGAACTCTAACAGATACACAAAAGAATTGCCGTAACAGACTCAAGACACCAACTTTGGCCTTGTTTAGTTCCCAAAATATTTGCAAAAATTTTCAGATTCTCCGTCACATCGAATCTTTAGACGTATGCATGAAGTATTAAATATAGATGAAAATAAAAACTAATTGCACAGTTTGGTCGAAATTAACGAGATGAATCTTTTGAGTCTAGTTAGTCCATAATTAAACAATATTTGTCAAATACAAACGAAAGTGCTACTGTTCCTATTTTGCAAAAAAATTTGGAAGTAAACAAGGCCTTTTTAACACACAGTTGAAATCTAGAGAGTGAATTCGACATTGCCATCATTGGATTAACTGGAGAATATACTGGAGCTAGCGATGTAAATAAACAGGTATTTTCAGTAGAAGACAACAGCATGCAGCTACAAGTACAGCAGGAGAAACTTCCTGTTTGTCTAGGCATACGGTACAATAGCATGGTTCGGAGACAGAAACATGTTCATGTTGAACCCTGTCCTGGACCATCTGGATGCCAACAAGCAAAACTAACACAGTACAAGCCAAGGCATCAACTGTTTGCAAACCTGTGTATTTCACAATACAAGATTTCTTTTTCCTGTTCTCTGGGCTGTACCTTCTGCAAGCTTGTACTTTCTAGCATGTCCAAATGGGCAATTCACAAATGTTCACAGATAGTAGTAACTCAGAATGCCAATTATTATATGTTTTGAAATTCAGATCTTTGGTAAAAGTCTAGGTTAACCTATGCGAGTTAATCTTGATGTGTAAAAACAATTTTTATTTGGAAAAAAAAAAACATGAGTGAAAACATTCATAGCTAACGTCTGCCCTCAGATCAGAAAAAAGATGGATAGCAGGGACCACTCCAGCATGGGTCTCGAGCTCCAAAAGGGAGGAACCGAGCTGGTTGATAGCATTATTGCAACATGCTAGACAGCTCGAACTGAGACATTTGGACCATGAGATGAGACCTACGGGTTATTCATGATCTTGCCCCAGTGTGGTGCAATCAGAAACCAACCATGTGACAATGAACAGCAGGCTTTGCTACAAGCACAGCTGATACCACCTGTCCTGGGTTCCCGATCACCATGTCCTGTATCTAGCATGTTCGTCAGCACGGGAACAGGCAATCAAGGCTGTCTACGGCCAGATGCATGTGATCTTTGAAGCCTTCATAAGGCTTGTCCTTGGAGCATAGTTGACTACTTGACTCATTTCTATTAAAGGATTTCAAGAATATTGAAACAGCAGGAGAGCACTGCTGGAGAGCACAAAAGTGTAAGTTCAATGTGAAAATTTGGCAGAAGATTGATCCATGAGGATTTTTTTTTTCGAATTTGAATTAACTGGAAGCATAGTATGCTGATAACAGTAGGTGCCACATCTTCTGCATAATTAGATAGAGGCTAGCAGAATATGGCAGGTTTCCAAATCAAACCACAAGATTCTCTTCTACTATATTTTAATAGACAGACCATCAAGCATGTGATGCCATCTAAGTGTCAAATGTACGTTTATAGTTATCTATAAGCTAGGGATGCTTTGCCGGATTTAAGTACAGAATAAAGCTGCAGTTTGAAAAGAATACAAGCATTAGGAGCTACAAGATAGGGATAAAAGAATGGATTGAACAGCGAAACAACTCGGTCGGAGTCATAGGGAATATATGAAACGGTATGTCTTATGTCATAGTCTACCAATAAGAAAATGTGCCTAGAACTAGTTAGAAAACATACAAAAATTGTCATAATCATAGAGCTTGTATCCAGAAGAAAAAAGTACCTCAAACATCTGAGCAAGCTCTCTGCAGCAGAAGCTTCTTGCATGGCTTCAACAGCAGCTATTTGTGCTGATTCCCTGTACTTCAGAATCTCCTGTTACAGAGACAACAGGGTATGCCAATTTAAATTTTGAAATACTCAGCAGTGCTTGATCTTTCAAACTACTGTGGAAGCAAGAGTTTAAAACCATATTAATTGTGTCAATGAATTTTAGCCATACCTTTCCTAGTTTGGCAAGAGATGGAGGGAGTGATGTCCATGAAGTGCTAATATCGGTTAGTTTTTTGCTGTTGGGAGGAACCTTCACTAGATTTGTAACATTAGAGTTTCCTAAAACCCCAGAAGTTCTCTTTACAGTAGGAATATGCTTCTTAACTGCTTTGTCAGCGTCATCTGAGGGAGCACTTGCGGTGCTCTTCCTAGCAGCTTTCTGACTATCATCTTTATGAGGCACCTTCTCATCCACTGGTGATTTTCGTCTAGGAGTCTGCATATTAAGAATGTACATATTATCTTAGCTTTGAGTAAAAATAAATGGTCAGTGCAAATGGGAAGAAGACCATCACATTTCCTTGCCAGTTACCACACATGATGTCATTGATGAGACAGTACTAAACAGATATTATGAGATAGTCTCTATTATCCACTATCACTGGGGATTCTAAAAGTTGAACAAGCCTGAAGTAAGTGGCTGAACCCAGTAGTCACATAAACTAGTTGCATTATCTATTACACTGATAGAGAGAGTCAGCATATTACATACCATTGGGATCTTGTTATCAGACTTCCTGTCAGGTTTGGCCGTCTTTGATTCTGAATTTCCTTTTCCTTTAATATCTGTGTTCCCTTCCCAGCTTCTTCTCAAGGCCTTTGGCCCTGATCCAATACTCAACACAGAGCTACTGATCGAATTGCCAGCAGAGGACTTTCTCCCGGCACTAGTAGCCTTCAAAACAGAAGCAGCCTTTTCTAACAAGGAAAGCCTAGAAGATGAAGCTTTCTCTGCTCCTTTTACTTTGTTCCTCTGTTTCAGATCATTAGAGAATCTGTCGAATGATGCAGGTAGAGAATAGACACTGGTTGGTGATGAAGGTGTAGACCTAGTAATAGCTGGCTTCACCTTTGATTTAACTACTTCCTTCTTATCACCAATCCCATTCAAAGCTTGTCTCGACAGTGAAGAGTTTGATTTGGTGAGCATCGGCTTCTTATTTTCCGCCCCAGTAGGCTTGCGCGAAGCATTTATTTTCTCCAATTTGCTCGTTTCCTTTTCTAGTGACAAGATGCTGGCATCCTTCATTCCATTTGATGGCTGCGCCTTCTTGCTGCCATGAAATTTGGAGGAGCTGGTCACCACGAGATCCTCAGGGGTGCCAACACAAGCATGGCGACCAGGAACTGGCCGAACTCCTCTAAGGATGGGAACCGGAGTGGCTGCCTCTAGACGGTCCACATGGATGAACTGGCCCAGCTGAATCTTGTCGCTCAATATGAGATCATGCTGTTCCTCTGGAAGGGAAACATAGGTCGCGTGGGATGAATCGGACACCTTGAGGTAGAACCCTTGGTTGGTGAACAGATCGCTCCCGGCGAGCGCTGGGACAATGCTGACAACCTGAAGGAGCGAGGACCGATGCTCGCCGGCGACTTTTACATCCGTGTTCATATGCTGAAGGAGCTTCACGAGGACACCCGGCACCAATGAAGCCATTGTCGTGAATCCTTAAGCGCATTACTCTGCATTGTCCAACCAACAATGCAATTATCATCATTGCCCTCATATATCATATAAAAGCACGGGACAATTTGGAATCAAAAAGTAAAAATCCGGCAGGCAATCTGGCAGTTCCTAACGAAAGTGAGACCAACACCCCTGAATGCAATAAAGGTTGCAACTTTTTCGTGAATGTAATGTGCAGAAGAAACCTGGCTCACAAGTCACCGCGGATCGCATTTACTCATACCATACCAAGAATCGCCGCACGGCGATTCGAGTACGGAACCTCAAAGAATTGCACGGAGACAAACGATAATTTCAGAAAGCACACAAACGAAGAAAATGGAGCAAACCTACTGAAGAATATCACTAAATTGACAGAAACCATAGAACCCTCCTTAATGTCGCAAGTGGCTACGCAAGAAATGCCGCTCGAAATGCAAATTATGGAAGGAGTACGCCTGGGGAATATATGTCTTTGCTTGTAAGGAAATGAATTGAACTCGGTCCAAACCGAAACATGCGCAACAGACACCCACAAGAGGCAGTACACCACATACTAGTACCAGCAGAAGTCATCGAGGCATCAATGTGGGCGGTGGAGGTCCTGTCAGTCCCCGAACCCAACTTTCCCCCCTCGACAAAGAAAATCTTGAAAAGAGAGGAAGAACAGCACCAACCAAATCTTGCGCACAAAAAGTACCACCACTGGTTGCCCTATCAATTCTTGCAACCTTAAACAACCGCTGAATTCGACGCGAAGCAATTAGCGGAGGATATAACAGACACTTTGCAATCAACAGCCGGCCTCATCCTCGCACCGACCCCAGGGCTCGCTGTCCTGAACGAATGTTCCTCCTGGTCGGAGGAAGCGGCAAGCAATGGCAAAATTTGGGGGGGAAAGAGTCGCTTGGGTGCAGCAAACGCGACGGCAAAACCGCAAAAGCAAATCGCTCGGAGAGGAAGGGAAAGGCGAAAAATCTTGGAACAGGGGAGTAGTAGGAGGAGGAGGAATCGGGGGGAAACGCTAACCTCTCGGCGGAAATCCGGGCGCCTCGTGGTGGTTTCTTCTCCTCCGCTCTCCTCCTCCGGCTTTGCTGTGGGCGCACGGAGGGAGGAAAGGCTGGCTGGCTTGGATTGGAGCAAAGCTGGCTTCCACCGGCTCACCGCTCGCGTGGTATAGTACGCAGCTCCGCCCTGCTGCGTCCGTCGCGGGGTACGCAGGTCCGGTCAGAGGGGCGGAGTGGGGAGGAGGAGCGCGGCCGCGCGCGTCAGTCGTCGTCACATCCAAGAAAAACAAGTCAAGGATCCGTCTCCCGCTCCGCGGCTCCACTCGTTGCCTTTGGCCGTGGCTGCCTCCAGCCCTGGACCGCTGCGTTGGCCGCGCTTGCTCCAGCCGAGAGGAGCAGAGAGAGAGAGAGCTAGTAGTCCTAGTACTAGTAGTAGAGACGAATCTACTAGCTCTGCCGCTGTGCTGCTTGGGCTTTGTTTACTTCCTAGAAAATTTAGCAAAATTTTTTATATTCCCCGTCACATCGAATCTTTAAACGCATGCATGGAGTATTAAATATAGACGAAAATAAAAACTAATTGCACAGTTTGGTCGAAATTAACGAGACGAATCTTTTGAACCTAGTTAGTCCATGATTGAACAATATTTGTCAAATACAAACGAAAATGCTACAGTGTCCATTTCCCAAAAATTTTGGGAACTAAACAAGGCCTTGGCTTTGTGGGGGGGATGTGGAGTGGAGAGAGCCGGAGCGGGCAGCGCAGCGGCGACGAGGGGTGGGTGCCCAGCGCAGGCGGCAGTAGTAACCGTAGCGACTAGCGAGCAGCTGACACACGCAAGCCAGGGCGGACGCGTCCACTGTGCAGCGTGCAGCAGCACAGGCACAGCAAGGCAGTCACCCCTCCCTCACCCGTCGTGGCCGGCCTTGCGTGGTGTGCAGTATCCTAGCCGGTAGGGGAGAGGAGAGGCGGTGGTGGTGGGTGGGTGGTGTGCTGGTGCCGTGGTGGTGGTAACTGTTGCGGTGAGCCGTTGCTTTCCTCGGGCCAAGACAAGCTTGGCCGTTTGGGCATTGGGAAAGGAGAGGAGGCTCCTCCATTCTTTACTCACATCACCTTTGTTTAATCTTGTCCTCGATTTGGCAACAATGAGTTCTCTACGCCTCGGATCCGAATTGCCGTGTTATTACTTACGTATACGTAATTAATAGTCGTAATGACATGGTAGGTTCCGTAATGTACAGTACAGTGCACCGTCCGTCTTGTGCACGAGGGAATCCGAACAGTGGCCGGAGCAGTAGCAATGGCCGGTCCTGCTGCTGCCAAAGGTTGAATTGGAACCGAATTGATTAGCGACGACGACGAAAGCCAGCGAGTGATTGGCACCCCGTAACCACCCCGCGCGTAATGCCGCGCCGGCCGGTCGATTAGAGCAAGTATTATAATGGGCTGTAAGCTGGCTAAATGATGAGGTAGAGGAGAGAAGAGATGAGAGAGAAGAGAAGGAGGCTGCAAACTTACAGCCAGCTTAGGAACCAAGGAACTTTGTGAGAGAGATAAGTAGGCCAGTGAATAGCTAACTATTGTATGGGTGAACTGGGAGAAGGCTGTAAGAAACCTTACAGCCCAGCAAGTGGGCTGTATTATTAAACTTGCTTACGTAAGTAATCAGTTACGTAAGCAGTCGGTACGGCTAATCGACGCGGAACAGTCGTGCCGTCGTGGCGTGCTACAGCCCGCGCCTCTTCTTCTTCAACCAGGCACCGCCTTGCTGCAACTGCAACCATGGTGGATCCATGTGCTCCACGGACGATAAGCTGCCCTCTGGTACCCAGGTGGAAGCAGTGTAGGTGTACGTCCATTGCTCCTACTGAAGCAATTCATTTGAACGTACCCCTACTCCCTCCGGAGTCAATAAATTTTAAGTTTTACTAAGGCCCTGTTTAGTTCTCCACCTAAAAATTTTTTATCCATCTCATCGAATCTTTGGACACACACATGGAACATTAAATATAGATAAAAAAATAAACTAATTACACAGTTTAGTTGAGAATCGTGAGACGAATCTTTTAAGCCTAGTTATGCTAATGACAGATTAATTATGCTCAATAAATTTGTATTGCAGTTTCCTAACGAGCTATGTAATTTGTTTTTTTATTAGTTTCTAAAAACCCCTCCCGACATCCTTCTGACACATTCGATGTGACACCCAAAAAAATTTTCATCTCTAATCTAAACAGGCTCTAAAGGTCTCTTACTCTCTTTGATATGAAATAAGCGGGGGCTCCATCTAACAATGGTTTACTATTCATAGAATCTCTTTTTCTCTCTTCTCTCATCCTCTCACAGAGTCATGAAGCCTGAAATTTTGGCTCCCCCTGATTCCCCTGCGCTATAGTGAAGCCACATTATAGGAGCCGAGCACTTGGAATCCCTACCAAAAGAACCTCAAATATACAAAAGAATACTGATATTAAGGATACCAAATACTACTAAACATATCTAAAGAAACCTTTAAATATTAATATCATTTTCTAAAAATCTAATTAAAATTAAGAATGTTTAACTTCTTAAAGCAGGAGATGTGCTCTAATTTTGAGACGGAACGAGTACGTGTTTTTTTTTTTCTGAAAGTGCCGACCACACGTTCATTCCCCTGATTCATAATTCTGTACCATCTCTAGAGGTTATTACATTTGCTCTCTGGTAAGTAGTTGACATCTTTGGAACACTTGATTTTCCTCTGATTTTTATGTGTGAATTGAGCCGATCGAGCTCGGTTGGGGAGAAGGAGGAACTGTGGGGTGGTGGGGCTTCATCAGCAATCAGCAGCCCAAACTGTGGTCCACGTACGGTGCATGTGGTGGACCAAGCGAAAGGGTCGGTCAGCGACTACACTAGGGCCTGTTTACTTTCCAAAAAATTTTACAGATTTTTTTAGATTCTTCGTCACATCAAATCTTTAGACGCATGCATGAAGTATTAAATATAGACGAAAATAAAAACTAATTATACAGTTTGGTCGAAATTGACGAGACAAATCTTTTGAGTCTAGTTGGTACATGATTGGATAATATTTGTCAAATACAAACGAAAGTATTACTATTCCTATTTTGCACGCGACACCTTTTCTCGGGTCGTTCCTGCACGGCGACGCCTAGAACGCACACCCGCACGTAAATTCCGCGCGCGCATGTGGTGTGTGCCGGTGGTGGCCGTCCGGTGACCGGTGCCGGGGAGCAGAAATCGAGTCGAGCGGGCGCGAGGCCACGGTCGCCGTGGAGGCGAAGACGAGAGGCAGCATGCGGACGGACGGCGGGGGCTGGGTCTCGTCGGATGGAGACGGAGGCGGCCGTGCATCGCAATGCAGCTGGTGGACCTGGGGCGCGGCGCGGCGCACACCCCACACACACACAGTGACACAGCAGAGCAGCTGCGCCTGCGCCTGCGCCTGCGTCCACGGTCCACGTACTACATGCGCGCGGCCGTGATCCATGGACCGCGTGGCGGCGTGGGGCTCGTGCGCTAGCGCCCGCGAAAGCGCCACGCCATCTGACTGACCGGCCCCGGCCCCGGAAACACGCGCGCCACGGCTGAGCCCTGAGGTGGGAGTGGGACCGAGACGAAGGTGGTTGCGTGACGTGACGTGTGCGTCCAACTGTGATGAGGCCGGTTCCTAAAAAATTTTACAAATTTTTTATTTCTAGTCACATCAATATCTTAATATCTTAGAGCCTGTTTACTTGCTAAATTTTAGTTAGGCCTTGTTTAGTTTTCAAAAAATTTTGCAAAAATTTTCAGATTCCCCGTCACATCGAATCTTTAGACACATGCATGAAGTGTTAAATATAGACAAAAATTCGATATAATACGTGAAAAATGTGTCTAAAAATTCGATATAATAGGTGAAAACTGTTTAGGGTGGGAATTAAATAAGGCCTTTGTTTGGCCTGCATCTCTCTGGCGGCCGGCAAATCTGGTCTCGCGTCGAATCTGAAGTCTGAACGAACAAGAACAACCAGCCGAGCAGACAACGGCTAGACGACGGCGCTGGGGTGCTGGCTGCTGCCGCCCTCTGGGTCTGGTCGAGGCGTCGAGCGCAGTCGAGGTGGAATCGGCCGTGAACAGCGTAAACTAACCCCGTTGCCGTACGGGGCGGTGGGAGCCGTGCGGTTCGTTAGAAAAAAGATGGTATTTTCCCCCCGCTGCCCATGCGGCCGAACGCCCGTATGTATGGGGTATGGGTATGGCCGTAGTGTTGCCAAATGCCAATGCAGCAGTGGGGGTGTTTTGTTTGTCTCCGCTCGCTTGCACTCTAGGCAAAGCAGGAGATTCCCGCATGAGATGCAACCTGCGACTAAAATATGCTAGTACTCCAACGTCCTACTGCTTTGCTCCGCTAGAGCTCTGGACGAATCGTTTGTGCCGACATTAAAAACATTCGGTTGGTTTCATAGGTAGAGCTGGACGAAGACTTTGGTATTCCAGTAAGGACGGTTGAAGAATTTTTCTCAAACACGAAAGGATCAAGGTTGCTGCAGTGATTGTACTGCACCTAATTAAGGCAATTCTAATGGTAGTACTCTTCCATGTTCACAACAGATTAGCGTGGAGCGTCAGTTTTCGTCGACTCATCATTCCTCGTTTCACCAGAAATTTATTATTGGGTCAATGGGGCCTTGTTTAGTTCCTGAAATTTTTTTATAACACTGTAGCAATTTCGTTTGTTTGTGGTAATTATTGTCCAATTATGGACTCGCTAGGCTCAAAAGATTCGTCTCGTAAATTTCGACCAAACTGTGCAATTAGTTTTTATTTTTATTTATATTTAATACTTCATATATGTGTCTAAAGATTCGATGTGACAGAGAATCTTGAAAAGATTTTGGATTTTGTTTGAAAGTAAACAAGACATAGATGTCGCGCTACAGGCCGGTATCATCAGCACACAGCACTGCTCGTTGGTCCATCCTTCTGGCCACAGGTATACCGGCCACCGGGCACGAGTCGTGCTACAGTACTAGGAGTACGTACTGGTGCTGCCGTGCTGGTAGTACGAATCCAAGCTTTCTACGGTGGTGTTGGTCATGGTCTGGACTCTCGAGTTATGGCGTACGGAGTACTAGTCTACTAGTACTAACGGCTGGACATAAACACACGGTACGTTGACGTGAACTGCTAGCTGGTCAAACCGCGAAAAGAGCAAGCAAACATCTCTACGTGCCTGAACAGTGTCTGAAAACAGGGACAGCCGACTGAACGATGCAGGTTTACATTCATTGAGAATGGATGGGCAAGGGCCAAGCGCCCGGATGGCCGGACCACCAGTCCGGTGGCCTCGACTCCGGGCACATGGAGTGCTGTGCTGTGGTGCCTGCCGGCGTCGGCGCAGGCGACCGGGAGCAGCGCCCGCGCCCGGCGCCTCCGGACGGAAAGGCTTTCAAATCCTCAATGCCGCCGCGGCCCAGAACGGGCCCGGGGCCAGCGGATCCAGGCCGATACATGTTTCATGTTTCGGAGCAAGGACACATGGAGAAAAAAAATTTGACGCATTGCTAGCCATGGACCCAGTTGTCATCCTCGCTATAGACGTCCATATAAATTTGAACTGCAAGCATTCCTCATGTATCTTCAGAAACTTGCAAATTGATCGAATTATCACCGAACTAGGTAGGTAATGTGACGGGACCTGCTATATTTCAGGTGCAGGCAACTACTAGCAGCCATTAGATTAACATCCATTGGTGGAAACCTGTTATTATACACTGTATTCTATTCACAAGCAGATAAAACGAGTCCGCAACCATCGCCAGAACATAACAGAGATTTCAGGCGACTGACTAATAGGAAAAGTGAACTTTTATTTGTACAACATAGGCCCTGTGACTACAGAAATGTACACTGCACAAGTTCTGATGGTTCTGGGGGCAAATATTTCTCTTTTGTTTCTTTCTTTGTTTATCTTCAAACACCACACAGTGACCTGTCCGCAGTCAGCACTATATATTACGTGTTTTTACAACTATATACAGCAGCCAAACTGCCAGAATGGATAGAGAAATTACAGGAGAAGAAGTTTACACGCTACACGGTCCACCCATTCTTTTGGAAGTCAGCTTAACATGTTAGATGTGGTTCATGTGGACTCGTTACAGGTCCACCTGGCCTTCTGTGTATAACATCATAATTCATTGTCATGTGATGGCGGCTGTCACTCTAAATCAGGAGGCGCATCCGGCGCCATGTTGTCTTGTTGAGCGAGATTACTGTTCTCTTGGTCAGGAGACCTAACTTTGAGCATATACCCCTGTGCAAAGTCTAACATTTCCTTGACTTCTTTCTTCAACTGCACGATTTCATAACAAAATGAAGTGAACTATGTACTTCTAGAAGTTATGGCATGCGGAATTGAAGAGGCACAGAGTATTCTGTAAACTCATTTTTGCTGCAAAAATATGTATGCTCATGTGTACTACTAGAACTTGCAAACCAGCAAAAGCTACATAGAACATTTCGAGGATAAACATGCTTGCTCGTGCTGTCCTAACTGACAATCTCACCAACGAAGCTGTACATGATTTTTAAGTGAATAGCATGACAACCTCATGCACTGAAGCTATGACATTCGTTTTACACCTGTATCTGTAACTGATCATGCCTAGTTAGAATGTACTAGAACTCCATAAATTAGCACAAGCTATATGAATCGTATGTGTTAAAGTTTGAGGACAATTGAATTAAATTCACAACAAAATATCATACACACAAAAGCTCAGTAAATATAAATCCATACCTCATCTACAGCACCACTCTTTATCTTAGACTGCATTATGCACCATTTCTTGAAATGCGCACCTGAAAATACAGCATGGCGATTGTATTCATAAAATCACTAAATTTCATTGCACCTTAAGTAGAGAAAAGCTATCACAGAAAAGAGAGAGCACATGAGCTGGGTCAGAAGAAATCACCGACCAGCACTGATGTTGAGACTGCACGAGCTAGAACTGATAGTTTTCACAGACCACCTACAATGCACCTGAAAGGTAACATAGCAGAATCACTACACTATTGGAAGATAACTGTTATTGTAGCACTGAAAAATGCTCTCAGATCTACAAAAATGAAAGAGAAGGCAGGAAACTGTAACCAATATTTTCCATAAGTACCTCGAAGAAGGAACCAAATGGAACATCATGAACTTGCTGTACTGTCTCAAATACCTAAAAATAATGGTAAGAGATCAATATTACTTATGACATCAAGCAAAATACCAAGAACTATTATCTACCATAATGACACATTCTGTTGTATGGTAGAAACATACCAGATCCATTTTGTCAGCTGAAAGAACTATATGCTGCCACTCTGTCATCGCTGAATAAGGAGGGCACATTGGACTATGGCATATTGATTTACAATTAAGTTCCCTCACCTGGCCATCATACTCATCTGCAATGTGCCATTGGCCCAGCTGCAGAAAAGCAACATTTTCGCGCAGAATATGAAGTAAAAGAAAACCAAAGCCATTCAGCTTGCTGATCACATAAAGGAATAGTATAACTGGTTTCTGTTATCCTGCTAGCATAAGAGGTGGAAGGTTTTTTTTTTAATAAAGTAAGAGGTGGAAAGTTAACTGACAATAAAAATATGCCTGAAGGATGATCAGTACATATGCTTCCTTTGGATAAATCCATTTGGAGTGCATATGGCATAGGCCAGCCTAATGGAGAGAAGTTTAATTTGGAAAATTCAATAGGAGGGTAGCTACCACTAGCTGGTATGTACTGATTCTTGCCTAGTTGCCAGGTCCATACACCATACAGGATGGTGACATATTGTAGGTTCAGTGGAGCCATACATGCCACCTTGACAACAGACTAAAATCTCTTAGCTCAAAGTTTGTAAATAAACTATCTTCATAAGATGAGGCCACTCAAAGCTAGATATCCACTAGGAAGTAGGAACCCAAATTGCTGATCCCAAGAATTCTACCTGAATTATTCATAAATCATAGAAGACAGCCTTTTTAGAATACATAACACATAGACAGCGGCAGAATGGGGCTGGGGTTACAAAGCTGGTAGATCTATAGTAATTGGCAGCTCCACATTGTGCCCTGGCAGCACTAACATCACTAGTAGTATTGAAAGATGTCCTAAACATGAAAATTTGAAATTTTCAATGACAAAACCTGAAAACTTCAATGACAAAATCACCAGTAATAAAATACAAAATTATTAAGAGGAGCAGGATGGACATCTTTTGCTCAGTTGGATATTAGTTTTGGGGAAAAAGAAGTATGACCACCAGCTCTATTTGACATATTATGATAATCTACCGATTTCTATCATCAACTTTGTGGAAATTCTCTAATACACAAGAATACATGGATTGAGAATAAGTTGGTCATATAGAATGTACTATATATATGTGCAAAAGGCTGGCAATGTGCTGGATACTTACATTTATATCTTTATCCTTCCGATCTGTTCGATACTCTGTTATGTAATTTGAATCATCACTCAAAAGAATACTAAAGAACTGTTCTGCTGTACATGGAAATGTTCCCTAAAATCATGAACAGTAAAGGATCAGTGACCAATTACAAAGCTAGACCACTAAAGAAAATCGTGAGGCTAAAACAATGTTAGTCACTATTACATTGAATACAGGGACCAAAACTTCTTCTTTAACAAAAGGTTGTAACTGCCCTGTTAATGCAGCACAATCTTCTGGGACATTTATCTCCTGCTTGCTAGTTTTTCTTGAACTACTGTGTGCACGTAATGCAGACTGAGCACGTTCCTGGAATCCAAATGTTAAAAGGCTATAAAATCTGAAGAATGTTTGCGGAGATAAAACTTATATCACAAACAGCACAATCAACAAAGACCCCTTCAAAACTAGTGTGCCGACAGTAAGGCTATAATTTAAAAGCAGGGATCTGGTATACCGCACACATATGCTGTACCTGTTTCTCAGCCTCTATCATCATTTGGAAGTTCTTCACAGCTCGCTGCAATGATCTAAATGTATGGTTTCTGTTCCAAAACGATGCAAATTTGTACCTGACTCTTCCTACAAAAAAAAATATAGGGAAACATGATTTTGTAGCAACCACGACCCTGCCTAATCTAATTGCTGTTAGCAGTCATTTTTTGCAGTCTACATAAACTGTACAGTATGGTTTTTATGCTATAGAGATCATGCGTGACTTCTAACATCTGAGTTCACAGACCTAGGTGCATTTTTGATAAGTCAACCACGCCCCCAAAACAATAGATAAAAGAATGCTTGTAGAAGATAAGTCCACTAAAAGAGAGATCACCCACTAAATTTCTGTGGCTCCTTCCCAACACGATTCAGACTTCAGAGTAATAATTCTGTTTCACAGTTGTTTTCACTTTTCAGACATCCATTTGGTCCTGTAGGCCCTGTAATTTTTTGCTCTTCTTTTTTATGCTGTAGACCTTTGGTACTTATATCAATGTTTTCTGTATAGTGGATCAGGAAAAAAAAAGACATGCAGGGGGTCCATTGATTTAAGAATCACTCATATGATATGAAGATTTTACCATCTGGACATCCTAATGGAGGAACACCAAATCCTCCAGCTCCCATTCGAAGAAATATTGTAATAGCTGGATTAATAACTGCATGCTGACTTCTCCTTATCTGCAGTGTTTGTAATAAAAGAAACAGATGGCACATTAAATGTGTGCATTACGAAAATGAGTTAAATGCACCGTAGGTCTATTAACTTTTGTCCGTGTGTCATCTGGGTCCATCAACTTTAAAAGTGCAGTTTTGGGTCCTTAAATTTTTTTAAGTGGTTCACCCGAGGTCCATATCCCTTCATTTGTTGTTTATATCTGACGTGGTGTGTATACTCAGTGCCAGCAGGGCATGGTGTGAAGCACAGGAGCACTAGATTGGCCACAACGCTGCGAGAAAGTGTTAAGGAACAAAGAAAACCAAGTGAAGGGGCTAATTACAATTTCCACGCCATGTTGGCACTGAGTGTACACACCATATTAGATCTAAACACTAAACGAATGGGTATGGATCTCCGGTGAACCACTTAAAAAGTTTAAGGACCCAAAACTGCAGTTTCAAAGTTGATGGACCTAGGTGACACACAGGCAAAAGTTAATGCACCTACGATGCATTTAACTCTACGAAAATTATGCAGACATAGTAGAATAGGACTGGAATATGAATTACCTCGTCAATATCTCTCAAAGGAATCACAACCTTTATATATGGGAAGAAAAGATGTTTTAGTCACAAACAATTAAGAAAATGAATTTATGTACAAACAAACTATTATATATAATATGCTTTACAGGGGGGGGGGAAAGAGCAATGTCCATAAGCTTCATCAAACAAAATCAGGAAGAGAACTGGCGCATGTAAAGTAATTTGCCAGAAAACTGGATGCCACGGTAACGGTAACACAAGAAATAGAAATGATGGAGATATTCCTAAGATGCAAGCAATAGTTTCTCAAACGATAGCTAACACATACGGTAAACAACCATTTCATTCATGCATGATGGAAATATTAGAATAGCATGAGGCATTTAGGCAGTATGTACAATTTTCAATGTGCTATTTGAAAACATAGCCTATTTAGTTTTGGTTTCTACAGAATCTCAATCAAGAGGACCACGTTAAATAATTTTTAACTACAACACCATTCAAATAACAAAGAGTAAAGGGATATCACTTGAAAATCTATTAAGGTGAAACGTGTATTGCTCCCCACGAACTGACATGTTAGTGTTTCCCAATTTATTATGAACACAAGTTTCTGATTTAATTTGAAAAAGGTGGGCCCTAGTATTGTTGTGGCTCTTCAAACAAACTACAAACAGTTATCAGAATATGCCATAATCTCATGATCAGCAAAGTGTCTGATAGATGGAATACGCAGTTCAGATCAAATGGTGTAAAAAACTTGCCTACTTTATCACAAAGACACGAACAAGTAAGCTCTAAACCAAGGATCTAAGGTAGACATGTTTAATCGAAGGATAGCAATTGAGAATTTCATCTGAGCGAACCTTGATTTGCTTTGAAAAGACATTTGAATGAAAGCAAATATGCCATGAAGAGACATACATGCGTCCATGATACAAAAATGACCTCTCAAGTGCACATGAATAACTGTGGTCAACAACCTGAAAGGAATAAGAAGGAAACAACAACTCTTGCAAGTTGGAACCATTGGTATTAGATACATGCATGAATTAGTGAGTTGTAGTAGTTACCCACCTCGTCCGGAGGTAGTTCAAAAATTGTCTGCAAAGGACCTGGCTTTTGATGAACTACAGTAGGACCTTGCTTATCCAAGGAAATCCTTCTACGAGCGCCAGCCTCAGCTGAGCTGTTTAGAGCCCTAAAGCAGAGAAGTGATACATCAGAAACATTGAAACCTTGATTTTAACGAGACACTTAAAAAATTGAATTTGGGCCACATAAGGTACAAAGTGAGGGACAGCATATTTTACATGATGAACTGGATATAAATTCCCACTACAGTTTCATTTCTGATGTTCACAAAGTCAAAGCAAAATAATGAAGCAAATAGCTAAAACATACATGCAAAAATTGTTCAAAGTTCAAACCTGCTAATTGGACAAACAGAATAAAACATTCATGCTTTTCAGTGAAAAAAAAAACAATATGACAGGAACAAAGAAAAGCTAAGGATTTAATGATTAAATTAAAATAGAGTGAGATTTTAACCTGGAGGAACTTTCATGAACCTTGATTACTTTAATATGAAGACACACCTGACAATACAAAAAAAAAAGTATAACAAGGTGACAAAAAAATAAATTTGACCTCAGAAACCAACTGGTTTTGCAGAAATCACTCACCTGGCCTGATGTGCTGTCAAGTGTATGCCAAACTGGTCCACTCGGTGCCTCAGACTCAACAGGAACAGTAACAGAACCAAGGATTGTGCTTTTCCATACAATGTCCCAGTCATATATCTTGACATTTATCTATGGAAGTGTAGAGAATGAAAACATGGGAACAAGGGAAATGCACCAAAAGCCTAGGCATACAGCTTTTTATGGAACAGAATAATTGGCCGAATGCACAAATGCATAAAGACAATAGAAAAACATACAGGGTTGCACTACATGAACTCATGAATTTGCAACAATTTTGTCAGCACGAGAAGCAAAATGGAAAGTTGCAAAACCCATGACAGATATATGACAATATTGTTGTAGATGTAGTGCGACAGTGCAGATGCAATTTTTTAACATAGGAATGGTACATTAGTGATTTGACTATGTAAACTATACAGAACTGTGATTACTTATTAGTCTACACCAGTGATGGACAAACATAGCATCTTTTAAAAGATACCAAACTAAGAGAGAGAGAGAGAACTGAGAATAACCTTTACAGGAAGACTATCAACAAAAAAATTGAATTCCTCTCCCCACATTGGGTTTCTTGAGCCAGGAACCATAGAACTGTAAGGTGTTAAAAAAATAGATTAGACTAGTTGAGCATTAGCAGTGTGACATATATCTATAAGTTTATCAAAGATGTTAATATTATGTTATATTAAAGGATGGTTATTTGAAGTTGTTTCCCCTGTCCACCTTCCATCATTGCTTTTTCCACGGAACAGTTTCAGGATAGCATGTGTATCCGTCATTTACACGTTACCCTACTGCAATCATCACCATTTCCATAACATTCAAACAATCCTGGGGGCAGTTGCCCCTTGTTTCCTCTCCTTTACAGCCTATGCTTGGAACTGCTAGATCCAAAACCGTATTGTCCTATCTCTAATGATGAATCCCAACGCCCAAATTGTCCGGAAATAAAATCTCTCTCTAAGAAGTTTCATTCATAAAAAGTTTTCCCTTGAACCTACTTTATTTTAACATGTATGCACTATCAAGTACTCCCTCCATTCAAATTCTAAGACATTTTGTTTTTTCTAGATACGTAGCTTTTGCTATGCACTTAGATATAGACTATGTATAGATACATAGTAAAAGCAATTGTATCTAGAAAAGCCAAAACGTCTTACAATTTGGAACGGAGGGAGTAATCCTTTACAAAGGATCTGACTTCAGTGCAATAAAAAAAAAAGCACCACAACCAGTTAATAGTTTCGCCCAAAACATGACCAACTTGATCTCTCGTTGTATGTCCCCTCAAGGGAAGATAGAACATGGCGGTTAAACAAATTACAGTCTCCAAGAATTCTCAGATTGATAAATAAGCTAGAAATGAAACTCCCTCAAAAGCTATATACAGTTAATAAAACAACTGAAATCATCAAAAAGTATTGGATCAATATGATCACCTGAAACGCTTCTCTGCGCCACAAGTGATCAATGCATACGGGTCAGATGTCCCATTTAAGTTCGCCGCCATCAAATTTTTTGCAGCCAACAATTCGAGCTGAACAGACACATCCAATCCAAGTCATAAACCATCCAGAACAACTGCCAGCAGCACGACACAGAAAAGAAAATGGAGGCCAAAAGCTGATCACTGGTCACCTTCACTACATACGCAGAGGGGCCGCTCGCACCCCCCTTGAACTGCCCCAATCCAATCCAAGCCAAGCCCAGCCCAGCGCATCCACCAAACGGGAGATCAAGGCATCAGCATCCGTGATCACCAGCACCAATACGACCCAAATTCTCCGAAACCCAAAACGGACGCAGCCGTTACCTTGTCGGCGCCGTCCAGCCCCCGCACGAGGAGCTCGTCGGCGTCGCCCGCCGCTGCCGCCTGCGAGGGGCGCGGGTTGAGGAGCTCGTAGGCAGCGTAGAGCGCGACGAGGATCATCGCGGCGGCGCACGTGACCTCGATCTCCCAGCAGGTCGGGAGGAGGAACCCGAGCGCCGCCACCGCCGGGGCCGACCCCGCGGCCTGCGGCGCCATGCCGCCTGCGCCCGCGCCCACGAGGACGGTGCGTGCCGCGCCCTAGGGTTTCGGGAGCGGTATGGGCGCGCACGCGAGGGCCATGAGGGGCGGGGGCGAGCGGGCGAGGAAGGAATGGTAGGAGGTCTGGAGGTGGTGGTTATGCAGGGGGGGGACGACGAGGCGGAGTCGCGGAGAAGGTGGGAGCGGTCGGGTCGGGCTCGCGGTCGCGGAGTGGGTGGGCCACCTTGTAGAGGCCGGGGACTCAGATTGGGTGACTTTATAGAGTAAAGTTACGTTGTAACTTTGCCTCAATCTCAATCGTCCAGATAACATCCAACGAGTATAGCTAGGACTTTGCTTTTCAGCCCAAGCCAGAAGCACAGGCGCTTCAACTCACCTCCATTCCCCGCCAAAATTGCAAGCAGACAGGCCAGCCTCTCTCTGTTTTTTAAACCAAATACTAATTCCTACAGGTCCCTGCTCCCTCCCTTGTTATAAGCAGCTCACAAGATCCAATGAACCTTAGTGTTTCCAGCAAAGGCTTCCAACACTTTGCAGATTGAAGCAAAATACACAGCAGCCGGTACCCTCAAGAGTGCAAAACAAATAAATACAAGGGACAACTATATTATAATTATCAGTAGAAATTAGAATTTTCCAGTTTGGGAGTTCTAGGTTCAAAACACAAATACATGCCACATTCAGTAATACAGTAGGTCACATAAGACTATAACGAGACCACAAAAGACTATAGTTGGGCCATTTCACTTCTACAATTTGGCCACAAAAGACTAAGATCAGATATGCTTCAGTAAAGACTTTATATATAGCCATGATATGCTTCAGTAAAGACTTTATATATAGCCTTTCCCATTGCCACATCTTGATCTGTATAGATAGTTCTAGGTTGCTTTCTATTATGTGCAGCTAAGAAAGTCTGAAAGAGCCATATAAATGAGTCCTCTGTTTCATCAAATAGAAGTGCAGCACCAAAAACAGTGGTTTCTCTAAGGCCAAGAAAAACACCAAAAGGCCTATACTCTTTGTTGGTGCCAAAAGTAGTGTCAAACGTAACCACATCACCAAAGTGTGCATAGTCAAGAATCATCTTAGCATCAGCCCAAAATATGTTGGTTATATGCCCCTCACAATCTAACTGCAAAGCATATTGGAATGATGGATTTTCAACAATTTTGTCATGAAAATACTTCAACATACTTCCAGCCTGTCCAAAAGCCAAATCCCGCTGCCGTTTGCTTTGTAAATAATTTTTACGATCACGGCAAGTGTAGCTAAGGTTAAGTGGTCCACCAACTTGACGACTAGCCAACTCATGTGCAGCTTTTGGTCTAATTCCAGAGTCATCTGCAGTCTCTATTTCAAAAGCTTGCAGCTCTGAAATTTTTCTTTGTGATGCCATCAAGTGCCGAGTTTCTGGCAAGTGAAGAAGGTGATTGTGTTCAAGCACAACATCAGTGACTTCATAATTTCCTGCAACTCGGTCCAATATAAGGCTCATTCGAGCTTTGCAATCAGTCCTTGTTTCAGCTCTAAAGCATTTGGTCGTATGATTTGTTTGCCCTTTTCTTCTAAGGCCCTCGTTGGAACAGACAAATCTGCATGAGGTCACCTTACCATCAAAGGTGCTTACATTTGTGTATCTTTTTCTCACATCAAAGCCTGTGCGACCCCCATATGCCAACCAAAACTGCCAAGCCTCATCTGCACTTTTGAACCTTAAGCCAATTTGAGGATCCTCCTTGTTTAATTCTGCCATGGCCTTGTACAGTAATCACAATTGCACAAATTTGTTCTCTGACCCACACATAAACTAGTTCTGTAACCTAAATAACTGACAAATCAGAACATATAAAATTTCTGTTGAAGCTTTAGATAATATAATGGACACAACAGTACATATGAAACAAGCTAGAGCAGCTAATATTCCTGACATGAAATTCAGCAAAATAATTCCTTCTGGTTCATGGATTATCAAATTAGATGGCATTCAAACATGTGGCTGCATTCTATTTTGTATTTTGGTAGATACTTGAGGTAGATTAATAAGCATTCATGCATGCTAGGGCACTAAATAAAAAAAAAATAGTGCAATCGTGGACATCTCCATTACAGAGGGTGTGAATCTCGTACCTAGATATGGCATGACGCGAGAGAGCTCCTCCATGGCCGGGGCGGGTCTCCTGTTCTCCCGGCCGGCGCAGCCTCCACCTGCCCCGGGAGGTGCGGAGGGCAGCGCGGCCGGGCACCGGACGGCGCGCGGCGACGCGACGCGGCCAAAGGCCTGACGAACGGTGCGACAGAAGCACGGCGAGGAAGACGATGCGGTGCAGCAGCGAAGATTTCGCCGAAGCGCGGGCAGCGCTGTGCGCGTTGGCGGGAGCTGTGGGTCAGTTCGGCGTCGTTCCCGCGTCTCGTGTGTTCCGTCTCATTTATTAGCCTGAGCTGAAAGGTAGGAAATTTACTGTAGCCGTCAGATGGCAGGTGAAAGGTGGAGATTGAGAGAACGTTACGTTGTAACTTTGCTCGATAAAGTTACTGAATCCGGCTCCCCCGGACGGCTGGGGGCTTGGGGCGGTGCGGTTCTGCCGTCTGCGGAGGCCGGGGATAACGGACTTCGACGCTGGTCCGATGGGCCCACGACGACGCTGCGCCGGTTGACCTGGGGAGTGGGGACTGCCCCCGGGCCGGTGTTACTCTACAGCGACCGTTGAAGGGCCTGTCAAAGTCGAAGCCGGTTCCTTTGGGTGAGCACCCGCAAGGTTCCTGGTAACTTCCATTCAGATAAACAAACTTGTCAACTGCAAGTTGTAAATCTTTGAGCCGTATATTTTTTTATGTACAGTTTGAATCTGACTTCCTATGCCGTTATGATTTTGTTTAACAACTATTAAACTTTGAGGTAGAATAATTCAATTTTAGAATTTGTTTGACACAGTTCACAACAACTTCATGAGCTGTTTTGATCTGTTTTTCTTTTTGCACAACAATTTTTTTCAAAATAGCTTTAGAGTTCTCACAGAGACATGAGTTAGGATGAAACTAAAAAAATAGCTCATTCTAGCTTTCTTCCTCATTTCTTTCTTTCATCTAGTAAAGTTGTATTACCAAACAACCTTTTCAAAATAGCTCAGTTTTACCTAAAAAGTTGCTCATAAAGCTCTCTTCTAAAAAAATATATTGGTGAAGCTGAGTTGTGTCAAACAAGGTCTTAGAGCAACTCCAACAAATATGCTATCCATGTTATCTAGGCTACTTTTATATTTTTAAACCAAAAATTAAAGTCCAACAAGTGTGCTATCTGGTTTGCTAAAATAGCAAGTTTGCTATCCCTAAACTTTCGCTTGCCATATATAGTATGTCATCCTCACTAGCTATCCTATATAAAGGTTGTTGTGAAACTCTATGTTTTGAGTGAGTCTTTTATTTTACACAATGACTAAATCTTATAGTTTAGAATATAATTTTACCTAATCTTTTGGAGATACTCTTAGTTAACTTCTCTATCTCCTACACTTTTGGAACTACTTCTCCCTTCCAAATTATAAGATGTCTTGATTTTTTTCAAAAAAGTTGTTTAAAACTTAGAATGGAGGGAGTATTAGTTTGAATCTCAAATTTGGTGAATCAAGTTGTAAGATGTTCTGCGACGAGACCAGTTGGTCTAGCTGCAAGTTTGGCACCATGCCGCCCAGAGTTTGAACCTCTTGGGGATGGATTTGTTGGTCGGAGGAAGCGTAATTTATCTGTGCATTGAAAAAAAAATCTCCTCGTCTGCCCCATGTTAAAACATATGTCTAAAGTTAGCCTAGTCTCATGAGAGCTGCGGAAGGGTAAAGGTTCAGGGGTTTCTCGAGAACAAACACCAACATATGTGAGAAGCTCTTCTTAAGAAAAATGCACGAGACTCTCTTACCCTGTAAGTTGATTTTTTTTCTATAGATACACTATAGATGTACATCATTTCATTTATTTTAAAACTCCTAAATATGTTTTTCTAGGAAGTTTTCATAATTCTACTTAAAAAGATGGTTTGCACTGAATATTTTTCTGTGTTATTGTGTAAATAAATGAACTCATTACTACTTTGCTAGTTTCGGAAGTACTCAGAGAGAGGTCAGATGAGTTTTTTTTCCCTAAGATCTACTAGTCTTAAAGTATGATTTATTTATTATGCAATAGTTGAATGAGTTTTTCTTTTCTCCTCTTGAGCATTAGCGATCCCCATCTATCCCGCCGCGCGCCACGGCCTCTGATAGTTTGATCTTTCCTTGACCCCGCTGAGCGCCTAGCGCCGCCGACCGTGTCGCTCCCTTCTTGTTTCGCTACGGCCGCGAGCGCAGCTGCCCGCTGGGGGAGACCCGGATTGGTGTCTTGGTGAGGATGGCCTCCGCCAGGATACGTGGGGAGAAGCGCAGACGCATCAGCAAGTACAATTCCACGAAAACTAGGTCGAGGAGGAAGAGGATTTCGAGGAAGCAACACTCGCAGGAAACTTTTGTTGAATCTCGTTTGCTTCGGTTTTCATGGTTCTGTCGTAGTCTGTAGACCTGCCCAGTTACCCATCTTCAGCACTTGATTGTGGTGCATTGCATATATATCAACATTTAACAGTCAGAACTCTCAGAACCCTATCTGGCTCTTTCGTGCGCCCATCTTCAGTACTAGTATATTCCTCGAAGACACGCGCAATAACATATACCTCTAGTTTTTGCAAGTCAGCATCTACAGCTTAATTCTTTAAATCTAGTTTGTTTTCTATCTTTAATGTATGCATCTTTGAAGTAAACCAAGATCATAGCACTTCACTTTGTTTCGTTATTAGTTGTTATTCTTGTGAGCCCTGCAGAAAACAGTTCACTATTTCATAGATAAGATAGCAATACCAACAAGGCTTTTTATTTAGTCTGAAGCAAACTGCGTATGCAGATACTAAACGATCCAGTGAGTAAACAGAAATTTGATACTACTAGATGACCACAAACACAAGTTACACGGTGTACTTTTGATTGTCTTCCTTCACTTTGTCCTTTTGGACTATCAACATGGTAATTATTTTTCTTAACATCTAGATGTAGGCATGTAGCAAACAGATGTGGAAGTCTGATTGTTGGCGTTTGTTCTTGCTGGCAACAGAGGAGGAAGTATGGAACCTTGGCATGATTCGGTTTAGTATCATGGCCTACCAAAGGTCCTCAGAGCAAGACATCTGCTACATCTGCGGAGATGACGCTGACAACCACATGGAGCACTTCTGCCCTTTCAACTACATCTTTGGGCGGTCTTCCGGTGATACCTGCAGAGGAGAATGCCCTGTCGGAGAACACAGAGTAACCTCCAGGGATCATCGCAAGTTCCTGCGGCGTTTCATGCGCGTGAGCAACCTGCCACCGGGCTTCAGGGTGTGGGAGCTCGAGAACCTCCTGAGCCCGTTCGGGCCGCTGCTGATGTGGGATGTTCCCAGGTCCAAGAATGACATTTGTGGCTGCAAGACTGAAGTCTGCCTGAGCTTCGGCGCTGCCGTCTTCAAGAGACGTGAGGATGGGGAGAGGGCCATCCACGAGCTTAATGGCTATGAGACTGGTGGCCGGAAGCTGCGAGTTGATTGGGTTTACCCTTCTTGTGTGTAGCTGAAGATTAAACATTCAAATTTTACACTTAATATTCAGACTTCTCTGTCCTACAAATGTGATTTTTGCAGGTAGCAGTTAGTACAAGTTAATAAGTTGTTTTTTAAGACTTAGGACTTAAGAGTCCATTATGTTAAGGCACTGCCCTGGTGTTTGTCCTGTGAACATGTCATAACGCTGTTATATAGGATCAAGGTCTGAGATTGTTACCAAGTTCTGAGTTTGTTATCATTATGTCAAGTGAGTTTGTTATCATGCTTATTTTTTAGAACGTGAATCATGCTTGTATTTGTTATTAGAGTTATTTCCTTGCTATCCCTTCGAGTTTCCAAATCAGAGCATGTGGCAAGAACAGGAATGCACGCAACAAATACTAAATTGGAACAAAATGCATCCAAGCAAGATAGTTGTATTTTATTCTCAACTGTACACATCAAACGAGTAACAATTATATTATTATCAGTAAGTTACATTTCTCGAGCCATAATGAGGCTACTGGTTCTGGCAATCTGGCCTTCACTTATCGACTGGCTTACCTCTCTCCCTCAGCTTGGCCACAGCTTCCTTCATGGCCTCCTTCCTCTTCCTGCTGGCAAGCACCTTAGCCTGCACACCGCTAACATTCGGGTCTTTCTTCTCCTCTGCCGGCCCTGGTGGTGGAGGCCGCCTCTTCGAAGCAGCACCGGCGATGTCAGGGCTCAGCACGGTGCCAGCAGCAGCAGCGACCAAGCCACATAAAAGTGCCCTAGAACAGCAGAGAAACACATTTATCAAACTCACAACGAGCTATCTAGGAGCACATCCTGGAGATAAAAGAGGAACTGAATATGTGATGTGATGAGATACCTCCTGTTGTCGAATTTGGCCCCAACAGTGAAGTTATTGCTGCTGGTATCAGGTGCAGGAGGTTTTGGAAAAATCTTCAGAATGGTGATTGTGCTTTGTGATGCTGAGATGGGAGGCGCCATTGCCGCCCTGGTGATGCTTGGTACCTCCAGAAACAGAAACGAGGAGCACACCGTGTGCTGTAGCCATTGGCATGGATGCTTCCTGCAGATGGAAACAAGAGAAGTGATAGATACGGCCCCACAAAAGGTGTTATGTCACCTTCCCATTGGTTGCAAAAGCTTCAGGAAAGATAAGGCACGAGGAACATATACACATTCTTTCAGTATATGCCAACCCTGCCAAGGAGCGATGCCTTTCTCAGTTTTAGTTCAACCCACTATTACTTGAGGTTAAGAAGGCTCCATTTTAACTTAGATCCCCAATTGTTTCAGTGTTGCATATAGTCCCCTAAATAAGCAGGCTTGGATAAGTCCTATGTATGACAAGCGAATGCAGATCCTGTTTGCTTCTCTGAAAAACCATGACTGAAAGTACTGCCCGCTGATTTATTATGAAAGAAAAATACTGATGATTTAAAAAAAATACGACTTATAAAACAAGTGAACGGAGCCTACAGGCTATAAGCTAAATCGAAAAAAAGAGCGTGCTAATTTAACAGCTTTGAGGTTACTTGTCACTACTAAAATATTGGCTGTAGCATTTCGACCGCTTTGAAGTACTTCAAACTGAATATTTCTTCCCTTATTAGATTAGATTAGAATTAGATTGGATTAGAAAAGCCTTACGGTCAAAATTGCTACAACACGTTATCAATGACAAGGAAATGGAGACGGACGTCAGCGTGACACTACGTGTACAAATTAGTTTGTACTCCCTCCATCCTAAATTATAAAACATTTAACTTTTTTAACTTTAAATTTAACTACTCGTTTTATTAAAAAAAAATTATACAAACATAATCAAATTTAAGTCATTATTGAAGAATTTTAATTAATAAACCAAACCACGACAAAAGAAGTGATATTTTGTACAATTTTTTAAATAAGACAATTGGTTAAATTTAGTGTAAAAAAAGTCAAATATATTATAATTTGGAATGGATTGAATATAAATTAGTTTGTTGCCCTGAAGTCCTCAACCTACACGTGCGGGCCGTGCGACACTGGCCTGGCTAATTTTTTTTTCGAGGAACACGGCCCATCTGTGACCGAATCTAAGGATCTGGCGGCCTGATAATTTTCTCTTCTCCCGGCCCATGCGTCCTCGCCTTCGTCCTAAGGCCGTGAATACAATAGAACTCTTCTTCCATTATAACTCGAAGCAACGGGCCCTCGGGTTAGGGATCCCATCCCTGCGACCGCTGCTCATCCCGAGCACCGCCGGCTGCCGCCGACCTCGTCGTTCGCGTCAGTGTGCGCCGCTGGGTGGTGGGAAGGTGGTGATGGCCCCCGTCGGGAGACAGAGGGAGAGAGGCATTAAGAGATCGGGTGCCACTGAAGACAGGATAAACAAGATGCTGAACAAGCGCCTTCCGATGCAACGTGCGTTCTTCTTTCAACGAATCGTTTGCTTAATCTCTTCCCTTGATCTGCGCGCCTGGCCAAGTTTCCAGTGTTCAGCAATCGATTTTGGTTGATTGCGTACCAATTTTCAATTCTCAATTTAGCCCTTTTATATGCTCATCATGTCCATGTTCTAGTAAGGTAAGGATTCCTGCGACCTTGTTAACTAACATGCCTCTTTCTTCCAGGAGGCAGAAATTGGAGGCTGGAAGTTTCTTACCTGTACAGATTTAAGTTTATGAGGTTCTTAAATCTCCGGGAGATGACCATCCTTCGGCGAAAGAAGAGTAAAAAGGAGAACCGGCAAAAGGCTAACTTGATTAAAAATATGGGTCCGATGGAGCCGAAGGAGGGGCGTAAGTGACTTGATTCTATGCTTTCTTCTTGTCTTCATGCCTTCTTTATAATGAATTTCATAAAACATTACAACCATAGTTCATAGAACAGTGCAAGTAGCCAAAAGAACATGTTCACTGCAACTATTACCATAAGGTAAAATGCTTTTTCTAGGGTGAAGGTTACTGTTTAATGCATATGAAGTTTACTATCTGAAATACTATAATATGTGTGGGTATTTACATGCTTCAAGCGCATGCATTGTGTTTTTGTGTTGGGCTGTTGGGTCATAGTATAATTATTGATGACAGCGCAGATTATTCAAACAATGAGCTTAAACTGATTTCATGGATAAAAGCAACGAAGGTAGCTTGTTGCCGGCTTACTGGCTAATGCCATTCAGACGCAGCATGAAATAGCCATGGTTTAAGCTGAAGCTTGCTTCAGTGCCAATGCAAAAGCATCTCAGCCATGGTCCATGGCATTCAAATTTAATATTAAGTTTAGTCTGAGTGTCTGACTAAGTACAAGATAGATCACAAAATCAGCATGGTTTTTTTATTTGTGCTCTGGTATACTGCTCGAGAGATAGAGTTCTTGAGTTTCTGCTGTTAATAAATCCTTCACAAAGGATGTACAGCGCCTCACCTGAAGTAAGTAGTACCTCCATTCTCTAGCTGCGCACTCAGCACTCTCATTCTTTCGGCACAATATACATGCTGACCCCCTCCAGTTGAACTGATGTTCAGACTGGGATATGGGGTGGATGGTTTATCAGTTCAGTGGACATTCACTTTATGTGGACTCCTGATTCTATATATATACATCATAAAGCTGAGACAAAGAAAAGAGCTACTGTACCAACATGCAAACTATTATCTCTCCACAGCACATGCGCATGCATATTTCTATGCAAAGATTTTCTTTAAGCGCTAATGAGTGTTTTCCTGATTCCACAATATCTAGTGTGTGGAAGTGAAACAAAGGTTTAATAATTGATGATATAAATGTGCCCATGCTTATTATAGACCCTTGCTGTAAGAGTCAGTTTGCCATTTTACGTCTTAGTACTGAACTGTATGACTTAACTCCCAGTTATTTGGTCAAACTAGTGCTTATATGCGGTAACCAGTCAGAGCCCCTTAAACCTGTACATGGCCTCACTACTAGTGCATCCATCTCAACACTATTTTAGATATGCTATGCCTGAAGAATAATCTAGGAAGAGAGGGGCTAGGAGCGAAGGATACATGGTAGGAAGATTCATGGGAATGTATGTATTGACTTGCTTGTATCTTATTATGATCTTGTTTAATGCTCCTTAATGTCACAAATTCTTTGTAATATTGACCTTCAGTGAATGGTACCAAGATGCAATTTTGACTACTTATATTAACACAATAACTTAAAGTGTAACATTGTGGAAGTATCATAACTCATGCTATACTCATGTGGCAAATCTGAATCTCAAGATGATTTTATTGGGCTGTGATCAACAATTTTAACCAGGAGTTTCCCTCAGAGACTGGATTCATCAATAGTTAGCTTGATTATAGTTCTTTTTGCCTTATTTTCTTTCTTTGTCCCAATACAACATGATATACATCAGCTCATATATCTTTTGTGTCATATCACAAATTTCTATTGGCTCTGCTTTTATGGAAATGATTCTGTGCACACAGGTTCCACTTCATGTTTTTGGAGGGATCCAGATGCAAAATTTTGCATCATCTGTGGAGAGGACCAGGAAGTGCATTTGGAGCTGAAGTGTCCGTACAACTACCTTTCCCCGGTTACATATGTTCCCTGCAGAGCACGGCTTGCTCTTTGGGGCAATTACACAACCACACTCCGTTACAAGTGCCCAAGGCACAAAGAGGAAGAAATGAGAGAACCTCCCATGCACGACGAAAGGAACTCGAGGCGCCTCGAGTTCATGCGGTGCCTTGTGCGTGTGAACAACTTGCCGCGGCGCTACCACCCGGAGCAATTTGCCGCACTGTTCAGCAGGTTTGGCCAGCTGCGGATGTGGCATATAGCAACGCGCGGCTCCGGGGCCTGCAAGGGATACGGATGTGTCGTCTTCCAGAACCATGAGCACGCCGAGGAGGCCATTGAGGCACTCAACTGCTATGAAGTCGGTGAGTGTAAGCTGCGAGTTGATTGGGCTTACCCTTGTCTAAACTACTGTTGAGCCAGGATTATCCGTGTTGTGAACTGGTGTTGGTTTTGATTTAAACAAAAAATGGTGTTGAAATAATGATGTCTGCGTTGAGGGATTGGCTCCTGACTTTGCCAGTTTATAGACGTGCAAGCCCGACACTGTTTGGATTGGAGGATTTTTATAGGAATTTCAAAGGAATCCAATTCCAATATTTTGTTTACGTCATATGGTGTTTGGAATGAAGGAATGAGGTTTCCCTTTCATATGAAAAGGCTTTGCTTTCCTATATGGAATGAAGAAATAAAACATCAATTATATGCTCTTGGAAAATTTTCTGGAGGAATGAGCATGTACTCTGTCATAAAATAGAAGAAATCTAAGTTTGTTCTAAGTTATAATGGTGCTAGGTTTGATCTAATGTATAAATAAAGAACAATATTTACAACATCAAATTATCATCATGAGATACATTATAAAATATTATCATAATTTACATCTTTGATATGGTAGACGAAACTCTATTTTCTATAAATTTAGTTAAAGTTAATATTATTTGACTTAGGACAAACTTAGATCCCATGGTAGAAATTACTATTGGCTGATTTATTGTGAGAGAAAAATACTATTGAATGGCTGATAAATTTGGCTGATAAGCTCAAGCAAACAGGCGGTACATTTGCATGGTCCAAGATACTTCGATCTTTTATTTTGTCTTTAATTTTGTGAAAGGAAAAGGGAATGTTTAGTGCTATTGATAGTGTATAGCATGCCGCCATGGAAGGTGGAGAGGAGAATGAAGGGTCTATTTTCAAGAGAAAAATAAGTAGAAGGGGTTAAAGGAAAAATTCATTATCACGCTAGCATGCCACATAGGAAGGAATGTTCACATGGCTGGCATGAGCCTATAGTGTACCACTTAACATATTTAGTAACCTAGAAATATATTTTTAAAGTTCATAGACTTGTGTGTCATACACTAACAAAATCAAGGACCATTGATACATTTAACACTAAACTGATTTAGAGATACAAATTAAATACTATTAATATTTTCTATAAATTAAGTCAAACTTAAAAAAAATTGACCAGCACACAATCATACTTAAAAAAAATAGGGGAGTACATAGGTAGGTCAACGTGAAGCTCTCATCGATTTGGACCATGACTACATTGCGGTACCATGTTTTTTACTTCCTTATAGGTTTGACTCACTTAGGGCTTGTTTGGGAGAGCTCCGCTCCTTGATTCTTCATCTCTGCTCCTTGATTCTCCAATGGAGTGATTTCACTAGATTTCTAGGAGGGAGCAGGGTGGGGAGTTGATGATAATTGATTATCTGCTAATCCCCACTAGAATATAAACAGGGAGCAGGGTGAAGCAGGTTTTTTTAGCTCCCACCTCATAGTGTAAATGGAGAAGTGATTCTCTAATGCCCACCTGAATCAGTTGGCATTTTGAGCGTTTGGCTGGTTAGGAGTGATTCTCTTCGGAGAAACTGGAGCTCTCCCAATGAACCCTTAGATTTGACACCTCAAAAATTCAATAGATCTTTCATATGAAAATTTGTTAATAGACAAATAAAGATACATCTTTCTATATTGTTAACAAACCAATAAAAACGAAATGCAACCACAAATACGTAGTCACGCTTTTGGTACTCTCCCCTTTTTCTTTGGCGAGTTACTGGTAGAGAGATGAAGTAGAGACCCCTTGTGTGTGTTTGGAAGCGGGATTGAAAGACATTGGGGATAGAGGTATCCTCAAAGAAGAATATTCTCTTAGATTCAGGCACAATCTCATATCCAAAAATTGGTGGGATGAATATGGACCAAATGGGATGATGGGCGTGCGGGAGAGACACACACGCGGTAGCGGCGAACTCCAATTGTAGCGGCTGTGGGTGCGTGCAAGTCGTAGGAGGCGCTGACAACCAAGGAAGCCAATGACCACATGAGACATGGCTCTGTTTGGCTGATTGTTTCCACGGTTGATGTTGATTTGTTCTGAGGGGAAAACACTATTCCATGACTGAAAAGTGATGGTTGATAAACTCAAGATAGACAAGAAAGAAGTGGAAAGAGAAAAAAAGAGAATGGTACATGGACCTCACATGCTAGGTGTCTTATCTCACCTTACAGCATCCGTCAACTGAGCACAGACTCCTCAAAATAGGTGAGGGACCGTTCCGTGTTTAGTTAGAGTTGTTAAAGTTTAACAGGTACCGTAGCATTTTTGTTTTATTTGATAATTAGTATCCAATTGTGAACTAATTAGACTCAAAAGATTCGTCTCGTAAATTACTCTCTACCCATGTTTTTAGTTTCATAAATAGTCTATATTTAATATATCATACATGTGTCTAACATTCGTTGTGACAGACGGTAAATTTTACCGCCCGTAATCATATATATTCAACAAACAAACAGAGATTTCTCTAACTGCCATTGAGAAAAAAGTTATTATTCCTTTATCTGCCACCGTAAATGTTACTTGTTTAGTTCCAAAAAATTTTGGGAAATCGACACTGTAGCCTTTTCGTTTATATTTGACAAATATTATTCAATCATGGATTAACTAGGCTTAAAAGACTCGTCTCGTCAATTCCAACTAAACTGTATAATTAGTTTTTATTTTTGTCTATATTTAATACTTCATGCATGCGTCTAAAGATTCGATGTGACGAGAAATCTGAAAATTTTTGCAAAATCTTTTGGAACTAAACAAGGCCTAATGCAAACAGGAGAAACATGGCCAATAGTTTAGTTTAGTTTTTTTCTTTTGAAATCAACATGGCCAATAGTTAATTTCGCTACATGGTTATCGAGGAAGTTTTAACTTTTGGGGAGAATAAAAAAACGGCATTTTTTCAACGGTAGATAGGGAAATCTCTCTAATTTTTATTTGTTTTCGATTTTATTTAGATGTAGTCATATTCGTTTTAATCCGCGTAGATTTAGGTGAATTGGAGTGCATCGATGCTAACTATATGTGTTCAGTTGAGATAAATAATATAGGATGGGATAACTCCATCACTGTTATTGTAGAATTGTTGCTACAAGGGGTCCAATGGTCAGCTGTAGGTGCTGCAGCCATTGTAGAGTTGTTGCTACAAGGGGTCCAATGGTCAGCACCAATATTAACGATTCCTTGATAGCATATTGTTAACTCATCTTCATTTTGAAGTGACTGCTTTCTAAACTTTCCGTAGCCTGGAATATCCTGAAAATATACAACACATATTAGGACAAATAATAACAACAACTATTTCAACCGATTCCTGAAAATATACAAACACTTACAGCTCTAGCTTTCTTCCACCATTCGTCGTCCATATCAATAGTGCCGTTATTCCAACCGATTCCTGTTTGCCTCATCGTTAGCTTTTTCCATGCCTTAAATCTTCCTTCAATTTGTCCCACTTGTTCTTTATTTAGCCCTTGTTCAATTCAATACCTGTCCGATCTTTGAATCCTTTCTCAACCGCAGCATAACCAACTGAGTTCAAGAATGTATTTGGCTGGTTTCCTTTCTCAACTTGCTCGGCCATCAAACCACAAAGGATTTGAGTGTTCTCTACGTTCCAGTCAATTTCGGACATCTATACCAACTCATAAAAAATTCAGAACATGCACAAATCACTAACATGAGTACGAAACCATGTGTACCAAATCACCAAATCACAAAGCATTTATACCAATTCATCCCCATAATTACACTAGTACAGAGCATGTGTACCAAATCACCAAATCACTGCATTTCACAAATCAGACCATAGAGATGGGGATGGAATACCTTGCACAGTTGGGGGAGCTTGCTGGAGGGGCCTTCACTTCGCCGGTGCAGAACTTGGGGCGCCGGCCGTCGTTGAGGAAGCACTCCTCTAGGGCTAGGGTTGGGGGATGCAGATCTTGGGGCGCCCTTCTTCTCCTTCTTCTTCTTCAGGGTAGGGTTGGGAGATGGAGGCCAGTATTGAGAGGGAGAAGTGGGGGCAAGACCGCCCGCCGAGGTGGGCTCGCCTTGGGAGGGGTCGGCGGCCGCTAGCAGGGGAGAACGATGCGTGCTGGTGCTCCTGCGTCGCGAGCGGAGTCGCGCGTTGGGCGGGGGGGGGGGGAGGGGGAGGGGGAGGGGAGGGGGGTACGGGGAGTCGCGGCCTCGGCCTCCGCCTTGCAGGGGTCACGGTGAAAAGACTGAGGACGGATGGGGAATAGAAAATAACGGTTCAGTGTGTAATCAGTGGCAATTGCGGGTAATTTCATCAAAACTCCATGTCTAGGTCTATTTTGGAGAGTTCTGGAGTAGGGAAAGAGTTGCTCCGAAAAATTGCACTAGAGCTCCATAAACACCATTGAGTTGGGTTGCTCTAACATTTTTTGGAGTTGGGGTGTTTGGCTAGCTCCATCCAGCTTCAGCCTGGAGTTTAGCTTTGGAGCCATGCCAAACAGACCCTTAGATGGGATTACTTCAGCTAGAGTTTGAGAGGGTGTCCATTTCTTTTGTTGGATGACTCTAGGATGGATGGAGTGCTAACACTGTTAGCTACAGTATACGAGCACCACGTGCCATCGGTGCCACCTTGCAGCCTTTTATGTCTTCTTTCCCACGTCAGCGCCGCCGTGCACATCCTTTGTCTCTCCCTTCACCGTTGTCGCCCCCCTGCAGGCGGCCTGCACCACTGCCCGCTCGCCACCTACTCCAACACCGGCATCGCCCGTTCCTCGCACGCACCACCGTCGTTCGCTTGCCTCCCTATCGCGGCTTCGAGGCCATCCTGGCCGCTATGACCCTGCGGCCTCTCGGCGCGGTGAGGAGCTCGCCCTCACCGCCGCAAGATCCGGTTCGGTGGAGCAACAACTTCATGAGCTCGCCACCTGGCTGGCTGCGGGCTGCCTCGTGCCTCCTAGTCTGTGGGCCCCACATATGGCCATCTGGCACGCGGCCCGTTGGCACGGCCTACAGCCCATCAATTTGGCCCGGCACGGTAGCTGACGGGCCACGGGCGGCACGGTACGGTGGCCAGGCCGTGCCATGGGCCGCCACCCCAGCACATGGCCCGGCACGGGCACGGCCTGACTAATGATGTGGCACGAAGGCGGCCCGACGCCTAATGGCTAGAAATGAGCCCAGCCCACGCAGCACCCCACCCGGCCACCCTCACCCCTCCAAACCCTAACGCTCTCACCTCTTAGTCTCATTCCCCACCCCGCGCCGCAGCCTGCAGCTCTCAGCCGCGCGCCCGCAGCTCTCCAGCACCGCACCTCCTCGCAACACCGCCGCCACACCTCGCGCTTCTCTCTCACAGTCTCGCGTCTCGCCTCTCCCAGCGCCGCGCCTCTCCTCCCATCTCTCTCTGGCCTCCGGCGGCGTCCGCAGCGGCGCGGCCATCTTCCTCGCGGCCGACGACCGCCGGCGTGGCGGCGCCCTCTTGGCTCGCGCGAACGCCCCCTGCGACGACCGCCACGACCTCGTCCTCTTCTCCGGAGGCCGGAGCCGCAGCGGCGACGTCGAGCACGCCGACGGCTGCCGCCACCTCCCGCGGCTGCCTTTTCCCCGCGTGCGCATGCTCAGCACGGTGGCACGGCGTGCTCTCGGCACGACCCGATGGCCCACGGGCCGTGCCTTGGGCCGGAGGCCAGGCACGAGCACGGCAGCGGCACGGCACGGCCGGCACGGTGGCCCGTTGAGGCACGACCCCGCGTCGGGCTGGCACGGCCCGCCGTGCCGCCGGGCCGGGCCGGCACGGCCCGATGGCCATCTATAGTGGGCCCTGACCCACGCTGCCTACATCGTGTTTGCCACGACGGCGTGCACGAGGGATCGCCGGTCCGATTTGTGGGGATGGACGGAATCCAATTTGTGGGGTTGGGAGCGTATCCTCATCGACGTCGTCGCTCGTCTAGTCGTCCTTGGTTGACCCTGAAACCTGAGGCCTTGTTTAATTCCCAAAAAATAGCTAAAATTTTTCAAGATTTTCCGTTACATTGAATTTTACGGTATATGCATAGAGTATTAAAATATAGATGAAAACAAAAACTAATTGCATAGTTTATCTATAAATTGCGAGATGAATCTTTTTGAGCCTAGTTAGTTCATAATTGGATAATGTTTGTCAAATAAAAATAAAAATGCTGCAGTATCCCAAAACAGAAATTTTTGGGAACTATACAAGGCCTGAACCAAAACAAATCATTGTACCGAGGCCTTGTTTACTTTCTGAATGAAAAAAATTCGCGACACCGTAGCAATTTCGTTTGTTTGTGGTAATTATTGTCTAACCATAGACTAACTAGGCTCAAAAGATTAGTGTTATCAATTTTGACCAAACTGTGCAATTAGTTTTTAATTTTGTCTATATTTAATACTCTATACATGCGTGTAAAGATTCGATGTGACAGAGAATCTTGAAAAACTTTAGGGTTTTTGGATGGAAGTAGACAAGGCCGATGATTAGGAGTTTCAACTTTCGTTTTTCTTGGTCTCTGTTTTCTCCGGTCTTTGTTCTTCTATTAATGACAACATCAAACCAAGGGCGGAAATAGTTTTTCTACTATCACGGTGTTAAGTAATTACTTTCCGCCTGGAATGTACGTAAGTAGTTTTAGTTTTCTACTGACTCAAACTTATCTATCCCTAATAATCAAGTACTACATAGGAAAAATATGTTGTTTGGAGTTTGTTATCAGGGTTGGTGGAATGTTTCTTTTGAGTTCTTTATTCAATTTTTAGCTTTTTTTTCTTTTATTTAAACGCATGCTTAGAGGCCTGTTGTAGCTTTGTCTTATCACTTGGGGTGTCTCCATGGTCACTTTACTTCTCTTTTTTAATGAAACATATATGCTTACATGCTTGCAAAAGAAAAAGATACAAATAAATGACCAAAGACACATGTCACGGTGGATTTGACAATGTAATTGATTTTGCATGAATTTGTTTTGTTAAAGAGGAATTTTACTCACAGCAAAATGAAAACACCATATATATATATATATATATATATATATATATATATATATATATATATATATATATATATATATATATATATATATATATAGAAATTTCTTTGTACACGTGCGTGTAGTTACTCTCATCTTCAATAAACTACATTGTGTATGTATTCATACTTGTTTATCGGTTTGAGTATGTTTATATAAGATACTCTAGATCTTACCACGCGTAAATTTTTCAAAAAAAAAATTATATTTTAAATATATTACTAAAATGCCACTACTATATTATATACAATAAGTATAACCATATACTCTATGTATGTATGCATACTTAACATACATATCACTCTAGATGGCCTAGTATGATCATATACTTTGTCTATATACATTTCGTCCGGTCATATACACCTTAAATCAAGAGATATAGAGATGAGAGTAACTACACGCGTGTAAAAGAAACGCGTATATATATATTGGAATCGTATATGTTAACATTTGTTAAAATAAATAGATATATATTTTGGAACGATATACTGTGAATTTGTGATCGTCATCAATTTGGTTTCTAACTTCCGTTGGATAAAGTTAGCTGTACATCACCAACCGATGGATAAAATAGAGCAACTCCAGCACAGTTTGCTAAAAATACTTGACATCCTAGCAGTTTTGCTAAAACTATAAAAAAACAAACTTCAATAAATTGTCAAAACTACTTGGCAATTTTGTGAGCTTCGCAAAATTCCTCCTTCACTTGGCAAATATGCCAAGTCCTCCATCGCTGGCATCATGTGTATCCCAATTTGGCAACTAGTTTTGTCAACTTGTTGGAGACTCAATTTTGTGATTTTGGCAAAAATCCTAAGATGCCAAGCTCTTTTGCCAAGCTCAAATAACAAACTGTTGGAGAAGACCTCTTTTTTTATTTGGCATTTGGTTTTGAGACTTGGCAAAACTATAGATTTGCCAAGTGAGTTTTAGCAAACTGTTGGAGCTATCCCATCATCCAGCATGTGACATAATAGAGTTAGGCCTTGTTGAGTTTCTAAAATTTCCCAAAAATTTTCAAAATTTTATATCACATCGGATTTTTGGACGCATGCATTAAGCATTAAATATAGATGAAAACAAAATCTAATTGCACAGTTTACCTATAATTTATGAAACAAATTTTTTGAGCCTAGTTAGTCTATAATTGGATAAAATTTATCAAATACAAACGAAAATGCTACAGTAGTCAAAACCAAATTTTTTCATTAACTGAACAAGACCTTAACAAAAAGTTTTCTATGGAAATAGGGGAGATCCCGCCACATACTGAAAATGAAAATCTCCACGCCAAGCATTTCAAATTAAGGAACGCACCCGTGCTCTTCCACGGCTCTGCACCTAGCTAAACCACCACCACCACCCTTCTCCTATAAGTACCCCCAACTCGCCGACCATTACCACCTCCCCGCTCCCTCTCCCGGAGGTCGGAGCGCGCGCGCCGCGGGCAGAGCGAAGATAGCCCAGCAAAATGGTGAGCTCCCTAATCTACCCCATGCTTCGAATCACGCACTTGTAAGGTGATGTCGGCCCTGATCGAGGTCGTGCTGCTCTGTCTCAGGACACGGAAGCGGCTGTGATCATGGAGCAGGAGTCGCTCATCCTGGTAAGTCGCCCTCCCATCTCCCCCCTTTTCGTTTCAATTCCGAGCGATTCGAGCGGGTTGGACCGACTTCCCGCCGATCGAATCGTTGTTATTGCAGCGAAGCCCTTGTTGGGCTGAGATTTCTGACTGATTTGCATGAGGCTTTCATCAAGCCTGATGTTCAAATAGGGGGTCGATTCGAGCAATGTCGTCCTTGTTCCCGCCGATCGAATCGTTGTTATTGGATCGAAGTGCTTGTTGGGTTGAGATTTCTGACTGATTTGCATGAGGCTTTCATCGCAAGCCTGGTGTTCAAATAGCGGGGTCGATTCGAGCAATTCCTTCCTTGTGTGTCAAGTTTGGATTTCATCGTTATATGTACCAGATTGGTATGCATACATGATTTCTCGTCGTTTTAACGCCTTTTTGGAGAAATGGGTACTTCTGGTTGCCACTCACTCTGCTTGTTGATTGATTTAGCCTTCCATGGCTTTTAATTTCTGTAGGCTTTTAAGAGCAGATTTGTGAGGTTTACTTTTTTCCCCTTAGTGCTGCTTGCATGAAGACACATTTATGTACGGATTTAAATTGAAGATTGAACAACAGGACAACTTTTATTTGAAATTGGGTTCAACAGTATCTTGAACGTGGATAGTGACATATTTATGTCCGAACATATCTTGAACAGAAACACAGCTTTTATTTGATGTTTACTTCGACAGTATCAGTGTCCATGTTCATGGCAGTACATATTTTGATTTCTACTTTGGGTTTGTAACAAACAATACATATTTCTTACAAACCCAAAGTAGTTCTTGCTCGCAAAAAATAAAAACAATGCATATTTCTGCATTAGTTTTTGGGATCATAAACTCTTGCAGACTTGCACAGTTTCTAATTGGTTGCTGCCTTGTATCTGTGGAATCATAAGAGCTTGTTAAGCTTTTCCTAGTGTGCTCTAGTAATATTGATTTCTTCTATGCATTACAGCAGAGTTCTGGTAATAATACAGTGACTGATATGCAGAATAACAGCAGTGTTCAATAATGATAATGCCTGGTTTCGTATAGAAGTTTTGCTGCATTATCCACTTGAAAAAGTTGTGTGGTTTACTTCCAATTACATTACTCTTGTTTGTGTTGTCCTATACCTTTTTGTATGTGCAATCAGTTGCCGTTTGTTTGGAACGCTTCCATTATGTTTCCAGAATGTGATATAATTTTGTATAGAATTCTGGATGTGTGATGCTTTTAGCTGCAGTTGCATAATGCTTCGAATCATCACAACACCATTTATATTGCAGGCATTAGTTCACTTTCATATGTTCTTGAAAAATGTTTCATACAATCATAGTTTACATGTCTGTTTGTGATAAAAAAGGTTTGTTGGTTGCCCCTCAATTGGTGTTTCACTATTGAAAGACAACTCATCTATGTAATGTTGTTTTGGCGAACACTGTAGTCCATTCCGATTCTTTTTTTCAGGGGCTTCAACTGTTGTGTGAGTTGATGGGTGTTCAATGATTTCAACATGTATCTGGTGTGAGAAATCATAAGATAGTCTGCTTTTTGTGTTACTATTTCTGATAACATGATGTTACTTTTATTCAACAGACAAGGAATTTGCTCCAGATTGCCATATACAACATCAGCTACATCAGAGGCCTATTCCATGAGAAGTACTTCAGTGATAAGCCGGTTCCAGCACTAGGTTAGAATTGGCAATTACTTCAAGTGTAGTATCTATGTCCAAATAAAAGCTGCTATCATTTTACCTCAAAAACACTTATATTGCTGCAGAGATGAAGATTAAGAAGCTGATGCCAATGGATGCTGAGTCAAGGAGACTGATTGATTGGATGGAGAAAGGTGAAACATGTCCTGAGCTCATTCATTGTCTACTGCTACTAACAATTGCTACCATCTCGTTTACTTCTAAAAATGTCCGTGTTGTATTTTGTTTGTTTTGGACATCGACATGATATGCACATCTTTCACAAAATTTTCTATGTCTTAAAATTTTAATAATATCATAGTGCTTATCATGTGTGACACTATTGTCCTGGGTTTCTTATGTGACCAACTTATGGAATCAAACTTTTAGGTGTCTATGATGCTTTGCAAAGGAAATATCTCAAGACTCTCCTCTTTTGTATCTGTGAGAAGGAGGAAGGCCCAATGATTGAGGAGTATGCCTGTAAGTGTCCCCCCCATGTGGAATCACATGTCAGGTCGGATTGGGGGCTTATTATGTGTCGTTGTTTCCTTACAGTCTCATTTAGCTACCCCAACACCAGTACCGAGGAAGCTGTGATGAACATGAGCCGTACGGGGAGCAAAAAGGGTAGTACTACATTCACTTCAAATGCTTCAGAAGTAACTCCTGATCAGATGAGGTACCCCTTACCTTGGATGTTAATTTTCTTGCATGAGCATGCAGTCTTTGTAAAAGAGCTAGTGTTGCAGTCAGAATGTTTTGATTTGAAACAATTCAACGTTATGGTCTTGTTGTGTAAGAACATGCTGAACAATGCAGGTATATGGGTTTAATTATCTATCTGTTGCTATGATAAAAGTACACAGTTCTATCAAAACATGAACTGATTATACCTATTCAGTTCAATTTTATGTGGACCAGGTGCCATGTATTGGTCTTAGTTTTCTTGACTTGACTTACAGAAATCTAGTAATGAAGGTCATTATCCTTGTATGTAGATCAATTAATGTATTCAGGTTTTTTATTCAATGTGCCTGTTGGGTGGGAAAATGGCAATTTTAATATATGATCATTATCCTGACATATGGTTTTGTTTCAGGAGCTCTGCTTGTAAGATGATCAGAACGCTGGTTTCACTTATGAGGACCTTGGACCCAATGCCAGAGGAGGTATTTTGAGAGATCCTATAATTTGTTTACGAATTTGCAATAAATTGTGCTGATTTGAAACTTGGGTCTGTTCTCCAGCGAACCATTCTAATGAAGCTGCTGTACTATGATGATGTCACAGTGAGTGAAACTTTTATCTGTTCATTTATTTTACCAGATGAATACTTGAGAACTTCCATAGCAGTAGTCTTCTTCTCTAGCTCTCAGAAAATAAGGAAATGATTCTCGTGTTCTTCTTGAATTTGTTGGTAAAAATCAACAAAGTTGTTTTCCATATTGGCAGCCTGAGGATTATGAGCCTCCTTTCTTCAAGCCTTGCACTTACAATAAGGCCATAGATACATGGGAGAAGAACCCCTTGAATATGGAACGGGTTAATGTCAACAGCAAACAACCTGGCTTAGCTTTGGAGGTAAAGGAAAATGGGACATAAATACTTTGACCTTTCATATTTCTTACAGTTTCTTGTTTTCTGCATAAGGGTGCCCTTAACCACCGTCTATGGCGTGTTCTATAAAAAAGGGTGTCCTTAACCACAAGGATAGCAATGTTAATAGTGGATATGTTGGCATGAGTGTGGATAAAAAGCCCCATCAAGATGATAACTTTTCTGAAACTGAGGCGAAGATCAAACAGATACGATGAGGATTTATTACTAGTAGCTTGGTCTTAGATAGCAATCTAGTGTGTCACGAACATAAGGGCTCAAGTACCTAACCCTATATTGCTTCTGTTCCTTTTATCTGAATTGTTACTTGACATATATTATTTGATTCTTTTAGGTTCATCCCTCTGAGGTCGATCCTCCTAAGGGTAAGCCTCAACAATGTTTCTTTTGCATTTGCTGTTTCTGGAATTAATACATTTTTTTCTAACCGATGGAAAATGCAAAGATCAAAGTACTGATACTAAGGAATATTTGGTTTGTGTAGCTTCATTTGCCAGTACATATATTTATTCTTCCTCTCTATTTAGATAGCCTGATTTTATTAATTTATTTAGTAGTGTGTTTGCATGTCTTTGACACTTCTGAATTTGATACCTTTAGCTGTAGTCATTGTCCATGTATATTTGCTCTTCTAACTTTCTGTGTTTGCTGATGATACTTAAGATGCTGCTCATGAGGAAGAACTAAGAGCACAAGTAAAAGAGTGGATATACTCAAGAAGAGAAATCAGAAACCTTTATGTTTCAGATGTCCTTTCTAACTTCCCTGATATACCAGTGGTAATTTGCTGCTGTTCTATTTATTTTGCTAGTTCTCTGTTCTATATTTTCTAAGCAAGTTACAAACTTGTCATGGTACAACAGTGCATGTAAATCAACCCATGTCTTGATACACACTGCTCGAGTTGTATGGGCTGTTTTCTGACAACCTCTTGTTGAATACTTTGCAGGAAATGATTGAAGGTAATCCAGGAAAAGGGTTCTGTTGCCAGAAATAAAATCAGGCATTCCTTCCTCACTCCCATTGAAGTATCGAATTACTAGACTGATGATTGGCTTTTCAGATATCATGGAGAGGCTACTTAAAGATGGTGTACTATACAGGAAAAGCAAACATGGTCCTACTATCAACAAGGTCAACTCAATGAACTTCTTTGTTTATCGTTTGTTATATTGTTATTCCCTTCTGTGCTAAAAAAATATTATTTTGCTGACAAGATATATGAACGATTCCAGATTGCTCATGCCAAACTGCTGCATGCAGAGGAGGTAATTATGTATAATGTATCAGCTACTGTAACAACCAAACAGAACAGTGGTGATTCCATATATACCAAGGTGAACATTCTTTTACCGTGCTGATATATGATCATATTTACAGGTATTAGATCATGAAGTTCCCACGGATGATATGACAGTAGCCAGACTTGAAGTAAATCTGGATGATGCAAACCAAGCTACCAAAATAGTACATGATGGATATGTGAAGAATTCAGCCGATAAAATATTGGGTAATTAACTGAATCTATGCACTGAAAGCCTGCAATGCCATATTGTTTTTTAGTTTCATGTAAGATGTTCATATTATGGTGCTTATTGTTGAAGTAGTAGTCCAACAGATCATGTTAGAAGTAACTTGAGTAGTTGATTATAGGAGACTGGAACTCCATGTAGTCCCAATTTCTACAAAGAACAGCTTAAACTCAAATTGTTACATTATTTCATGGTAATATCTACGATTTGAATATCTATTGAACAAATTCCTTTGTCACCTTTGAGGCAGGATATTTGTTGTATCAGTAGAATATTGTCAAAACCAAGACTTGTGCATGAAATCTAATTGAAAAATATGCATCTCCTCTTCACCTGGCATGCTTCAAGAGCTGCATATTGATTTGTTAGAAGCTAATGTCTTAGGATGCCTGATGCATATATACAACATAAAGTAATATTGATTGCTTAAAATCAGTTAAAAAATGTTACTTCCTCCGTTCCAAATTATAAGTCATTCCAAGAATCTTGGAGAGTCAAAGCATTTTTAAGTTTGACCAAAAATATAGAGAGAAATATAAAGATTTGTGTCATAAAATAGGTACAATATGAAAATATAACTAACAAAGAATCTAATGATACTTGGTTGGTACCAAAAATATTATTATTTTGCTATATAAATTTGGTCAAACTTGAAAAACTTTGACTCTCCAAGATTCTTGGAATGACTTATAATTTGGGACGGAGGGAGTATAATGCTATTGAACTTGAATATACATTGGTAAATGAAGTGTCTAATTTTTACTTAATTTATTTGCTGTTTGCTGTAGACAAATCTGCTGTTCATTCTGAATCCACCAACAGAAAGCTCCTCAAGATCAAAAGCATACTGAAAGGCAATGAGTTTAAACATATGGTAATATCTCATTTATATCCCGCATAAAATTATATCATTGGCAAAACCAACTACTACTTGCAGGATCATTCTACCAAATGAATTATGTATTTACAAGCAACTTAAATTCTGTTTCATTATGCAGGACATTGACACCAAACGAGAGTATTCTGACACAGAAAGCAAAGCTGTATTAGTTGGATCTAGTGTTACTAGTATTCAAGAGCTACAAGAGGTACACCAGAATGTATCCATGCAGAGTGGACAGAAAACTTCAGAAACTGATAATGATCCAAGGACTCAGGTATTACACCTGGCTGTCTATAGGCAATCCTAAACATAGAGTGAAGGTGATTGACTGTTATCCTCTTGCAGCTGGGTGCCTATGATTACTCCATGGAGAGTGAAATGCTTGTCCAGAAAATCAAAAGTTCTCTAATTGATGCTGATCAGACAGAATGTAGCAAGGTCAACTTGTCAAATCTAAGCCATCGACTAATTGGCAGTTTTGATTTTCTTTTTCGCAGGATTTACAACGTACTGTTGTAGGGAGTATTCTTTGCATAAATCCGCAACCAGCTTTACATTTTTGGAATCTGGATTCCGGAGCAAGTAACCATATATGCGGAGGGTACACATGGGTCAAGAATAAAAGAAAAATTCCAAAGGAGGAGCAAACGAAGTTCTATAATGCAGCAAATAAAAGGGTCAAGTTTGATGAGGTTGGTGATATTCTGAGCAAGCGCCTGAGGCTACACAACGTGTATCTCAGCAAAGACCTTGAAGAACTTGAATTATACATCTCTATAGGCCAACTCACTTCAAACGGATATTCCGTTCTCATCAGTGATGAGGGAAATTTTACAATTCACATGGCTCAAAACTTCAATCATATCGTTGGAAGAGGCGTGCTAGATCGCAGTCGCATGGCATATATGGTGACATTCCTTAATGATTCCGTGCTTGAGTGTGAATCAACTGAGATTTCGAAGGAGGATCTTATGGATGAGGACAAAATTGATGATGAAATCAAGGTTAGTTTTTGCAATTTTCTTTTACTTTTCCAAGTCTACAATTTTTATCATACGTACTCTCTCTCCATCCCTGACTAAATCAATTCCTAGGCTGAGAATTTGTCCTAGATTCAATCCAATTCTAAGATCTAACTTTCCAAATGCCCAATTATTTTTTCTCTTGCTGGAACATTGTTCCATTATCTAACAAAAAATTATTATTTCTCAAAACCACCAATAGAGTAGTAAATGTTTGAGCTGGAGGCAAAAATGCTTGACCAGTGGTTGAGTTTGGAACAAAGCACTGGGGGTTCAGTTGAGTGTAGTAGTAAATGTTTAATTAAGCACTATTGGGATGCCTGGTTAATCTCGTGTATTGGTCTTAGGCCCATTGTGTCTAGGGATGACTACCGGCTTAGGATTACAGTAGTTAGATTGATTACAGGTTTGGAATGAGGCAAACTTGTGATGAGTTCCTCCCGTTCGATGCAGCCATAACCCAGAGCAGCCATAGCATTTGCTGCCCTATTGCCAACTCCACTAAGAAAATTACAATCAAATTCAATAAAATTCACACGAGCTAAAAACTTGAGCTCTTCGACCAGCGCACCTTCAAAGTCTGTTTTTGACCCGCCATGAGTTTGAAGTGTGTGTTAATTAGATACATAGATGTGTGCATATGTAGTCACATGTAATCCACCCATGTAGAGGGTCTTCTTAGTATATTTACACGTATATATCTACCCACTGGGGTCATTCCGTCATTGGGATGAATTGAGATGCATTACAACAGCAATTTTTGTAACTGGTTTTTTTGTTTTGTAGGGTGACTGGGTATTGGACTCGGGGTGTCCTTACCACGTCACTAATGAAGACTCATCATTTACTCGGAAACAAAGCTTGAAAAAAGTCATGAAACTTGGCGTGGCAGGAGAAGGAAGCACAGTTTCCAAGGTGCAAGGCGATGTTTCTATTAGAGGTCTTCAATTGAAGTCAGTCTACTTTTGCTCAAAGTTCAGAAACAATCTCATATCGGTACCACAACTGAATGTGATTGGGTACAAGTTCTTTTTCCTTGGAGATACATGCCGCATCGCCTACAGAGAAGAGAATAGGCTTATAGGTTTAGCGCACAAAGATATAGGAAACAACAATTATTATGTTCAGTTCTTTTACTCAAAATAGATAAACATATTGCTAGGATATGTTCATTACTGAGATTGTTGAGATACTTGTTGCTGAGAACATAGATGAGATACTCATTACTGAGAACATTTTGTACAAAGCGTTGGCTTTTTTGTTAAGCTGGGATTTCCATTACTCATCTGGCAAGCGTTCGGCAGCAACGAGAACATTTACATTGTTTGGGATGGAGCTAGTGATCAGCTCTTCTCCCTCAACACACTCATAACCCAACTCTGCCAAAACATGGGCAGCACTATTACATTCTCTTCTACTCCCTCCATCCCAAATTGTAAGTCATTCCAAGAATTTTGGAGAGTCAAACTTTTCAAAGTTTGACCAAATTTATATGATAAAATAATAATTATTATGATACCAACTAAATATCATTAGATTCTTCTTTAATTATATTTTCATAGTATACTCACTTTACGTTACAAATCTTAGTATTTTACTCTATAATTTTGGTCAAACGTGAAAATACTTTGACTCTCCAAGATTCTTGGAATGACTTACAATTTGGGATGGAGGAAGTATTCAACAAGCAAACAAAAGCAGAGAAGTTTGGAGCTAAAGACTTCATTTCATTCATCAGCCCCTTCTTCAGGTCTTGCACAGGGCACCACCGAAGTCATCTCTTGCTAGAGACGATTAATTAAGTCAACTACCCTTAAAAATGGTTGCAATACAAATAAATTCATATTTTTTAAAATGAAGTTAGATAAAGACAATATTTATATCAAAGTTGTAGAGCTCGACGAGACCTAGAACGTTGTAGTTGATAAAATTTTTGTTGAGTTCAAATATACAAATTAATTCTTAGATTTTCAATTTCAAAATTTTGATTTTTTAAATGACCTTGGATGGAAATATTGTGTATCAAAGTTATAGTGTTCGATGGGATTTAAAACTTTATAGTTGAAAGTTTTCTTATTTATGCGATAAAATATTGACTATAAGTATAAAATATTGATTATAAGATTTATATATATTAGTACAAATAGATAGTATCGTATTTAAAACAAGTGAAAATAAATCGTGTAAGTTGTAGTTGGTCCCCATCCCTTCTGATTACACTAAATTTTTTTATATTGTTATAAGCCTCTAAATATTTTTAAAAAAATTGAAAAATATTTTTAGATATGGTTGACTTAAGTCAACTGCCTCTAAAAATCGGTTTTCAGCAACAGTTGACTAAGTCAACCATCTCTGAAAATCGATTTTAGCATCGGTTTTAAAATCGCCTCAAAAAGTCACTTATCTTCACTGATGATGGCACTGCAGTGATTGTGTTGACCGCCTCTAAAAGCCTATTTTACCCGCCTCTAAAGAAGTGGTTGTGTTGACTGCATCTGAAAACCTATTTTACCCGCCTCTAAAGAAGTTTTGTGTAGTAGTGTAATTTGATATAAGTTTAGAAGTAAAATATAAATAGATCTATAGCATTCTTGTTCTCATAGTCTATGAATACTAAATTGCTTATTTTCTCTCGTTGTAATGGATGGGCATATTTGCTAGCAGACTACTGAAACCAGGATAGCAAACTTGACAAGCTGATGAGACAGAAGCAAACTTCGGATGTGATTTCAGAGAACCTAAAATGGTGGTCTGCATCCAAAACATAATCACAGAAATTTTGAAATGCTTCTTACAGTTACAGCACAAAGTTCAACATGGCACAACACATATTCAGGGATATTTCATTTTAATCTATGTTAGTCCGGTGGTAGTGGTTGAATACATTATGCATGAACGCTTAATATTTTAACTGAAGTAAATTTGCACTGTGCAACTCACACTTTTGAGATTTTAGCCTTGAAATACACAACAATTAGCAATTATGCATTTTCCTAATACTTGTTGCAGATCAGAGCTGAATGGAAAGGACTTCCAAATATCAAGCAGAATTCAGCATAATCTAAAGAAGCCTCGCTTCGTGAGCACAATGAGGTGGGGGGGGGGGAGTGCTGTTTTTTTTTTAATTCACAAAGCGACTTTTGAGTTTTTCACCTTGAAATAGATAACAATTAGCAACTATGCATTTTACCTGATACTCGTCACAGATCGAAGCTGAATGAAAAGGACGAGTAATTTATGTTGTCTCTAAATGTGAAGCTTCAGAGTTGGGAACTTTAGTATGAGATCTGTATAAAAAAGGGAATAGTCCAGCATAGAGTACTTGTTAGAGCTGAAATGCTTTGTTTACAATGTCCAAGGTTGCAAGAAATATAGTGTTTGATGACTTATCGCACCAAAATTGATCAATGCAATAATTTACTTGCAAACGCTCTCAATAGAATCCTTGTTGCTTAGATCACACAGACAATAATGCAGTAATCGTCAAAAACATGATCCATGTGATTTTTGTTCAAAAGAGGATAGTTCAAACAGAATATAATTTATTATTTAAGAATATAATCACATCTATAGTAATGTGCTTAACGAAACCCACACAAACAATTATCAATCTTCCGGTGTTGTATTTGTTTGTAAACTGCTCAAATCTCCTATCTCTTATACCTACATAGGGATCCCAAGTAGCATATTTTCTCAGCATCAACCTAGCCCAACAACACCATCGCACAATCACCGCTATGCGTTGCTTGCTTCCGCCGTTTCCTATCGTGCATTTGTGCCTTCTGGGTCCCTCACTACTCGCGATCATGCATTCATGTCTTCTGCGCTTCCCCACTAGCCATCACATCATGTGATTTCAAGTGCCTTAGGCCTTGTTTGGATGTAGTCGGATTCACATCAATCCACATGTGTTGAGATGGATTGGAGTAACTAAATTTCACCCCAATCCACACCAACACACATGGATTTAAATGAATCCGACAACATCCAAATAAGGTCTTAGACTATCTTCAACAATGATAACACCTATTTTCTGGTTTTGAATGATGCATAGGATAAGGGGCCTCACCAAAAACTTACCATTTTACAACAGCGAACGGAAATCAAGAGAATGCAAATCTCCTCCCTCGGTCCACCGCCATGGCACCCCGCCCTTTGTTCCTAATCTACCCGTCGCCGCCCATGTTTGGCCACCACGCGCCGCACCTCTAGCTGTTCATGCCACCGCGTGCTCTTCCTCCTTGAGCTCGTTGTGCGCGCGCTCCTGTCCCTAGCCCACGCACTCGTGCTCTCCTCGGCCCTCGTGCTACCCTTCTTCGGTGGCTACACCTGTTTCCTCAGTGGCGGCCACACTCCCTGGTAGTCGTGTCTCCTCCCATCTAACAACACCACACCATGGTGGCCACCGACACCGCCACCTCGGTGGCTGGGCTCGCGGCCGTCCTGGCGCTACCGCCGATGCTAATGGTGTGGGTGGTGCCAAAGTCGTTGTAGCAGGAGCGGAGGCTAGCCACGGATGACTGGAAATGCGGTAGCCAACTATCACATCGGCGATGCAGGCATCCCCGCCATCATCTCCTCGGCCTGACGAGCGGCATGGGTCATGGAGAGAGAACGATGCTTTTTTGGGTTCTCTCTCTCCTCATATGCAAAATAGGTAGTTCCTTTTCCATACTCTGTTGGAGAGATTTTTCTACTTCGCACCATACATTTTAAGGTTTGGATAGCCTTATGCATAAGCTGTTGGAGACAGTCTTACCCTATATGCATAAGCTGTTGGAGACAGTCTTACCCTATAAAATGGATCGTTCTCTCTCCGACCCTTCCTGTTGCATCTCGTGACTGTCGACTCTTCCTCTGTTCGCGCAGCATGTTTGCTATGTCTTTGACCGTGAGAATGAGATTTTTCTCCCCGTGCAGCCACCCTATACACGTCACTTGGATTTTTTTGATTAGTCCAACTCGGTGACACGTCACCACCTCCCCCTTGCATTGGTCCACCTCAGCTTGATTACCAAAGCCATCCTCTCTGCTTTGTCCCGACGCTTCTCGTTGTATCCTCCGCCTCCCCCAATTTTCGCTTCTCTCCCCTTCGCCTCTCTCTCTCTCTCTCTTTGAAACGGTGATGGCAACGACGCCTGCTGCGGCCGCCCCTGCGTCCCTTCCACTCCCGCATGGGCAGACCCCACGACACGGCGTGAACGCGGTCGGTGCGGGCTGCCGGTGGCAGCGGCCACGCCCCTCTCCCCCTCCACATGACCTAAAGATGAGCAACGGGGCAACCTGGGCCCGTGCTAGGCACGACCCAATAGGGAACGAGCCCATATGGTCTGCGTGCCATCGAGCCATGCCTCCACAGGCCACCGTGCCTGCCTAACGGCCCAAGCACGACACGTGGGCCAATTTTCGGGCTAGGCCGGCCCGAAAAGCACGAGGCCCAATAGTCCTTCGGACCGGCTCATGGCCTGCTATGTAAAAAATACCAAATTTAATACAGAATTCAACAAAGTATAAATAAATCACATTCAAGTCACAGACATTGAAACTTTGTAATTCACATAACACAATATACTCACAGATCATATTTCACTTGTCAAAAGTCACAAGTTTCACAAGTCACAGAACTTGATACTTTAAGTTTCAAAAGTTCCCTATTACCGGGCCGACACCGTGCATGCTGTTAAAAGTGGGCCGAGCCGTGCCGACCCGCGGGCCGAAGGGTCGGCCCAAACATGACCCGCTACGTGCTTTGGGACGACACGGGCACGGTTGGGATCGGGCCGTGTCGTGCTCGGGCCGAGCCAAATCATCGTGCTTTGGGTTGTGCCTTTGGCCCGCGGGCTACATGCTAACTTTAACATGACCCCATGTGGCTCGAGGCCCTCCTGGCCATCACGCTCCTCCTCCACAGCCCCCTCGTGCCCTACGCAACGTTGTCTCTCGTCGGCTTTCCTCTCTTCCTCCAGATTCAGCGCGGTGGCGTGCCCTACCTCCGCCGGCTGTCCATCTCAGCTTGATTACCGAAGTCGTCCTCTCCGCTTCGTCCCGATGCTTCTCGTCGTCTCCTCTGCCTCCTCTGATCTCTGGTTCTCTCCGCTTCTCTCTCTCTCGAAACGGCGATGGCAACAACGCTTGCTGCGGCCGCCTCCCTGCGTTCCTCCCACTCCCGCATGGGCAGATCCCGTGGCATGGCGTGAGCCCGGCTGGCGCGGGCTGCTAGTGGCAGCGGCCATGCCCCTCTCCCTCTCTACACGACCTCATGCGCCCTGAGGTAGTCCTAGCCGTCTCGCTCCTCCTCCACGGCCCCCTCGTGTCTTACACAGTGTCATCTCTCATTTTTCCTCCCTTCCTCCAGATATGGTGTGGCAGCACGCCCTACCTCCACCAGCCTGGCTTAGATCCTCCGGCCGAGGGGCCCACAACGTGCCTCCCACCCCGCTGCGCGCCTCCCTTCCTTCCTCTTTTGTCTCCTGATGTGCCGCTCTTCTTCTCTACTCGCCCCTAGATCAGGCGGCTTACTAATGCGGGGAGCTCTTGAGGCGGCAAATTGAATGGTGCACTGGCGGTCGCGTTCCCCACTCAAGTGGCCAGTGCGAGAAGCCCCCTGTTATCGGCAGCTCCCGAAGTAGCTACCATAGCAAACGAGGGCGCACTTAGGCCCTGCTAGACTGCGGGCCTAACCTCGACACCGACTCCAGCGACACAGCGGCGGAGGTGGCCTCTTCTACCGTGGTCATAGCTCTGGTCGACACCTGTTTGTGTCGATTCCCTGAGCCCTGGTGCCACCGCTGCATTGACGCGGGAAGTTTCTTAGCGCGGGCAGTGCTAGGGTAGCCCCGACGCCAGCGACGCTATGTCCGGCCGCCTGTTCGAGTAGCCCCCATGGGTCGGCAGCCCTAGCACCGGCGAGTTTTATACGATTGGGGCCGTGTTTAGTTGGTGAAGGAAAAAAATTTCGTGACACTGTAACACTTTCGTTTGTTTGTGGTAATTATTGTCCAACCATAGACTAATTAGGCTTAAAAGATTCGTCTCGTAAATTCTGACCAAACTGTGCAGTTAGTTTTTATTTTTGTCTATATTTAATACTCCATGCATGTGTCTAAAGATTTGATGTGACGGAGAATCTTGAAAAATTTTAGATTTTTGGGTGGAAGTAAATAAGGCCTGGTATAATAAGGATGCTTAGAGGAAGCGTGGTGCATTTATGAGATTTGTGACCGGTGGGTCCCATAGCTCCTAGATTCTATGGTCTAAAATTGCATTATGCTAATACATAGCCAGTACTTTATTCAGGCCATGAGTGGGCCAAAAGCAAGCTAGTCACAGTACAGTTAGACCAAATTAAATGGGTTAGACGAAAAAAATAACTTGAAATTTTGTCTTTTTATTATTCAAGATGAATAGATATGCACACTAATTAATATCTCATCACTAATAAACTTATCATATAATAATTATTTTATTTTAGAAAAGTAGACCGCTCATGAATGTAATAAAAGGTAATTATGTACTCCCTCCATATAAGATTTAGAAGTTGTTTAGATAATGACACAGTCTCCAAAATACAACTTTGACCTCTTTTTTATAAAAATATTTAGAAAAAAATGATATATGTATATTTTTACGAAAGTATTTTTCAAGACAAATCTATTTCTCAACAATTTAAAAGTTATTGATGATACATATTCTCAATATTTGACTCAAACCTTGTCCAAAACAACTTCTTAATCCTATGCGAAGGGAGTATATATATGAAGGGCTATATGGATTATCGCATGGATAAAACTGTCTACGCTGCCGATGAAAACAAGAGATTTGTAATGTCTAACTTTACAAGATCTCTGTGCGCTCAAAGAAAATAAAATATTTTACGGTTTGTACAAATGATTCAAACATACGTGCTTTCTTTATGGTGCTGCTCCTCTTCCAATTCTCTCCTACAATTAATAGCCCTTTCGGATTGCGTTGTTTCTCTTAGATTCCTCTCCCAATAAGTTTATATCTATGAACCGTTCATGTGTGTATTTTATTTTCAAGATGTCACTATTTATTACATCAAGTTCTCTTTTATAACACTACAAAATTCTTGCAGCAACACACGGGGTATTATCTGTTTAGTTGAAAACAAAGCTGCAAACATTGTACTCTACTTAGTATCGACATGGCCAACTAAACTGTGTCTTAAACAGATAAAATAGAGTTCATGAAACATAACCTTACGAATCAGCATTAAGGAGGAAGGAGATGGGAGAAAAAAATCAATACCATGAGGAGATCCAGCTCAAGATGACAACAGGGACCGATCCCCAAACCCCATGGAGAATTCCCTAGGAGCCACGGGGATTCAAAGTGGAAAATACGTCTCCGGTGACGGTGATGGTTTGTCATCCCCCGTCCCTGATCCCTGCTTCTCCGCACCGTGAAGGCCTACAAATGGCCTCCCAGAGGCCCATTATGAGACAGAGTATATAATGGCTGAAAGGATAGGCATAGCCTGGTGTGACAGCCATGGCAAAAAGGATAGGCGTAGCATGGCGCGCCGCAGGACTGTGCTAATACCTGCTCGCGACCGTGCCTCCGCCTCTACTGAGTCTGCAATCCGAGTTACTGCCTCTGTTTATCGTTTGCGTTTCTCGAGAAATAAGTTTAACTAAATATATAGTAAAAAGTATTAATATTTATAGTATATAATTAGTATCATTGAAAAGATATTTATATCTAGTTTTTTAATAAATTTATTTAGAGATACAAATATTGCACGTATTTTCTACAAATCGAGTTAAACTTGTGGCACGAAAACCTAAAACGACACTCTTTTTGGGAGAGAGGGAGTAGATTTGTGTTGTCATCCTGCAGGTTCTTGATTTTTGGTCCAAGACTCCAAGCAATAGTGTTGCTAGTGTTCGGTTGATTAGACCAGCTCAAGCTTTTTTTATGGGATCTTCTATGTGCTTCCGGAGCAATAGTGTTGCTAGTGTTCGGTTGGGTCGGATTGATTAGATCAGCTCAAGCTTTCATATGGGATCTTCTATGTGCTTCCGGTAGCAAGATACTTGTGACTTATAAACTATGTGATACTTTTCTAAGGCTCGACAAAAAACTCGAAGCTCGTTAGCTCGTTCGGCTCGTGGCTGGCTCGGCTCAACACGTTAGGGCCTTGTTTAGTTCCGAAAAGTGAAAAGTTTTCGGTATTGTGGCACTTTCGTTTGTTTGTGACAAATATTATCCAATCATGGACTAACTAGGATCAAAAGATTCGTCTCGTGATTTACAGCTAAACTGTGTAATTAGTTTTTGTTTTCGTCTATATTTAATGTTTCATACATGTGTCGTAAGATTCGATGTGACGGGAATCTTAAAAAATTTTTGGTTTTCAGGGTGATCTAAACAAGGCCTAGGATAACGAGCTGAGCCGAGCCAAGATTTTAGCTCGTCAACTATAACGAGCCAACTCGAGACAGCTCGCGAGCCTCTCACGAGTTAATTAAACAAGCTACAATATTAGAGAAAAATTATCATAACCTATATTAGTTTTGTATTATTTTATGTCTTACGTTTTATAAATAGTTAATATGTTAGATCATAAAACATAAAGTCATACAAAACTAAATTATATGATCTAACATAAAGCGTAAGACATATATTTTGTTGGACATAAAGCGCTGCGTAAGACATATATTTTGTTGGACATAAAGAGCGGATGATTGATGCCCGCACGGAACGGACTATAGCAGCATGGATGGCAGACAAATTCCTTGGGCACGGCAAATCGGCAATGCTGTGGCGGTGATGGGGATTGGGTGTGGGCTGGGTGCAATGGGGCGGGGAGGAGAAGGGTCGCCATGCTCCCACGCGGAGGGTAGCAATGGGACTCTGGGAGGCGGGGAGGAGAAGGGGCGTCGTGCCCCAAGCGGAGGATAGCAGTGGGACTATGAGAGCGTTGTTTCTTTTAGTTCACCGTATGTCAACATCATAGAAAGATTGCATAAGCCGCCAAGCATAGTCGATTTCACCACCATACGATGTTACGTTTTTTTAGTAGTAGAGATATGAAACGAGGTTTTTATTGATCATTTTTGTTTTATGGATATTTTTATTTTTCTAGCTAACGGGATTCTTTTTTAGCAAGTAAAATATGAAACAATCTTGGTATAAGAGAAATACATTTGCCATTGTTAATACAGTGCTAGTGTTAAGAAAATACGTCACATTTTCATAAGAGAAGCACCGGTATGGCACAACCACATGGATGCGATTCTTCTTTATAGTGGCCAGAAACATAAATCCTCATCTGAGAATTGAGATACTTCTGCTACTACAGCCAGCAAAAGTTTCACATGCAGAACTCGCAAGTGTCTAACCAATCAAGAGAAACTATACACAAGAGGGATATACCCAGTCAACCCGAAGTTTATAGCCGCCGACCTCGTAGCCATTGAGCTCAATGATGGCCCTCTCTCCATCCTTACGTTTCTCGAACACCATAACAGCAAACCTCATACGGGTTTCAGATTTGCAGGAGCATATGTCATTGATATACTTTGGCACATCCCACATCAGCAATGGTCCAAATAGGCCGAAGAGCTCCGGAATGTGCCATTCCATGAATCCTGGCGGCAGATTGGTCACGCGTATAAAACGCCGGAAGAACTTGCGCCGAGCCCGAGAGGTAATTCTATGTTGTCTAGGACCAGGGGCACAATCTCCTCCACAGTCTTTATGGGCCAATGAGTCTTTGTGGGCAAATCGCCCATACATGTAGTTATAAGGACAGTAGCGCTCGCAATGACTTAACACTCCACAATTGTAACAATTCATTTGAGCTGGAGACCTCGCGTAGGCCATCCTGGTAAACCAAACCGTGTCACGCGGGTCTGTTGTCAACCACAAACACAAAGATATAAATTAGACTTCATGTTAAAAAAGCATAGTCCATGGAGTTAACAAAAACGAAATCTTGTTTTCGATACTGCCCCTATTTTCTTTTGTTTTCTTATATTTCTTTTAATATTTTGATTTTGCTTCTGTTCACTGATCACACTGGAATCGACTATTTCGCAATGAGCATCCACTAAAAAAAGAGAGCTAAAAATACGACGCCATAGAAATTAAGGTTTACTCCAAAGGAGCATACATTAGTAAAACCGTCCAAAAAAACATAGATGCATGAAGAGAAAATAGCTATTATAGGACTTTAATCATTTTGGTTTCTTCCAAACAAGACTGCAAACATTTGTTTCTCGACTTTAATCATTTTGGTTTCTTTCAAACAAGACTGCAAACATTTATTTCTCCTAAATAGGACTCCAAACATTGTTTGTAAGCTCTAATGATATTTTAATACAATTAACCATATTTTAAATCAATACATGTATTTAGCCAATGGCTATGGCATGACTCTTTTGTCCCTAGGCCTGGCACTATGTTAACATGTACAGCTTCCTTAAAAAAAGCTCTACATCTCACAAATGAATTTTAGCACAAATATGAATCTAACAATTACAAATTCATCTCACAAGACCATAATTTAGTTCCAAACAAGATCAAAGAATATTGTACATTCAGAAGCAGCATCTCTCACTGCTGACGGACAGCAATTCTGCCACTATATAAGTGGCTAGGGATTCTAAATTGCGCGAAATCTGAACCCAATTGATATCCTGAACACGATCATCAAATGACTTTCCAAATTCCTACGCAAAAACCCAGAATTGCCTGACCAGCGAAAGAGCCGAGGAACAGGCGACGGGTGCGGGTCGCGACTCGCAAACCCTTTCTAAATCAAATACATGTATTTAGGACTAAAATATGATTAATTGTATTAAAATATCATTAGAGTTTACAAATAATGTTTGGAGGCATTTGAAAGAAATAAATGTTTGCAGTCTTATTTGGGAGAAGCCACAATAATTGGAATTCTATAATAGCTATTTTCACATGCATGACTAAAACCGTCCAAAAGATGAATATGTAAAATTTCACTTCTGGCAATTGTTTGTGTAATTATACAGATTTAAGAGAAACTATTTTTTTGTAAACAAGATTTAAGAGAAACTGCGAACGATTAGTAATAATAAGAAACTAAAAGGAGAGAACACACCTTCCACTTCAAATTTGAATGTGTCCTGGATTTTTCCTGCAAGCTGGTTTTTCGACATCTTATTTCTCCTCTCCATATTCAACTTGTTGCCTCTATCCCACCGTCCCACGGTGAAGGACATGATCACCCTCGCTTTTCTCCTCTCTTCCCCTGCGGTGCTGAAGTTGGAGCGGGACAGGTCCTCTCTTCTCCTGCGGTGCCGAAACGCCGGAGAGAAACAGGTCAGAAAAACCTAGGCGGGCGGCGCTCGGGACGACCAGGAGTCCGGGAAATATATGGCAGCGGTGGGGCGGCGGCGCTACCGAGTAGCGACGAGGAATCCCTATCCTGCTATCCAGCAGGCCCGTTTCGAGGCCCGGTCCGCTCCGTAGGCCTGGGAAAAGGCGCTCCTCGGCCCAGAGCCCCAAATAATCCATCGACGTAATTAAAAAAAAGAAATGTATACATTATCTTCCTATTCGTTTTTTTCTCTCTAAACTCTAAAATTATTTAGTTCCAAATATTTTTTAAAAATGACATTGTAGCATTTTTGTTTTTATTTGACAAATATTGTCTAATCATAGAGTAACTAGGCTTAAAAAATTTGTCTCGCGATTTACAGGCAAACTGTATAATTGATCTTTATTTTCATCTATATTTAGTGCTCCATGCATGTGGCGCAAGATTTGATATGACGGGAAATCTTGAAAAGTTTTTAGTTTTTGGGGTGGACTAAACAAGGCCTCAGGCAAAACACTTCTCTTAACTTTTAAAACTGTTCATTACATTCCTAATCCGATTATAAGTGGTTTTGAAAGCAATTTTATCTTTTTCTTTTTTATTTCCACTGTTTCTTTGAAAAATTATAGTAAATTATAAAAAATCATAATTTTTTTTATTTTATTGGACTCACATGAATAGACCTACACAGTAAACATATAATATGTTATGCTTTAATATAAAGTTTTGCTATAACTTTAGAACTTTTCTATAATTAAATGAAATAATTCATGCATGCAGTTTCTATGATCCAATTGTGATGAAATTTTTATAATTTTCTAATTATTATATGCTTAATCTGTAGTAAATATTTTATATTAATTGGATCATGTATAATTTAGTTATAGATTTTATCTAGGTTTATGGTTGTTAAATATAAATAAATCTATAACTAAGCTATACATGATTTTGCTCGCAAAAAAGCTATACATGATTCAATGAGTATGAAATTTTTACTATACTTCAATCATACAATAATTAGCCTACCATAAAAAATTCGTTGCAATTGGACCATAGAAACTACAACTATGAATTATTTCAATTAGTTACATAAAAGTATAGATCTAAAGTCACAACAAAAATTTTATAGTAAAGCATACTATATTATTTATTCACTGTGTAGACATACTCATGTAGAGTCTAACAATTTTGTTTTTTTTTCTATTTTATGATTTTTCTTTTTTTGTGATTTACTATGATTTTTTCAAAACTCAGCCGAAATAAAAAAGATAAAATCACTTTTAAAACTGCTTATAATAGAGTTAGGAAGGTAAGATAAACAATTTTAAAAGTTAAAGGAATTGTTTTGCGCGGTTTTGAAGTTTAAAAAAGAAAAATGAACTTTTACGGAAGTTTAGAAAAATAATATAGATTTTTCCTCATCGTAATACTACTAGGGTGTTTCTCCGGTTCTGATTTCCTTTTGAGTTCTCGATTACGCGAGCCACACTCAAGGTCTTTTTTTTTTTTGACAATTACACTCAAGGTCCAGACTTTTCTGATTCGGTGCGCACGTCTGATAATAAGCGTTATAGAAAAAGGTATATATAGAGTATATAGAAAAGGTATATAGATTCGGATGTGCTGGTGCCCGGACGTCCGAGAGACCGATCCATCGGACAGTGCCGTGGACGCCATGCATCCGCACGCGATCCCTCCTGTCCTTCGCACGAAATCGTGCCCCCGCCTGTTCCCTGCACGAAATCGTGCCCCCGCCTATCCCCCACACAAAAAAGAAGGAAAATAAAGTCGCCCACCCTAGCACTGAGAACGCTAGGGACGCGCCCCATCCCCCATGTGCACCGATCCGTCCAGCCTCAACCCTCACCGACTCCAGCACCACAGCCCACGACCAGCTCGCCCCCCATAGCCCGTCCACCAGCTATAACAATAGAAAAAAGCTATTGCAACATCGAGAGAACATATAATAAAACAAAAAAACTACTGCAACAAACAAAAAAAAATATTACAACAATGAATAAACATCTAATGCAACAAATAAAAATATGAACTGCAACATAAAAAAGGTCTACTGCAACAATAAGAAACATCCACCGCAAACATGAACAAATTGTTGCAACAACCAAAAAAAGTTGTTCCAACGTCTCAAGCACTACTAGTGCAACATCGGGAAAATCAGCAGCAACAACGAAGAAAAGCTATTACCACATCTCAAGTACTATTACTGCAACATCGAAAAACGCCTATTACAATAACCAAAAAAATACCATTATAACATTGCAAATCATCAGTTGCAACACTCAAACAGAACTATTCCAACAACGATGAGATTTGACCCTAAGGGCTCATCGGAACCCTAACCACCACCGCATCCATTAGATCCAGACCAGAGGAGATGAGGAGGAGGACGACGAGGAGAAGGTAGAGAAGAGTTTAGTCTAGAGGGTGGAGGAGGAGGAGGAAGAGGAGGAGGAGGAGGAGAAGTCTGAGATCTAGACAAGAACCCCACCTACCTCGCGGGGTGTCGCCGGCATCCATGGAGGTCGCGGAACACCGCGAGGGAGAGAGAGTAGGGGGGAGAAAGACGTTTGGCTCGCCGAAAACCGCCTCCATCACCCCCGACTCTGACTCTAGTGGTATGGAGGTCGCGGGGCACCGCACGACAGGAGAAAGGGTGGAAGGGAGGGAGGGAAAGCTCGCTGGCATCGCGGCGTGAAGCACATAGAGGGAGGGGAGGCGCGGGCATGAGCAAGGAGTGGAGGAGCAGGATGAGGAGGAAGAATAGAAGATGAGCAGCGGGCAGAAAGAATAAGTCGTGCGGGTGGATAAACCGAGCGATGGTCCAATCACGCATTGACGCGCGTCCGAACACATAGGACGCCCGTCCACTAGCATTACCGAGAGCATTTTACCTGTATGCCATTATGAAAGATTGACCAAACCAGAAGGCCACTAAAAAGTTATTTCGCACCGTTGTGCCCAATTTCATCTTCAGCTATACCCGTATGCCATTCCGTCCCCATTTCCTTCGTTTCCTTTCATTTAAGGGGTCTGACACGTGGGTCCCGTGTAGCACAATGTCTTTCTTGCCCTTCCGTCCATTGCTCGCCACCTCTCTCGGCAAGGGTTGTGCCTTCTTGTCTTTCACCCCGCGCGCGCTCTCCACCTACACCGCAGCAGCGCGTCATCCTAGCGCACCTCCACCGGTGGCTGGACCGTAGCGAGGGCGAAGGGAGTAGGGCGTTCCCCATCCACGTGCTCATGGACCTCTTCAACGTCGGGCTGATGGCGCTGCCCGTGGACCTCACTGGCTTCGCGTTCCGGCGCGCGAGGCAGGGCGTGGCGCGGTTGGCGCACACGTTGGGTGAGTGTGCGCGGCAGAGCAAGCGCGCGCGGTAGAGGTCCCAGGCCATGTCCACCATGCGGCGGCCGCCCCGCACGCGGAACCGCTTGGACCCGCGCCGCCGCCACAGCGTCCATGGCCGCACGCACCGACACCACGCCGACCATGGGCGTGTGCTCCTCGACCGGCAACCTGTCCCCGAGGCGCACGAGTAGCGGGAGCGGGAGACCCTCGCCTCCGCCGCCCTCTCCCTCCCGCTCCTCCGCGCCGCCTTCTCCCGCTCCGCCACCGCCGCCAACGCCAACGCGCTGCTGGATGCTCTCGCCCCGCCGCCCGCCTCCTTCCGTCTGCCCGGATCCCCGCCGCCGCCAACGCCAAGACGCTGGCTCCCAGTTCTTCGGCCACGGAGCTGCCGCGGTGCCGGAGGGGGACGCCAGGTGGGTCCCGTTCCTCAGGGGGTTCAACCGCTGCTGCGCGCGCGTGCCAGCCTTGTGCTCACTCGTACTGCTCCTCCGCGTGTACGCCGCCGCCTGCACCGGCGCGGGGGCACCGTGCGGCGTCCAGCTTCAGCCGGACGTGGGTGGTGACGAGGACGGGAAGGTCATTGGGGAGCTCACGCCGGAGGAGATGGCGATGTTCCTCTAGATGTGCTGGGTCATGGCGTGGAGCACTTCGGCCTCGAGGGTGGCCGGTGATGGAGAGGAAAAGTCAGAGCCCATCGCTGTCAGTGGCATTGGGGACAAGCAAATTTTGTTGTCGAGACCAAATGGCCCAGGGGTATTCAAGTCTACTTCCAGACCACTTAACTGTCGTTAGGCTTCAAAATAAACGGAATATCCGAAGATGAAGTTGGGTACAACAGTGCGAAACAACTTTTTAATAGGCTCTTGCTCAATCTTTCATAGTGCATACACGTAAAATGCTCCATTACCGATATAATTTTGTTCTTTCCCTTAACCCATCGCTCTTGGAACCCGGTGTCCTTCACCGCCCCACCGCCCCCACCGCTCCTGCTCGGACTAGCACCACCGCCCCACACCTCCCGGCCCGTCGCCGAGCGACGGCGCGCATCCGCCTCATCCGCTCCGCCCCTCCTGCGCCGTCTCGCCTCTCATCGCCGCCCCGCCTCCCTCCGTCGTTCCTGGCCGCCGGGCTTCTTCTCCGTCGCCGGTTACGCGCGTGAGGAGGGAGGAGCCGCAGCGCGTCGATCCAGGAGCCGGGTGAGATCTACTTTTTTCAATTCCTCCATCTCTCGCAGCTCTCGGTGCGTTTTGCGGAGATTCGTCGGTAGCGACGGCAGGGTAGTCCCAGGCTCGGCGGCGGCGTCAGCGGACCCCCCTCCCGCCTCTCGCCAGTCGCCTCGCGCCCTCGCCAAGGCTGGAGCCAGCAGCCGCTGCTCCACCAAGGCGGTCGCGCCTCTCTGGGAGCGCTTATGCCCCAAAGCGAAGCGTTACCTGTCCGCTGAAGGCTTCAGCGCGCTGAAGCGTGCGCTTAGTGCCGCTTTTTGGAACCCTGCGTCAAACATATACGTGAACAAAATCTACAACTGCAATAGAGCCCCCCCCCCCTCCCTTTTTGAGCTGTGCAATTTGCTAAGGGCCAAGGACTTGTTACACGATTGCATCCATAGCTTTGTAGAGGAACAAGTTGCAATGTTTGTACATGTACTGACGCATGGCCAACTGTATCTTTTGTGAGATCTATAGAGATAGTCAGTAGATACTTCAAGGAGGTTTTGTGTGCTATTGGTGAAATTAGGGAACACATGATTAAGCTACCATTCAATGAGATTTCACTTAAGATCAGTACCTGCTCAAGATGGTTCCATATTTGAAGACATAAACCAATTGGCATATAGATGGTAGGATTGCTTGAATTGTGTGGACCATAAATTAATGTTGTTGACATGGGTCTCATGTAGTGTAGGACTGTATGGGTGCAGTTGATGGTACCCATGTGCATGCTCTAGTCATTGCTAAGTTTTCTGCAGCTTTCAGGGTAGAAAGAATTATGCCGTATAAAATATACTAGCTGCTGTTGATTGACTTAAAGTCCACCTATATACTGGCTGTTTGGAAGAGTTCTGCGGATGATGCACTCATTCTTGCTGATCAGTGCCGGAGCGTGCAGGTAAAGGGGGGGGGGGGGGGGGGGGGTAATTAGTAATTGATCCCCTTTGGTATTGCTGCCTGCCATTTGCTGCAGCAGTGTTGGCTGCTAGCACTGACCTCTTTCAGCACACAAACAAACAATCTGCATTCAATCTTCTAGTTTTTGCAATGAGAGAAAACTTACGCATCACGAGGACATAAATTCATGTGTGAGGACTAGGCTAGGGGGGCATAGCCCAGGTTTGCTTCCACTGTCCTCCGCCAGTGTTGCTGATGCCCTAGAGAGAGAGATGATGGGTTGTGTCAAGGGTGTCGGATCCTAGGGTAGCTGGCCCTTGACTACGGAGCTCGTAGTCTCGTGTCGTCGTTGTCTAGGGCTGAGGTTTTCCCCCTCTGCCGGCTAGGCTTAGTTGGAGACGGGAGAGAGAGATTATATGGCAATATCTTTCTTAATTCCCCTGGAGTCTGATTACACACACTCACACGTATCTAGTATCCGGCCAAGGCTATATTTTATTACTAATATTATCATTTTACCTTATAAATAATTACGTCCAGACCTATGCACAATAAAATTTGTTGTAATAGCCATTAGCATGTCCGGTCTCTGAGAAGGCTATTTTTTTATTACTAATATTATCATTTGACCCTACAAATAATTATGTGCAGATCTATGCATAGTAAAATCTGTTGTAATAGTCACTGACATATCCAGTCTTTGAGGAGGCTATTTTTTAATTGCTAATATTATCGTGTGGGTCTATAATAATTCCACCATGACGTGTTGCCAGAGGCGTCTGGTGTTTAGATGAGGTAATTTTTATTACTAATAATATCAATTGGGCCTATAAATAATTCTGTCTGGACATGTGTGTCTGATCTCCAGTCAAGCTATTTTTTATTACTTGTATTATAATTTTTAATTTGCTTATAAATAATTATGTCTCGACCCATAGGAGTAAGTTAAATGTGATAGTCATCACGACGTCCCGTCTTCGATCAAGATGGTTTTTATTAGTATCAATATTATTTGCTTATATAAATAATTCCGTCTGAACCCGTAAGAAGTATTTGACGAGTTAATTTTTATTAGTAATAGTTTTATTCTGGCCAATAAATAATTCCATTTGCATCTGTGCGTAACAAAATTTGTTGTCACTGGTATGTTTGGTCTCCATTTAGACTGTTTTTGTTACTAAGAGATTTATTTTGGGCTACAAATAATTTCACCTTAACCCGTGAGGAGTCAAATTGGTTGTCTAGTCACCTAGGCATCCGGTCTCTGGCCAAGCTAAATTTTTATTACTACTGCCCCCAACGAGGTAAAATCTTTTATTATTAAATGCCGGTGACGGTAAATTTGCTTGAGATAATCAACACGGCGTCTAGTATCACAATGAGGTAATTTTTATTTATAACAACATCAATTGAACCTATAAATAATTCCACCATGACGTCTGAGTTAGTAAATTTGCCAGAGGCGTTCGGTGTTTGGATGAGGTCATACCGTAAGGAATATCCGAACGAGCTAATTTTTATTACTAATAGTTTATTCTGGCCAATAAATAATTCCATTTGGATCTGTGAGTAATAAAATTTGTTGTAATTGTCATCGGTATGTTTGGTCTCCGTTTAGACTGTTTTTATTACTAAGAGATTTAGGGGGTGATTGGGACTGCTCTGCTCCACGTTTTTTACTCCGCTCCACGTTTTTTAGCCAAACGGTTTTAGCTCCACGCACTCAGTTCGAGGAAAAAGAGTGGAGTTGTGAGAGCACCTAAAGAGATACTCCACAAACTCCAGTTTTTTGTGGAGCTGCTCCATGGTGGAGTTTGTGGAGCAGAGTTCGTGGAGCAGTGCCAAACACCCCCTTATTTTGGGCTACAAATAATTTCATCCTAACTGGTGAGGACTGAGGAGTCAAAATGATTGTCTAGTCACTTAGGCATCCGGTCTTTGCGCAGGCTAAATTTTTATTACTACTGTTCCCAACGAGGTAAATCTTTTGTTACTAAATGTTTGTGACAATAAATCTGCTTGATATAATCAACACAACGCCCAGTATCACAATAATGAGGTAATTTTTATTTATAATAACATCAATTGAACCTATAAATAATTCCACCATGACGTGTGTGTTAGTAAATTTGTGAGGGGCGTCCGGTGTCTGGATGAGGTAATTTTTATTACTAAATATCAATAGGGCCTATAAATAATTCTGTTTGGACATATGCGTCTGATCTCCGATCAAGCTATTTTTATTACTCATATTATCATTTTTAATTTGCCTATAAATAATTATGTCTTGACCCATAGGAGTAAAGTTAAATTTGATAGTCATCAGGACGTCCAGTCTTTGATCAAGGTGGTTTTTATTAGTATCAATATCATTTGCTTCTATAAATAATTATGTCTGCTGTAAGGAGTATTCAGACGAGTTATTTTTATTACTAATAGTTTTATTCCGGGCAATAAATAATTACAATTGGATCTGTGCGTAATAAAATTTGTTGTAATTGTCCCGATCCGGTCTCTGGCCAAGCTAAATCTTTTATTACTAAATGCTGATGACAGTAAGTTTGCTTGAGATAATCAACACGGCGTCACATGTCCAGTTTTCGATCAGACTTTCTTTTATTACTTAGGGTGTCATTTTGGTCTATAATAATTCTATCATAACTCGTGAGCATCAAATTGAGACGCTTATTTTTTTATAACCATTATCTTTTGCATCGATAAATAATTCCGAATGAGTCCATGTGCATCAAACTTGGATATGCTACTTTTATCAGCAAAAAACTTGGATGTGCTACTTGGTGACGCATCCGATTTTTGCATCAGGAATTTTATTATTACTGCCATGGTCATTTTCTTCAATCAGTAACTTGGGATGGCCTGTGAGGAGTAAAATTAACTTTGCGTGAACTATCACATCCCAACCCAACCGTAATTTGATCGTCAAAGTCGTGACACACAACCTAATTTGATAGTATTTGGTTTTTGCAGCAGTAAATAGTGATAACAATAATTAAATCAGGTAGTAATATTTTGTTATTGCATCTGATACACACGAATTTTGGGACAAAAACTCAGACAAAATCGTAAAGAATTTGTACAAACAAAATTCATGCAATAAATTACATCCAGATTCTGGAACGTGCATTCTTGGATTTCTAGCATCCAACAATAATTTGAGGAACTATAAGAAGGAAATAGCATCGGACATCACCAATTTGATGAACCATTTAGAAGGAAATTGCATCGGGTCTCCGTATACAAAACGATCAAAATAACTAAGGAAAACATAAAACTATCCTCCCGTGACAAACTGGAACACCTCCACAAGCCGATCGGCAACCTTTAGGTCCTTCCTCTGCATCATCGGCAGACTCCCCTGTTGCAGCCATCGGCACAAACACATCATCACTTATGGACTTAGTCATATCCAACCGTCCCTCCATCGGCAACCATCTTCATCGGCAACTCATCCTGTAGACCAAGCACTGCCATCTTGTCTTGCCGACCTACATTCTACCGATCATGGACACGAGCCCAAAAACGGTGTCAACAGCGTGAAAAATCAGCAAAAAGAAAGGGCATAAATGAAAAAATAACCCAAAGGGGCCAGGCGTCCTTACCTAGGCAAAATTATACATGTCCCGGCTCATGAGCTCGGATGCCCGGTTGATGGCCAGAACGCTGGTGCGGCCACACTCCTGAAGACCCTTCCAGAGGTACTCCTCGGAAGGGTCATCTAGGACGAACCGGGCCCTCCCCTCTGGGTCTTCAGGGTTAGGCCACATCACCGGGGTTTTGCCCCAAGATGCAATGGCCTCCCCATCTGCTCCTAGGGCTTCCGGCTAGCCGGTCCTTTCCTGTGAGGCTTGGTCGAGGCCGCCTTTTCAGAGGCTTCCTCAATGCCACCCACCTCAACCTGGCCGGGCCTCTGCGCTCCCCACGTCAACATCTCCAAACGGGTTGATGGACCCAAGGGCAAGGACCGTCTCCTCCTCCTCCTCCTGGGACCTCAGGGCCTCGGCCCAACCTTTGGAGCTTCCGGGGAGACTTCCGCCTCCACCCTTGGCCTAGGGCGAGGCTCGGTCGGAGCCCTCAAGCCTTCGGGCGCTCTGTGCGCCCCGCCTGTCGGCTTCTCCCCTTCCTGGGGACCCGGGGCTACTGAACCCGCCTGTGGGGCTTCATCCTTGCCCTCGTCAACAATAATATAGGGGGCGCCCTCTACGGCCCTAGGAATCTGTGGCCCCCCACTAGGGGCCTTTGACTCTCCACCGACTGGGGGGACCTCCTCCTCCTCCTCGTCCATGAGTTTGTTCAGCCAGTGGGGATCCTCCCTGCCTTCAATCTCCAAGACGGAGGCCTCGAAAGACTTGGGCTCGGGGAGCCCTTCCTTCTTGACCTCACGACAGTGCTTGGCCAAATCTTCTGCCTTCTTCACCTTCTTCTCATCCTTCTGGCACTTCTGCTCATTGTTCCTAGCCCGGTTCTTGGCCTAGGTCTCCTTGTCCTCTGGGACCGAGGGCAGGACGTACCTCATGATGCCCATTCCCTATGAGCAGACATCAAGCCAAATAAAAACAAAGATGAAGGGGAAATCGAGGAAGCAAAGATGAGAGCAGAAGTATCTTACTCACCAGGGATATGTAGCCCCTCTCGAGACGCATCAGAACACCATCCGCGAGAGTCGGAGTGCAATCTCCATGGCGAGCACCGTCTCCTCCAGCATCTATGTCCCGACTAGGGATACCTCGGGAGTCATCTCCCACATGAGTAGCACCCATTGCGCCAACGGTAGGACACACCGCTTGTGGAAAGCGACTGCCACCATGGCCACGGTGACGCCCTCCTGCCTCAGCTTGGCCAAGCCGTCGAGGAGGGGGTCCAGCTTCTTATGCTCCACAGCGGGCGTGCCCCACCCCCACTTCTCAAGGCACTCAGTCACCATCTTCCCCGTGTACTTTGGGAGAAGACCGTGGTCGTTCCGGAGGTAGAATCATTCGTTCTGCCACCCCTGGTTTGATGACGGCATCAGAGTCGTGATGTACAAGTGGGAACGTGACTACCGAAGCTGAAGCGTGCAGCCGCTGGCCCTCAAAGGCATCTTCTCCCCACCTTCATTCCGGGAGGACATCTCTGCCTTGAATAGGTGGAGCTAGAGGTTCCAGTGGGGCGGAGTCCCTAGGTACCCCTCGCACATCATGGCGAAGACCGCCGCTTACATGATGGAATTGGGGTTGAAGTTATGAAGCTCCACCCCATAGTAGTGCACAAGCGCACGCATGAACCGACTGGCCAAAATCCTGAACCCCCGGTCTAAGAACGCCAAGAAGCAAACCACGTAGCCTAGCGGCGGGTTTGGCTCCCTATCATTCACTAGGGGAACGAGCCACTCCGGCATCCTCTCGTCCGTAATAGGACAGAGAAGTCCACCCGATACATGGGCCCTGAGTGCCACCTCTGTGACGTTGCAAGCGGGCCACATGTCATCGCCAGCCATGGCTAAGTGTGGGTGTGGGCAAGCGTAGGCAAGAGCTTGGCGGTGGCAGGAAGGGCAACTGTAGGAGCTTGAAGGCAAGAGCGCTTGGAGGCAAAGGCGAAGGGGGAAAGAACTAGGGCCCCGGCGGTGGCTTTTATAGAAAAGGCGCCCATAGTCCGCCCTCCATGGAGCAGATCGAGGAGGAGGAAACAAACCGCCGACCGATTCATTAACTACACGCGGTAACCCAGGCGGCCACTTCTTCTAATTCTCACGCTAACCACGCGCACACGTGCATTAATTTCACAGTCGAAATGTCCCATCCAGACTCAGTACAACGACACGGTCGTTCCGACTCCCAACGAGAGTTGCCTCAAAAGGAGTGCCCCACCGACTGGATTCAGGCGATTCCTTCTAGGGCAAGGGGCGCTCGACCCCACCCCTTTTTACGCTTGGACCGACACCTTCCGAGGTAAGCACCCCAAGCCATGGCCTCTTGTGGTCCAGAGTTTGCGAGACTGGCCTGCAAAGTGGGTTCGAACAGTCGCCTCAGGACGACCGAGCGAGGGATGACTGGGGACGAGCCCAAGAGAGGCCACGGTCTGAGCCTCGCAGAGGCTTGGCGCATCCCTAACAGTCGTGTCTAAGACCTATGCGGGTGTTGTGTGAGTGGAATCCCATCGAGGGAGGCATCAAGCCCTTGGAACCTATCGAATGGTGCCGACATCCACCGTGACTACCCTCGGGTATCTTGAGATGTGCCCATAAGGCCACAAGCTGACCCTTATCGAATGGGACTTGGACATCCACTTGGACTTACCCACTAGCAGCTACCCGAGAACGTCGCTACTTGCCCATAGAGGGTAGTACGACACTTTCCATCCCTCCTCCGAGCGAAAGGATGACTAAGGGGCATAAAATAAAGTCACGAAGGACCCTAATCGATCCTCGCCTATGGGCAAGGGCTCGGGGGCTTCACCTGTGCTGGGAGAACAGGCACTGCATCTAAAGAACATGTACCATGTTCCCCAGACACTCCCTAAGTGCAATAAGGAGTAAAAGCCCTTGAAGGAATGACACCATTCCTCCAAGGGCTCGGGGGCTACACCCAGCGGGTGCACTCGCGCGCACCCCTGGAGGAAATAAGAGCCTCAGGCTAACAGTTTACCCTTGAAAAAGCCTCTTAAGGAGCTCCCCAGCTCCTCGATAGGTTCAGAGGGCTACTGTTGGGTACCATAAACCGGGATACCCAAATTAAGAGGGGAAAAAGCGGCAAAAAAGAATAAGGGCGAACCCCGAGCCCCAGCATAAACCAGCGCTTCGACCGGACCTCAGCCTCGAGCGATCTCCGTCTCGCTCGAGCCCTTAGCCTCGGGCGCAATCTCTGTCTCGCCCGAGCCCTTAGCCTCGGGCGCAATCTCTGTCTCGCCTGAGCCCTTAACCTCAGGCCCAATCTCTGTCTCGCCCGAGCCCTTAGCCTCAGGCACGATCTCCATCTCGCCCAAGCCCTTGGCCTCGAGCGCAATCTTCGGCTCGACCGAGCCCCGACATTGAGCGCAATCAACGCCTCGCCCGAGTCTTAGCCACGGTACCAGGCTTCCAACGCATAGCGGCCGTACCACTGATGCGACGCACGCTATGCCCCCGCGATGTAGCAGGGCACGTCGTCCACTATTCCAACAACTTCTATCATTGTGGCACCTTACCTCTGTCACTGTGAGGCGCTGCATGACAGTAAGAGGAATGAGAGGAGATTAACCCCTGTCACTGTAACCGTACTTTGGCAGTTACAGTTCTACTATTGCAGGACAGGCCATAGGATCTCAGATTCGACCTCCACAACGAACAGAGCTCGGCGATGCTCCACAGGGACGACCACGCCGTCACCCACACCCCAAGGACGAGGGAGCCAATCTCCACAGGGTTGGCACTGTTACACTACGGCACACTGAAGACAAGCTATGGATTTACGAATGTAAAAACCCTGCCACCCCTTGTGACTATAAAAGGGGAGGCAGGGCATCCTTTAGAACACAAGCGCAACACACAGGCATAGCTCATCAGGCAACACACGAACACACTTCATTCCACTCGCGTAGAGGTAGGGGACTCAGGATATTGAGCATCCCTCCACTCACTCCTTAAGCCGAGACCTGGGGTTTAGCCCTCTCTCGCAACTAGCTTGTACCCCCTACTACAAGCACTTTCGGGTACAAGACAATACAGACCTCGACTCTCTCACTGGACGTAGGGCATCCAAGGTCCGAACCAGTATAAACCCTCTGTGTTTTCTTGCATCACCATTCGGGTTAAGGGGGCACGCAGACTCATCACTCGTTAGTGCCTGGACCCCGAGTCCAGACACCGACACCATCTTTACTCATGATTGTGCTAAAAAAATCTCATGGCGCCACTAGTGCCACCACCTGAAATTGGAGAAAAAAATTAAGGCTTCAAAAAAAAAGGTGACGTGTTGAAGAAGAGACATGCTCCTCAATTTTCATAAGAATATCAAACTTCACGAACATGCATATTAGATATACCATGAGGTTTGTAAGAAGGTCAAGAGCTGCTCTTTTCTACCGTATCATTTTTGCTGTCATTTTCTCCATTTTTGCAGTCAAGAGGCTGAAAGAAATAAACGAGTGAAAAAAAATGCTATAGAAACTAAGGCCTTATTTAGATCAAAAAGTTTTTGAATCTTGACATTGTAGAATTTTTATTTTTTATTTGACAAACATCATCCAATTATGGAGTAAATAAGTTTAAAAGATTTATGTCGCGATTTACAAACAAATTATACAATTAGTTTTTGTTTTTATTTATATTTACTGCTTCGTACATGTACCATAAGATTTGATGTAATGGGGAATTTTGAAAAAAATGGTTTTTAAACTAAACAAGGCCTAGACAGACAGCTAAGATGCACGACTCGCCAGAGGAATGAATGACCTTGAGATCCTTGTCGAAGCACAACCTGAGTCCCGTAACGATCCTCGCTCACAGATGAACAAAGGAGACGCTCCAAAAGAGGTTATGAGGTCAAGGCCTTGTTTAGTTCGAAAAAAAATTGTAAAATAGATACGGTAATATTTTTGTTTGTATTTGACAAATATTGTCCAATCACAAACTAATTAGACTTAAAAGATTTGTCTCGCAAATGACTTATAAATTGTGTAATTAATTATTTTTTTATCTATATTTAATGCTTTATGTATGTGCCGTAAAATTCGATATGATGAAAAATCTAAAAAGTTTTATAAAATTTTTTGGAACTTAAACGAGGCCTCGGTCACCAGATACTTGCTGCCGCCATCTGCGCCTACGCTGATCTTGCTTGCCAGCATAGCCTGACGCACGACGCGTAGTCAGCAACACTATCATCAGTATTCATCAGCTAAGGCATTGTTTAGACTGACACTGTAGCATTTTATTTTTACTTAACAAACATTGTCTAATTATAAAGTAACTAGACTTAAAAGATTCATCTCACAATTTAAAGACAAAGTGTGCAATTAATTTTTATTTTCATCTATATTTAATGTTCCATACATATCCCGCAGGATTTAATGCGACGAGGATTCTTGAAAAGTTTTTGATTTTTGAAATGAACTAAACAAGGCCTAAATGTGCCAAACAAGATGTGAACAAGGCATTTGGGCTTGGGCTTTTGTCTACTCTTCGGCGTTTGGGCTTATCAGCCAATTCTGATAGTCATTCAATAATAATTTTCTCTCATAATAAATCAACTAACAGTATTTTCTACTATAGCTTATCAGTCAAACGAACAAGGCAATGTGGATCTCTTAACTTTTGAGGAAAAAATGTGTGATGGAACGGAGCATGCAGCAGAGCACTCTATAATTCTACTAGTGGTCGACGAAAGAAGAGAAGACACTTACGAATTGTGAAGCATCCGATAGAGGGATCAGAGCTGCCGAATTGCAAACAAGAACACAGCAAACATGTATTGCCATCAGTGCCCTGGACGATGAATGTTAGCAGCAGGGAATTTGGGGAAGGTAGCAAGGGGATAGGATGGAGAATTGGGGATCAGGATGAGAAGAACAGCAGCGTGGAGAACATGGTGGTGTGGTGAGAAATCTTAGATTGACAGAGTTGTTTTGGTTTATACATTCGATGCCTTTCCTCTCTTACCTGCTCCTCCTCATATAGGGTGATACATGGGTGAAAGGTCCTATATGGCTAGAGGAGGGGGGTGAATAGCCTATTAAAAAATTCTACAAACTCACTAGAGCAAGAGGTTAGTAAATAACAAAGCGAAACTTTTTGCTCTAGCTCTAAAGGGGTGTTTGCAAGCCACCAACCCAACAATTCTAGTTGCTATGATCACTATGCACACAAGAACTAAGTCTCTACAAGTTACACTAGTGAATTAAGCTACACAAGGCAAAGTAAGCAACTAAACTAATTACACTAGTTTGCGGTAAGTAAAGGATAGGATGAGATATTTATACCACCGTGTAGGGGATGAACCAATCACCAATATAAACAATCATGCACCGAGAGAATGCCAATCAAACACAATTGAGACACCAATTTTTCTTCCGAGGTTCACGTGCTTGCCGGCACACTACGTCCCCGTTGTGTCGACCAACATTTGGTGGTTCGGTGGCTAAGAGGTGTAGCACGAACCTCGTCCTCACTAGGACACCATAAGAATCGACCCACAAGCGAGGTAGCTCAATGACACAAGCACTTTACTAGAGTTACCTTTCGGCTCTTCGCCGGAGAAGGTACAAGTGAAAGGTCCTATGGCTAGAGGGGGTGAATAGCCTATTTAGAAATTCTACAAAACTCACTAGAGCAAGTGGTTAGTAAATAACAAAGCGTAGCTTTTTGCTCTAGCTCTAATGGGGTGTTTGCAAGCCACCTATCCAACAATTCTAGTTGATATGATCACTAGGCACACAAGAGCTATGTCACTACTTACACTAGAAAGCTATCTAAAGTTTCTATACAAGTAAGTAAGCTACTCTAGTTTACGGGAATGAAAGAGAGATGGTTTGATCTTTATACCGCCGCGTAGAGGGGATGAACCAATCAATAATATGAAGTCCAATCACCGGGAGAAATCCAATGAACAAACACAATAGAGACAAACAATTTTTCTCCCGAGGTTCACGTGCTTGCCGGCACGCTACGTCCCTGTTGTGTCGACCAACACTTGGTGGTTCGGTGGCTAAGAGGTGTGGCACGAACCTCGTCCTCACTAGGACACCACAAGAACCTACCCACAAGTGAGGTAGCTCAATGGCACGAGCAATCCACTAGAGTTACCTTTCGGCTCTCCACTGGAGAAGGTACAAGACCCCTCACAATCACGGGAGATGGCCACGAACAATCACTAACTCGTGCCAATGCTTCTCCGCTGCTCCAAGCCGTCTAGGTGGCGGCAACCACCAAGAGTAACAAGAACACCACACACTTTGAGAAGGAAGTGCAGTTTGAAGGGTAGAGAGAGGATGGGTTCACATTTAGAACTCATCCTCTCTCTACCCTTGAAACTCCACCTCCTTCTCAAAGTGTGACAACACCACAATGTGTAAACCAACATGTGCACGTGTGTTAGCATTTTCACAATCATTTTCTTCGAAGGAGTTAAGTTAGCTCACTAGGTTCTAAATGCATGCACAAGAACAATGACACCTAGTGGCACTTGATAACCGCTTAGCCAAAGAATTCCCCTCTTTATAGTACGGCTATCTATCCTAAATGTGATCACACCCTCTATGGTGTCTTGATCACCAAAACCAAAACCCTAAGCAATACCTTTGCCTTGATCTCCATAGGGTTTTGTTTTTCTCTTTCTTCTTTTCCAAGTTGAGCACTTGATCATCTTGTGGTCATCACCATCATCATCATGATCATCATTTGCTCCATCACTTGACATGTACCAACCTCATTAAGTCTACACACACTTAGCATAGAGGTTAGTACTAGAGTTTCATCAATTATCCAAAACCAAACTAGGGCTTTCAATCTCCCCCTTTTTGGTAATTGATGACAACCCTTTTTACAAAGATTTTCAATAAAATTTTCTTGGATTCATGTTGCTTGCCCAAGCATTTTACCATGTGCAAAGGTTGTGGACAAGTTTCATAAACCCAAATTGGTAGCAATTGCTCCCCCTACATATGTGCTAAGAGTTTGGATTGAAAGCTTGCACATATGCTTGAATAAGAAATATAGGAGTCAATTTCTACCAAATGATGCTAAGGTGTAAAGAATGGACCTTTGAAGCGTGATACCAATCGGAGTTGCCAATGTATACCATCCTTAGCACCATTAGTAACTAGACATTCACAAAACTAGAACATCTCGTGAGATCAACAATATAAACAAGGTTCTAGTACCACTTGTGAAACAACTAAAAGTCTAGTTACACTACCTATGCATGCTAGTTCTTCATTTCATCAATCAAGCCTACAACTAGCATACACCACACAAGCAAGGCATTGGAGAGAAAACTTTTAAAGCTAATGCAAATGCAAGCAACCATATCTGATGCACATACAAATGCAACATACAAGTTTATGAGCTTGCTCCCCCTACTTGTGTCATTCAAAATTTTAATTGATCCCCTTCTTTTTATCATGTTACTTCCCTATCTTTGTATTTCTTTGTGATTTCTCTCCCCCTTTAGCAAATCTTTGGGAAATTCTCTCCCCCTTTGTCATCAATGACCACAAAAGGTGAGCTCAAATTTTAGATAGGGTAGTGTGAAACCATGTGAAGTGAGATCATTTTCCCAAATTGGTCCAATCTAGATTACTTGCCTAAGATATTTAACTCGGTTTGATCCAAGGACAAGCTTCTTCACACCTCCAAATAAGGGTTATCTTGTACCATGTTGAGTTAAACACTTATAGCTCATATTCTAGATCAAACACTAGGATTGCAAGCCCACAAACATGTCATATGCTACCACTAGATCAAGGCAAGCATAGAAGCAATAGTGGTACCATACAAGCATCAAATTCATTTGATTTTCATGAATGAACCTAATACATATAAGGAATGACTAGATGCACTAAGCAGGTCCTTAGCATAGGATGAATGACATGTCAATCAATTTTACCTTGCTTTGCTCGAAGGAGTGGCATGTCATATAAGTGGGGGTGCATCAACACATATTTGAGAAGTCAAGTATGTTCAATTCATTCCTTAGCTTGCAAAACCTCTTCTCATCAAGTGGCTTGGTGAATATGTCGGTAATTTGATCATTGGTGCCTATACTCTCAATGCAAATGTCCCCTTTTTGTTGGTGATCTCTTATGAAATGATGACGGACATCTATGTGCTTTGTTCTTGAGTGTTGAACCAGATTGTTGGTGAGTTTCATGGCACTTTCATAGTCACATAGTAATGACACTTGCTTAAAGTTGATTCCAAAGTCCTTCAAAGTTGCCTTCATCCATAGGATTTGTGCACAACAACTACCAGCTGCAATGTACTCCGCTTCGGCGGTTGATAGTGCAACACTATTTTGCTTCTTGGATGACCACAAGACAAGTGATCTACCCAATAATTGACATGTGCCCGATGTGCTTCTTCTCTCAACTTTGCATCCCGCATAGTCCGAATCGGAATATCCAATAAGTTCAAACTTTGCACCTTTGGGATACCATAAACCAACATTTTGTGTATGCTTCAAGTACCTCAATATTCTCTTTGTTGCTTTCAAATGGCTTTTTCTTGGTGAGGCTTGGAATCTTGCACACATGCATACACTAAACATGACATCTGGTCTTGATGCGGTCACATAGAGTAGGCTTCCAATCATAGACCAATACAACTTTTGATCCACCATATTTCCACTTGTATCACTATCTAGGCTTCCATTTGTTCCCATTGGAGTGCTAATTGACTTTGCATCATCCATACCAAACTTCTTGAGCATGTCTTTTATGTACTTGCCTTGACTCACAAATGTGCCATTCTTCAATTGCTTGATTTGAAGACCAAGGAAGTAGCTAAGCTCTCTAATCATTGACATCTCAAACTCATTAGCCATCATGTTGCCAAACTCCTCACAAAATTCTTGATTGGTTGATCCAAATATGATATCATCAACATAGATTTGCAACACAAACAAGTCTTTGCCAATCTTCTTGGTGAAGAGAGTGGTGTCAACCTTGCCCATCTTGAAACCTTTAGAGAGTAAGAAGTCTCTCAATCTCTCATACCATGCTCTTGGTGCTTGCTTCAAACCATACAATGCCTTTCTTAGCTTGTAAACATGGTTGGGTTTCTTGTCATCTTCAAAATTGGGAGGTTACTCAACATAGACTTCTTCATTGATATAGCCATTGAGAAATGCACTCTTCA